>NC_141006.1:74878304-75478304 GCF_052327205.1 Somniosus microcephalus
ATAGCCATCAAATACTACCAGAAGAATGAGGCCATCGTGATCACTGACGAGCACGGCACATCAATTGATTGCAGACTTCCTCCCACCTCTCGATAGTATCAGCACGCTGAGCTAAATGGATGACTTGTCCACATCACTGTGACATTATTGGAAGGTGTGACTGGGGTTCCCAACTCTGGCTGGATGTATTCCTGGAGGTATCATCACATGACCTCCTGCCTCCAACTGCCCCGCCCCCACGCTCTCGCCATTGGTCGCCCATGGCCTTCTCACGGCCAATGGGAAAGCGAACAGATTCTCCATTACCCGAATGGATGGTTCCTGACCGTCAGTCAAACAGCCTTTTTCCCCATCTCCAATATTGTTTTTTTTTATAACTAATACACAGAAGTGTTCAAAGAAAATGGTAAAACATTTTGTTCTCCTGGGATTTTGCTCCCAGCCGGGTCCTGGAGATTAATTTTCAATTCCTGGAGACTCCAATCCTGGAGTGTTGGCCACTTTAGGTGCGACCCAGATGACGATAGACAGGTTCAGAAGCACAGAGCGACCTCAGGCAAACAGCGGTCAGGCTGGATTGCAGCAGGCACCGTTTTCGCCATGTCCCAATGGCCCTCTGTCAGTGCGACAACCATGAGCTCTGCCTCCCGATATCTCTTTCTCAAAATGAATGCAAACAGGTGAAGATCGAAATAGCTGACTCCGTACTTTCATCTGCTAAGATGCTCATATCCGTTCATGCCTCGCCCCTGGAGGAGTGTGTGGGGATTAAGCACTTCTTTTAAAGAAAAATTAGAACACAAGAACATAAGAATTAGGAGCAGGAGTCGGCCGCACGGCCCCTTGAGCCTGTTCCGCCACACGGCCCCTCGAACCTGCTCCGCCACACGGCCCCTCGAGCCTGCTCCGCCACACGGCCCCTCGAGCCTGCTCCGCCACACGGCCCCTCGAGCCTGCTCCGCCACACGGCCCCTCGAGCCTGCTCCGCCACACGGCCCCTCGAGCCTGCTCCGCCACACGGCCCCTCGAGCCTGCTCCGCCACACGGCCCCTCGAGCCTGTTCCGCCATTCAATAAGATCACGGCTGATCTTCGGCCTCAACTCCACTTTCCCGCCCGATCCCCATATCCCTTAGAGAGTGAATTTTCTCTAAAATGAACGACTCTCTGAGAAAATCTCATTCTTAAAGATTGCATGTTCTAAAGCTGCCTGTTCCCACAATCTTGGAGAAATCAGGTATTCTGTTTTCCATTTAATATGGGATTCGGCCCTGAAAGATCCCAAGAGGAAGATTGCTCATTGAAGATCGGGTCGTCCTTAGAAGTGAGAGACTAGCAGCAGCCTCTTTAGACAGGTCAATGAGTACAGTGGAAAGCAGGAGTACTGGCAGACCCAGGGACAAAAACAATCGCTGAAAATCAAGACTAGACATGCGACCTGATTGTTTGTGATATGGGCGCTGTTATTGGCCAGTTGTGCAGCAGGGAATGCCTGGAATCCAGGCTAAAAATAGCTCAGGTGATGAGCACAGGTCTTGTTTCTACAGTGCAGTTGTTATTGTATCTGCAACAGTAACTCATGGAGCGCACAGGAAGAACACATCGTACCAACAAAGGCTACTAATGATTTGGTGAAGATACATCTTTGCATCTTTGGCAACGTACCATCCTGGCTTCTGAATGGACCAACATTCCTCTTTTAAAGGAAAAATGAGAGAATGTCTGTTTTTCTTTAATTAGATTGAACAAGCGCTCTACTCGGAGCTCCGGCACGGCAAGAGAGCCCCAGGTGGGCAAAGGAAACGCTTCAAGGACACCCTCAAAGCCTCCTTGAAAAAGTGCAACATCCCCACCGACGCCTGGGAATCCCTGGCCCAAGACCGCACAAAGTGGAGGAGAAGCATCCGGGAAGGCGCCGAACACCTCGAGTCTCTTCGCCGGGAGCAAGCGGAAGCCAAGCGCAGGCAGCGCAAGGAGGGCACGTCAACCCAAGCACCCCACCCACCCACCCCTTCAACCACCGTCTGCCCCGCCTGTGACAGAGACTGTAGGTCCCGCATTGGACTCATCCGTCACCTGCAAACTCATTTTTAATGTGGAAGCAAGTCATCCTCGGTTCCGAGGGACTGCCTAAGAAGAAGAAGGAGATTGAATAGGTGAGGGAAGACACTATCTTCCGGTGTCAACACAGGCTCTAAACTGATCTGCAGAGAGACCACGGCACCTGGGAGTTAGAGCAGACATTCTCTCATTTTTCCATTGAAAGAAAAACTAAAGACTTGTATTTCTATAGCGCCTTTCACGACCACCGGACGACCCAAAGCGCTTTACAGCCAATGAAGTACTTTTTTGAAGTGTAGTCACTGTTGTAATGTAGGAAATGCAGCAGCCAATTTGCGCACAGCAAGCTCCCACAAACAGCAATGTGATAATGATCATATAATCTGTTTTAGTGATGTTGGTTGAGGGATAAATATTGGCCCAGGACACCGGGGAGAACTCCCCTGCTCTTCAAAATAGTGCCACGGGATCTTTTACATCCACCTGAGAGATCAGTCAGGGGTCTTGGTTCATCTGAAAGACGGCACCTCTGACAGTGTAGCACTCCCTCAGCACAGCACTGGAGTGTCAGCCTGGATTTTTATGCTCAAGTCTCTGGAGCGGGACTTGAACTCACAACCTTCTGACTCAGTGGCGAGAGAGAGAGTGCTGCCCACTGAGCCACGGCTGACACGAAGTACATCATCCCCACCTGGGAATTATTAGTATTGTGTTCACGTTCCTTTAATGGCTGCCTAGTGGAATCGCGAGACTGCAGAGCTATGATTTCTGGAAAAGCGCTTTTGTTGCGGAGAGAAAAAAACATCATGCCCTGCTTTTGTTGAACGAGCAGTTGCAGGCCCCAAGTGTTAAATGTCTCCTTTCGAGTGGCTCAATGGGGTAGACTTTCATCTTTACTGCCTGGGCGGCAATCTGGCAGAGCAGATCAATTCCTGTGGTGCCATGGTCTCTACAGGTCAATTCAGGACACATGTTAAAAGTGCACGTTGCCTTAAATTAAATGCATATTTGCATATTTACATTAAATGCATATTTGCTACCATTCTTTGCCAAATTATATGGTTGATCTGTCCTTCCTCATTTGCAGAAAGAGTCTGTGGAGTGCAAGCCAGCTGGTTCTCAGTGCATCACTCCCTCAGAACTGCACTGAAGTGTTTGTGAGACGATGTGCTCAAATCGTGGAGCGAGGCTTTAACCCACAAACCACTGGCTCAGGTGACAGTGCTACTAACTAGAGGTTTCCCCACCACCAACGCTATGCTGACTAGCCTATAGTTACCGGGTTCATCCCACTCCCCTTTTTTGAACAGGGGTGTAACATTTGCGACATTCCAGTTCTCTGGCACCACTTCCATATCCAAGGAGGATTGGAAGATTGTGGCCAGTGCCCCTGCTATTTCCACCCTTACTTCCCTCAGCAACCTAGGATGCATCCCATCCGTACAGTATTCCATATTGGAGAGGTACCACCAATGCTGCCTCCGCAAGATCCTGCAAATCCACTGGCAGGATAGGCGCACCAACGTCAGTGTTCTCGCTCAGGCCAACACCCCCAGCATCGAAGCTTTCACCACGCTCGATCAGCTCCGATGGATGGGCCACATCGTCCGCATGCCCGATACGAGACTCCCAAAAGAAGCGCTCTACTCGGAGCTCCGACACGGCAAGACAGCCCCGGGTGGGCAGAGGGAAAGCTTCAAGGACACCCTCAAAGCCTCCTTGGAAAAAGTGCAACATCCCCACCGACACCTGGGAATCCCTGGCCCAAGACCGCACAAAGTGGAGGAGAAGCATCCGGGAAGGCGCCGAACACCTCGAGTCTCTTCGCCGGGAGTAAGCGGAGCCAAGTGCAAACAGCGGAAGGAGCACACGTCAACCCACCCACCCACCCCTTCAACCACCGTCTGCCCCACCTGTGACAGAGACTGTAGGTCCCGCATTGGACTCATCAGTCACCTGAGAACTCATTTTTAATGTGGAAGCAAGTTATCCTCGGTTCCGAGGAACTGCCTAAGAAGAAGATTCCATATTAAAAACAAAATCTTGGTTATTTCAAAATAGTCTCTTCACATTGTCCAAACTCCAAAATAATACCCTTTTTAAACAACAACTTGGCTTACAGCACATTGAACGTTGTAAAGCATCCCAAGATGCTTCACAGGAGCGATTATCAGACAAAATTTGACACCGAACCACAGAAGGAGATATTAGGACAGATGACCAAAAGCTTGGTCAAAGAGGTAGGTTTTAAGGAGCATCTTGAAGGAGGAGAGAGAAAGGTAGAGAGAGGCGGAGAGGTTTAGGCGGGGAATTCCAGAGCTTAGGGCCTTGGCAGCTGAAGGCACGGCCGCCAATGGTGGAGCGATTATAATCAGGGATGCTCAAGAGGCCAGAATTAGAGGAGCGCAGATATCTCGGAGGGTTGTGGGGGCCGGAGGGGCGAGGCCATGGAGGGATTTGAAAACAAGGATGAGAATTTTTTAAATCGAGGCGTTGCTTAACTGGGTTGCTAACAAAAAGTAATAAAACAAAACTCAAACTGTACCAGGAAGACGATTCAGCATTACTCTTGAAAATAACTGTCGGCAGATTTTATGGGCAGGCAATTCAGGCAATGTAAAATATTGCTCTGGTTTGGTGTATAATTTTAAAATGCCACAAAGCGGCACTCAGCAGACAAGTATCTGACCGCAGTTTTACACACGCAACGAGTGGCTTTTGCTCATACCCTGGCGCTGCTCCAAGACTTTGTGGCTACCAAAAATTCCTGGCCCGGGTGCTATGTTGCAACATCTGTCTGCAGTGCAGTGAGGTGCCACTTACAGCGCAGAAGGTCAGGTTACAGTCGAAGCATTGCCGGAGCGCTCGAGGGACTTAATCTGCCACTCAGTTGGACCTGCGCCAAGAACTTAACCTGTGCACACCCTGCGGTAGACAAATCCCGAACCACCTTAGAATTATTAGCCCCCGTCACGTCCCATCATTCATCCTGTGTGTAAAAGGTTGGTAAAGTGTGCGATGATATCATTAAGTGAAGTTTATGCATTGAGTTTCACTTTTATTAATTATTTACCTCAAAGAACTATATATCTTTTCGAGCAGGCATAACTGTATAGTGTGATGGGAATCCTGGCTTACTTTCCCATTGGGTACGATGGTGTTCTGGTACTGGTCTAGCAACACAGAGGTTGAGAGTTCAAGTCTGGGCTCGTATCAGGAAAAATACCATGAAAATTGCCAGATTATCAGAAACCCCTACTTCACCAACAACAACTTGCATTTATATAGCACCTTCAACATAGTAAAACATCCCAAGACCCTTCACAGGAGCGTTATCAGACACAGTTTGACTCGGAAAGGGATTTGCCACACCCACTCGTTCTGACCTACTCCAATCCCATGATTGGCTCTTAAAGCTCGCAGCCACTCAGTTGTACGAACAAAGCCCACCACCACCTCCTCATTAGAAAGTCTCCTCACGGCAACTGCGGACGGGTAATAAAATGTCGCCCACATCCTGGAGTCAAACAAAACGAAAGAATTTGCTCAGCGCGGTGTGGGAAGAGGATTGGGTTCAGCCTCCACTGCGGTCGACTCGCCTGTTGTCACTCACCGCCCCGAGGATGCACGTAAAGAATGGTGATGGGAATGAGGTATCGGGGGGGGGGGGCACCTGTGAGTTCTCACTTTCAGGAGAGAAAATTGGAGTGGGTAAAAGAAATCTCTGCAAAGTACATTCCTGAGTCACACTGGTGTGACGAGGCTGTTTTCAAACAAGTAGGTCCTGTAGCGTTAGCGAGTCCAAAATAGCTTTCAAAAAGGGCCTTGTGCATTTATTCCTGTAAATAAGTTGACTTCTCTGAAATTGGTTTCATACTTTATTCCTGTTAGAATATCACACTGGTGTGAATTTCAGGGAGTGGGTTACTGTAATTAACCCAAGGAGTGATACAATTAGCAACAGCACCACACAGAAGAAAAATCAGCCGAGATCTTTCCTTTGATTGATGTTAATTCTATGGTAGTGTGTGAAGCACTTAATCTGTTAATTTAAGTGTCACACCACTACTTTTAATTCTGTGATACAGGACATGACCCGTCGAACAAACAAAATGTCATCCAAATAACCCAGCCTGATTATTAACGCCATTGATTACTTCGATCCACATTTTAAAGAGGTTCGTTCTGTAATGACTGTTGCGAGGTTCCTGCAGTTTCTGCCCCCTCATTGCCACCCGGCCTGCCCCCAACACCTGCCTGCTAGCGTCATCGCCTCAGTCCAGAGAGCTCTCTGGTCTTAAACAGGTTTATACATCAAAGCAACAACAAAAAGGGGTTTTGTTGACGACAATCAGAGCAAAATAACTGCGACCAAATTATTCATCCACACCTGCTTTTCGCACTGATCCTATATCGTTGGACAAAACCGTCCCACCATCCACAAGGCATGAGTCAGGGGTGTGATGGAATACTCTCCGCTTGCCTGGATGAGTGCAGCTCCAACAACACTCAAGAAGCTCGACACCATCCAGGACAAAGCAACCCCCTTGATCGGCACCCCATCCGCCACCTTAAACATTCACTCCCTCCACCACCGGCGCACCGTGGCTGCAGTGTGTACCATCTACAGGATGCACTGCAGCAACTCGCCAAGGCTTCTTCGGCAGCACCTCCCAAACCCGCGACCTCTTCCACCTAGAAGGACAAGGGCAGCAGGCGCATGGGAACACCACCACCCCGACTTGGAAGGATATCGGCCGTTCCTTCACCGTCACTGGGTCAAAGTCCTGGAACTCCCTCCCTAACAGCACTGTGGGAGCACCTTCACCATACGGACTGCAGCGGTTCAAGAAGGTGGCTCACCACCACCTTCTCAAGGGCGATAAATGCTGGCCTTGCCAGTGACGCCCACATCCCATAAGCAAATAAAACAAATTATAGGCTGGATTGTGATGTTAATGCCATATAAAATCTCTTCACATCACATCTTCCCATTAAAACTGGGAGAAAGACAGAAACTGTCTGTAGTGAGCTGCTGCATTTTCCCAATGGTTCTGCAGCCTATCTCCGGAGTACTTAACACCACCGAGCACTGATTTTAATTCCCAAGTTACAGACAGTGCTGTCAGAGATGTTCGAGTGGGATTTACCATCCAAAAATGTGAGATAGATTATAAATAGAAAAAAAAGAGACTGAAAAATGTGAATAAAAACAAAGTGCTGGAAATAAAGAGAAGACAGGCGAATGTTTGTTCCCCCTTGTCAGGCGGGCTCAAGTAGAGGCATATCTCCAAAATGTTGACATGTCTTACGTGACAGACCTGCCCTGTATTTCCAATGTTTTCTGCGATAGGATGTAAAGCCATTGAAAAACAGGCGGACTAATGTTTAACCTTAGGAGTGAGCTACATCAAAATTGCTGCTATTTTTAAAGCAAAGTGATCACGACTCGCTCCAGGTTGTGCATATTCTTTCCATTGCTCATAACTACAAGGTAGCTGCTCAGCTCAGCGGCACCTCCCAAACCCGCGACCTCCACCTGCTAGAAGGACAAGGGCAGCAGGCGCATGGGAACACCACCACCTCCAAGTTACACATCATCCTGACTTGGAAATATATCGGCCAATCCTTCATCGTCGCTGGGTCAAAATCCTGGAACTGCCACCCTAACAACACTGTGGGAGTACCTTCGCCACACGGACTGCAGCGGTTCAAGGCGGCGGCTCAGCACCACCTTCTCAAGGGCCATTAGGGATGGGCAATAAATGCCGGCCTTGCCAGCGACGCCCACATCCCGGAACGAATAAAAAAAAAAGCTCTGGAACAGTTACAAAGTAGAATCTGAAGAACAGACTGAGTCACAGAGCTTTGCTTAATTCCCAGAATTCTTTCAATGAACTGTAAATATGCAGACTTGTTATATTTTTATCCCTGGTTTGGAAATGCCAGGTTTTTTTTTGGAGTAGGCTGTTGCAGGAATTCAGCTTGTCTGGAAGTTCCCCAGTACTGTGGCACTGCCCCTTTTAAATAGGGCTGAGCCACCCACTCATTTCGCTAATTGAATAGTTCATCAATTACTGAAAGATTATTGGAACATTTAAATACACTGCAGCAAATGGTTTCAAGCTTACTTTGAACCTCAGCCATCTTTCCGAGTTAAAGATACAGCTTCTCGTCCTCTCCCTGCCTCTTCCTCCCCGCCACGGACGGCACCATGTGTACACTGGGTGCAATGCCATCTTGAGGATTCCTTGTCGCATTTCCCTGCACCAACAGGGAGATCCTCCTGCATATGGCAGCAACAAACTTACAATTATGTAGCCTTCAATATAGAGAAACGTCCCAAGGGTGAAAGAATGAAAAGGCTGGGTCTTGAAAAGTGAAGGCTGAGGGGTGACCTAATCGAGGTCTTTAAAATTATGAAAGGTTTTGATAGAGTGGATACAGAGAGAATGTTTCCACTTGTGGGGAAGAGCAAAGCTAGAGGCCATCAATATAAGATAGTCACCAAGAAATCCAATAGGGAATTCAGAAGAAACTTCTTCACCCAGAGAGTGGTGAGAATGTGGAACTCGCTACCACAGGGAGTGGTTGAAGTGAATAGTATCGATGCATTTAAGGGGAGGCTGGACAAGCATAAGAGGGAGAAGGGAATAGAGGGTTATGCTGATAGAGTTAGAGGAGGAAAGACGGGAGGAGGGTCGAGTGGAGCATAAACGCCGGCATGGACTGGTTGGGCCGAATGGCCTGTTTCTGTGCCGTATATCTTATGTAAAGGGTCACCACAGAGACATAACCAGCAAAATGGAGGCAGAGCCAAAGAAAGCAATATTAAGCGGGATGACCAAAAGCTTAGCCAAATAGGGTTTTAAAGGAGGAGAGAGAGGTGGAGAGATTTAAGGAGGGAATACCAGAGTTTCGTGCCGAGGGGTTGAAAGCACAGCTGCCAATGGGGGGGCAAAAGGAGGGGGGGGATGCACAAGAGGCTGGAGTCAGGGGAACGGAGAGTTTATTGGGGTTGTAGGGCTGGAGGAGGTTACAGAGAGAGTGGGAGGGGCAAGGCCATGAGAGAATTTAAACACGAGGATGAGAATTTTAAAGTTGATTTGTGAGGAACCAGGAGCCAAAGTAGGTCAGTGAGGATAGGGGTGCTGGGTGAGCAGGGCTTGGTGCCGGATAGGATAGCTAATGTTTATGTAGGCCGGCCAGGAGAGCACTGGGAGTAGTCGAGTCTGGAGGTCACAAAGGCATGGATGAGGGTTTCAGCAGCAGATTGGCCGAGGTGGGGGCAGAGGTGGGAACTGGTATGGAGGTGGAATTAGGCGGTCTTTGTGACGACGAGGTTATGGGGTCGGAAGCTCAGTTTGAGGGCGAACAGGACGCCATGGTTGCAAACAGTCTGGTTTAGCCTGAGACGGTGGCTGGGGAGGGGGAGGGAATCAGTGGCAAGGATACAGAGTTTGTGACAGGGGCCCAAAGCGATAGTTTGGGTCTTCCCATTGTTTAACTGGAGGAAATTGTGGCTTATCCAAGACTAGATGTCAGACAAGTAGTCTGATAATAGAGGCAGTGGAGGGGTCGAGACAGGTGGAGGGGAGGTAGAGGTGGGTGTCGTCGACGTACATTTGGAATCAGACCCCATGTCTATAGATGATGTTGCCAAGGGGCAGCATGTAGATTGAGGAACAGGATAGACCCTAAGAGGACTCCAGACATAATACAGCAGTGGGAAGAGAAGCCATTGCTGGAGATGCTCTTGCTACAATCCCTATACCTGTAACCTCCTCCAGCCCTACAAGCCTCTGAGATCTCTGCGCTCTTCCAATTCTGGCCCTTTGCGCATCTCCGATTTTAATTGCTCCACCATTGGCGGCTGTGCTTTCAGCTGCCAACATCCTAAGCTCTGGAATTTTCTCCCTAAACCTCTCCGCCTCTCTCTCCTCCTTTAAGATGCTCCTTAAAACCGACCTCTTTGACCAAGCTTTTGGCCATCTGTCCTGATATCTCCTTCTGTGGCTCAGTGTCAAAAATTATTTTATTGGATGTTGCTCTTGTTAAGCGCCTTGGGACGTTTTGCTATATTAAATGTGCTTTATAAATATAATAAGTTGTTGTTGTTCAATAGATAAGTGAGAGAGAGGCTTCTTTGACAGAACCTGCCACCTCTACCATCCAGAAGGACAAGGGCAGCAGGCACATGGGAACACCACCACCTCCAAGTTCCCCTCCAAGTCACACACCATCCTGACTTGGAAATATATCGGCCGTTCATTCATCGTCGCTGGATCAAAATCCTGGAGCTCCCTCCCTAACAGCACTGTGGGAGCACCTTCACCACACGGACTGCAGCGGTTCAAGGCGGCAGCTCACCACCACCTTCTTGAGGGCAATTAGGGATGGGCAATAAATGCTGGCCTCGCCAGCGACACCCACATCCAGAGAATGAATTTTTTAAAAAGTCCCACAGAGCTAGACAACGGAGGAGAGACATTGGTACAGTCGAACCCGTCAAAGACTGCAGAGAGGTCAAGGAGGGACAATGCACCACAATCATAGAGAGTGTGATTTGTAACGTTTGTTGGGCCGTTTTGATGCTGTGGCAGAGTTGGAAACCCGATTCATCCTAAAAAATGGTGCCTTGCTCGAGAGTGCATTACTGTCCAGCTGAATGACCACCCCCCCACTCGTTCACGTGGAAGTTTTTGGCCAGAGTCTGAACACATACGTTAGATACCCAACCAATAACCAAGGACCGAAAATACATTTGAGCGTTTGGTTTTGTTATTGCAACAAT
Source organism: Somniosus microcephalus (assembly GCF_052327205.1). Taxonomy (NCBI): domain Eukaryota; kingdom Metazoa; phylum Chordata; class Chondrichthyes; order Squaliformes; family Somniosidae; genus Somniosus; species Somniosus microcephalus. Next base: position 74,889,159 of record NC_141006.1, read on the forward strand.
GTCAGCTGTCATCCACAAAACGGAATCTGAACAACTGTATCCATCACGTGTAAAGTTTAGCATCGTGCCTAGATTGATTGGCACTGAGCCAGCGACCAATCAGAAATAATTTAGTTGGCAATTGATTAATGAGTGTGGACCTAATTTTAAACATGATTAAAGATGTGAAACACACTCAACACGGCCCCTGTGCTGAGAAGTATTACTCCTCTGATTTTTCCGAAGATTTCTTTTCCCTTGTGTGGCTCAGGGGGGCAGCACTCTCGCCTCTGAGTTCAGAAGGTTGTGGGTTCAAGTCCCACTCCAGAGACTTGAACACAAAAATCCAGGGCAGTGCTGAGGGAGCGCTGTACTGCTGGAGGTGCCATCTTGCGGATGAGACGTTGAACTGAGGGGGGAGGTAAAAGATCCGACGGCACTATTTCGAAGACGAGCAGGAGAGTTCTCCCCGGTGTCCTGGGGCCAATATTTATCCCTCAATCAACATCACTAAAAACAGATGATCTGGTCATTATTACACTGCTGTTTGTGGGAGCTTGCTGTGCGCAAATTGGCTGCTGCGTTTCCTACATTACAACAGTGACTGTGCTTCAAAAAGTACTTCATTGGCTGCAAAGCGCTTTGGGACGTCCTGAGGTGGGGAAAGGTGCTATAGAAATGCAAGTCTTTATTTCTTGCTCCTCTACAGATGATGGTGCCTCACAGTGGAGTTCAGTTACACTCTGTGGCATGTCACCCAAGTGAAATTCATGTTTGAGCCGAGGCAATCGATGTATTACCGCAAAGACCACTTCTGTTGATCCTCTCTTGACTCTACACTTCCAGCAGGGTTTGTTTGAAGAGTGGCGACCCCGGCTGATTATTTTCCAGTCTCTAGCCCGAGGACAGGCTCTTTGAACCTAATGGCCACTCCTGGTTCCTAAAAATTCTTGTGTTATTAAGTTCTGAATCTGACTTCCTGTCAATACAGTGCGTTTCGTGCTGTCAGTTGGCCCCACCATAAAGTTAACTCCCAGCTGGGCTAAGTACCCAGCTCAAACACGGCCAGCTCAGTAACTGCTCCCGCAGACACTGTTACACCCCCCGAAATTCAGCAAATGGCTCCCTCCCTTGAATGGTTAACTAGAGAAGTAACAGGAAACAATTAAGGCTAATCTGGAAAGAGTTCTTCAGTTAATTATAATAGTCTATTTTTAAAAGTCGCCAATGTACAAGATCAAAACTCATCAAATTCCATTCAAACACTTTCGACGGTGCAGTGGTTTTTCAATTAGCATGTCGCGACACTGTGCCTTACTTCCCGTTCGTACACAGGTCAAAGCGGTGTGTGTTTGAGGCTGAAGCTCTCCCCCTTTTTCAGGGCACGCCAGTGGCGGAGGTAAATGGTGCCAGATGGAGCTGTAAAAAACCCCCACACCTTTCTGCCGGTCCTTAAAAATGTGGGTTGCCTTAATTGGCCATCGCTGGTGGTCGAACTGCTAACGAAAGCTACGCAATAAATGGGAGGGAAAAAAAAACAATTCAGAGCAAGGGGGATATAGCATTGTCCGGGCCTTACTGGTTCGCCAGCATCTTGCAGGTGGCGGGGCTGAACAGATTCCAACTCCAGGTTCCTATCCACACAGCAGGTCGCAGAGAGAGAGACAGGTGCCATCCAGGTTATTCTCATGTCTGCCTCTTCAGCTGTCCAGCAGGCTGCCAGTGGCAGCTTGGGGTGGGGGATGGCAGCGACCTTAGGCGAACTGTTCCAAATGATTATTTGTGTCTAAATTATAGAACAAAGAAAGAAATATTTCTCACAGGGCCTGCTCTTGAAACAAAAAAAAAAGTAAATGAGACTGGCTGTTTTTAAATATTTTTCAAGCGGTGCACTGAACATAACGCAGCGACGATTAGCCGGTGATGTGGTGTGGACACTGCCACATTCGGCCCAATCATGCTCATCAGGCCTCGACGCAGCTGAACCTCCTGCAGCATGCAATGCCAGCAGAGGCCTTTTGTTCTGTTTGTGTTTCTTTTTCAACACACCTGACGCTACTGAAACCACAGAGCTTCCTTGACAAGCTTAAGCTGCGGGCTACTAATTGATATTTCATGAGAGGACCGCTCTATGCATTATTGATACCCCAAAGCGGTTGAGGGATTTGGGTACAATTCCCGAGCCTCTGTCCCCGTGGGATGTGAAGTGCTGCCTGCTGCCGTTGTTTTCTGCTGCCGCCGCTGCAGTGGGTGAAGCTTCACTCTGCCCCGCTTCACTTCACCCTTGAGCCAACTTCAAGTTGATTAAGGGAGTTTCCTGGCATCTTATGGGCATTTCCTGTCGATGCTTTCAAAATATCACATCACAAACACAACTTTGATTTTTTCTTTTCACCAACGCAAGCTTTTTTAACAGAAGTCTGTTGCAATCCCTGAAGGATAATAGCACGTGGAGGATAGAGCAATGTCACAAAGCAAGCTAAGGATGGGCTCGGTATTGCACCTCTTCCCCCAGTCTTTGCTGCTGACTTTGGTGGATACTGTGTTGGAGTAAGGACTAGCTGGACATACACCTTTGTGTTTTTCTTGTACCTATTGCACCACTTAACGTAAGAACATAAGAAATAGGAGCAGGAGTCGGCCACACAACCCCTCGAGCCTGCTCCGCCATTCAATAAGATCCTGGTTGATCTTCGACCTCAACTCCACTTTCCTGCCCGATCCCCATATCCCTTGATTCCCCTAGAGTCCAAAAATCTATCAATCTCAGCCTTGAATATACTCAATGACTGAGTATCCACAACCCTTTGGGGTAGAGAATTTCAAAGATTCACAACCCTCTGTGTGAAGAAATTTCTACTCATCTCAGTCCAAAATGGCCGACCCCTTATCCTGAGACTATGAACCCTGGTTCTAGAACCTCCAACCAAAAGATCCCATGGCACTATTTTGAAGAAGAGCAGGGGAGTTCTCCCCGGTGTCCTGGGGCCAATATTTATCCCTCAATCAACATCACTAAAACAGATAATCTGGTCATTATCACATTGCTGTTTGTGGGAGCTTGCTGTGCGCAAATTGGCTGCTGCGTTTCCCACATTACAACAGTGACTACACTTCAAAAAGTACTTCATTGGCTGTAAAGCGCTTTGAGACGTCCTGAGGTTGTGAAAGGCGCTATAGAAATGCAAGTCTTTCTTCTTTGCTAGACGTGAGGTGAATTAGTAACAGTTCCTTTGGGATGTGTGATTTCTCTCTTCCTACTCTTTATTTTAAACCAGCACAAACTGTTATTACAGGGCGGATACTTTTTTAAAATTGTATTCCTCCCTCTCTTTCTCTCTCCAGGCCATGCAACATGCACTGACCAACAGACAGAGCTCCTCGACCAGAGCTGCATTTACTTAATCCAGTTGTCGGTAAATGTGTCGGAGTGAGCAAATCTATCTTCGAATCCTCTCTCTCCCTATGGAGCAACATCTGGACCTGACAGCAAGGCCAAGAGCAGGAACTCAACTTGTGAAGAAGGTCAGGCATGTGCCCATTTTGTAGCCCTTGGTGGTGCCAGGTCGCTGCACCATCTCACATCACCTCAGCAGCTAGTTTTTGAATTTGAAGATGAAAATGGTCTCTTTACCTGGAGACAGGAATTCAATGCAATCTGCACGTAGATTAAACCATCACTTTTAAAAGAATCACCATCATTGTTTAAGAATGCCTTAGACATAAATTTTGGCATCTGGTTTTCACACACACTTGCTTTTAGCAAACAAGACAGCGGTAACACTTGCCAAAGGTGACTATTTATTGATTTTGCTGTCTGTACACTGTGTAGCTGTCAGTTTTCACAAACTGAGCAATTTGGGAACTCACCAGATCAGCCACAACACTTTTGAGCCAATCTACGTCACAGCAAATACCAGGGTGGAGTCGTTCATCTTTTCCTCGTTTAATCCCCTTCCCTCACAGGCATGCACCATTTCTGACTGAGATGGCAGTCAGGAGTCCCATCACCACAACCCGCACCATTGCCACGAGAGAGTGTTGTGCACTGGCTCATCCCTAGTGGTTTCACCTCTATCTGGAAGACCCTCGAACTCTGCTTCGCGGTTCTCAAACCGCCCCTTCCCACCCCACCCCACCCCACCCATCTCAATGAGAATGGCGACACATAATGAGGGCACTTAGCGGAGCAAAGATGAACCATTCCCACAATACAAACTTGCACATTAGCACCAATTCTCAATCACCGGGTGAGTTCCAGTGTTAACCAAAAGATGTTTACTTTGCACTCCATCGTCAAAAACCTTTTGTTAACTAAGCTCTGGCCTGGGTTCCCTCGATTCTAAAGCTAGGTATCTGAAAGTGCTATCGTTCTTCACCTTCGCTTTTACGGAACTGGGGGTAAAAACTTCAACTGGAAGTACAATGGATGGCTCTAACATTTATTTTCGTGCTTTACAGCAAGACCATGCGAATGTGAAGAGCACGGAGCTAGAATTGGGCAATGGAGCTCTTTCCCACCTCAGGTACCAAGTGTGAAAATCAAGGAACCCAAGGTAAGCTGCAGAGTAAAGCGCCTTCGACTCTGGTCCAACAATGAGTCTTAATCCCAACTTCAGAACTGCATCCTCTACCCATTCCATTTCCCAGCCAATCTTCTGGTCTCTCTGAATGATATTGCCAAACATAAAATCCACATCATATCCATATCCTATGTTCCCACGGTTGTTATGGTGATATTTTGGCTTAACAAACAATAGGGGATGAGGGCAGTGGCTGGGTTAGTCCACTGTCGCTTCACCTCTGGAGCTTGGATTCAAATCCAACACAGATTGGTGCACGAGAGTCTCCTTCCTCAGCTGACTGAGGTTTGTTGGTGAAACCCAGTTCTCGTGTTGCTGGGTCTAGAATACAAACCATCTTTAATTTGGCACTAAATTGGCCGTATTACCCAGAGTCCAGAGGAATGCTCGGTATGGTAAATGGAAAGGCACGGGCACCTAGTCTCAAAAGGGGGCACTTCTCTGAGATTAGCATTAAGGCAAATTGCCGGGGCAGAGTAGAGTGGTTGTTGCAGACCAGGCTGTACAGCAGACTCTGACTTGACCTGACCTGACCTGGGTTCCCTTGATGCTAAAGCAGGGTATCTGAAACTGGAAAGTCTTCCAAGTGCTAACACTGCTCCAAGTGCCAAAAGAAAACCAAAATGGTACCAGTGAGTGAGTCATTCCTGTATTAAGGGGTGCAAAATCATGGACAAAGATGTGACACATCCACAGGATTTCAAATTAAACTCCACAAGGAGCAGTAAACGCTGGAGGGAACTGCGTGTGTTTCTGTTCTTGCCTCTCAGTCTAATCAACACTCAAGACACAGTTACACTGAAAGTCACATTGTGAACTTTCTGCAGAACTTTGGCTGAGATTTCGGGGACCTGTTTACTATTGCAGGATCCATCATGAGCTGGCACAGAGCACAAGCTGGCGGCAGTGATGTCATCCTTCACAGAGACCACTGCATGAAAAAGAAATGATTGGGTTGCATCGGCACAATGCTACAAGATCCATTTCTTGAACAGACAAGAGAATCTGAATTTAAAGAAAGACAGACTGGCATTTCTATAGCGCCTTTCACGCCCTCCGGACGTCCCAAAGCGCTTTACAGCCAATGAAGCACTTTTGAAGTGATGTCACTGTTGAAATGTAGGAAACACGGCAGCCAATTTGCGCACAGCAAGCTCCCACAAACAGCAACGTGATAATGACCAAGTAATCTGCTTTGATTTAGTGATGCTGACTGAGGGATACAATGAAGAAGAATATTCAGCCCTTAAGAGCAGACACGTTGTCAGAACTTGAGTAAAGTGCTGTCAAATTAGGACCTATTTAAGTACCTCTAACCTGGGTCATTCTTATCTCTCCAATTGGTCTTGTTCAACTAAAGGCAATGCTTGGGTCAATATAAGTGCTTGGGTATAACACACTCCTTGCAAAAAGTCATCATGGTTCAAAATGGGATTCCCATTTTATACTTACTGATTAAATGGCTATTTTTCCTCATTGCTGTTTGTGCGACCTTTGCTTGTGCAAATTCGTTGCTACATTTGCCCACATAATAACAGTAACTACCCTTCAACAGTAACTCACTGGCCATGAAGCACTTTGGAACATTCTGACAACCTGAAATCAGTTGTATTCCGGTCTTTCTTCTTTCTTGCTTACCCTGAATTTTTTTCGCTAATGTTAACAAAATGCACAGAATTGCTTTTTAACATATTTCACTCTTTTTTTGGCACAGCAATTCCCCCCACCCCCCCCCCCCCCCCGCAAAATTACTATCATTGTGCTGCATGAAATGACCACGACCATCATCTTCCTTGTCTCTTATCAATTCGACTCAGGGCTACCAAATACTTGAAGGGGAAATTACCCCACTTTTTAAATATACATTGCAAGTTTCATAGTGAATGATGGTCTTGGTAAAAAGCTGCAGTTCATCTGTGGTTGTGGCCAGCTCATGACAGTGCATTCTGGGAATGAGAACGCCACTGCAGCCAGCTTGTGCTAGAAGCTTCTGCAGAGAATTCTGGGTTAGAAAGCAATAACGTTAGCTCCTTTAAGAACATAAGAATTAGGAGCAGGAGTCGGCCATTCGGCCCCTCGAGCCTCCTCCGCCATTCAACAAGATCATGACCTTCGACCTCATCTCCACTTTCCTGCACTATCCCCATATCCCTTAATATTCAAAAATCTACCGATCTCTGTCTTGAATATACTCAACGACTGAGTCTCCACAGCCCTCTGGGGTAGAGAATTCCAAAGATTCGCCACCCTCTGAGTGAAGAAGTTTCTCCTCATCTCAGTCCTAAATGGCCGACCCTTTATTCTGAGACTGTGACCCCTGGTTCTGGACTCCCCAGCCAGGGGAAACATCCTCCCTGCATCTACCCTGTCAAGCCCTGTAAGAATTTTGTATGTGTTAATGAGATCATCTCTCATTCTTCTAAACTCTAGCGAATATAGGCCTAGTCTACTCAATCTCTCCTCATAGGACAATCCCCCCATCCCAGGAACCAGTCTGGTGAACCTTCGTTGCACTCCCTCTATGGCAAGTATATCCTTCCTTAGGTAAGGAGACCAAAACTGTACACAATAATCCAGGTGTGGTCTCACCAGGGTCCTATATAATTGCAGTAAGATGTCTTCCAGTTCAAGAGCCAAGGTTCGATGGAGAGTTTACACGAGGCTATCCACACAATGCAGCTCGGCCACATGACCTTGAACTGCCCCGAATGCACTGCACGATGAAGAAGCAATGGAAGAATTAATTTGCAACAAGTTGGATTTCTCCACAAACCAGCAATTTAAAGACTCTGGCCCCAATTTTCGGCTTGTGTGGGAAATGGTTGGGTTTCCCCGAATGTGGGGTTTCTGACACACAAAAAAATGTCAGCCAGCTCCACGCAATTTTCCCTCAAGTGGCCAATTAATTCCCAGCATGTGGGCAGCCTTGCTAATTGTCCAATTCGTGTCAGAAAGCCCCACAGTATGATGTCATCATTCGTGGTGCTTTCAAGGTCCACAGCAAGCACTGCATCCTCTGAAGGCTTCCAAACGAACCATACAGGATGGCAGAGGAGCCTACAGCAGCTGTGGCCAGTGCCAGACCCCGAGCTGCCTCCAAATTCGACGAAGCTTCACTGCAGGCATTATTGGATGGGGTTAGGGCCCACAGGGAGGTCCTCTTCCCTAGGTCAGGCAGGAAGAGGCCTCCCACTGAGACCAAGGCTGCATGGATGCAGGTGTCAGCAGATGTCAACTCGAATGTGCATGTAACCTTGGCATCACACCTCTAACTCCTTCCTCTACTCCCCACTGTGGAGGAGGAAGAGGCTGTGCAGCCAGACTCCTCAGAGGAAGCTCCAACCTCTGAGGGCGCAGCGTCAGCAGAAGTAAGCGCACCCAGCATCAGCGCAGACACTCACACCTCGGGGGGACCTTCGGGACATAGAGTAGTGTTGTCACCTGGTGCTTCACAGCTCACAAGTGAGCCTCAGCAGATTCTGGAGACAGGGACAGCAGTGGAGAGTCCTCGTCAGAGGGCGCAGGACTCTGCCAGCTCAGCTTAGCTGCGCTGCATGTCACCCCTCTGCCTCTGGGTCCATCCGCAACAGAAGAGGTGATGGATCTCCATGCACACATGCAGGAGTCTCTGGCAAGTTTTGTCTTCAGGGTCGCTGCGAGTGTGGAGCGAATGGAGGAGTCCATAGCAACCATGAGCAGAGCCTTTGTGGAGTCATTGGCGCATGAACGCATCACCATGGAAAAGTTGGCAACCTCCATGGAGGAGATAACTCGCCAGGGTACGGAAAACATGGTGAGTGCTCATAAGAGAATGACATCTCTTGAGCAGCGTTGGCCATCGATTGAACAGAGAAACCAGACCTTCATGGAAGTCCTTCTGAGTAGGACTGCCAGTGCAGAAACAGGTCCCCATGGCCCCCTAAAGCGCAGCAAGGTGCTCTCAAGCCACTTCCAAGCACTGGCCCCTTCTGGCCTGTGCAGCTTCAGGTGAGTGAGCGGCAGCCTGGTGCTCCTGGTGCTCATCCTGCTGTTCCTGGTTCTGCTGCTGCCGCCTCTGCTGCTGGAGATCCTGTAATGGCAAGAAGGGAAGGGAAAAAAAGGCGTCCCATGCTTGTCGTAGATGCCTCCGCTGAGGAAGCGCTGAGTGAGGGTGGCGAGAGGGGCTTCCCAGGAGATTGCATTGGAGAAGTGTGTGAGGCTCCAACCTTCCACAGCTGTGCCCAAGCCTTGAAGAAGTAGCCCCAAACCTGCAACAACAAGGTCCTTCAACAGTCAAATGCTGTCCCTTTAAATCGCAGCTTCTCCGATTGACCTGCAGCTGACAGCAAGCAAGCCGGCAAGCTTCACGCCAGGTTTCATCAGCGGGGTTCCCCGCAGGCGTGTTTAGCGTGTGGAACCCCTGAAAGTTACAAGGGCACCCTAAAATCGGCTTAAACAAGGTGATAATTGATCATTACTGTTCCGACGGCCAGTCCCGCCAGCGGCGGGCGGGACTGAAGCGGGTCGGAGAGAAACGGCGGTCCGAAAGTCGGACGGGGAGGGGAATCAGGCGGGTGGGGGGGGCGGTGGTCGCGACCCGCTTTTCCGGCGATTTTCGGCCCCCGGCCACATGAAAAGCCGCCCGACGGCTGGCAGAAAATCGGGGCCTCTGTTGAATCCTACCCTTGCTGCAGGAGTGTTACAAATATGTTTTTGGTGTTTGTGACGGGACGAAACCGTCCTGTGCTTTCAGTTCAGACACGTTAGCGACAATGGGACATAGCTTGACTTTTTGCTTGAATACAACTATTTTATTTTTAAACTTTCCATTATTCAGTCCTGGTAAAACAGCTAAACTCAGTGCAATGGTCCCCCGTCTGATGCCGCACAAATACAAGCTCAGTACGCTGAAGCAAACGCTAGCTCAAACCTCTCATTAAAAAGTGCAGAGAGAAAGAGAGAGAGAGAGAGCCTCGGGGCTGATGTCTGATTGCAGTGAAGACATCAGCAGAATTATAATCGAAGCGAGGAGGAGGGGGAGGAGAAGGGAATCGACACACTATGCCTCCAAAAAGTTATTATGCAGCAATGCCACTACTCTTGGTTTGAAGATTAGTTATTATGCCACATATAATTATAATAATCCTCTTACCAGCAATACTGGTTATACCTCTACACACAGCACAGGTAAGACTGTCTATAGCCTCTTCCCACCCACAAACAAGTTGCAACAATATATTCCATGTCCGACCCAGTCTAATTGCATGCTGTCAGGAGTATGAGTTACTTATGTCCCCTATAGCTGCATGTTCTTATTACAGTTGAAGGGACCCTGGTTTAGTTTGCTTCTTGGCACATTTCAGGCGGAGCTCAGAAATAAAAGACTTGTCGAAAAGCTTCTTTAAAAAAAAAACTGCTGGCTGTGGCACACCAGCTATTATCGACGCGCTGTAGCTCCCGGGACAGCGCACGGGGTTGCAGTGATGGGGAAGGGTGCTGTGGGCCAGCGGCCACAATGCTGGGTTCTGAGGGCAGGTCATCGACCTGAAACGTTAACTCGGTTTCTCTCTCTCTCTCCACCTGCTGAGCGAGTCCAGCATTTTCTGTTTGAGTGTTTTATGTTATGATTACTCTTCCCTTCTTGCCAGTTCAGTCCCTCGCACTGACTGTAGCAGTTCTTCAGTGCGAGCAACTGGTCATGTTGAAAGGGTTAAGGGAATACCACTCATTTAACTGCCGCACCTTCTTTCGCCTCGTACAGTTACTTTGCTTTATCGGGGGGGTCCCTTCCCCACAAGATTTTATTCCCGACACGAAATGAACTTTACTGCACAAAATTTCTGACGCGACTTGTCCATCAAAATTCTAGTGCGACTGTGTTACCATGGTTCAACAACAAGATCCAGCACCAGATTGCCTCAGTCGGCAAGTGCCCTGCCCATTCTAGCACTTGACCTTGGGATGGCACCAGATTCAATCTCCAGTCTGTGATGCTAACTAGTTTCAGCAAAGGGCAGTGATAGGGGCAGTGCCACGGAGCTCAGCCCTCTGGTGTACCGAGTACAGAAGTATCGAGCAGAGTTCCTACTCCTGATCATTATCCAGTGGCTTTCTAGAAATTGCACGCGAGGACAGGATTGTGTTTGACCTGCGATGACCTCCACCTCCCCCCCCGAACTCCCCTCCTCTCCCCTTCCATATTTCAACAGCCTGCTGACACTCGCTGCGTTAAGACGAGCTCCTAATGGGGCAACAGTCACTTGGAGGACGAACCAGTGGGTGGTCAGTGCCAATTTAGCCAGAAAAAAACAACAACTTGTATTTATATAGCACCTTTAAAGTAGTAAAATGTCCCAAGGCGCTTCACAGGAGCGATTATCAAACAAATATTTGACACCGAGCCACATAAGGAGAAATTAGGGCAGGTGACCAAAAGCTTGGTCAAAGAGGTAGGTTTTAAGGAGCGTCTTAAAGGAGGAGAGAGAGGTAGAGAGGCGGAGAGGTTTAGGGAGGGAATTCCAGAGCTTAGTGCCCAGGCAGCTGAAGGCACGGCTGCCAATGGTGGAGCGATTAAAATCAGGGATAAGCAAGGGTCCAGAATTGGAGGAACGCAGAGATCTCGGGGAGTCGTGGGGCTGGAGGAGGTTACTGAGATAGGGAGGGGCGAAGCCCTGGAGGGATTGGAAAACAAGGATGAGAATTTTAAAATGAATTTTAGAAGATGTCACCCCCTCCAGGAAATGAGGGGGGGGGTGGGGGGAGAGAGGCAGCAGCTTCAGGAGTGGAGTGGAGAGGGGGGAAACAAAAAAATATTTTTGAAGTGGCTCCTTTAACAGACGGCTGCTTCTGCATTCAGCTTGTAAAAACCTGAGCACTGTGCACTGCCGTTTCTTCCACGGGCAGGAGTATCAGAATATCACCCCGAGGTTGTACAGGATGAAAAACTAGGTCAGCCGGTGCCATGCCATCCATGCACACACACTGATCACCAGAGATCTCCAGACTCTATTAACATGCACCTACTGTACTTATTTATAAGTGCACAGTATAAAACGATTGCGCTGGCTGTGTGCCTGACTCTGGTACCGGTTCCCCAAACAGTACTTCAACTAAATGAAACATAGAAACATAGAAGATAGGAGGAGTAGGCCATTCAGCCCCTCATTCAATGCGATGATGGCTGATCATCCAAATTCAGTACCCTGTCCCTGCTTTCTCCCCATATCCTTTGATCCCTTTAGCCTTAAGAAATATATCCAACTCCTTCTTGAATACAGGAAACTTTCGATTTACCGGCACCTAAATAACCGGAAATCTTGGTTAACCGGCAAAATTCAGGAGTAGGTTCAGGTAACTTTTATTACTTGCCTTCCTCCATTTGTTGCTGTGCAAGGGTGTGGCTGCAGCTGTTGCTAAGCTACAGAGATGCTTGCAACTTGTGGCCATTGTTCTGAAGCTGCAACAGGGTTTGTTGCTTTATACGGAGCTCTCAGCTCCGTATCTTTTACTATAGCGTTCGGTTATCCAGAATTTTTGATGAACCGGCACCACGTCGGTCCCGTCCGTGCCGGATAAAAAAAAGTTTCCTCTATATTTAATGAATTGGCCTCTACTGCCTCCTGTGGTACAGAATTCCACAGGTTCACCACTCTGGGTGAAGAAATTCCTCCTCATCTCAGTCCTAAATGGCTTACCCCTTATCCTTAGACTGTGACCCTTGGTTCTGGACTCCCCCGCCATCGGGAACATCCTTCCTGCATCTAGTCTGTCTAGTCCTGTTAGAATTTTATAAGTTTCAATGAGATTCCCTCTCATTCTTCTAAACTCTAGCGAATATAAGCCCAATGATGGTGGGGCAGGCAGTAATTACTTATTGGTCTTAGCCAGTTATAGAGCCACGTTGAGAGCAGGCTAAGGAACCGATATCTATGCTAATACAATAGCAAAATACTGCGGATGCTGGAAATCTGAAATAACAACAGAAAGTGCTGGAAATACTCAGCAGGTCAGGCAGCATCTGTGGAGGGAGAAACAGAGTTAACGTTTCGGGTCGAACCCTGTTTCTCCTCTCTTCGATGCTGACTGACCTGCTGAAGTGCAATATCCCCACCGACACCTGGGAATCCCTGGCCCAAGACCGCACAAAGTGGAGGAGAGGCAACTGGGAAGTCGCCGGGAGGAAGCGGAAGCCAAGCGCAGGCAGCGCACGTCAACCCAAGCAACACACCCACCCGCCCCTTCAACCACCGTCTGCCCCACCTGTGACAGAGACTGTAGGTCTCGCATTGGACTCATCAGTCACCTGAGAACTCATTTTTAGTGTGGAAACAAATCATCCGAGGGACTGCCTAAGAAGAGAAGAGAGTGTTTCCAGCACTTTGTAATTTTGACATCTTTGCTGTATTGTTTGCAGCTCTGTGACAAATGTTTCTGGGTTTCAAAAACAACCAACTATGGAACTGAGAACTCATCACTCGTGCTGCCCGCATAATACACGCTGATTAGCACAATACCCACCGAAATAAGTACCTCAACATTTCTTGTCTCGAAAAGTGTAACACAATACATAAAACGGCACAAAATTGCAAATTTTTATTTTATTTTTGTAGTACTCCACCCGCAATCAGGATCAGAAAGATTCGTGTTGCTTTTGTATTTTTCTCTCAGTAACTTTTTCTGACAAAATGGGGTAAAAATTCGGTAGCACCCCGAAAAAGTTAGCGCCCCCGCGGCCGATTTTCCCAGGTAGCGTCCCTCTTAGGGCGCTGCGAGTCAAAACCATGGCGCTACGTGCCGCGGTACTGCAGGCCTTCCCCCCCTTCTTAAAAAGGGGAGGGGCCTGGCGCAGCGCGTCCCGGGGCCCAGCTGGGCCACCAAGGATCAGGAGTGCCGGCAAACGAGCCCGGCACTCAAGAGGAGTGCTGGACTCACGGAGAGCAGCCGGCATCCCACTGCGGGGGCTTCATGGGGGCCAGGGACAGCAACGGGGGCAGGTGCTGGCAGACGGCCAGCAACAAAAATGGCCACCCGCCACCTTCCCTTTAACTAGCGCCGCCGCAGGTAGGCCCCCGACCCCGGCGGACATAGCGTCTGGTGGTAAGTCGGGGGATGCCACCCAATATTACAGCCGGGGCGCTGCACACGGCGATGACATCATCGCTGGTGGTGCCGCGCGGCACTAACGGTTAGCGCCGCCGCTAACCTCCTGCTGAATTTTGTGGGAGGCGTTAGCGGCGCCGCATCCAGGCGCTAGTTGATTTGCACCCCATTAGCGCCCTCTTAGGGAGGCGCAAATCAACCGAATTTAGCTCCCAATGTCTCTCCCCTCCCCCAACACAGGAACAGGAGGAGTAGGCCTTTCAGCCCCTCGAGCCTGCTCCGCCATACAATGAGATCATGGCTGGTCTGCGATCAAACTCCATCTACCCGCCCATGGTCCATATATCCCTTTTGATTAACAAAAATCTATTTAAAATTAACAATTGGTCCAGCATCAATTGTCATTTGCGGAAGAGAGTTCCAAACTTCTACCACCCTTTGTGTGTAGAAGTGTTTCCTAATTTCACTCCTGAAAGGTCTGGCTCTAATTTTTAAGTCTATGTCCCCTAGTCCTAGAATCCCCAACCAGCAGAGGTAGTTTCTCTCTCTCTAACCTATCTGTTCCCCTTAATATCTTAAGCATCGACCAAATCACTCCTTAATGTTCTAAATTTCTTTAGGATCTTTGGTGTCACATATTGTTGGGATATGGTGGCGGGGAACCAAACCCCAGGCCACTGCTGGTGCAACTCTATAAGGAGTGTCGGTGATCCTCCCGCACCAGCTCACCCTCCCATCTCTCCTTGTCCGCACATCTTGTTGGAAAGTGTCTGAGAGTTCCTCCCAATGGACCAGCTGAGACCAGAGACTCTGTGGAGAAATCAGTGTGGATCCAGACACTTCCCCCAGGGCACCTAACACAGTAGAGCATTCGCTCCACTGAGAGTGGGACCTCCATAGGGTTCAAAGTGATGCGTACACGACCGTCTTAGGGATCACAGCAGGAAAACAGTTGTGTCAAAAATCCGATTTGCCCTACCAGTGTGATGTTGATTCCGACAAACTTGCTCCAATGGCTTAGCATAGTGGGAAAACTATCTCTATGCTGCCTAAGCCGTCAATGTGAATTTTATTTTGCAAAGAAACTATTTAATCTCGTTTTAGGACATTGACATATTTTGAAAGAAAGAACCTGCATTTATACAACAGGAGAGTGTCTAACCAGCTCCTCTTGATATTCAATGGCATTACCATCGCCGAATCCCCCACCATCAACATCCTGGGAGTCACCATTGACCAGAAACTTAACTGGACCAGCCACATAAATACGGTGCCTACAAGAGCAGGTCAGAGGCTGGGTATTCTGCAGCAAGTGACTCATAACCTGACTCCCTAAAGCCTTTCCACCATCTACAAGGCACAAGTCAGGAGTGTGATAAATACTCTCCACTTGCCTGGATGAGTGCAGCTCCAACAACACTCAAGAAGCTCGACACCATCTAGGACAAAGCAGCCCACTTGATTGGCACCCCATCCACCACCTTAAACATTCACTCCCTCCACCACCGGCGCACCGTGGCTGCAGTGTGTACCATCTACAAGATGCACTGCAGCAACTCGCCAAAGCTTCTTCAAAAGCACCTCTCAAACCCGCGACCTCTACCACCTAGAAGGACAAGGGCAGCAGGCGCACGGGAACACCACCACCTCCAAGTTCCCCTCCAAGTCACACATCATCCTGACTTGGAAATATATCGGCTGTTCCTTCATCGTTGCTGGGTCAAAATCCTGGAACTCCCTCCCTAACAGCACTGTGGGAGCACCTTCGCCACACGGACTGCAGCGGTTCAAGAAGGCGGCTCACCGCCACCTTCTCGAGGGCAACTAGGGATGGGCAATAAATGCTGGCATTGCCAGCGATGCACACATCCCGTGAATGAATTTTTAAAAAAGTACCTTTCATGTCCTTGGGACGACCCAAAAATGCCTCACATCAAAAGAATTACTTCTGAGGTGTGGTCACTGTTGTTATTTAGGCAAACATGGCAACCAATTTGCATACAGCACAGGAGCCGCAAACAGCCAAGAAATAAATGATTTGTTAATCTGAACTGGCGGCGTTGCTTGAGGGATACGTGTATGCCAGGACACTTGGACAACACCCCAGCTCTTCTTTCAATAGTGCCATTAACCTGAATCAGCAAAAGGAGTCTCGGTTTCATTGTCTCTGAAAGACAGCGCCTCTGGCTCAGAGGAACTCCCTCAGTCTTAAGATGATACTCCCTTATTTTAACCAGGATGCAGAAGGAAATTTTAGTACAAGACAACGACATTTCATAATTGGCTGTGCACGTCAGGATAAATACTTATTTTTTTTAATGGAAGTTTATTTGAAAGCGTAGTGTAGATTCAGGTGCTGCTCAGTGAATATTTGAATTGTAATTTAAATATATACCCACTATAGCTTCGGTTCTGTCGCTGTGCTGTCACGCCAGGTCTCCAGGGGGCTTTCGTGATACACGGGGATGGTAGTTAAAAGGCTCGCTCCTATTGCCGATGGTCAGACACATTTAAAAAACAGAAAAGTTTTTTTTTTTAAACAAAGTAATATGGGACAATATTGGGAGGGAACCTTTCGGATGAGACGCTAAACCGAGGCCCCTGTCTGCTCTCTCAGGCAGACGTAAAAGATCCCGTGGCACTATTTTGAAGAAGAGCAGGGGAGTTCTCCCCGGTGTCCTGGGGCCAATATTTATCCCTCAACCAACATCACTAAAAACGGATGATCTGGTCATTATCACATTGCTGTTTGTGGGAGCTTGCTGTGCACAAATTGGCTGCTGCGTTTCCTACAGTGACTACACTTCAAAAAGTACTTCATTGGCTGTAAAGCGCTTTGGGACGTCCGGTGGTCGTGAAAGGCGCTATAGAAATGCAAGTCATTCTTTCTTTCTCTCCCCAGAGCCAGGAGTTAGCCGTTTTTTCTTTTATGTTTTTGGTGCCAGAGAATTAAACGGTGTCACTACTGGTGGAAAAAAAAAGTTAAATCCATTCGATTAAAGTGGATGTCACTTCATGGTCATCTGTACTGGTGCTTCACAAACATCCTACACCAACACCGATAGGGAGACTAACTGAATCATTCAGCTTAAGTGTCATTAGAAATAGTGCTTCATAGAACAGAACATAAGAAACGGGTGCAGGAGTAGGCCAGTTGGCCCCTCAAGCCTGCTCCGCCAATATCATGCCCCAATGCTATCTGCCATATCTAAAATGAAAGACTTGCATTTCTATAGCGCCTTTCACAAACTCAACATCCCAAAGCGCTTTACAGCCAATGAAGTACTTTTTGAAGTGTGGTCACTGCTGTAATGTAGGAAACGCGGCAGCCAATTTGCGCACAGCAAGCTCCCACACACAGCAATGAGATAATGACCAGATAATCTGTTTTAGTAATGTTGTTTGAGGGATAAATATTGGCCCCAGGACACCGGGGAGAACTCCCCTGCTCTTCTTCAAAATAGTGGCCGTGGGATCTTTTACGTCCACTTGAGAGAGCAGACGGGGCCTCAGTTTAATGCCTCATCCCAAAGACGGCACTTCCGACAGTGCTGCACTCCCTCAGCACACTGGGAGTGTCAGCCTGGATTTTGTGCTGAAGTCTCTGGAGTGGGACTTGAACCCACGACCAAATGTCCTCCTGATCGGCCTGCCTTCCCCCAATGCGCGGCCTATTCAAACTGTTGCATCTGCGCGGGTCCTACAATACAAAAGCCGGCGAGCGGCCTGCGCGGGACCTTACAGCTGACCGAGCGAGCGGCCGCACAGCTTAGCGGGCCATTGCCCACCACCATTCTGACTCAGAGGCGAGAGTGCTTCCAACTCAGCCATGGCTGACACAATATCAAAATCTCATCAGCCACAGCTTCTCCGATAACCTTGGGCTCAGGTGGCTTTACATGGCAGGCAATGTATCTGCCTAATCATGGCCCCTGGAATTTCCGATCGGAGGCTTCCTGCTGGCGGACGCCTCCGATTGGAAAAAAAAAATCTACAAACTTAGTTGGTGGCCCGGGAAGAATGGCGGCTTGCGCTCCTGGGCCTCTCCGGGTCCGCGCGGGCAGAGCCCCGCGTATCCCAGGGGCGCAGGCGGCTTGTAGGCGCTCCTGGGATCACATGGGCCGGCCCAACCAATGGAAGAAGGGAATCCCTCATTCATACTTTTGACAGGTCCGTACGTACAGAAGTCAAAAAGTTGAATAGGGATCACCTAAAGAAAAACACCAACACGTTAAATAAACAAATAAAAAAACATACATATTTAACATTAATTAAGATGCCATTTAATTAAATATTTTAAACAAAAATTTAATTTTTTGAAGAAAAAAAATTAAATGTTTTTACGAGGCTAAAAATAAACGTACCTTTTTGAAGAGTGTTTTTAAATTTATAAATGAGTTGTCAAATATCATTTTTCTATTTTTTAAAGCAGGCCTTACACCAGCTTTTACCAGGCGTAAGTATTTGATGGCCTTTCAGTGGGCGGAAGTTGCGCAAATAGCGGAACTCTCCACCCGCTGAGGCACTTTTCCCGGGCATCCGGATGATCTGTCAAGAGAATTCTTTACAGATCGCAAGTGCCGGGTTTTAACACGTGCACTTTGCACGCCTGAAACCGACACTTGCGCGGCCCCCTACGGGCGCGTGCACACCTCTTACGCACCCATAGGGGTCGCAAAAATACGGCCCAGTATGTTTTTGCTGTGGTTTACCTGCTCCAAACCCCAGCCAGACAATACGATAGCAAAATACTGCGGATGCTGGAAATCCGAAATAATAACAGAAAACGCTGGAAAAACTCAGCAGGCCAGGGCAACATCTGTGAAGAGAGAAACAGAGGCAACGTTTCAGGTCAAAGACCCTTCGTCAGGACTGAGAGAAAAGGCAGGAAATGAAAAGATTAAAAGGCAGTTTGGGGGTTGGGAAATGGGGGAGGGGATGAAAGAAGAGGCATTAAGAGATATTCAAGGTGAGATGAGATGGTAATAGGACAGGTAAAGAAACAGACAATGGCTCTAGATGAAGTGTGAAATGCTGAGCACCTCATCTTCCGATTAGGCACTTTACAGCCTTCCGGACTCAATATCGAGTTCAACAATTTCAGGTCATAACCTCGGCCCCTATTGTATTTTTATATATTTTTATCCACACTTTTGGTTTGTGCCTTTTCCTTTTTTTTCCCTCTCCCACATGGCAGCTGTCTCTCACTCTGCCAGCGCATTTCACACTTCATCTAGAGCCATTGTCTGTTTCTTTACCTGTCCTATTACCATCTCGTCTCACCTTGACTATCTCTCAATGTCTCTTCTTTCATCCCCTCCCCCATTTCCCAGCCCCCAAACTGCCTTTTGTTTCATTTCCTGCCTTTTCTCTCAGTTCTGTAGAAGAGTTTCGACCCGAAACATTGACTCTGTTTCTCTCTCCACGGATGTTGCCTGGCCTGCTGAGTCTTTCCAGCATTTTCTGTTGTTATCCCAGCCAGACAATGCTCCGCTAAAGATTCAATTCAGCCCAAGAGGTTGCTTTTTAAAAAAAAAATACATCTTTGTTGCTGCTGCAGAATATGAAGGGTTAGTTCCTCTTCCTCACCCTTTCATTTATCTGGTAGAAATGCTATATTATAGCGCTCCGTACCGTGGAAGCTCCAACCCTGCAGAAGTGATGATACTTCAATCTTCTCACAGAAGAGAACGCCAGAAAAACTACCAGCCTTGCTTACAGAATATGACCTGTTCATTTAGATAATCATGGGTGAGGAGCTGTGTGTTTAGTGAGGATTTCAGGAGGGTTTTAGCAACCCAGTGTTTGTCTTGGCACCAGATGAAGCCGAGTGTTACAATGAACCCTTGTCCACTAAAACCTGAATAAACATGCATCATTGGATGTTAAAGGAACCATTAACCTCCCGGCTCCCCAGTGGATGCACAAATGAAATTAGAGGAAAGCATCAGAAAGGTTAATGAATAGGCCTCCTCTTTTGTGATTGTCACACAACATTAAGATCATAAGAATTAGGAGCAGGAGTCGGCCATACGGCCCCTCGAGCCTGCTCCGCCATTCAATAAGATCACGGCTGATCTTCAACCTCAACTCCACTTTCCCGCCTGATCTCCATATCCCTTGATTCCCCTCGAGTCTAAAAATCTATCGATCTCAGCCTCGCATATGCTCAAGGATTCAGCCTCCACAGCCCTCTGGGGCAGAGAATTCCAAAGATTCACCACCCTCCAGGTGAAGAAATTCCTCCTCATCTCAGTCTTAAACGGCCGACCCCTTATCCCGAGACTGTGCCCCCCTAGCTCTAGACTCTCCAGCCAGGGGGAAACAACCTCTGAGCATCTACCTCTCAGGTTGCATGTTGGTCCCCTGGGGCCACTGTGTCATTCTGAATGGGCCAGCAGAGGGCACACACAAGATCAGCTCAAGGGATACAGACTCCAGTTCTCTTCTTTTCCTTTTAGGAAGAACTGAGAGATGGATTAATTTGGTCTTGTGTTCTAATGTATTGCTCCATTGTGCTGCCTCCGCGTTAGGCAGAGCTGTCCACATTGGACAACTCTCAGGGGTTACAGTTTCAGCTGTGAGCCAAGTACCCAAGATGTAGCCTCAGGTCAAAAACATGAACACAGATAGAAACATAGAAAAATAGGAGCAGGAGTCGGCCATTCTGCCCTTCGAGCCTGCTCCGCCATTCAATATCATGACTGATCCTCTATCTCAATACCATATTCCCGCTCTCTCCCCATACCCCTTGATGCCTTTTGTGTCTAGAAATCTATCTATCTCCTTCTTAAATATATTCAGTGACTTGGCCTCCACAGCCTTCTGTGGTAGAGAATTCCACAGGTTCACCACCCTCTGAGTGAAGAAATTTCTCCTCATCTCAGTCCTAAATGTCCTACCCCGTATCCTGAGACTGTGACCCCTCGTTCTAGACACCCCCCAGCGAGGGGAAACATCCTCCCTGCATCCAGTCTGTCTAGCCCTGTCAGAATTTTATACGTTTCAATGAGATCCCCTCTCATTTTTCGAAACTCTAGTGAATACAAGCCTAGTCGACCCAATCTCTCCTCATACGACAGTCCTGCCATCCCAGGAATCAAACTGGTGAACCTTCGCTGCACTCCCTCTACGGCAAGTATATCCTTTCTTAGGTAAGGAGACCAAAACTGCACACAGTACTCCAGGTGTGGTCTCACCAAGGCCCTGTATAACTGTATTAAGACATCTTTGCTCCTGTACTCAAATCCTCTTCCGATGAAGGCCAACATACCCAAGATAAGAGCAAAAAGCTACGTTCTATCACTCGGGACACGCAGAACATCTACGTTGATTTAATATATTCCTCTTCCCTCTTTCTTTTGTAAAATTCATTCACAGGATATGGGCGTCGCTGGCAAGGCCAGCATTTATTGCCCATCCCTAGTTGCCCTTGAGAAGGTGGTGGTGAGCCGCCGCCTTGAACCGCTGCAGTCCGTGTGGTGAAGGTGCTCCCACAGTGCTGTTAGGGAGGGAGCGCCAGGATTTTGACCCAGCGACGATGAAGGGACGGCCGATATATTTCCAAGTCAGGATGGTGTGTGACTTGGAGGAGAACTTGGAGGTGGTGGTGTTCCCGTGCGCCTGCTGCCCTTGTCCTTCTAGGTGGTAGAGGTCGCGGGTTTGGGAGGTGCTGTCTCTCTCCTATCATCTTTTTCTTTTTCTCCCCCCGCACAATTTATCTTCCTCTTCTCATCCTTTTTCCGTATTCCTCACTCTCTCTCCTGCCTGCCTCTGTGGTTTCTGAGCATTTTGTCTTGCTGGGGAGCGAGAGCAAGGCAGAGGACAGATATTACAGTATAACGTTATTTGCTGAGATTGGTCTTTTTTACACAGAACTTGGTATGGAGCACTCCCCTGGTGGCTCAATGTGTGAATGTGACATGTGGTGTGGTACTAAACCATCCAAACCAGGAATGTGTCAAGTCTGATACCCGCTCTATGTTAACTGAGTGGCTAGAGTTACCCGTGGTGAGATAATGGTGGTGGCACTATAGTTTGCCGCAGCATACCCGAGTTGGGAAAGCCAAAATTTGCCAGGGTCCCTGTTCCTGATCATTATCCAGTGACCGCCTGGTGGAAGTCTGAGAGTGCTGACCTCAGAACAGGATGGGGTTTAGCTGTGATGGCCTCCATTGTCAATTAGCCCCATGAAGTCATTGCCTCGGTCAGCATATGAATAGTGATCATTTTGGGGAGGGCTGCTAACACTGCACAGTGAGTCATGGAGGGGCGATTTTGCCAGCCCTGGGGAGGCAGGTAGTTAACAGGCAGTTTTTTTGAGAATCCCTATTTTCAGCCATGAAGTGTGGGCTTCCCGACAGCTCCGAACCTCGCCAGGGTCAGCGAGGGTCGGAGGGGCCGAGATGTCCGGTGTTCAGGTGAGTGATGGGTGCATGTGTGCAGAGGTAGGTGTGCGAGGTGTGTGTAAAGTGTTTTAATAAGTTTTACTTATCTTTACTTCCTGCAGGCTTCATCCCTTCAGGTCTCGGGAGTCCCTCAGCTCACCGGCACAGAAAGCAGAATGGCCGCTGAACTGTCAAAAGCTGCAGCATTCAGCTTTCTGCTCAGGAGAGATCTCTAACTGAGCCTGCGTGGAAGGACTCAACTCAGAGGACAGATTGTCAGTGTTTGACAGCTTCACAGAGCCATCAAACGCTGACATTTCATCTGTCAAAAGCTCTTGACAGATGAAACGTCATACGTTGACGTTCTCTGTCACCGGCTTTCCCTTAATTGGCCTGCTAAACCCGCTGGGCGGGCTTAACAAGGTCAATCAAGGGAAAATAGCGTGGGTTGGCCGGACGTCAATGGAGGCGGGACTGAAACCCGACAAGTGGGAGTCCCGCCTCCAAAAGCTCCCCATTGAGAAAATCCAGCCCCATGGTGTCCAGGAGAGGAAGGGTCAGAGAAAAATCAGAGGAAGAAATTAAATCAGTACCCATGTGTCTCTCTCCATTTGCCAAAGTCCCCCTCCCACCATTTACTTAACAGAAAGAAATATTAACGGAGTCACAAGTGGACTATAATTAAACGCGGCTGTGCCTTTGCAAAAAAATCAGTACCATTGAAACTCGAACTACAATTGTGCGATGAATTTTTGAGGACAGTTCTGAAAATCATGTGATCATTTGGTACCTTCAATTCTCCAGTGTAATGCAGTGTGCTTTTCCCAGTTTGTAGCCTGCCTGGTGAAATCAGAGTTACTGGGGAAGTCATTTTCTTTACATTACAAAAGATACTTTGAGAGCGTGCAGGATATGTGGAAAAAGTGGCGACAGAGAAATACACAATCTGTGCTTTCTGCTCCCGATTTTAAAAAAATGGGAGGCTGTGATTTATAAATTGGGCTCATGTCATTAGCAATCAAAGGGCATGTTTCAGGCATAGAAGCCCTGTCTTCTTTAATTGAAGGAGATATTTTAAGTGTACAGAAGCCAACAGAATACACACTGTCTCTTTAATTCAGCCTGGATCAGAATTAACAGCTTCTTTGTCAATGCAAGAAGTTTGAAAAGGTTGGGTTTGGAGACAGACCACAATGTCGCCTTCCTGCCAGCACTCTGTGACAGCGCTCTGAAACCAGCCACTGCCGCCTGGGGTATTATACAGCCCGCTGTTGTGTTCAGGTCACTGGCTCGGCTGACGGGAACAAGGACTGACAGTGCGATAATTGAACCGCATGCCCATCAGTGGCACCAGGAGCAGTGCAGTGACAGATCCTCCAGTTACCCACGGCCATCTCACGAGTGTCTCGCACAGAAGAGACGGAACGCAGACGCACCCAAGCAGGCACTCCAGACAGGCGCCCTTTTCCAGATTGGTCCGGTCCGTCGGGCCCAGAACTCCCAGCTGAGTGAAACGTCAAAAGCAGCGTCTAGAATGTCTCAGCAGTTCTAAGCTCCACTAATGAAATGTACTGGGCAAGAAAGAAATTGCATTTATGGAACGCCTTTCACGACCTCAGGACGTCCCAAAGCGCTTTACAGCCAATGAAACACTTTTCAAGTGTAGTCACTGTTGTATTGTAGGGAAACAGAAATTATTGATGATTGTTAACACCATAAACATTACAGATTTTTTACTGGGAACTCACACTAAATTCTTCTTCTTAGGCAGTCCCTTGGAACCGAGGATGACTCGCTTCCACATTAAAAATGAGTTCTCAGGTGACTGAAGCGTCCAATGCGGGACCTACAGTCTCTGTCACAGGTGGGGCAGACGGTGGTTGAAGGGGCAGGTGGGTGGGGTGCTTGGGTTGATGTGCGCTCCTTGCGCTGTCTGCGCTTGGCTTCTGCTTGCTCCCGGCGAAGAGACTCGAGGTGTTCAGTGCCTTCTCGGATGCTTCTCCTCCACTTTGTGCAGTCTTGGGCCAGGGATTCCCAGGTGTCGGTGGGGATGTTGCACATTTTCCAGGAGGCTTTGAGGGTATCCTTGAAGCATTTCCTCTGCCCACCTGGGGCTCTCTTGCGGTGTCGGAGCTCCATTACAGCTAATGAACAATACTGGTGATATATTGTCACAAAAGGTACCAGTACGATTATAGTGGCTGTACAGTGCAATAGGGAGATGGACGCGATTAAGTCAAGAAGTGAACATGGTTTAATTACCTTGACGTTCTCTCTATCATATATACTACAGCAGCCTGTCATGGGGGGTTAATATGGAGGCCAATGTCTCACGAGACCACAACTCAATATAGTAGTGGCTTGCATCTCACCAACTCACAGCCCTGCACTGCCTTCCGACTCTTAAACCTCAAAATTGCTGCTCCCAGTGTTAGAGTGTGAATGCTTGCGCAGTCGTGTGGAGTTCCTCTGTTTGCTATTTTAACAGAGTAGCCAACCACTTTTAATGGATTAACGCCGCCACTAAAAGCAGAAGGAGGAATATCAGAACCACAAAAGTTCATACACCAAGTCCTGCAAACAGTATTTTCTAGGCCTTAATTTCAGAAGTCTTTTACACCAACACCGCTTACCATCTGTGAGCGAGTGACATGTTCCGAAGCCTCTGCCAATGGTGCTCTAAAATCCTCCGCTAAATGAAGGCTCCAACTGGAAATAAACATTATTTTTTATTGTTTTGAAGCGCGGGAGGTATCCGGGACGGGGAAGGGCTCCGATCCCCTCTCAGGTTAATGAGGGCTGTCTGAAGCCAGACAATTCCATACAAGTCCAGCCAGCAATTCTTTCATTGGGAAAAGCTTCAATTTCCTCCTCTCAAGGAGAAGAAAACAAACAGTACAGTTCTCACTGAACGCTCTGCTCCAAGCTGCACACACTCCCTTCTCTTTACCTCAATCTTTTCCAACATCACAAATGCCACCCTCAGCTCAGGCGCTGTTCCTCTCCGCTTCAAAAACCACCTTCGTAACCCCTCTCCTAAACAAACCGCCCTCGGCCCCTCCGTCCTCACTAACTACCGCCGCATGTCCAACCTCCCTTTGCTCGCCAAGCTCCTTGAATGCGCTGTTGCCATAGCTCAATGCTTGCCTCTCGCAAAAATTTCCCTTTTGAATCCCTGTAATTTGGTTTCTGCGCTGCCCACAGCACCGAGGCAGCTTTAGTCAAAGTCACGAGTGACATTCTCTGTGATACTATCGCTGCTTGCTCTCTTTGACTGCTGTGCAATGTTCAACATGGTTGATCACTCTCCTCCTCCACCATCTGTGCCTCACCTTCAGGGGACTGCTCTTGACTGATTGTATTCCTATTTGTCGCAACAGACCCAGCACATCACTAGCAACTGCTTTTTTATCATTCATTCACAGGATGTGGGCATCGCTGGCCATGCCAGTATTTAATGCCCCTCCCCAATTGCCCTTAACTGAGTGGCTTGCTAGGTCGTTTCAGAGGGCTGTTCAGAGGCAACCACTGAGAGTCTGGAGTCACATATAGGCCCGACCGGGGAAGGACGGCAGATTTCCTTCTCTAAAGGACATTAGTGAACCAGATGGGTTTTCACAACAATCCAGCAGTTTTATGGTCGCCATTACTGATACTAGCTTTTTATTCCAGATTTATTTTTAACTAAATTTAAATTCTAGCTGCTGTGGTGGGAGTTGAACTCATGTCTCTGGATCATTAGTCCAGGCCTCTGGATTACTGGTCCAGTACCCTAACCACTATACTGCCGTTCTCCTTCTAAAGGCGGAAGTCACACCCCCATCCACATCAATGGGGCTGTGGTGGAAAGGGTGGACAGCTTTAAGTTCCTCGGAGTCCACATCACGGAAGACCTCTCCTGGTCCCTCAATACCTCCTCTCTGGTGAAGAAGGCCCAGCAGCGCCTATATTTCCTAAGGAGGCTGAAGGGATGTAACCTGTCACCCCTGATCCTCTCTAACTTTTACCGCTGCACAATAGAGAGCATCCTGACGAACTGTATCACAGTATGGTATGGCAGCTGTAGCTACTATGACCGGAAAGCCCTGCAGCGGGTAGTCAAAACTGCCCAACGCATTGCCGGCACCCGGCTACCGACCATAGAGCACATATACCAGAAACGCTGTTTACGGAGGTCACGGTCCATCATCAAAGACCCTACCCACCCCAGCCACAGTCTGTTCGCCCTCCTGCCATCTGGGAGACGCTACAGATGCATTCGCACCCGTACGACCAGATTTAGGAACAGCTTCGTTCCCAGGGCTGTCATCCTACTGAACTCCACAAATAAACTCTAAAGCCTGCACATCTGCCAATGCACTTTATTATGGTTATGTTTATGTTAATGTATTACAAGCCAAATGTATGTTGAATGTTTAAATGTCTTAATCTAAATGTACACTCAGGAGCCGCAAGCCTACATTTCGTTGTACTGCACTTGTGCACTAACAATGACAATAAAAGTTGATTTGATTTGATTTTTGACAATCATCTGTAAGGTATCCCAAGGTTCCATCCTAAGCCCCCTTCTTTTCTTCATTTACATGCTGCTCCACGGAACCATTAACCACAGACATTGGGGTCAGTTTCCATGCTTATACCGATGACACCCAGCTCCATGTCTCTACACCCTCAATTCTACAATCATCCCTTTGTTGTCAAACTGACACCAAGTCGTGGATAAGCTGGGAAACCAAAGCCAGCTGATTAAAATCCCTTCAAAAGCGCCACACTCTTATCCCCAACTCGATGCCCCTCCCTGGCTAATCACGCGGGCTGAACCAGATGGAGCATAACCTCAGTGCCGTGATTAACCCTGAACCTAGCTTCAAACCACATATCCGATACACCTCTGCAACATTGCTCACCTTCACCAAACGTCATCCCCATTGATGCTAAAACTCTTATTTATGCTTAGGTAATTGCAAGATTTAACTTCTGGAAAGCCCAGTGGTAGATCATTCAGCCATCTTGGCTCTACCCTGTGGAATTCCCTGCCTAAACCTCTTTGCCTAGTTATTGCCCATCAGGCCTTTAAAAAAAAACCTGAACTCCTCCCCCAATACAAACATCAACTTGCCCAACACTACGCATGCACTAAGTCTCACTCACCCACCTCCCCTGTACTCACTCACCTCCCAATAGCTTCTTGTCTCTCAACTAAGCAAATTGAAAATCATTCTTTCCTCCCCTCCCCCCTTTCCCTGCCCCTGCCCTTGCTTAAAACCCGTTCCATCTCCAACCTTTTCTAGTTCTGACGAAGGGTCATCGACCTGAAACGTTAACTCTGTTTCTCTCTCCACTGATGTTGCCTGACCTGCTGAGTATTTCCAGCATTTTCTGTTTGTATTTCAAAATCATTGTCCTCATTTGGAAATTCTCCATGGCCTGGCCCCACTCTACCTCTGCAAGTTCCAGCCCTGGTCTATGTTATGTATTGTGTGTTCTATTGTGTGTTCTCCTCCCACCTGTGGTGGCGCTGTCACAGGAGATAAATGGTTGGGTGTTCTCTGTTAAGTTTAGCTCTCTTTGTTCGGAACTTTCCAGAACTTCCTTTCCTTCCAATAAAGCACTTCATGTTTGAATCTCTGAGTTCTGAGTCCTAAATTGTGTCTAGGTAGAAAGGTACCAACACAACAGTCTATGGTCTTCCAACTCTGGGCTCCTACGCACACCCCCCTTCTGGCAATCCACACGATGACAGAACTTCCAGTCGCCTTGGCCCGACCCTCTTTAACTCCCTTTCCAAATACAGTCTCTTTGTCTGTTTACATCCCTCCTGCATTTAAACGCCTCCTCCAAACCCACCTACTTATCTGTGCCTTTGGCCGACCTGACATCATTTTCTACCACACAGTCCCACCTCTCTCCGATGTGAGGTGCCTTGGGATGTTGTAGCTTACCACCCAAGGCATAGAATAGAAGAGCAGGGAGGTTATCTTGAACTGAAAAAACACTAGTTAGGTCGCAGCTAGAGCACTGCGTGCAGTTCTGGTCACTGCATTACAGGAAGGATGTGATTGCACTAGAGAGGGTGCAGAGGAGATTTACCAGGATGTTGCCAGGACTGGAGAATTTTAGCTATGAGGAAAGATTGGATAGGCTGGGGTTGTTTTCTTTGGAACAGAGGAGGCTGAGGGGAGACTTGATTCAGGTGTATAAAATTATGAGGGTGTGGAGATGCCGGAGTTGGACTGGGGTGGACAAATGTAAGAAGTCACACAACACCAGGTTATAGTCCAACAGCTTTATTTGAAATCACAAGCTTTCGGAGCGCTGCTCCTTCTTCAGGTGAAGTGGAGAAATGCATAAAGACACAGCTTATATAGCCAAAAAAAAATGTTTTTTGTCTGTTTTTTTGTTTTTCATACAGACCCCAGCATCTGCAATATTTGACCCCTTGTGACCCCACCCCATTGTTCTTTGATGTAATGTTTCCCTGACTGACCTGTTTGGACACCATTCACACCTTTGACTGCTGTGATTATCTCTCTGCCGAGGTGTGATTAATGGCAGTTGGAAAGGTTACCTGTAAACATCTGACATGATTCTCTGACTATATAAGCTGTGTCTTTATGCATTTCTCCACTTCACCTGAAGAAGGAGCAGCGCTCCGAAAGCTTGTGATTTCAAATAAAGCTGTTGGACTATAACCTGGTGTTGTGTGACTTCTTAAAATTATGAGGGGCCCAGATAGAGTGGATAGGAAGGACCTATTTCCCTTAGCAGAGAGGTCAATAACCAGGGGGCATAGATTTAAAGTAATTGGTAGAAGGATTAAAGGGGAGTTGAGGAGAACTTGTTTCACCCAGAGGGTGGTGGGGGTCTGGAACTCACTGCCTGAAAGGGTGGTAGAGGCAGAAACCCTCATCACATTTAAAAAGTACTTGGATATGCACTTGAAGTGCCGGAACCTACAGGGCTACGGACCAAGAGCTGGAAAGTGGGATTAGGCTGGAAAGCTCTTTTTTTGGCCGGCACAGACACGATGGGCCGAATGGCCTCCTTCTGTGCCGTAAATTTCTATGATTGTATGATGCACAGCAGGTAGATTGGGGCAAATGTTCACCTGCACTGTATGGGCAGCAACCTGGCGGAGCGGAACCATCACCCACTGTAGAACCTGAATCAGTGGGTTCCGCAAAGGGCAGAGGATCCACTCCGCCAGATTATCAGTGAAGATGACCTCTCTCCCACCACATGTTTTACAGCTTCTCCTGTTCCTGCAATCCACCAAACTAGTTAGTTGATGATAGTAAACATGACTAGAAAGGGCTGAATGTGGAACAAGGGGGCAGGCAAAAGAGTTTCCTGTAGAAAGCAGGGAATAGAATGATTGCATAAGAACATATGAACACAAGAACTAGGAGCAGGAGTCGGCCATTCGGCGATATAGGCGGGTTGGTCAGATGGGCAGAACAGTGGCAAATGGAATTTAACCCTGAAAAGTGTGAGGTGATGCATTTTGGGAGGACTAACAAGGCAAGGGAATACACAATGAATGGTAGGACCCTGGGAAGGACAGAGGATCAGAGGGACCTTGGTGTGCATGTACATAGATCCCTGAAGGCAGCAGGACAGGTGGTTAAAAAGGCATATGGGATACTTGCCTTCATTAGACAAGGCATAGAATATAAGAGCAGGGAGGTTATGATGGAGCTGTACAATATGCTAATTAGGCCACAGCTGGAATACTGTGCGCAGTTCTGGTCGCCACACTATAGGAAGGATGTGATTGCATTGGAGAGGGTGCAGAGGAGATTCACCAGGATGTTACCTGGGCTGGAGTGCTTCAGCTATGAAGAGAGACTGGACAGGCTGGGGTTGTTTTCCTTAGAGCAGAGAAGGCTGAGGGGGGACCTGATTGAGGTGTACAAAATTATGAGGGGCATAGATAGGGTAGATAGAAAGGCACTTTTCCCCTTAGTAGAGGGGTCAATAACCAGGGGGCATAATTTCAAGGTAAGGGGCAGGAGGCTTAGAGGGGATTTGAGGAAAAACTTTTTCACCCAGAGGGTGGTTGGAATCTGGAACTCACTGCCTGAAAGGGTGGTAGAGGCAGGAACCCTCACAACATTCAAGAAGCGTTTAGATGAGCACTTGAAACGCCATAGCATACAAGGCTACGGACCAAGTGCTGGAAAATGGGATTAGAATAGACAGGGCTTGCTGGCCGGCGTGGACACGATGGGCCGAAGGGCCTCTTTCTGTGCTGTATAACTATGACTCTATGGCCCCTCGAGCCTGCTCCGCCATTCCATAAGATCATAGCTGATCTTCGAACTCAACTCCACTTTTCTGTCCATATCCCTCGATTCCCTTAGAGTCCCAAAATCTATCTCTCTCTGCCTTGACTATACTCAACTGGCTCGTGAATCTTAGGCGCAGTTGCTGCTTCTGTCAGCGGTGCTCCTTAATGTCAGAAAGTCCTGATGGGTGGTGTGGTGTACACGTAAAGAAATCGCTTAAATTTACTTTCCCAGATAGTCAAGAAACCAGAAAAATACCACTCGCTGATCCCCCAGTGACATTGCTCATGGATCGTCCGGGGTCTGCGCCACACTTGCGGTGCTTAGCTGCTAATCTGTTCTGTGCTCCTCTCGTTGCTGCTCAGGTACTCCCTGTGGGAACACGGTCTAAATACGTCCCGAGGTCAACTGGAGTTTAATTACGATTTGATAAAGAACGTTCACAGATCATCATGTGCTTGTAAATTTCCAGCTCTGGGCTAGAAGGACATAAATGGCTTTTTATCCCTTTGGTACTGTTTACTCTCTGGAGTGCGACATCTGGAGACTCTGTGACCTCCCAAGAGATGAATAATTTTTTTTGATGACATTTTTTTTTACTTGAAAAGAACTGGCTATACATCGTACAGTTCTGTCTGAATTATGGTATTTTACAAGAGAACTGTCTGAGCAATGCAACGGTTCATTCCTGGCAAAGAAAAAACCCATCTGAGCGATACTGGGCAAAGGTTGGTTTCTTTGTTCCTTTGCACCACTCAGTGGAAATTCAGAGCTCAAAGGGTTAAACCGAAAGCGTCTGACTTCTCTTGTGTGGTTGCCAGGGTTAGTCATTATAGCTGGGGTTAGTCATTAGCTGGAGTGTGCAAATCCCTATGTGTCAGCAAGTTATTTTTTGCTGTCACGAGAGACAAATAAAAAAAAACCCCAGGGTTGAATTTAGGATGAGTTGCACAAGAGTTACGCTGCTCATTTCTGATGGGTGGGGGCGCGGTGAAGCAGCGTTGGGTACTTGTCCTAGAATGACTCCTGGAAACTGTGCAAAGACGAGACGCATGTACGTATGTATGTGTGGAGCAGGCATGGGCTGATCTGCTTGCCGTGCGCTGCCCAGAGGTGACATGCACAGCTTGCCGCACTGCCATGGGCGCCTGCTGTCTCCAGTGGTAAGGCAGCACCTGGGTGTATTAACAGTAATTACTTGCGAAGATAATTTGCACGTACAGTGTTTCTATGTCGCACCCTGGCAGAATGTGGACCATTCTTCCCCCTCGCAGCCATGGCTCCCAGCCTACAGTTAGTGATTTATAGGGGCAAGGGTGTCATGAGTTTTTTCTGGCTTGCCAGGTTAAAAAAAAATCTTGTAAGTAGACAAAACCCCCTGCTGGTGAGTATCCCATCTTTAAAATAAAGCGCGTCTTAAAAATGTAAATAATAACCAGTCTTCAAACAGAAATTTTCCACCAGACAGCACATTCCAACAGCCTCTGGAAATAAATACCGAAAGTCCGAATAGTAAAAACGAAAGAACTTGCATTTATATAGCGTCTTTCATGACCTCAGGACGTCCTGAAGCGTTTTACGGTTAATGAAATACTTTCGAAGTGGAGTCGCTGCTGTTATGTAAACTGGAGAACTATTAGCTCAGAGTGACTGCTCACTAAACAGGCGTAAAGAGGCAACTCTTGCTAAACGACTGACCCACAAAAATAAAGTATTCATTACTAGGAATTCAGTGAAATATTTGTACAGATTTCCTTGCGTAAATTTTAATTGTAAACGTTTTCGAAAAACGTAGACCACACCACACCTTTTACTGCTGTTTGGTAAATTGTAGAAACAACAGAAAGCGCACTATTTGTACAGACGGTTTGTCAATTGGGCAGTAAACACTAGCAGGGGGTAAAACCAGGAGTTTACAGCTAAAACTACCCCGTTAGCAGCGATGGAACAGCGCGTGCAGACTGAAAATACTTTGGCTGCTTCAGTATTATTCAAGGGGTGGTACCATTTGGAGGAATTTTCCCAGATGGTTTCGTTTGCTAACTCGCTGCTCTACAAAGGATGCCACCTTAGCTGTTGCGACTGGATGGACTGCCATCCTCTGCAATGTGTTTTTATTTCCCCAACACATTAAAAACGCCCGAGGGAAAATAGAATTGGAACACCAATCGTGACACACTGCGTCCCTCTCTGCACTAAACTTGAAATGTGTGAGTTGAGAGACTGTAAGGGGGCTGGGGGTGGTGGGGAGGGAGGTGGGGGCTGGTGCCATTCCACTACAGCTTCTGCTTAGAATCAAATGGAGCTGAAGACCCAAGTTATACTGACAGCTCCGCAATGCTTTCTGGTCAAAGAAAGAAAGACTTGCATTTCTATAGCGCCTTTCACGACCACCGGACGTGCCAAAGCGCTTTACAGCCAATGAAGTACTTTTTGAAGTGTAGTCACTGTTGTAATGCAGGAAACGCAGCAGCCAATTTGCACACAGCAAGCTCCCACAAACAGCAACCTGATACTGACCAGATAATCTGTGTTAGTGATGTTGATTGAAGGATAAATATTGGCCAGGAAACCAGGGATAACTCCCCTGCACTTCTTCGAAGTAGTGCCATGGGATCTTTTACATCCACCTGAGACAGCAGACGGGGCCTCGGTTTAATGTCTCATCTGAAAGACGGCACCTCCGACAGTGCAGCACTCCCTCAGCACTGCGCTGGAGTGTCAGCCTAGATTTTTGCGTTCAAGTCTCTGGAGTGGGGCTTGAACCCACGACCTTCAAGGAGAACGTGGAGCACCATGCAAACATGATTCCATGAGCATCCAGCTGCCTGGCCTCCTAATGCGGTTGAATTTTAATATTAACAAAGAGTCGACTGTTTCACTGGTCTCTGCTAACATTAAAAAAATTCAAATGAAGTTTCCAGACGCTCCATTACACTGCAGCCAGTGAAAGGCTGACGTGGTGTGAGTCAAACCATTGGAGATGACTGGCCTCGCCCCACTTGCCTAAATTTGGGTTAATGTACCTGAATTACACCATACAGAGTCAGTTGATGCGAAGTCAAAACCACCTCGGAGTAATAACTGGCACACCAAGCGTCATTGCTCCTTTAAATGAAATGTTCATTCAGGTTACCCCTACACTGTAGCAGCCAAGGCTTCTTCGGCAGCACCTCCCAAACCCGCGACCTCTACCACCTGGAAGGACAAGGGCAGCAGGCGCATGGGAACACCACCACCTCCAAGTTCCCCTCCAAGTTACACACCATCCTGACTTGGAAGGATATTGGCCGTTCCTTCGTCGTCGCTGGGTCAAAATCCTGGAACTCCCTCCCTAATAGCACTGTGGGAGCACCTTCACCACACGGACTGCAGCGGTGGCTCACCACCACCTTCTCGAGGGCAGTTAGGGATGGGCAATAAATGCTGGCCTTGCCCACATCCTGCGAACGAATTTTAAGAACTCTGGTAGTGAAGAGCGTCCCCCTTTAAGATGTGAAATGTCCAATCAGCAAATTTGGATTTTGGGTTCAAATTGGCTACCGGTCATACAAATCCAAGCTATGTAATCAGATAACCAAATTCCCCTGCGATTGTTACAGAGTATAACTGAAGCTGACTATCTGTTGTATCTTCAGAAAAATACTAAAGTGTCAATCTGAAAAGGAAACCATACTAGCAGAAATCAGAAATCCCGAGGTCAGAAGTCCAGGCTAAGATTAGTGAAAATAGTGAAGAGTCAGTTTTATAGTCATTCAGGGTGCACTGTACAAGTATCATAAATTCAGCCTGATACACGTGGAGAATCTGTGGCACACAGGGCGGATTGTGTTACAAGGTAGCAACAGATGATGTTTATAAATGACTAGAGCAGGTTATATTATATTATATGGGCCGGTATATTCCGATGCCTACAGGTGTGTACACACCCTTAGGGACATCGGAAATGCCGGTTTCAGGCGTGCGAAGAAGGGCCTTTGCGGGGGGGAGTGTTCTGCTTCCTGGAGAACCTCCGCCCGCAGAAAACCCTTAGAAGTCTTATGCCTGGTAAAAGCCTGCGTAAGGCCTGCTTTTACCAGCATAAGAGTTTTAAAAAATTTCCACTCATTTATAATTTAAAAATACGTTTAAAAAAGGTAAGTTTATTTTTAGCCCCGTAAAAAACTTTAAATATTTTTTTCAAAAAATTTAATTTTTGTTTAAAATATTTAATTTAATGTAATTTTAACTCATTTTAAAAATGTGATTTAAAAAAAAAATTATTTAATGTTTTACTGTGTTTTTGGGGTGATCTCCATTCATACTTTTGACAGGTCTATCTGTCAAGTGTATGAAGGGGGTTCCCTTCTTTCATTGGCTCACCTGATCCCAGGGATGCTTGCGAACCACCTGCGCCCCTGGGATACCTGGGCCCTGCGCATTTCGACTGTGGAGAGGCCCAGGAGCAGAAGTGTCCAGACCTCGGGAGCCCTCAGGTAAGGGCGTAGATTTTTTTCCGATAGAAGGCCTCCGCACGCAGGAAGCCTCCGATTGGAAATTACGGGCCATTAATTCCTGAGGCATATATCCTTTCAGGGTTAGAATCCTGGCTTTATTCAGCCTTTGTATATTATAGATAGTTAGTTTTTTTCATAGAATCATACAGCACAGAAGGAGGCCATTCACCCCATCGTGCCTGTGCCGGCTCTTTGAAAGAGCGATCTAATGAGTCCCACCCCCCGCCCTTTCCCCGTAGCCCTGCAAATTCTCCCCCTTCAAGTATTTATCCAATTCCCTTTCGAAAGTTACTATTGAATCTGCTTCCACCGCCCTTTCAGGCAGCGCATTCCAGATCACAACAACTCGCTGCGTGAAATTCGCCTCATCTCCCCTCTGGTTCTTTTGCCAATGACCTTAGATCTGTGACCTCTGGTTACTGACGCTCCTACCAGTGGAAACAGTTTCTCCTTATTTACTCTATCAAAACCCTTCATAATTTTGAACACCTCTATCAAATCTCCCCTTAACCTTCTCTGCTCCAAGGAGAACAATCCCAGCATCTCTGGACTCTCCACATAACTGAAGTCCCTCATCCCTGGTTCCCCATCATTTGTTCAGATGATGGCAGATATCATTTGCAGAAGCAACTCTCCTACAATCTTGAATTTGAACTTCACTGATATCCAGTTTAAGTTGAATACATGGTACAGAGGAATAGTGCACCCTGTGTACATTAAAGAGATAGGCCTAGAAATTGGGTTTTGGCTTAGCCAGGGCTTTAGCGCCGGAAATTAGTGCCGGCGCTAAGTCCCCTGCGCGCGCCAAAAATTCAGTGGCGCCGCGCCCAAACGGCTGCCGGCGCTACTGAAGGGTCTTAGCGCCTGGAAAAGGGCGCTAACTGCCGTTTCGCGCCGCAATTCCGGCGCTGCGGCACCCGATGCGGTGCGGCAGGCTGGGGAAGTGCAGGCCTCCTCCTTCCGTTAAGGAGGAGCTGCCTGCACCCGGCCGCGGCCCGCGCAAATCTCCTCAAAAATGAGCCCGGCACCTCGGACAAGTGCCGGGCTTGCATCTGTTCCGGGGGGGGAGGGGGGAGAAGTCCGGGGAGGGAGCTGCGGGCAGGCGGCCGGCGGGAAAGCGGCCGGCCGCCGCGCCTCCTTAAAGCGCCGGCGCAGACTCCGGCAGCACTCGTTTGCCGGAGTCTTAGTTGCGGCTGCCACTGGCGAGGCGGCCGCAACTGAATTTCGGCTTGGGGCCGGGTTACCACGGCAACCGGGACGCTGCGCACACCGATGACGTCATCGGTGCCGGCGCAGCGCTACCGGTCTACCGCCGCGGAAGGGCCCCAGGCAATTTAGGAACCGGCGCCAATTGCAGCGCTAGGCCCTCTAGCGCCGCAAAATCGGTGCTAAGGGCACTGAATTTCTAGGCCATAGTGTTCTGTCTTTGCACTTTCAGTGGGAGCCCTTGTCTGCCCGGAATCACAGTGGGAATTCCGGCACACACTGTACATGATCTTATAATCACTTAAACTGAATGGTTGGAAAATTGTGCAGTACGTGTTCAAATCTTCGATACCTGCTCCTGATAGGTGCAGCACGCCCCATTCGTGCCAAAGACACAAAGTCAGCTAATTACCCCGTTCACGCACAGGAACAGATACTTAGCGGAAAGTTTATAACACGTTGCAGGGCTCTGGTGATCTCAACATCTATTAGCGTGAAGTTAGAATGGTTTCTGTCCATCCACTGAACCCCAGATATCTCTCAGTTTCAAACACACTTGTATTTTTTTAATTCCGTATATAGAGTAGTTACTGGATGGTTTCGGGGGGGGGGGGGGGGGGGGAGAATTACTTTTGTTGAGTTTATAGTGGCAAGTATGCTGGCTGAAGAAGTGCTTAGCTTGACTGCATTGTAACATCGTGAATGAAATGATAAACATTACCTGACTCATCCTGGGGCACAAAAGAAACTCTGTCACATTACAGTTTGATACATCCAGTGCCTTAGATGTATTATATTGCTTTATGTTTTACTTCAACAATTTTGGGTGTATTTTTGCACTGATCAAAGAGAGAGATGCTAACGTCGAGAAATGGAATGATTTTCCATTTCAGGAGCCCAAAGTACCAGCATCAAATATTCTCAGGTCAGGTGAAGCATTGCTAGGCGCAGAGTAAAGCCCCATTCTGCTCCAACAGTAAAAGCCCGAACCCTCAATTGCACCAGCTCAATATATTCCGTTCCCCACCAAAACTTTGCAGCCCCCTCCGAGTGAGTTTGAAAAATTAAGGGTAGTTTTGCACTTTGGGTCGATGCCCACTTGGAACGGCGTGGAGACTGCCCAAACCTATTTTACGTAGGACAGAGAAGACTTTCATCCTATCAGCTTGGGCTGGAATGGAACCCAGGACAGTGTGCAATCCCTACTCCAGTATTCAGCTTCACACGTTAAGCAAGTCAAGTGGAAGGAATCCAGGTTCTACAGCGGCCCTGGTTACTGTATATTGATATTCAAATCTGAAGAGGGACGCAATGCTTTGTAAATTATGAGTGTTTTTAGTTAATGAAATGCAGGCACTTGCTTTGCGAGACAAGTGGAGATGAGGTAGAAGATCAGCCATGATCTCATTGAATGGCGGAGCAGGCTCAAAGGGGCCAAATGGCCGACTCCTGCTCCTATTTCTTATGTTCTTAACTTTGTACTTGGTCACCTTCCAACTCGATTTGGCGATGTAGCAACCAGTCCTCTGCCAATCTGTGTGGTATTTTTAATATTTATTTTGCTTTCACCGGTTTAAACAGGGAGTGGGGAAGGGGTGTACCGTAGCGCTGTCTGCTCATTTCCCCACTGGCTTCTTAGGCAATGTAGTAATGACTGGTGTCAGGAGAGCTGCTCTCTTTCACTTGCAGTCATCTGAATTTAGAGCCAGATGCAGCCACTTTATTATATACTTCTTTTAAAATCAACAAAATAAAGGCCTTAGTGTACCTAGCCCACAGTGCGCTGGATTAACTATCTGTAAGGCGCTGGCACCTCTTCTACAATCTCCTTCCAAAATCATGGGTACTTTTCAAAACTATGCATGCCACTGGAGTCCAAGAATCTCCTGCAGACATTCTTCATTTTTTAACGATGCCCAATCTACTGAAATTGACAGACGACCAATAAATTCCACGTCGGGCCTCCCTGCCAATGGCAGCTACACAGTCAGCTGACCTCAGTTGACCTTGCTCAGGTAACTGGCAAAGGTGGTGCTGGGCTGGGGCAGACACTCAACGTTTTCACATAAATGACCTGGAAGAGGTCATAGAAACATAGAAGATAGGAGCAGGAGTCGGCCATTCGGCCCCTCAAGCCTGGCCATTCAATGAGATCATGGCTGATCATCCAATTTCAGTACCCTGTCCCTGCCTTCTCCCCATATCCCTTGATCCCTTTAGCCTTAAGAAATATATCCAACTCCTTCTTGAATATATTTAATGAATTGGCCTCCACTGCCTTCTGTGGTAGAGAATTCCACAGGTTCACCACTCTTTGGGTGAAGAAATTTCTCCTCATCTCAGTCTTAAATGGCTTACTCCTTATCCTTAGACTGTAACCCCTGGTTCTGGACTTCCCCGCCATCGGGAACATCCTTCCTGCATCCAGTCTGTCCAGTCCTGTTAGAATTTTATAAGTTTCAATGAGATCCCCTCTCATTCTTCTAAACTCCAGCGAGTATAAGCCCAATCAACCCAATTTCTCCTCATACGTAATTTCTGCCATCCCAGGTATCAATCTGGTGAATCTTCGCTGCACTCCCTCCATGGCAAGAACATCCTTCCTCAGATAAGGCGACCAAAACTGCACACAATACTCAAGGTGCGGTCTCACCAAGGCCGTTGATAGCTCCGACTTCAAAGTAGCAGCAGGCGGTTAATACTGTGGGAGAGAGGGGGGACGGGTTACAAGGGGCCCCTGGGGCTGTTTGGGGAGGTGGGCGGACAACTGGCAGACAGCAGTCGAACGTAGAACTAGTACAAAGTCATGCCTGGAATAGACGGAGGGATTACAGAACCATTGGGAAAATACGGACAAAAAAAAAAACCAAATCGGGAATGAGATCTGGGAGTCATAATAGATATATCAATCAAGCCAATGTCTGCTATCAAAAAAAGCAAAATGATTACTAGGTGCACAAAAAGAGAAAGAGAGTGTAGATCGAAGGAAGGTGTCCTGCTACTGTATAGAGCATGGTCAGGACACACCTGAAGGTCTGGAATCCCCACTAAAAAGAAGAAAATAGCTGAGCAGAGAAAAATTTGTAGAATGATTAGAGGACTAGAGAATAAAACATATGGGGATAGACTTACAGAACTGGGACTCTTTCCGTTGGAGAGGAAAATAGTAAGGAAGATCATGATGGAAGTATTCAAATTAATTAAGGCTCAAGAGTGTACAGAATCAGTTGGAGATATTTGATTTGATACAGATGGCACAGCAAAGGGATACATAGTACAAACTGAGAAAGGGTAGGTAGAATTCTCTACCCCAGAGAGCTGTGGAGGCTGGGTCATTGAACATATTAAAGGTGGAGATGGACAGATTTTTGAACGATAAGGGAGTCAAGGGTTATGGGGAGCGGGCAGGGAAGTGGAGTTGAGGCCATGATCTCATTGAATGGTGGAGCAGGCTCGAGGGGCCGAATGGCCAACTCCTACTCCTGCTTCTTATGTTCTTATGTTTGTGTAAAAAGAACGCATGAATTCACCACGAGGGAGGCCTTTTTTTTTTGGAATAGCTTATCAAGGGAGGTTGCAGGCCAAGTGGCTTAGATCTCTTCAAGGTCAAAATGGATAAGTATTTTGAAGAGAAACAAATCATGCCCAGACAAAATGGGCCTTGACATTTTCCCTGTTTCTGTTGCTATATTTTTACGGTCTGGCAACATTCAGGCTGAAATCGGTCAGAATGTGAGCTGAGGCACGATTGTGTGTGTGGAACACATGGCTAGGCAGATTGATGGAGACAGGCTCAACCAGACATGACCCTGCCTCACCTCCTCAGTGTAAGGTTCGCAAATTCTGCAGATTCCCTCAAACCAAGAAGATTACCCCAAAAGAAGAGATTGTTGGACTGTTTTAAAAAGGGGCTTAAAGTTAAAACCCCAGGATGTTGGTTATTTTAAAAGGACATGCCCAGGCCTGTGGAAGGCTGCGACAAAGGGGTTGGGTTGGGCCTCTGTAAAACAAGCAGTTTGGGTATTGGCATAGGCCAAACTGTCTGGGAATGTTCTGGACTGTCTCAGTCATTCATACATAATGACAATAGGCCTATGAAAGAGCAGTTCCTGCCAAAATTACAGAGCCATCAAGAGTATGCATAATGCAGTACATGCCACTGACCAACAAAAGGGACCCTGGCCCCAGCAGGAGAAGACAAAACTTACTACTCAGACCAAAGATTAAACAGTCATTTAAAGCCAATTTAGGTTTCAATGGACCATCCCGAACCTAGTTTACACCAACTTAAACAATTAAGATAGATGGGACCAATCAATGTTATCGAGCCCGCCCAAAATTTAACAATGAACCGAGACTGATTTGGCGGGCGGATAAGCAGGCCTCAATTAGTATAAACTAAAGCCCTGTCTCCACAAGAAATCAGTTCAATGAGTTCGATCAGTACAGTTCAGCAGAAGGAGTTCAACAGAAACAGTTCAACCAGTTCGAGAAGAAAGGAGAGACCCATCGTTCAAGTTTAAAACACCATCGAAACTCGGCGGTTTCAGAAGCAAGCATCTGGAAGCAGTTCTCTCTCTCTCTCGAAGAAGAAGTAACACATCATCGGACACCTCGCGGCACCAAGGGCCCCACGAAACCAACAACCAAATATTACCAGAAGCCAACCAGGTAATACTGGGCCACCGTGACCAACAAGAAACCAACTTGGAAGAAACCGAAGATCTAAGTTTTTTTCCACTCTACAAACTATTCCTGCGTTTGGTGAGCATTTTCCCTGGTCCTCTGGAGTCCAACTTAGTCAGTTTAGTGGGATTGGGAGGGGTGAAGTATTCTGTCTATTGTTATTCTCCCTCGTATATTCCTAAGTGTTTCCCCATTTTATTAGAGTGTTAAGATTATTGTATTGTATTTTTCCTTCTCAAATAAAAACCAAAGTTCTTGTATCAAATTCAGTTGTCTGCGGCAATTTCATTACAACCCCCAAATAAGTCCAGGTCTAGAACCAAGGGAGTGGGAGCGATTCGAACCGCTCATAAGTCAGAGGTGAAGCTGACCCACACATCACCCCTTACACTCCCCAAACACAAAATTCACAAGGCCCTTTCAACCTCTGGACTGCATATAAAATCAGCTGGATTCAACACATTCCAGTTGATCTTTTTGCCATTTTTAAAGATATCCCAAGCTTCCCAGGTACAGGAAACTTTCTGGTATCCGGCACTGACGGGACCGAGCTGGTGCCGTTAGATCAAAACTGCCGTATAAACCAGCGCTAATGTTAAAACATACAGAGCTTTTCAGCTCCGTGTGACTCAACAAACCCTGTTGCTTAGCAACAGCTTCAAAACAGTCGGCTGCAGCTGCAAGCGTTGCTAGCTGAAGCTGTTGCTTAGCTACAGACCTTGCAGAGCCTGACTGCGAAAAAAAAAAGCAACGAGAAGTAAAAAAATTTATAGAAAACGGCTCCTGAATTTTGCCGGTAGATAGAGCTTTCCGGACTTTTAACCTCCGGTTAAACGAAAGTTTTCTGTATTCAGTGAAATAGCCTGTGGTTTCGCCTAGAGAAATACTGGTTTTGCCACACATTGGGCCAGAATTTACTGCAGCCGGCGAACCGACTTGCCCTTGCCCGTTTAATTTCCACGAGCTTTCGCACGGCAAGTTGCTGGAAGTGGGAGATGGAAACAGCGCGGCGCCCTCTACAGGCCATCTGGGACCTGTGTGAAGAGGGCGAGCAACTGTGTGTCTCCTTAACCAATCAGATTGAAGAATCATTAATGAGCAGCGCAGAGTCTGAACCAGGAAGTGTCAGTTACAATAGTGAAGTCAGCGTCAAATCAGGTACAGAAAGCGAAATAAAGAGGGAAAGAAAGACTGGATTAAGCTAGAGAGAAAAAAAGAGACAAAGAAAAAGTTTAAAAAATGTAATTACAAAAAAAAACTCAAACAACAATTAAAAGCTGAAGGAATGAGACGCTACACCTGTAACAGTAAAGTTTCAGTACCAGAGAGGTTGTTTGGCAGTAATTAATACTCATCACACTGTTAAAAGCTATTTATGCTGGAATGGACAAGCCCTAACCTACTTTAGCGAGTTTAGTCCACATCTATGACGCCAGTACATGAACTTCATGCCATTCAATACATTTGAGTGGGGAGCCAGACGGCGAGATTCTGTTTTCGCACAGCTTACGGAAGAGTGGCGCATCTCGGACAGCAACTTCTAGATTTTCGCGTTTAACTGCACATGCACGCTCGCCGGAAGTTGCTGTCCAATTTGTGCATAAATAACGGTGAGCGCTGTGAGCCTCACTATTATTTTTTCTAGCCCATTCTTTACTTTATCCTGAATACCTGTACAAATTGAAATGCACAGCAACCACGTACGTTTGTGCACCCTCTGGGAGAACACTGCACTGGACATTACTCCTACCTATATGAGCCATACAGACTAGGGGGATTCCAGGGTGGCCTGCAACATTGTGAATGAAATGTTAACTTTGGCCCTTGACTCATCCTGAGGCATGACAGTTTGTTATATTCAGTGCCTTAGATGTGAGTATTCTTGGGGCGAATTTCTGGACTGATCAAAGTGAGGGATGTTGATTGAGGAATGGAATAATTTTCCAGTTCAGGCGGCCAATGTATCAGCATCAAATATTCTCAGTTCTGGTGAAAGGTCATCAGCCTGAAACGTTAACTGTTTCTCTCTCCACAGATGCTTTTATTTCAAATATTCTCAGGTCAGGTTGAGCATAACTCGACGCAGAGTAAAGCCCTAAGCTGCTCCAGCAATAGAAGCTCGTGACCTTTATTGTACCAGTGAGACATTTTCGATTTCCCACCAAAACCTGGGCGGCCCCTCTGAGGGAGGTTGACAAATTAAAGGCAGTTTTTGCGCTTTGGGTCGATGCCCGCTTGGAACGGCGTCGAGACTGCCCAAGCCTATTTTACGTAGGACAGAGACGACTTTAATTCCATCAGAAAATGCTGGAAATACTCAGCAGGCCAGGCAGCATCCGTGGAGAGAGAAACAGAGTTAACGTTTCAGGTCGTTGACCCTTCGTCAGAACATCAGCTTGGGCTGGAATTGAACGCAGGGCCCAGAGGTAACTGAGGGGGGCAGTGGATGGGTAATAGCTTTGCCCTCGGTGACTGGCACTCCTGGAGTCATACAAGGTGCCACTGCCATTGGGAGGTGAGAAAATTGGTGAGCAATAAAACAGAGATTTTTGTAAATATTGTGCTTCACTGAAGATAAGGCTGTAGTGAAAAGTAAAGATTTTGGGTGACAACAGAGAGAGAGACCAGAATGCATCTGGCACCTGGGCACGGTCAAAGCTTGCCCCCGTAGTCAAAGCTTATCTTATAGTCAATAATAAAAATGGAAAATGCTGCATACATGGAGCAGGTCAGGCAGCATCTGTGGAGAGAAGGAAGGTAGGGTTTAACAATTCAGCTCTTGTGATCCTTCGGCAGAACCGGAAGATGTAGCAGATTATCAGCTGATGAGGAGCCAGGGAAAGGGAACGGGGAGAAAATAAAAAAGAAACTTATGGTCATCGAGCCTACTCCCACCTCCCTGCCCAGCAGTACCCTCCGTGCTGCTGCCACCAAACGATAGGTGAAAGGATTCAGAAGCATTAATAATGGCCAGTCACTGATCGCTTCTCAGAAAAAATAAATAGTTATGTAAACATCGTAACAATCCACACAGAATCACGTAGAATTTAGAGCGCAGAAGCAGGTCATTCTCGGTCCAACTGGTCCGTGCCGGTGTTTATGCTCCACACGAGCCTCCTCCCACCTTCCTTCGTCTCACCTTATCCTCCCATTCCTATCTCCCTCATGTGCTTATCTAACTTCCCCTTAAATGTTAGGACACTTAGCAGGCGAATTCAAACCTGGGGTACTCTGGGAGAACAGAAACTGTTGCATCTAAAAAGGTGGGAGAACAAATTTGCACAATAATTTTCTTCTTCAAGTTTTAAAGGGCCTCAGAAATTGTATGCCAAATCTTTTCAGAAATAATTTTGTGACGTTAGGTTCCCAACCTGGACCCTCACTGGATGAGAGCTTGGCGCTGAGGGAAGGATATAACAGGATACGGGGTAGGACATTTAGGACTGAGATGAGGAGAAATTTCTTCACTCAGAGGGTGGTGAACCTGTGGAATTCTCTACCACAGACAGCTGTGGAGGCCAAGTCACTGAATATATTTAAGAAGGAGATCGATAGATTTCTAGATGCAAAAGGCATCAAGGGGTATGGGGAGAGAGCGGGAATATGGTATTGAGATAGAGGATCAGCCATGATCATATTGAATGGCGGAGCAGGCTCGAAGGGCCGAATGGTCTACTCCTGCTCCTATTTTTCTATGTTTCTAACACAACAGGGCTGGATTATTGCATTCAACATACGAGAAACAATTTTCCAAATACCTCTGCACAAAGGCATACCTTTTTAACATAAACTGACTGTGCTAATTATTCTAGGGCCGACTGCTGGTGGGATTCTTAACACCCCTTGGATTGGCCGCGTGTTTGCGTGCAGCAGCTCCTCTTCTCCTGGACATCAATCTCTGACGGTGATGTACCTTGAGCAGGCAGTGTGGTTCGGCTGCCTGTTGTAGTACCTGCCCGATCCGCATCC
The DNA here is from genome assembly GCF_052327205.1 of Somniosus microcephalus. Lineage (NCBI taxonomy): Eukaryota > Metazoa > Chordata > Chondrichthyes > Squaliformes > Somniosidae > Somniosus > Somniosus microcephalus. Next base: position 74,933,831 of record NC_141006.1, read on the forward strand.
CATTCATTTCAACCGAACACAACCTGGGAGGGTTCTGCAATGAGCGTGCGGTCCACTTTGCCAAGTCCTCTTTATCTGAGGAAAGACATACTTGCCTTCGAGGTGGCACAACGAAGGTTCACTAGATTGACCCCTGGGATGAGAGGGTTGTCCTATGAGGAGAGATTGTGTAGAATGGGCCTATACTCTCTGGAGTTTAGAAGAATGAGAGGTGATCTCATTGTAACATAAGATTCTGAGGGGGATTGACAGGGTAGATGCTGAGAGGTTGTTTCCCCCCTGGCTGGAGAGTCTAGAACTAGGGGGCATAGTCTCAGGATAAGGGGATGGCTTTTTAAGACTGAGATGAGGAGGAATTTCTTCACTCAGGGTTGTGAATCTTTGGAATTCTCTGCCCCAAATGGCTGTGAATGCTGAGTCGTTGAGTATATTCAAGGCTGAGATCAATAGATTTTTGGGCTCTAGGGGAATCAAGGGATATGGGGATCGGGCGGGAAAGTGGAGTTGAGGTTGAAGATCAGCCATGATCTTATTGAATGGCAGAGCAGGCTCGAGGGGCCGTGTGGCCGACTCCTGCTCCTAATTCGTATGTTCTTAGGTTAGTGCCTAGGCAGTGAAGTTGAAAATTACCCGCATGCCGTTTAATGTGACACATTACTCTCAGAAACTGATCTCACTCATTTGTAACATGACTCCAAAAACAATATACACCTCACGTATCTTTAATTGAGCTGTTTAAATATTAATAAGTGACGGTTAGTCAATTAAGTTTCTGCTTTGGTCCACAGAAGGTTTCATCAATGAGATCAATATATTTCCTCAACTGTATTCAGGATCTGGCCAGAAAAAACTGTTCCTTCCACACACTAAATATCTTATTACACAATAAAACAGCTACACGGTTAATCTGAAGGCCTACCCTCATGATTTTGCAAACATCTTTAAGTTTGTCCCAAATATGATGACGACCATTACTGCTTCTAAACCTACGAGGAAGACTACCTCTCCGCACAGAAGGAATCATATTCCATGATTCCCTTACACTTTTCTCTGTACTTAGCCAGCTTCAGAGGAGCTGGGGTCGATGCAGCTGAATTAATTGGTTGTCCAGCTCGTCAGGGAAAACACAAGTTCAAAATGAGGTAATCCCAAAACCCCGTGACCTCTGACGGAGTCCCCAGAGTTCACGTTTGGTGCGGTTTCTGAAGAACTCGTTGGTCAGTTTGCCAAGTTTCTTAAAATATAAATAAAGAAGTGACTTAATCTGAGCAGCTATCATCAGTTCAATTGATTCTATCTTCCCTCAATGGGCACTGGCCCATGTTTCTAGACTACATTAACTTTTTTAAGGTTCTGGTTTATTTTATCGTGGTCCATGTGAAGGTACCAGGTACTTAATTCCCTTTTTGAAACCATTTGAGCTCCATCAACAGAAAAGACCAACGTTAGGCTTGAACACAGGTTGACATTAATTTACGTTTCTGTTTGCACAACAGTCTTTACTTTTGTTGAATTAACATTTCCCACCTCTATGCCATTCTTTGCATGTAATGCTTATGCGCATAATTTAAATAAAAGGACAGTGGGCTCTTTCACTCCTGGGACTTCGGCTCAAATCCCGAGTTAATAGCTGAAAAACCGATTCTGTGGGCTGGCTGGAAGGGTCCTACAGAAAATACGTTTGCCCAGTCTTATTCCATAGAATTATTGAATCATAGAAATTTACAGCACAGAACGAGGCCATTCGGCCCATCATATCTGTGCTGGAAGACTGCCCATAACAGAGCACCAGATTTGTGATATTCATTAACGTACAAAAGGTGGCTGGTGTGGGCAAAGGAAATGCCCCATTGGTTCATTGGAGGGGCGCCCCTCCGAGGTTTCCCATTGGTTCATTGGAGAGGTGTTCCTCCAAGGTTCCTCATTGGCTCACTGAAGAGGTGTTCCTCCAAGGTTCCTCATTGGTTCATTGGAGAGGCGCTCCTCCAAGGTTTCCCATTGGTTCATTGGAGAGGCGTTCCGCCGAGGTTTGTGTTCATTCTCATTGCTGGGGGCGAATCGTGGGGATTTTTATACTTAATCCAGGAGCCTTGAGTGCAAAAAATATTCCATTCCTCCAAAACTGATATTCCTTACCTTAATTTGCTTAAAATCCATCAAAAAGCAGAATAATTTCACTTTTCCCATTAATCTTATTCGTAATTAACAGGCAAAAGCAAAACTCAAGGGCAGCTTCATAGCAACCAGAGCTTAGTGGAGCTTTGCAACCTTCTGCAGAATTACAATTAGTCAATGAAAGAGTTCGAGAGAGATTACCAGAATGATTTGGACCAAATTTGGGCACGAGTAGGACCCATTCCCCAGTTACAGTCAAAGTCTGATAAAGGTGAAGATGTCTCCCACCAGGGCCAACGGATTAAGGACAAAACTAGTGTGTGTGCAAACAGATAGTACAGCTATTATCTGAAGAATGCGTACATCTTCATATCTCATATCGCAGTAACTATCCCTACTCGATTGTGCTGCACACAAATATTTGCCCCATCCTAATTTTTAGGAGTAATACTGTCTTTCTGCAAATTTCAACTCTGACTGAAAACTCCTACACAAGAGAGATTCATTTCTCTCTAGTATTGACATCACTAGAACCAGGATATGAGTTCAGGATAGAGGCTGTTACACTGCTTGATCAGTTCAAGCCATTTCCATGTCTAACGTCCATTGGGTTGCTGGGAGAAAAGTCACATCATAATTCAGAGATTTAAAAAGGCACCAAAGTGCTGTTTTATGCCTCACCTCTTTCAAATAATGCACAAACCATAAGAGTTTGGATCCTACCTACACACTCGGCTCGGTAAAACCTAAGCGTTATCTTCCGTCTGCTGCTGTACCAATCGTGTATGCCCCGGTATCAGCTCCCTCTGGGTAAGTTGCATACTGACTGATGTAATAAAGACTCACTACGCACTTGGTTGTACATAAAGCAAGGCTTTAATCGACTTGTAACAAAACATGGAGGTCTAGTTAGTAGTCACTAGCTTCCTGTTTCCAGACTGTCTCTGGCCAAGGTGGGCCCACGCCCGAGTATTTATACTCCTCGGGCAGCGACCTCAGCTGGCCATTCAGTAGTACTTCTTGCAGAAGTTGCGATTTATGACACTGACCATAGCACAGGAGCTACGATTTACGAGGATATTGCCAGGACTGGAGAATTTTAGCGATGAGGAAAGATTGGAAAGGCTGGGGTTGTTTTCTTTGGAGCAGAGGAGGCTGAGGGGGAGATTTAATTGAGGTGTATAAAATTATGAGGGGCCTAGATAGAGTGGATAGGAAGGACCTATTTCCCTTAGCAGAGAGGTCAATAACCAGGGGGCAGAGATTTAAAGTAATTGGTAGAAGGATCAGAGGGGAATTGAGGAGAACTTTTTACAGCCAGAGGGTGGTGGGGGTCTGGAACTCACTGCCTGAAAAAGAGTGGTAGAGGCAGAATCGCTGGATGTGCACTTGAAGTGCCGTAACCTACAGGGCTACGGACCAAGAGCTGGAAAGTGGGATTAGGCTGGAGAGCTCTTTTTCGGCCGGCACAGACACGATGGACCGAATGGCCTCCTTCTGTGCCGTAAATTTCTATGATTCTATATGAGAACAGGACAAGCTAGGTTAGCATGAGTTTTAATCTCAGTTTGACTTGGATGCTGAGCAACTGATGTTTGTCCCCAGTACAGTTTGGGTCCAATACGCATCTATATATATAAAACAGTATGTCTCTCTGTCTGTCCGGCTATACAATCAAATTGTAGGCGTATTTACTTTTTAGTCACACAAAAATTGTTTGGACAGTGTACAAAAAACCTTCAAAAATACTCAAAAATCAACTCATTAGCGGTTGGCCAATCCTACCTCTCATTAGCCTTGAGTGACACGTGCTGCTTGACCAATCCTACAGTTCAGTCACCTGATGGTTGACCAATTGGTGTGTGTGTGGGTGGGACTAATCATTCTCAGCTCAGGGATGTAGCAGCCATTATACACCAGCCAGGCCTCAATGCTAAAAATATGGTCATCGAGGTCAGTATCTTATTTTTTTTCAATAAGATTTACCAAACATGTTTTATAAGTACTTTAACTTTCATCTTTGAAGGTATTAAAAGCTAGAAATGTTTAGGTTAAAAAACATATAATATAAAAGGCAACATTGATGTTTGTATCATCTGACAAAGGTTTAAAGTTCCTATTGCTTACCCACCCAGAGGTACGCATATAATCTGTAAGGCAGGCAAACACAAACAATATCTGCCCTTTGGGACACACATACAATAATAGGTTTCAGCTGCCTGGTAATGATTTTATGGAGATTCCTCAGTTGAATCAGAGGGGTAGATCCTGGAATAGAGTTTAATAAAACTACCGCAGTACTCTGAAAAGTAAAACAAAAATTGGCTTAAGCACCAATTTTTATTTTTAATTCATTCACAGGATGTGGGCGTCGCTGGCAAGGCCAGCGTTTATTGCCCATCCCTAATTGCCCATGAGAAGGTGGTGGTGAGCTGCCTTCTTGAACCACTGCAGTCCGTGTGGTGAAGGTGCTCCCACAGTGCTGTTAGGGAGGGAGTTCCAGGATTTTGACCCAGCGACGATGAAGGAATCACAGAATCACAGAAACCTCACAGTGCAGATAGAGGCCATTTCGGCCCATCGAGCCTGCACCGACACATATCCCACCCGATCCCCGTAACCCCTACACCAACACATATCCCACCCTATCCCCGTAACCCCACGTATTTAATCCCCCTAACACTAAGGGTCAATTTATCATAGCCAATCAACCTAACCCGCACATCTTTGGATTGTGGGAGGAAACCGGAGCACCCGGAGAAAACCCACGCAAACACGGGGAGAATGTGCAAACTCCACACAGACAGTCACCCGAGGCCGGATTTGAACCCGGGTCCCTGGTGCTGTGAGGCAACAGTGCTAACCACTATGCCACTATGCTGATATATTTCCAAGTCAGGATGGTGTGTGACTTGGAGGGGAACTTGGAGGTGGTGGTGTTCCCGTGCGCCTGCTGCCCTTGTCCTTCCAGGTGGTGGAGGTCGTGGGTTTGGGAGGTGCTGCCGAAGAAGCCTTGGTGAGTTGCAGCAGTGCATCTTGTAGATGGTACACACTGCAGCCACAGTATGCCGGTGGTGGTGGAGGTGGAGGGAGTGAATGTTTAAGGTGGTCGATGGGGTGCCAATCAAGAGAGCCGCTTTGTCTTGGATGGTGTTGAGCTTCTTGAGTGTTGTTGGAGCTGTACTCATCCAGGCAAGTGGAGAATATACCATCACACTCCTAACTTGTGCCTTGTGGATGGTGGAAAGGCTTTGGGGAGTCAGGTTGTGAGTCACTTGCTGCAGAATACCCAGCCTCTGACCTGCTCTTGTAGCCACAGTATTTATGTGGCTGGTCCAGTGAAGTTTCTGACCAATTAAAGCATTCAAATATATTCTAGCATGTAGAGAACTACTAAAGTAGTCGGTGTATTTTTACAGATATACTGGCAGATCTGTAGCATTGCTCCCAGGGAATGGGAGGATACACTATTCTGTAACAGTGGGGTGTCCTGACATGTAACGCACGATCAGAGCTACTGATTTACAGTGAGTGAACAAGTCAAATGCTGCAGTATCAAATCAACAATGTGCGACAGGAAGTAAATATGACACTTACAGATACACACTGTATGCAAAAGATTAATATATTTGAGATAGGAGGTAATTCTATGAGTTGGCACTATTGGCAGAGGACATTGTCCACCAGCAACACAGATCAGGAACATGGGTAAGCCGTGCCCACAATTTTATGATCATTACAATGACTCCCGCCATTAAAATGAATGCTTGGAAAACAATGGGACGTTGATGCCCACATTTCCAATTTTCACTGCGAGCAGCCGAGGTTGCCCACCGGTGAGCCCGCACCCCCTCTCAGGAAATATCAGTGCCATGGCATACAAAGCGGTGTCAGTTAAATATACACCACCAACATCACTGCTCATCTAACCAAGTGCTCGTACTGTGGGAGTCTGCTGCCCATCACCGCCGATCGGAGCACCTAAAAAAATGCAGACAAAATAGCGTAGGAAATCACCGTATGTGTATATTACACAGAAGTAATACTGTGTGCACAATGTATATGAAAGTGTGTAGACTTAGGAGGCTGTAGCGTTGAGGGGTTGAAGCGACGTTAATAAATGTTGCTCCTGTGATTTATGATTTGATGCCTGCCTTGTCCTTTACGTCATCTCTAAATGTCTAAGCACTCAACTTTGCTACTTGTGAATTAAAGATCTGTTTCTCAGACAAATTGGACAGACCTTTTTTTTAAATTTCTCACTCCCAACTTAAACATTCACTCCCTCCACCACCGGCGCACCGTGGCTGCAGTGTGTACCATCTACAAGATGCATTGCAGCAACTCGCCAAGGCTTTTCCGACAGCACCTCACAAACCCGCGACCTCTTCCACCTAGAAGGACAAGGGGCAGCAGGCGCATGGGAACACCACCACCTCCAAGTTCCCCTCCAAGTCACACACCATCCTGACTGGGAAATATATCGGCCGTTCCTTCATCGTCGCTGGGTCAAAATCCTGGCACTCCCTCCCTAACAGCACAGTGGGCGTACCTTCGCCACACGGACTGCTGCGGTTCAAGAAGGCGGCTCACCACCACCTTCTCAAGGGCAATTAGGGATGGGCAAGAAATGCTGGCCTAGCCAGCGACGCCCACATCCCATGAATGAAAAATAAAACTGGACAGTACAAGTTTTCAGTCCACCTCCACTGATGGAATTAAATGGGATTGGATGAGGAACGCTTTCTGGCCAGTTTGAGCTCAGCCTTTCAGGATACCAGCCCGACTGCTTTTCCCTTACATTAACATCCATCTGAACAAGCAGAAGAGGTCCTCAGTGTAGTATCTCAACTGAAGGGCAATAGTCCCTGACCCAGTGCTACGTTGTGGAGTGTCAGAATGAATTAAGTGTGACGTAATAAAACTCACTACACACTTGGTTTGAGTATAAAGCAAGGCTTTAATCAACTTGTTTCAGAACAGGGAGGTCTAGTTGTACTTCACTAGTTCCTTGTCTTACAAAATGTCCCTGAGCAAGCTGGGCCCACGCCCGAGTATTTATACTCCTTGGACGGCGCCACCAGCTGGCCGTCCAGCGTTATTTCACGAGTAGTTTCTTGATGATGATGAGATTTATAACAACGTGCTCAAGTGCCATTGTCAAGCCTGAATCAACAACCTTCTGACCCAGAGGCGAGTGTGTTATCGACTGAGCCAAACTAATATTGTTATTCTTAATGCGTTAAATTAAACTCAAATAAATTTACCTGTGAATTTATATCAACTGCCTCGCTATCTTAACTAATAACACACACTTTCTCTCCCCCGCCATCTGAATCCTTGAACAACTCCAAAAGTGAGACAACTGCGGCTTCTCCCCATTGCCAAGGCCTGTGAGGTCTGATTATCCAGACAGCGTCCTTCATTGCTAAATTTCCATCCCCTTCCTCCTCGATCAATTTTGAGTCAATAGCCTACACCTAACTTGTTTTTTTTAAAACATGAGTCATTGTCAAAAGGATGATAGTTTTTTCTCTTACTTCACAAGATAGAAAAAAGAAAAACTTCCATTTCTATAGCGCCTTTCACAACCTCAAGACATCACAAAGCGCTTTACAGCCAATGAAGTACTTTTGATGTCCAGCAAATGTTGCAACGCAGACAACGCGGCAGCCAATTTGCGCACAGCAAGCTCCCACACTTGGTCAGCAGGTCAGAGGCTGGGTATTCTGCGTCAAGTGTCTCACCTCCTGACTCCCCAAAGACTTTCCACCATCTACAAGGCACATGTAAGGAGTGTGTTGGAATACTCTCCACTTGCCTGGATGAGTGCAGCTCCAACAACACTCAAGAAGCTCGACACCAACCAAGACAAAGCAGCCTGCTTGATTGGCACCCCATCCACCACCTTAAACATGCACTCCCTCCACCACCGGCACACCGTGGCTGCAGTGTGTACCATCTACAAGATGCACTGCAGCGACTCGCCAAGGCTTCTTCGGCAGCACCTCCCAAACACGCGGCCTCTTCCACCTAGAAGGACAAGGGCAGCAGGCGCATGGGAACACCACCAGCTCCAAGTTACACACCATCCTGACTTGGAAGGCTATCGCCGATCTTTCATCGTCGCTGTGTCAAAATCCTGGAACTCCCTCCCTAACAGCACTGTGGGAGCACCTTCACCACACGGACTGCAGCGGTTCAAGAAGGTGGCTCACCACCACCTTCTCAAGGGCCATTAGGGATGGGCAATAAATGCCGGCCTTGCCAGCGACGCCCACATCCCAGGAACGAATAAAAGAAAACCCTCGCCTGTGAGTCATGAAGGTTGTGGGTTCAAGTCCCGCTCCAGAGGTTTGAGCACAAAACTCTAGGCCGACACCCCAGTGCAGTGCTGAGGGAGTGCCGCACTGTCAGAGGTGCCGTCTTTCAGATGAGATGTTAAACCGAGGCCCCATTTGTCCTCTCAGGTGGACATAAAAGTTCTCCCCGGTGTCCTGTGGCCAATATTTATCCCTCAACCAACATCACTAACCCTGATTATCTGGTCATTGTCATATTGCTGTTTGTGGGAGCTTGCTGTGTGTAAATTGGCTGCTGCGTTTCCCACATTACAACAGTGACTGCACTTCAAAAAGTACCTCATTGGCTGTAAAGTGCTTTGGGACATCCGGTGGGCGTGAAAGGTGCTATAGAAATGCAAGTCTGTCTTTTTCTTTTTGCAGTTGTGCACGGATTAGGAGATCTACCTTTGCATCTGACACCCTGTTAACATTTGCAGCCTTTGTTTCTCCGAGAGAGCGATCGGCTGGTCTCCACTAGGTCACAGGTTGAATTCAATAAAACTGTACACAGAATGATGATCTATATTTAAAATGCTGTAATTTCTATTAAAAAAAATAAAAGGTTCTTTGATTTTGTTGAGCAGTCTCGACTGGGATCGATGCAGATTATTTTAATTACCAGTAAAGTAAAAATGCAACTTCTGTTTACAAATATGACCCTGCTCTGACGGGCATATCTTAGAATGCCAGCTGTCAATGTCCATGTCACACCCTTATAATCACCATGCACAGAAGAAGAAAACTCTTCTATCCTTTGTTAGTAAGATGAGCAAACAACTGGTTGCTACGGTGGTTTCAAATGAGTGTGGTTTTGGTTGTCATGACAGTATGGTTATTTTAACCAAGTCTGATCACATGGAGTCCTTTTCCTAAATGGTCCTCAGTTAGTCAAAGAGACACGTTGACTGAACCTGGTGTGAGTGTGTGTGTGCTTGGCTCTCCACAGTTATAAGGCCTGCCACACATTAGTCACGAAGCAGGTTCTGTCATCTGCGGATATTGTCCACCTCCAGCCAACCCTGTCTGCATCTCTTCCTCCACTAAGTGAGCATTTGGAGCAAAAGCTGAAAATACTTTTAAATGTGTGGTGCCAATGTTAGCTCTTTCATTAATTCCACAAAGGTTCTATAATACAGTGGCTCCATTGCTGCTCACTCTCCCGATTAACTCTTTCGCAGCTGTGTTGCAGGTTCTATCAATGGTCAGGTGCCAAGGACTGCTTGTAGACCTGTTCGTTTTTACTTTTAATAACTTATAATCTAAGTGTACAATGGCTATCTAGAACCCCCCACCCCCTCATCATATTAACATTGGCACCATCTAAATCTCTTTCTTTTCAATTGGCAGGTGCCAACTATGCTTGTAGGCCTGTGCATTTTCCTAAATTGTGTTCCATTGTAGAAGCAAGGGAAGAAAAAACTTAAGACTTTACTGCATTTGTGCCATGGATAGGGAGATCTGCCGTCGTATCCGATGCCCTGCTAACATTTGGAGACCTTGCTTCTCCAAGGGAGCGATTGGCTGGTCTCTACTAGGTCAAAGGTTCAGCGCTGAGCTGAAGCAACGTGTTGGGCCAAAGAAACATGTCCTAGCATTACATCATCTAGTGTCTATGTTGAAAGTGAACTGATTTTCTGATGAGGGGAAACCACAGGAACGCGGGGCACATTTGGGTTGGAGGAAGTACGTTATAAAATAGTCAGAAAACATCCCTTTGTTCTGTTTCTCAGCAACATAAGAATAAAGAATTAGGAGCAGGAGTCAGCCATTCGGCCCCTCGAGCCTGCTCCGCCATTCAATAAAATCATGGCTGAATTTTGACCTCAACTCCACTTTCCCGCCCGATCCCCATATCCCTTGATTCCCTTAGAGTCCAAAAATCTATCTATCTACAGAAATAAGTAAATGCTTACCGTCAAGAAACTGCTTCTACATCCTAACTGTTTGCTAAATGCCTACAGGCCTTCCATCAAAATATCCTAAAGCAATAAAAATCCCTTCCATCATCTTTCCATTTGCAGGTAACACGGGATAGCTTTTGCCCAGTGGCGAGAATTGAGCAATTGGATTCAGTCAAGTGAAAGTAGCAAGATTGTTATTAACCTTATGTTTTATGAATGACTAGATTTTCATCTTTTACGAGCGGTGTGATATGCGCTGAGAATTAATTGTGATTCTGTGAAGCAGAGCTTTGATCTATCTGGAGGTGCTGACTGGACAACGGATCCACATACTGTGACTGTCCCAAGCACTGGGCAGCCATCCAGAGTGAAGGGTCAAGAAAGTCAAACATACACTGTGTTGTTGTTGTTCACGTTAGGGGTAGGGGGAAATCACCTGGTGGAACTAAAGGTCACAGAAATTAAAATTTGCAGTAACTTTTGGATGTCTTCCAGTACTCAGGATTTACTGTATATTTTATTTTGTTTCTACGAATGATAATGTAAATCGCGCAATATTTCAGGCAAGAGCAAATGACACTTAGAAAATCCTTTACACCACTGTAGCACCTGTCTGGTCTTAACAAGTCACAAACCATCACTAGTTAGGGAATCATGACTGCAAATACCTCCTCATGGCATGGCTTATGAGAGCTTCGATGTGCAGGACCTCTCCATCACTCCCATACTATTTATGCTTAACTTAAGCATTCGATAATGGTGAACAAGTTATTAGTTTCATCGCATTACAAACTTCTCTCTCTATTTAATTTGATGTGCAAGTGGTTCTCAGTTGCTTTTTATGCTTCTGCATAGCACACTCTTTATCAAAATCCCAGCTTTGAGTAACTGAGATTTTAATTCATAATACAGGTCCACAACCCCTTATCCGAAACCCTTGGGACCAGATGTGTTTCGGAATTCGGAATTTTTCAGATTTCAGAACGGTATTACGGTAACACCCTAGCGGGGGTCTGGGCAACACCCCGTAAGCAAACACATTAATATTTCTGCAACGAAGCTTATGAATATTCACACTGAGTAATAATGATAATGAGAGATGCTTCCTTTTCTTCTTCTTCTCTGTTACCCATAGGGGTATCTGCAGCTCTTTTTGACATTTTCACACTGAAATTAAACTCAAAATCACAAAATATCAAAAAATATCAGAGAGCAGCAGACGCACGTGTGACTGGTAGCAGTGCTGAGACACAACTGACGCCTCACACCTGCGTGGGTCAAGCATCGGCCGCGTCGGGTCATGTCATGCACACGAGTGACGCTCCATGAAAAAACTTTCGGTTTTCAGAGCTTTTCGAAATTCGGAATTGCGGATAAGGGGTTGTGGACCTGTATATGTACACACACTAATCAATCATCTGTGACATTGTACATGGGGAGCCAGACCAAATGTAGTCTTTACGTGACCTGGGGTTAGAGGTCGGGGGATATTTGAACGAGGATGTGTCGACATATTTCAGGCTCCATTTAAAAGTCATGGATTTTGTCCTTATTTTTGCATTTCATCATAAATTCCTCTGCCCACATTTACAACAGGAGTTGCCTCTGTAAACTTGTCAAGCTATATTTACATTCCCCCGGCAGTGACGGGCGCTGCAACACCTCTAGTGGGGTGGAGGTGTAACTGCAGAAAGCAAGGCGATTTCCATCGTTGATGTGGGCAGAGGAATCGATAAATGGAAAAAGGTCGACAGGAAGTGCATCGACCCCGCAAACCTACACCACCAGCTTTTAGATGAGAAAAATGGCCATAAGGGTTGGTGATAAGACAAGCACGAAAACAGTAGCCATCACTTAACCGCAATTTTCAGCAGGACACACAAACATAGCAGGGCAATCAAGGGGCCTTACGTAAGTGAAGGTAGTGTGCTTTGTCAAGAGGACTGAGGAACTGCTAGGGAATATTCGTAAAATTAAATGCAAGAGGACAATGAGAAACGTGACACCGGTGACGACTTGGGAATGAAACACTACAAGAAATGATTGACAGGTGACTAATCAGCGGCTGAGCAAGAAGAATAAATTGGAGTTTGGAGTGGAAGTTTTAAATTGGGCGTTCACTTAATGAAGTGTCTCTCCAAAATTAAAGTGTTATACATACTGAACGAAGGATATTTATGTGAAAAAATCTACTAGATGGATGCCATTAAATGGTGAATGATTGCAAGTGTGAGCAGATGGTACAACAACAACAACTTGTATTTATATAGCGCCTTTGACGTAGTAAAACGTCCCAAAGCGCTGCACAGGAGTATTTTAAGACAAAAAATTTGACACCGATCCACATAAGGATATATTAGGGCAGGTGACCAAAAGCTTGGTCAAAGAGGCAGGTTTTAAGGAGCGTCTTAAAGGAGGAAAGAGAGGTAGAGAGGTGGAGGGGTTTATAAGGGAGGGAACTCCAGAGCTTAGGGCCCAGGCAACAGAAGGCACGGCCACCAAAGGTTGAGCGATTATAATCAGGGATGCTCAAGAGGGCAGAATTAGAGGAGCGCAGATATCTCGGGGGGGGGGGGGGTGTTGTGGGGCTGGAGGAGATTACAGAGATAGGGAGGGGGCGGGGAGGGATTTGGAAACAAGGATGAGAATTTGGAAATCGAGGCACTGCTTAACTGGGAGCCAATGTAGGTCAGTGAGCACAGGGGGTGATGGGCGAACGGGACTTGGTGCGAATTAGGACACGGGCAGCTGAGTTTTGGATTACCTCAAGTTTACGTAGGGTGGAATGTGGGAGGCCAGCCAGGAGTGCATTGGAATAGTCAAGTCTCGAGGTAACAAAGGCATGGATGAAGGTTTCAGCAGTGGATGAGCTGAGGCAAGGGCGGAGACAGGCGATGTTACGGAGGTGGAAAAAGACGGTCTTTGTTATGCTGCGAATATGTGGTCGGCAGCTCATTTCAGGGTCAAATATGACACCAAGGTACTGTCACAAAGCACAAACTGAATGGAAGGGTTAAGTCACGATTATACAAAGATTTTCATCCTTAATTTATGCCAGTAGTGAGGTAAATATGGCATAAAAATCCTACTGTACTGCAAAAAGAAAAGACTTGCCTTTCTATAGCGCCTTTCATGACCTCAGGACATCCCAAAGCGCTTTACAGCCAATGAAGTTCTTTTTGAAGTGTAGTCACTGTTGTAATGTAGGAAACGTGGCAGCAAATATGCGCACAGCAAGCTCCCACAAACAGCAATGTGCTAAATGACCAGATAATCTGCCTTAGTGATGGTGATTGAGGGGTAAATATTGACCCAGGACACCGGGGAGAACTCCCCTGCTCTTCTTCAAAATAGTGCCATGGGATCTTTCACGTCCGCCTGAGAGGGCAGGTTTAAATCGGGTCTCATCTGAAAGATGGCATCTCCAACAGTGCAGCGCTCCCTCAGCACTGCACTGGAGTGTCAGCCTAGATTTTTGTGCTCGAGTCTCAGGAGTGGGACTGGAACCCACAACTGTCTGACTCGGGGGCAAGGGTGCTGCCCACTGAGCCACGGCTGAATTTCAGAGGACACCATGGGAAAGAGAGTAACTGTGCTGGTGTGAATCAGGCATCGCTGTTTAATACACCTCACGCCGTCAGCAAGCACATTGGAGGTGATAATATTAAGAAGTAATGTTACAAGGTGCGAAATGTTCCGTGGTCTACAACAAGCATTAACACCCATGAATGGTTTTATGAGGGGCGCGTAATAGGTACAAATACATCTGGTGTGCACAGAAACAGCTGTGCCTATAAAGTTGATTTTCTAATTAGGATTTCCTTCCCAATGTGTAAGTATATTAACACAGCAAGTTAAAGTGCAGAACAAGGAGAAAATGTCGCAGCTTCTAAAAAGGATTGAGGCGTGGTATTCCTTTAAGTGAGCTTCGCTGTTGTAAGCTCCAAGAGTGAAAAAGCAATACAAGCTCTTGTGTGTCAAAGGAGAATGGAATGTTAGGTCTGAAATGGTAAATAATGATCCTGAAATTAAATAAAGACCCTTTGGTGGGTAAAATGGAGCTGCAATTAACAGAACAGCCATTGACCTCTTCGCCGACATTACTTAGAAAGACTGTAGTGTGTATTTGGCTCTTTAATCCTCCTCGGCCCACATGTACTGACTTCTGTCACTTGAAAGTTTACATAGGCTGATTGACAGGAACTGTGATTGAATTTCAGAGCACTTAAACTCAGTCTCGCTGCTTTTAATGATGACAGCTGTTGGCTCCAATTCCCCCCCCCCCCCAAATTGCAATGCGAAAGGAATGATTGGGGCTCGCGCTCGTATTTCCTGGAAAAATGGGAAATGTCTATTTTTTTTTTGTCAAAATGAATTGCTTGCTAACAGCATCATGGCAGCACGTAACTCTGAAATGTGTGATGCCCAATGACGCATTTTTTGTTAGCATTAATGACAACCAATTATGACACACCTGTAATAGTGATCCTATAATGCTTCTCAAGAATCGAACAAGACACCTGGATGATACATATGTCCCAAAGTTTGGCAATCCAGTTGCAGAATGAATCATTTGGAGTCCCGATTTCAAAATGACGGCTATGCCCATGTTAATGAGAGATCAGGTCTGGAAAGAAAAACTTACATTTCTATAGCGCCTTTCATGAC
The DNA here is from genome assembly GCF_052327205.1 of Somniosus microcephalus. Taxonomy (NCBI): domain Eukaryota; kingdom Metazoa; phylum Chordata; class Chondrichthyes; order Squaliformes; family Somniosidae; genus Somniosus; species Somniosus microcephalus. Next base: position 74,948,859 of record NC_141006.1, read on the forward strand.
CAGCAGACGTCCCAAAGCGCTTTACAGCCAATGAAGTACTTTTTGAAGTGCGGTCACTGTTGTAATGTAGGAAACGCGGCAGCCAATTTGCGCACAACAAGCTCCCACAAATAGCAATGCGATAGTGACCAGATAATCTGTTTTTATTATGTTGATTGAGGGATAAATATTGGTCAGGACACCGGGGATAACTCCCCCTGCTCTTCTTCAAGATAGTGCCACGGGATCTTTTACATCCACCTGAGAGAGCAGACGGGGCCTCGGTTTAAAGTCTCATCCGAAAGACGGCACCTCAGACAGTGCAGCGCTCCCTCAGCACTGCAGTGCTCCCCCAGCACTGCACTGGAGTGTCAGCCTGGATTTTTGTGCTCAAGTCTCTGGAGTGGGACTTGAATCCACAACCTTGAGTCGGAGGCGAGAGTGCTACCCACTGAGCCACAACTGACACTGTGAAAACTATACACTTTAAAAAAAAACTGACCCTCATCATTATACCTACAACAGAACAGGTAAATAGGGAGCATGTTAGTATTGGAGCAGGTGAATACTGAGCAGGGATCCATTCAAGTAGCGCAAACTGTATTTAATAAGATCTTGCTTGATTTTATACTTAATCATTTCACAATATATATTCTATTTGCCAGATGTAAAATGCAGATTATTTTCCTTGTTTAAATAATTGACTGTTCAAAGAAGGTCATAAGGGCACAGAGCACATGGTTGCCGTCACATTAAGGGAATGTCTGGCAGCCGCGACCTCGTGCACCTGCGGGAGATCGGAGAGGTGTGTCTGTGAGGGAGACATTCTGATTGGACGATTACAACCAATGCAAAGATTTACAAGTGGCCCTGGCATGGTTCCTCGGTTACAAAGAACTGGGCTGATTTCCATTTTTTTTGCAAATTGTAGCCTCACCTTTCCACTCTGTGATTAAAAAAGGTGCATCAGAACAATCCAGGAATACACCTTCGCTTCTCAGTGGATCATTTCAGCATGCTTATTTAGTTTTTAAAGTCAGCCCATATCTGTCCTCAAAAAGCCTTTCACTAAAGTTAATGCTCACAAGTGTTTCCACTTGCATACCGTCATGTGACATTGCAATAATTATATATTACTGACTGCTTTTCCAGGGATTGTTTAATTTGTTTGACCCACCTAAAAACTGCTTCAAAATTCTGACGCATCCTTTGCTGAAAAGGTTGACGTTTACGAGGTAAACTTAACCCTCCAGGGCCTGAGCCGACGCAACTGTGGAGACTTGAACCCGCGACCTTCTGACACAGAGGCGAGAGCGCGACCCAAGGCCAACACTGACATTGTAGGGGAAAGCAGTCTATGAGCAGGGTGGCACGGGATCAGAATAGTTAACCAGTGTTTACATTAGGAATATGGATTAGACTGTTGTAGAATTCGCCTCAGTCGAGAAATTTCTGTTTGTGCCTTTTTGTGGGGTTAACAGTGGAGTACTAAATGTTACTGGCAGAATTTACTCCTGCTGATTTACACGCGAGCTTCAGGTTTCCAGTCTTCAGGCTAAATGTGGGTTTTTTTGCTCCCGTGCTATGGGCCGGCCAATCAAAAAGGGAGCAGCACTAATCCTCTAAATTTGATATGAACTGCAATTAGGAGGCAATTTAACACCTGATGTAGCACAGGAAAAGCAATGCCAATTGTTTGCTCAGCAAAAACTGCTGTAGAATTAGGGATTACCGAGTGAGGAACGTGAGTTTCACAGACCAAGAGTTGCTAAACCTCTCTTCCAGGATTCAGGAGAGAAGGCCCAGGATTTAAGGAATGGTTGGTCACCCCCTATTATACCAAGCATGGGAGGAGTGAGCTCCAAGAAGATAATATTCATCAGCTACCACAGCATTAATTGTGACTGACTCACATGTAAGGCCCTCGCAATAGCCCAGGGAGCTCTAGAGCACTTAGAGGCGCAACAACGGTTCACTAGATTGATTCCTGGGATGAGAGGGTTGTCCTATAAGGCAAGATTGAGTAGAATGGGCCGATACTCTCTGGAGTTTAGAAGAATGAGAGGTGATCTCATTGAAACATATAAGATTCTGCGGGGGATTGACAGGGTAGATGCTGAGACGTTGTTTCCCCCTGGCTGGAGAGTTTAGAACTAGGGGTCACAGTCTCAGGATAAGGGGTCGGCCATTTAAGACTGAGATGAGGAGGAATTTCTTCACTCAGAGGGTTGTGAATCTTTGGAATTCTCTGCCCTAAAGGGCTGTGGATGCTGAGCCGTTGAGTATATTCAAGGCACAAAAATCTAGGCTGACACTCCAGTGCAGTACTGAGGGAGTGCTACATTGCCGGAGGCGCCGTCTTTTGGATGGGACGTTAAACCGGGGCCCGGTAGCATGTGTTTATATAAAATAAAGTATTAATAAGCAAATCAATGAGTTAATTAGTAAGGAAATTAGCTATAATCTCAGAGTGTTGTGCTAAGAAATCAATTGCACGCCGAGTAGTATTAAGGCGGATTACACTAAACATATGGAGCAAAATCAGAGGGAGAAAAACCTCATTCGTTAGTAATTCCAAAAGCAAATATTTTTCAATCGTTTACATCCTGAACAGTCAACGCAGTTACTGGGTGAAGGACTTATCAAGGAACGTATATATGGCTCAAATACGTGATTCCTGTTTTCAGAACTCACTGTGCTCTTGACTTGATTACTTTGGCTTGTCTTAAAGGCACTAGATGCTCCGGACTCCTTTCAGTTTGGCTTTGAGACACCAGCGGATTTGGCCGCCGCGAATCAGTATTAGGTTCTTCGCTTAAACTCAGCTTTCACTTGATGCTCCAATTGCTTTTACATTATAAACTGCTGCCAGGGCAATGCTGTTAAAATATATAAACTTGCGATGTTAAAGGTTTTGTTGGCAAGGGAAGCAGAGGCTGGAATTTAAAGAGTGGAGACGTTCCAAATCCTTTGTTGAGCATGACAAAGAAAGTCTTGTGCTCCACCATTTCTCAGCGAGGCAGAGGACTCGCGAAAAGCCGCCCGCGTCCGTGCGTTTAAACGGCATCGGTGCCAGCATTTCGGTCAGGCCTTTCGCAAGAGGGCTCCATCAGGCTTTATCCTCAGTCTATTCGAATTCAGTGTGGTGTGAGGCGCTTTTGTTCAAACGGTTGATGTTTTAAGATGTTAGATGTAAGACACGGAATGTTCATTTCTACTCATTTTGCAGGCATTTAATTTTCTGCCTCCCATCCCCCCTTTCTGTAGATCTCTCCATCTCATGCACCAGCCCAAGGTCAAAAGGACAGGAGGAAATCCACTCCCAGGCCTCTGCCCAATTGGGTCGATTAGGCTTATATTCGCTGGAGTTTAGAAGAATGAGAGGGGATCTCATTGAAACTTATAAAATTCTAACAGGACTAGACAGACTAGATGCAGGAAGGATGTTCCCGATGGCGCGGGAGTCCAGAACCAGGGGTCACAGTCTAAGGATAAGGGGTAAGCCATTAGGACTGAGATGAGGAGGAATTTCTTCACCCAGAGAGTGGTGAACCTGTGGAATTCTCTATCACACAAGGCAGTTGAGGCCAATTCATTAAATATATTCAAGAAGGAGTTAGATATATTTCTTAAGGCTAAAGGGATCAAGGGATATGGGGAGAAAGCAGGGACAGGGTACTGAGTTCGGATGATCAGCCACGATCTCATTAAATGGCGGAACAGGCTCAAGGGGCCGAATGGCCTACTCCTGCTCCTATCTTCTATGTTTCTATGTCACTTAATCTGGGAAGCTAGGATGCGTGCAGCTGCGGCCATGGGCAACTCACTCAGCTGTCTTCTCCCTCCCTATTGCCCCCCATGTGGGAATCCAGTTCCTGTTGAGTAGCGAGGTGCTGTACAGAGTTCAGAACTCAGTAATCAGCACAATGGTGACCGGCTCTTTAAATACCAATTAGGAAAACAAAAAGATGTGGCTTTCGAAGGAAAAGCAACTTGAAAAATGGCCCCAAACGGGAAAATCCTCCTCCGCGGAATGAGTGAAAAATAAGACGACAGATCTTTCTTCGATTCGCCTTTCTCTCCTACAGAGCGAGGTGAGGCAGTTCCGGCAAATGATCTTAACTTCGTCACGATATACACTAGGCTTTTAATCCCCTTATAATTCTGTTATAGAAATGCCAAATAGTTCCTGTCTTACAGCATGTCAGAACCGTCAATCAGATAATTTAATGAGTGGAATGTCGTTGCGTGTGAACGGGAAACACTCCAGAACTCTGAAAAAGGTCAAGCAAGACGAGCACATACTTTTACTTCTGATAATGTACAGTGTACGACAGGGAGTGAACACTAAGCAGTTCTTTAAAAGGGAAGGGGGATAAAGGAAAGAACTTCATTTATCACATCCACGGGACATCTTGAAGTGCTCCAAAACCAACAAATTAGTGTCACTGCTCTGTGGGTAAATGCATCCAAAAAGAGCCTCACTGTTTGCACACACCACACACACCCCCCCCCCCCAACACACACCACACACATATACACCACCACACACACATATATCACGTTCAGTGTTTTAAAAAAATGTATGAGTTTTTTCAACCTTGCGGAAATCCCGGCCTTACGTATTTTCATCTGCTAAACCACCCCAAGTCAGGCGGGATAGTGGTGAAAATCGTGGGAAAATGGGACGAAGAGGCCAACTGTCAGCTCCCCGCCCTGACCTGGATTTTCCTCCCCCTGCCCCCACCAGTAAGGGGGGGGGGGGGGGCGGCTGCTGGCTCACCCCTCCCCAGTGCACTGCAGGCAAATTCCACGGTGGATAGGCGGGACCCAGCAGGCCTTCCCTCAGTCCCTGCCTCCCCGTGCAGTTTCCACTGCCCCCACCCCAGGGACCGCACATTCCGAAGCCTAACATTAAAAGGTCCCTCGAGTCTCCAGGTTCCCGTGCCTCCTTTAACCTGACCTCCACTTCTTTGGGAACTGCAGTACCACCAGGCACTTCCCTTGGTGGCAGCAACAGGTTCCCCATTGCTTTTTTAAAAAAAAATGTATTCACGGGATGTGGGCGTCTTATTGCCCATCCCTAGTTGCCCTCGAGAAGGTGATGGTGAGACGCCGCAGTCCGTGTGGTGAAGGTGCTCCCACAGTGCTGTTAGGGAGGGAGGGAGTGCCAGGATTTTGACCCAGCGACGATAAAGGAATGTCCAAGTCAGGATGGTGAGAGAGACTCGGAGGGGAACTTGGAGGTGGTGGTGTTCCCATGCGCCTGCTGCCCTTGTCCGTCTAGCTGGTAAAGGTTGCGGGTTTGGGAGGTGCTGTTGAAGGAGCTGATGGGAATCCCACCAGGAGCCCGTCCTGCGTACAAAATGTCTGACCCGTCTTAACTTAGGGTGTGCCCATACTGCCTATTATCTAACCTTATGATAGAGTTGCCCAGGTGTGTAACAATAGGACCCCCCACGCCATGATCTGAACTCGGTACCACACATGCACTTCTCCACTCCTTCTATAGGCGGACTAAAGCATTTGGTGAAACAAGGCCCGATACAAGGTGAACATACAGAGCAATGGTCAAAGCAGATTCCACTGAGTCAGTTCAATCTCACTTCTCTCCTTGAAAACAGGGATTTGTCAACAGGCCCTTCACCAAACCAACTACCCCCCTCTCCCGGGATTATGTCCTCCACTGAAATCTCCTGCTCTGCCTACATGAATAGAACTGCCCTCACCACAATGGGCGCGAATATTGTATTTGGTACTTGAGATCCTGGCCAATGGGGCTGTGATGAGATAATAGATCTTTTCACTGTACCAGTTTGTAATAGGCTGCGAGTCGGAACATCCACAAACTGGCCTGTCTGGCTTTAATGCACATTGACTAATGCCTGCTTCCTGTGGCTTTTCTTTTTAAAAACTTATGCAAATTCTGCAAAGTCCCAAAATCGTTTCCCTGAAGGGGAAAAAAAAATCAAAAATTCCAAAAACGTGACAGGCAGGCATAATTTGCTCTGTAAAATGTTGTTTATTAAAATTCTCATTGATAAAGAAAAAAATGACTTAATAAAGCATGAAAGTTAAAGTTTACACAACAAGGGGAGCACGGTGGCACAGTGGTTAGCACTGTTGCCTCACAGCGCCAGGGACCCAGGTTCGAATCCGGCCTCGGGCGACTGCCTGTGTGGAGTTTGCACATTCTCCCCGTGTTTGCGTGGGTTTTCTCCGGGTGCTCCGGTTTCCTCCCACAGTCCAAAGATGTGCGGGTTAGGTTGATTGGCTACGATAAATTGACCCTTAGTGTTAGGGGGATTAAATACATGGGGTTACGGGGATAGGGTGGGATATGTGTTGGTGTAGGGGTTACGGGGATCGGGTGGGATATGTGTCGGTGCAGGCTCGATGGGCCGAAATGGCCTCTATCTGCACTGTGTGATTTCTGTGATACCCCAGCGATTTCCCCGGGGATAACCGTATGTTAATTGCACTCCTGACGGTGTGTTGTGGCGTCCTTTACACACAAGTGTAAAAACCAACAAAGCCTTGATGAACTTTAACACAGAGAAAGTAAATGAGCTACACCACCAGTCGTACAATGAGATCTAGTCTAGGAGGTGTCCTTTCAATTTCCCTAGAATAAATGAAATTAACTGTAATTACGTATTGGTTTTACTTTTATTTCCATTGATCACACTTTTGATCTGTGAAATTATCACTTACGCTCATTGAATAATTAAAATGAAAGACTTGCATTTCTATAGCGCCTTTCACGACCATCGGATGTCTCAAAGCGCTTTACAGCCAATGAAGTACTTTTTGAAGTGTAGTCACTGTTGTAATGTAGGAAACGCGGCAGCCAATTTGCACACAGCAAGCTCCCACAAACAGCAATGTGATAATGACCAGATAATCTGTTTTTAGTGATGTTGATTGAGGGATAAATGTTGGCCCCAGGACATCGGGAATAACTCCCCCGCTCTTCTTCAAAATAGTGCCATGGGATCTTTTACATCCACCTGAGAGCGCAGATGGGGCCTTGGTTTAATGTCTCATCTGAAAGACGGCACCTCCGACAGTGCAGCACTCCCTCAGTACGGCACTGGCGTGTCAGCCTAGATTTTTGTGCTCAAGTCTCTGGAGTGGGATTTGAACCCACAACCTTCTGACTCAGAGGCGAGGGCGCTGCCCACTGAGCCACGGGTGACGCTGTTTTACAACCCACCTTCATATAAGGCTCGGTTTTATATAATACGTGTTTATCATCATTTTTATACAAGTTTTTAATGTTATGTTACACTATGAAACACCCACTAAAAGTGTGTACCCCATTATAACTTGGCCTGGTTCCCATTAACAGTACAACAATGTTGATGAAGTGTAATATGAATTAACAGATGTCTGGGGATCCATTATTATGGGCTCCAAATAAATGCATACCTCATCTAAGCACAGAATTCCAAAGTACTGAACCATTTCCTATTAAACCCCACTGTAGAGAATTGCAATGAACCCAATAGTATCCTATTAACTCATATTATGTGGAATCCCAATAGAATCCCAACACATTCCATTCACTCTTGCTATATAAAAATCCAAAGGACCCAACCATGTCCAATTGATTCTCGTTGTACAAATCCTCGTGGATAAAACCACTTTCCATTCACTCCCACTGCACAGAATGCCAGTGCAACAAACCAAACGCCATACCCTCCTAACTTTGTAGAATTCTTGATCTAACTACGATACCTAAATATCAGCCAGCCGCCAGTCCAGCAGAGTTCGGTTCTGGTACTGGTTAGGGGGATTAAATACGTGGGGTTACAGGGATAGGGTGGGATATGTGTTGGTGTAGGGGTTACGGGGATCGGGTGGGATATGTGTCGGTGCAGGCTCGATGGGCCGAAATGGCCTCTATCTGCACTGTGGGGTTTCTGTGATTCTGTGAATCGGTAATCTTGACGTTTTAAACACGGACGTCCAGTTTTTGAACACCTGATTTAAAGCTCTTTGCGCATGTGGTGCCAGGTCAGTGCGCACGGACGCAGGTCAGAAACACTCCATGGCTCTCAGCAGGTGGGATACCACACACCATATGTACTTGCTGTTTGAGGTCAAGAGCCAAGACCTACCCCTTCATTCCCCCATCTGGACTCGGCGAAGATTGACAACCCGACTAAAGTGTAAAATCTTAACCCAAGCATAACACATTCCTGGTTGCCCAGTGCATAATGCTCACCACACTAAACACAACCAATCTGCTGTCAATTGCCATCCTGACGACAGCAGCACATTTTCAAAATCGAATCACTTATGCGTTAAATGTTTGTCTGATGTCCTTTTCATATTGAATTGCTGGGCAATTGACTCAATGGGGAAGTTACAGGAAGAGTTGCAAAGTGACTTTTTTAAAATCTGAAACATGAACATACTTGACATTCTTTATTAGATTTCACTTATTAAGCCAGGACTTTTTAACTTTGATAGCTGCACGAACTGCCCTAAATTTAGCACCATAAATACCTCTTTAATCTATCCCCAACGATCTACCGCTCTCAATTCTTGCGAAAGCCTTTTTTTATCTGATCTTACGCAACACACCCTAGTCTGTGTGTGGAGATCACCGACACCAGGAGTCAAACTCACATCAGCTGGAATACTTTTTCAGCAACAGGAAAGTGAAGGGACCAAAAAACCCACCCAAAGTCACCCAGCCCTGATGTCATTTGCTGATATTATTTCATCTACTTTTCACACACATGCAGGCTTTCAGGAAGTCATTTCACGCAAGCCCAAGGTCACAGTTAGGTCATAGGATACATAAATTTGGAAGTGTGGCGAGAAAATAGGAACCTTTCTTCTCCAAGTCCTCCACGCCACTGGGTAAGTTTGAAAACAAGCCAAGCCAGTCTAAAAATATTACAAAAGCAGTCGCATAACTGGGTTTACATCACCACATTAACGGCAAATGAACCTGCAGTCTTAAAATCCTACTACCTTCAGCGGCAGTGCCGCCCTGCATGGTGGGCCTTGGCTCTTCACCTGCATTCATCAATAAAAAAGAGGGATTTGAATAAAGTTATATTTAGTTTATATAAAGTTTATTGAGTAGAGTGGGCCTGTACTCTCTGGAGTTTAGAAGAATGAGGTGTGATGAAATATTCCATTCATCACTGCCTGTGACTGTGGTTGGTTTCAGGTTCCCCCTTACCATTGTATTGCCTGTGACTGTGGTTGGTTTCAGGTTTCTCCTCACCATTGTATTGTGTATTGGAATGTATGGAATGTGTTGTGTGTAGGGCTCCGCCCATACCTGGCCTCTATGTAAGCCAGCTCAGTCTGGCCTCACAGCCAGTACTGCAGACCTCCAGGGAAGATACCTCTCTCCACTGCGTGTTATCTTCTAAGTTAATAAAAGCCTTGTTTTGTTTCGCTAACATCGAGTCTCGGGATTATTGAGGCACATCAAGAGGTGATCTCATTGAAACATAAGATTCTGAGGGGGATTGACAGGGTAGATGCTGAGAGGTTGTTTCCCCTGGCTGGAGTGTCTAGAACTAGGGGGCATAGTCTGAGGATAAGGGGGGGCTGAGCCTGAGGATAAGGGGGTGCTGAGCCTGAGGATAAGGGGGGGCTGAGTCCGAGGATAAGGGGTCAGCCATTTAAGACTGAGAGGAGGAGGAATTTCTTCACTCAGAGGGTTGTGAATCTTTGGAATTCTCTGCCCCAGAGGGCTGTGGATGTTGACTCTGAGTATATTCAAGGCTGAGATCGATAGATTTTTGGACTCTAGGGAAATCAAGGCATATGGAGATCAGGCGGGAAAGTGGAGTTGAGATCAAAGATCAGCCATGATCTTATTGAATGGCAGAGCAGGCTCGAGGGGCCGTATGGCCGACTCCTGCTCCGAATTCTTATGTTCTTACATTTCTTTCACCACTTTCATGTACCACCATATTTTTTCCACTGACTGCAATTCGTGGTACTGCACCTTATTGCAAATGGGAAGGTGGGATGCTCTGGGTCAGAGGGTCACGTCCACTCTCCTGTTCCAATGGTCGGCAAGCAGGGGGGAACATCAAATGGTAATGACCAAGTCAGTTTTAGCTGATGTCCGGATGGAATATCTCACATCCGTGTGAAAAGAGTAAAGACAGGTTAACTCCTCAGGTGTAAACTTTTTTTTAAAAATCAGTCCTTCGCCTGAAGGGTTACCCAAAACATAACCCATCTTCTCGAATGTTGACAGACCTGCCGAGGTTAAAACCATTTTTAAAAAATTGCTTTGTGTAACACACAATCGTTGGAATCTATGAGGTTAACTGCAGAAACACACTACATCGGGTAACTGCACGTCACAAACATTGGCGCGGAATTTGCGGTCAACAGCGAAGCGAAGGCGCTTGCCGCTGGCCCCGAAGTAAGCTTCGCACAAAGACCTCGCGATCTCTCCGTCGAGAACTTCGGGTTTTCTGACCTTCAATTTAAATCAACGGAGTTTAGTGGGGAATCCCCAACGCAAGCTGTTGTGACGTCAACAAGCTGTCTAAGCAGCCAATCAAAAGGCAGAATTCTCACAGACTGCGAACCAGGAAGTGAGTAAGCTCTTAAAGTTCTAACTTTTTAAAAATGCTAGAGAGAGAAAACCAAAGATTGGGGCTGTCACATGGGGAAAAGGCAAACCTGAAATAAAGATGGACGAACTTCAGAAAAAAAATCAAAAATGCATTTAAAAAAAAATAAAGTTTCTTAAAAATTTTAATTATTATTAAAATGAATACATTTCAATCTGCAAAAAAGTAGAATTAGTTTTCCAGTCCTTTAACCTGTGTTTAGCAATCAATACGCTGTCAAGACCCCAGTTACACCTAATCACTTTGGGTTTAACATTTAGTGGGGAATTTTAACAGTGTAATTACTGAAGAGCCGACGTTTTTGCCTGTTTCCCCGATTTGGTTGATGACACACATTGACGGCTCTGTGGGGTGGGGGGGGGGGCGGCAATGCGCAGCCTGTCTCGGCGCAGAGAATGACAGGCCACTACTTCAGGATTTCCAAATCGCGAGAGTTCGCGGTCAGCCAGGCTGCAAATTCCGGGCCATTATGATTCAGATCGCCAGTCTCCGAGTCTGCTCAACAGTAACTTCAAAATCAGTGGCATCATCACAACCCAATTACTGAGATCAAACTGCATTAAGCTTGTGTTGAAACGTTTGCTGTGTTGAGAATGCTGACTCGGGCCTTTTGATTCCATCACACGGTGGGACAGCAACAGCTTCACGCTACACGATATGGATATGAGCTGCCTGCACTGCAGGGTTTAGTGGAAAACAATTCAAGCTGGGCAAATGTATAGTGGAAAGCCTGACCCATATCTGTCAAAAGTCAAAAAATAAATCTACTGCATTAGCTGACCACCTTTCTGCTTAGCTGTATCATAGAATAGAATAGAAAGAAAGACTTGCATTTCTACAGCGCCTTTCACGACCACCAGACGTCTCAAAGCGCTTTACAGCCAATGAAGTACTTTTGAAGTGGTGTCACTGTTGTAATGTGGGACATAGTGCAGCACAGAAGGAAGCCATTTGGCCCATCGAGTCTGCCCCGGCTCTTTCGAAGAGCAATCAAGTTAGTCCCACTCCCCCGCTCTTTCCCCATATCCCAGCAATTTTTTCTCCTTCAAGTATTTATCCAATTCCCTTTTGAAGGCTACTATTGAATCTGTATCCACCGCCCTTTCAGGCAGCGCATTCCAAATCCCAACCACTCGCTGCGTAAAAAAGTTTTTCCTCCTGTCGCCTCTAGTTCTTTTGCCAATCACCTTAAATCTGGGCCCTCTGGTTATCGACCCTTCAGCCATTGGAAACAGTTTCTCTTTATTTACTCTGTCTGGACCCATCATGATTTTGAACACCTCTATCAAACCTCCTTGACATGAATCTTGTCATTCATGGGAAATGACTTATGAAATAATACTGGGCGGCCTGCTGGTGGCGCTGTCCAGGGAGAGTATAAATACTCAGGCACAGGCCCAGCTTGCTCAGGACATTCTTTAACAGGAACTAGTGAAGGACACAACTAGATCTCCATGTTGTAAAACAGTTGATTAAAGCCGTGTTTAATACTCCGACCAAGTGCCAAGTAGTTTTCTTATGTCACTCCTCTTAGCCTTCTCTGCTCAAAGGAGAACAATCCCAGCTTCTCCAGTCTAGCCACGTAACTGCAATCATCTAAAGTAACCTAGTGTGCGACGTATCTCAGTGTAATTTCTGGGATTATATTTATAGTTGTTGTCCAGCCTGTCATCAAAAAAACAAGCTACCTATTTCCAGTTATTTAAAAAAAAAATAAACATGCAGTGTCAGCCTGAAATATGCCCACACTGTTTTTAAAGGGACACTGATCTGGGTAGCATAATTATTTTGATTCATTAGTGCTAGTGAATCCCAACAGGTAATGGTACCTGTGCTTGGACTGGCCATCGATGCAAACTGATCCCAGAGGGTTGGCATTGCTTTCAGAACACACAGTGTTGGCTATGCAATAGATTTTCTGACTCTCACTGCAGGAAAAAATGACAACAATGAATGCTTTGTATTCGGCTAACACGAAACTAGTGAGAACTATTGAAAAGCGGCTTCCATTTGGGAAGATACGGAATAGAGCACACCTTGCAAACTGTGGCACTAAAGATGTTTCTCCTTCAGAGAGTCATGGCACAACTGAAAGAATTGAGGTGCAACACAATAGACGTTGCCTCGACCTCTTTTAGTCGATTATGGAAACATCTACCATCTTGCTTCTCTCTACAGCATATGCACGGACTGATAATTGCACGTAGATGACGGTTCAATGACACTGCTCCACAATCACATTATTCGCCTCAGTCAATTGAGCATTGTCGTCCAGGGTCCCATGATAACATTTCCCCCCCATAACTGCGTAACTTTTGGCACATTAAATATTCCCAGGCCGCAGCGGCTGCCAGAGATGAGAACAATGGTGACAAAGGGACAGGCAGACAAGCAGTTGAGGAACCAAAGGGAGACGGTGGAATAATAGCTCAAAGGGCTTGAATAGGTTCACAATGATTTGGGTCTCTGGCACTGGCCTCGTGTGCTGTAACCACCATGTGTTGCCAGCCACAATGTTTAAAGCGTACCTCTTTGTACACAGAGGGAAAGATTTATTACTCTTTTCCCCATTTACTCCCCTCCCCTCCTTCCTGATGGTACTTGGGGGTACTTGGGTTCACTCGGGGTATGATTCTATAAGGTCAGGCAGCCTCTGTGGAGAGAGAAACAGAGTTAACGTTTCAGGTCGGTGACCCTTCGTCACTAACGAAAGGTCATCGACCTGAAACGTTAACTCTGTTTCTCTCTCCACAGAGGCTGCCTGACCTGCTGAGTATTTTCAGCATTTTCTGTTTTTATTTCAGATTTCCATTATCCGCAGTATTTTGCTTTCGTATGATTCGATGAGTGTGGAAGCCCATTTAATACCTCAGCTAATTATCCAATCTTCATGTATAAGCCGGGACAGAGTGAGTGGCCACTCAACTATTTAACTGTGGTTAACCTCACAGGTCAGCTAGATCTTGTCCTCATCTCACAGGTCTACACACACGCTCAATCTAGCAGGAGCTAGGCATAGCAATCAGGAGCAAGGCCCTTCACTGAAGTTCCTCTTTGTAGCTCAGGGCACTGAACCTAATCATATCACTCCAAACATTGCCCAAACTAACGGAGACAGACTGTGAATTGCATCAAAGCTAAGAGGGAGGTTGAAAGAGATCCAAGGGTTCTAGTAGACTTGACACTCAACATAGCCAATCACCATGGAGCAGCAAACAACAAAAATGTTAAACTATATTGTCAGAATTGTAGAATACAAGTTGGAAGAGTTAAGGTCCAAATGTACAGTGCTCTGGGCAGACTACACCTTGAGTACTGTGTCCAGTGTTGTCACCAAGGGAGGCATTCAAACTGCAGGAAATGCAGAGAAAGCCATGAAACCACGCATCAGCAGATTCTATGTTTCATAAGAATTAGGAGTAGGCCATTCGGCCCCGGGAGCCTGCTCTGCCATTCAATAAGATCATGGCTGATCTTCAACCTCAACTCCACTTTCCCGCCCGATCCCCATATCCCTTAGTATCCAAAAGTTTATCGAACTCAGCCTTGAATATACTCAACCACTTCTTTTTTCGAAGCAATGCTCGAGAAACTTGGGCTTTTCAGCCGAGAACTGAAGTGACTGACTGGTGATCTTATCAAGGCACATAAAAGAGAGTAAGCAGCATTAAAAAAGGTAGAAATAACAACAGAAAATGCTGGAAACACTCAGCAGGCCAGGCAGCATCCGTGGAGAGAGAAACAGAGTCAATGTTTTGACATGGAATTGAATTGAAAAATTGATTTGCCACAGGAAGTGTTCCAGCAAAGACCGGTGCATCTTTTGAAGGAGAAACAGTGAAATATTTGAAGCAAAGGAAGACACTGGGCTATCGGCACAGAGCAAGGCAGTGGGGATGATTTTGGATTACCCTACTGGCACAGATATGATGGGTCGAATGACCTCCTTCTGTGCTGTAAACATCTATGGTTCCAAAATAACAACAGAAAATGCTGGAAAAACTCAGCAGGCCAGGCAACATCCGTGGAGAGAGAAATAGAGTCAACGTTTCAGGTCGAAGACCCTTCGTCAGGACTGAAAAAACACAGGAAATGAAACAGATTAAAAGGCCAGTATGGGGGCTGGGAGAGAACAAAAGAGAAGTGAAGAGACTTTAAGAGGTATTCTAAACCAGACGAGATGGTGATCGGACTAGTGGAGACAAAAGACGGCTCTAGATTAGGTGTGAAATGCGCTGGCAGAATGGGAGACAGCTGCCATGTGGGAGAGAAAAAAAGGGGGGGGGGGGGAGGGCCAAAACAAAGGTGTGGATAAAAAATATATATATAAAAATGTAATAGGGGCCGAGGTTATGATCTGAAATTGTTGAACTCGATATTGAGTCCGGAAGGCTGTAAAGTGCCTAATCGGAAGAGAAATTATGGTTCCAAGTTCTTTTACACACATGGAAGAGACTTCCAGGGAGGGTCATGGAGGTGAAAACACTAATAAATCATTTAAGGAACCGTTGGTTACTGTGAGCGAGGGACTGCAGACTCTGGGTAGATTAGTTCTGATGGACTGAATGACATTCCTCATCTATATATAACTGGTGATCTGGGTTCCACTGGTTGTAGGGCACCATATGAAACCCCGACACACTAGGCTTTTGTGGCATTTAGATTTACATAATTCAGATAACAAACCCAAATATTAGCATTGAACCTGCAGTGGTTTATGATGCCTTCACAAACAAACCAAATTATACAGTTATATGTGAGAAACACTTTGGAAATGTAATCGAGTGCTTTTAAATGCTGCATTTTCAAGGATTTATAAATAAAAAGGTTTAAATTAAAACAACATAAATATAGTCAAACTTCACTTCAACTCTAATATACCACAGCATCTGATACAACATGCAGTGTTTTAAGACTCCCTCATTATCTGATTTGGGGGGATGGTTGAGATCCTTGAAAGACTTGGATGTCCCAAAGTGCTTTACAGCCAATGAAGTACTTTTGAAATGTAGTCACTGTTGTAATAAGAACATAAGAAGTAGGAGCAGTATTCCAGGTGTGGCCTCACCAATACCTTGTATAACTGCAGCAAGACTTCCCTGTTTTTAAACTCCATCCCCCTTGTAATGTAGGAGATGCGGCAGCCAATATGTGCAGAGTGAAGTCCTACAAACAGCAATGAGCGAATGACCAGATAACCTGTGGGATAAACATTGGCCAGGACACCGGGAGAACTCCCCTGCTCTTTTTCTAAAATAGTGCCGTGGGATCTTTTACATCCACCTGTGAGCGCAGACGGGGCCTCGGTTTAACATCTCATCCAAAAGGTAGCACCTCTGACAGTGCGGCACTCCCTCAGCACTGCACTGGGAGTGTCAGCCTAGATTTTTGTGCTCAAGTCCCTGGAGTGGGACTTGAACCCACAACCTCCTGACTCAGAGGCGAGGAGTGCTGCCCACTGAGCCACAGCTGACATTGTTTGACACTTGGGGGAAGAGTCTCGCTTCTTTCCTCCAACTCTGCTCGGAAGATGAACTACACTATAAAAAAATGGTATTATATAGGCTCGTAAAGACAGTGTTAGACAGAATCCACTATCGACCTAGCATAACAATGGGGCTTTAGCTGTTTTATGTTATGGTGGACTGTCGGCCACAGCTTTAAACAACACAAGAATTTGTAGTGATTGCAAATATTTTCTGAGCTAGAAGGAGGGCACGTTCTGCAGGAAATAAAACACTTCATTACCGGCAATTACTGGTTCGGATTAAATAACACTTGGTTTAATAATTGACGCACACCTCAGGGTATGTGCTTCTGGCACTGTGCACTGCGCTAAATGGGAATGCTTTAGACCATTTCTTTTTGGCTGCCATATCCCCACTGTCTCTCTGATGAATTCCAACATTCGGTCCTGCATTTCCAAATGAGGTATCGTAGGAAGTCACAGACAGTTTCACTGCTACGTTACATTCTTCACTCAACAAACGGACTACAAATGTCGGTGCAGTTTTACCAACACTTAATTCACCACAAATCTTTACTGTAAGTGAACTGATGCCACCTCAGAGTTGGCCCAGCACAGCCCCTTTAAAATAAACTGGTCGCACGCAGTTGAGTTTACCCATCAGATGCCTCGTTCTCCTTTTGCTCTCGGTCTTTTGCTGCTCTGTGATATGTGATAATGATTAGGCTGCTGCAAAAACAAGTCTCACAAAGAACTGCTCGCCCCCTTGAGATTTGGCATTCGGAAAAGGCTGGAGCAGATTAGCGTCTCTATGATATGGAAATCCTGGGCTGCGTGATCATGGGCTTGAAGCTAGATCTTATTGGTGCCCGACTGGCACAGTGCCAGCTGAAAGCGCACCATGCCAGACGAGATTTCCAGTTCCTTTATGAACGCTATTTGCTCGATTGCATGATAAAATATAACCTCGCTTATAAATCATAACTCCGAGGCAGCCTGGTACTGCACTTGACAGAGTGCCAGATCTCCCACCCAGAAGGTTGTGAATTTTCACATCATGGTCAGTCAAAACCACCTGTGGCAGCTGGTAATCAGCACGGTTGGTTCTCCGATCTGGGCTGCACTGGAAGTGGGGCTATGAGTGTGATGGAATACTCTCCATTTGCCTGGATGAGTGCAGCTCCAACAACACAAGAAGCTCGACACCATCCAGGACAAAGCAGCCCACTTGATTGGCACCCCATCCACCACCGGCGCACCGTGGCTGCAGTGTGCACCATCTCTACAACATGCACTGCAGCGACTCGCCAAGGCTTCTTCGGCAGCACCTCCCAAACCAGCGATCTCTACCACCTAGAAGGACAAGAGCAGCAGGCGCATGGGAACACCACCACCTCCAAGTTCCCCTCCAAGTCACACACCATCCTGACTTGGAAATATATCGCCGTTCCTTCATCGGCGCTGGGTCAAAATCCTTGAACTCCCTCCCTAACAGCACTGTGGGAGCACCTTCACCACACGGACTGCAGCGGTTCAAGGCGGTGGCTCACCACCACCTTCTCGAGAGCAATCAGGGACGGGCAATAAATGCCGGCCTTGCCAGCGACGCCCACATCCTGTGAATGAATTTTAAAGAAGAAGCATTTCCAGGGAGTGAGGATGTAACTGGTAGAATAGATAAGGGAGAACAAGTGGATGTGGTGTATTTGGGTTTTCAGAAGGCCTTTGATAAAGTCCCACATAAGAGGTTAGTGTGCAAAATTAAAGCACATGGGATTGGGGGTAATATATTGGCATGGATTGAAAATTGGTTAAAGACAGGAAACAGAGAGTAGGAATAAATGGGTCTTTTTCAGGGTGGCAGGCGGTGACTAGTGGGGTACCGCAGGGATCAGTGCTTGGGCCCCAGCTATTCACAATATATATCAATGATTTGGATGAGGGAACCAAATGTAATATTTCCAAGTTTGCTGACGACACAAAACTAGGTGGGATTGTGAGTTGTGAGGAAGATGCAAAGAGGCTTCAAGACGATTTAGACAAGTAGGCAAATACATGGCAGATGCAGTATAATGTGGATAAATGTGAAGTTATCCACTTCGGTAGGAAAAACAGAAAGGTAGAGTAATATTTAAATGGTGATAGATTGGGAAATGTTGATGTACAAAGGGACCTGGGTGTCCTTGTGCATCAGTCACTGAAAGCCAACATGCAGGTGCAGCAAGCAGTTAGAAAGGCAAATGATATGTTGGCCTTCATTGCAAGAGGATTTGAGTACAGGAGCAAGGATGTCTTACTGCAGTTGTACAGGGCCTTGGTGAGACCACACCTAGAGTACTGTGTGCAGTTTTGGTCTCCTTACCTAAGAAAGGATATACTTGCCATAGAGGGAGTGCAGCGCAAGTTCACCAGACTGATTCCTGGGATAGCAGGACTGTCGTATGAGGAGAGATTGGGTCGACTAGGCCTGTATTCACTAGAGTTTAGAAGAATGAGAGGGGATCTAATTGAAACATATAAAATTCTGACAGGGCTAGACAGACTGGATGCAGGGAGGATGTTCCCCCTGGCTGGAGGATCTCAAACAAGGGGTCACAGTCTCAGGATACGGGGTAGGACATTTAGGACTGAGATGAGGAGAAATTTCTTCACTCAGAGGGTGGTGAACCTGTGGAATTCTCTACCACAGAAGGCTGTGGAGGCTAAGTCACTGAATATATTTAAGAAGGAGACAGATAGATTTCTAGACACAAAAGGCATCAAGGGGTATGGGGAGAGAGCAGGAATATGGTATTGAGATAGAGGATCAGCCATGATCATATTGAATGGCGGAGCAGGCTCGAAGGGCTGAATGGTCTACTCCTGCTCCTATTTTTCTATGTTTTGTCTATGTTTCTATGAAGGACACATTGACATGGCCAAGTTGCCCAATTGCCAGTACATCCTTCCTCGCAACAGTGAGTGGGACTGGTGTGAGTAATGAAGCAGATGGCAGCCAGAGCACCCCCACCAACAACTTGTGATTATACAGCACCTTCAACAGTGAAATGTCCCAAGGCACTTCACAGGAGCGTTATCAAACAAAATTTAACACCGAGCCACATAAGGAGAAATTAGGACCGATGACCAAATGCTTGGTCAAAGAGGTAGGTTTTAAGGAGTGTCTTAAAGGAGAGAGAGGCGGAGAGGTTTAGGGAGGGAATTCCCGAACTTAGGACCTCGGTAGCTGAAGGCATGGCCACCAATGGTGGAGCGAATAAAATCAGGGATGCTCAAGAGGCCAGAATTGGAGGAGTGCAGATACCTCGGGGGGGGGGGGGGGGGGGGGGGTTGTGAGGCTGGAGGAGATTACAGAGATAGGGAGGGAGCGAGGCCATGGAGGGATTTGAAAACAAGGATGAGAATTTTGAAATCGAGGCGCTGCTTAACCGGAAGCCAATGTAGGTCAGCGAGCACAGGGGAGATGGGCGAACGGGACTTGGTGTGAGTTAGGACACGGGCAGCCAAGTTTTGGAATGACCTTATGGTTAAGTAGGGTAACCAGTCTCTGAAGCGTCATGCAACGTTTTACTACGTTAAAGGCAAGTATACAACAACCTAGGGAGGGAAAGGAGGAGAAAATAAATTAAAAATGGATTCAAAAAACGTAGGGAAGCTTATTGCCAGGCAGTTAGTAAGTCTGAGCACTGGCGTCCTGCCCAGCAGAAAACAGTTAAAATCTTCGTCTCAACAATGCTGAACCAAGAGTAAGAGAACTACGGAACATGACTGTTAGCTTCGGAAAGATCAAGCTGCATTTCACAGACTTCCACTGTGAGTAACAGATAGCATTGCAGTGCGGAGATGAGGGTGATGAAAAATGCCTTGAGCATGGCATGTGGGTGCCAGGAAGGGTAGGAAGTGCCTGGGACAGTGTCTCAGCATCATGCTGCAGCACGGACTGCTGCCCGATTCCGGCGAGAATGACGGGACCCCACAGCCAGGGACCCAAGGGAACGATCCTCAGCATAAGGTAGGTAGTGGTGGGAGTGGGGTGGGGTGGGATCCGGAGGTGATCGCGGTCAAGGGTGGGAGAGGGTAGACCAGGGGGGTAGGGTAGGCCTCGGGTTTTCCTGCTCCTGTTCCTCCTAACCCATAAGGAAAACATAATCAGACCTGGTCCCGCCCTTCAGCCCAAGATCCTGCTCCCAGGTTTCACTGGCCGTGCC
Organism: Somniosus microcephalus; assembly: GCF_052327205.1. Lineage (NCBI taxonomy): Eukaryota > Metazoa > Chordata > Chondrichthyes > Squaliformes > Somniosidae > Somniosus > Somniosus microcephalus. The sequence continues at coordinate 74,969,138 of NC_141006.1, forward strand.
GGCACTGAGCATCGCTGCTACAACCGGCAGTTAAAATCACGTCAGGATCTGAGTGACCGCATTGGACCCTCGACTTTTAAATATTAATGAGATCCCCGACGCTGTGGCGAACCCAGTTAAAATGGCGGCGGGCGCGGACACGTCAGGTGAGCAGGGTTAGAAATCAGGCCGTACGTTTCTATGACATAAGGAAACAGTCTCCTCCACAGGATTTCTAGGAAAGCAAGAGTCTGCTGACGTCAGAAGAGCTTAGTGTGTAGGAACAAGAAAAGGTCATAAGAAGAACGAGTTTTGCAACATCAGCTAGACTGCCGGGGAAAGGCACTTCCTACAATTCAGAAGCACTCCTCTTGATTCATCAGTCACTAGGAACATAGCAACAGGAGGAGGCCATTTAGCCCCTCGAGTCATTCAATGAGATCAGGGCTGATCTGTGACCCAACCCCATCTCCCATTAATATCTTTGGTTAACAGAAAGCTATCAATCTCAGATTACAATTAACAATTGACCCAGCATCAATTGCCATTTGCGGAAGAGAGTTCCAAACTTCTACCACCCTTTGCGTGTAGAAGTGTTTCCTATTCACTCCTGAAAGGTCTGGCTCTAATTCTTAGACTGTGCCCCCTAGTCCTAGACTCCCCAACCAGCGGAGATAGTTTCTCTCTATCTGCCCTCTCTGTTCCCCTTAATATCTTGAAAACTTCGATTAAATCACCCCTTGACCTTCTGTATTCCAATGTTGGAGGCGTCTCTGATTTCCCCATTTGGACCATTCTTGTCTTTAGGTCAGGGAGGTTCAGTGTGGATTTAAAGGGCACATTTGGGAGCAATAATGTAGGGCGAGCAGGGAGGGTTCATTCTAAACCTCAGCATTTACTAAATACTTTGTTTTATGTTTTAATCTGTTTGTCGGTGGATCCACATTCTCGGATGTACAAAAGTAGGAAATAATTCTGCCGGTCCCCTATCAGTAACAGCAGACACAGATCCTGAAATTAAGATATACATTCATATCCAAGGTCACAAAAGATTGACATTCCTTCAGATTCTACAACACCCAACATCTGGGAACGATGGTGGAAAGGGAACACAGTTATTAAGAACAACAAATGTAATTCAGCACCTTTTATATATTATAAAGAAGTTAAACAACATCTTTCGGCTTATCTGCTTGTATTAGCACAAGCACCAAACGTCATATTTTGTTGTGTAGGTGAATTACCTGAACCTCCGGAGTAGAACATAAGAAAATAAGAAATAGGAGCAGGAGTCGGCCATTCGGCCCCTCGAGCCTGCTCCGCCATTCAATGAGATCATGGTTGATCTTCTACCTCAATTCCACTTTCCTACACTATCCCCATATCCCTTGATTCCCTTAATATCCAACAATCTATCGATCTCTGTCTTGAATATACTCAACGACTGAGCCTCCACAGCCCTCTGGGGTCGAGAATTCCAAAGATTCATCACCCTCTGAGTGAAGAAGTTTCTCCCCATCTCAGTCTTAAATGGCCGACCCCTTATTCTGCGACTGTGACCCCTGGTTCTAGATTCCCCAGCCAGGGGAAACATCCTCCCTGCATCTACCCTGTTAAGCCCTGTAAGAATTTTGTATGTTTCAATGAGATCACCTCTCATTCTTCTAAACTTTAGAGAATATAGGCCTGGTCTACTCAATCTGTCCTCATAGGACAATCCCCCCATCCCAGGAACCAGTCTGGTGAACCTTCGTTGCACCCCCTCTATGGCAAGTATTTCCTTCCTTAGGTAAGGAGACCAAAACTGTACACAATACTCCAGGTGTGGTCTCACCAGTGCCCTATATAATTGCAGTAAGACATCTTTACTCTTGAATTATATCACTGCTCAAGAATCACCTAGAAGTATTCATTATGCCATTTTTGCCCTGATGTCCATTCTCATTCATTACAAATTATTTTACTCCCAAATTGGAACTTAGAGTCATAGGGCTCGATTTTGTCAATGGGGACGTGATGGAGGCGGGACTCCCACTTTTTGGGTTGTAGTCCCGCCTCCATCGACTTGTGGCCAACCCACGCTACTTTCCCTTGATTGACCTTGTTAAGCCCGCCCAGCGGGCTCAGCAGGCCAATTAAGGGACACCTGGTTACTGGTGACGTCAGCGATTGACATTTCATCTGTCAAGAGCTTTTGACAGATGAAAAATCAGCATTTGACAGCTCTGTGAAGCTGTCAAACACGGACAATCTGTCTTCTAACTTGAGTCATAGAGTCCTTCTACTCAGACTCAGTTAGAGATCTCTCCAGACCAGAAAGCAGAGGCTGCAGCTTTTGACAGTTCAGCGGCCATTCTGCTTTCTGTGCCGGTGAGCTGAGGAACTGAAGGAAGGAAGCCTGCAGGAGAAAGTAAAGATAAGTAAAACTTATTAAAATACTTTACTTACCTCATACTTACCTCTGCACACATGCACCCATCACTCACCTGCACAACGGACATCTCGACCCCTCCAACCCCTGCAGACCGACGGTCCGCCTCGCTAACTTGGCGTGGTTCGGAGCCGTCTGACAGCCCACACTTCAGGGCTAAAAATAGGGATTAGGCAAAAAACTGCCCATTAACTACCTGTTAACAGGCAGTTAATTGGCACTAATCCCCTTCCCGCCTCAGGGAGGCGGCTCCCAGCACAGGTCAGGTACCCACCTCCTGGGACATTGGCACGGAGGCGGGTTAGGATCCTGCCCCCTGATTCTGCAATTTTCCCACCACTCCCGCCTCCAAACCCACCTCCTCGGGGTTTGAAAAATCGAGCTCATAGAGTTATACAGCACAGAAAGAGGCCCTTCGGCCCATCGTGTCCGCGCCGGCCATCAAGCCCTGTCTATTCTAATCCAATTTTCCAGCACTTGGTCCATAGCCTTGTATGCTATGGCATTTCAAGTGCTCATCTAAATGCTTCTTGAATGTTGAGGGTTCCTGCCTCTACCACCCTTTCAGGCAGAGAGTTCCAGATTCCAACCACCCTCTGGGTGAAAAAGTTTTTCCTCGAATCCCCTCTAAACCTCCTGCCCCTTGCCTTGAAACTATGCCCCCTGGTTATGGACCCCTCTACTAAAGGGGAAAAGTTCCTTTCTATCTACCCTATCTATGCCCCTCCTAATTTTGTGCACCTCAATCAGGGTCCCCCCTCAGCCTTCTCTGCTCTAACATGAGGCCAATTATGATGATGTGCCTAGAACAGGCTGGAAGGAGTCAAGAGGCCTTGGGGTTGCTCTGCACCTGTTCCCAAGTCCGGTGGCCACTGCAGGCAGCTCCAGTGTATGTGTCTACGTCCCCACAATCCTCAGGGAATGGCTCCGGCCCGCCCACTTACAAATGACCTACTTACTGCAGTTCACTTGGTCACGGTTTTCACAGCACTTCGAGCTGAAACGCTATGCCCACATTTTGACACGCTGGGATGAGGCAACTATTCATCGGCGCTTATTATTCAGACAATTAGGCTTGTACTGCTGTCAGAGAAAGCAGCACCCCCCGAAGGCAAAACACGCTGCAGCCAGGCTCAGAACGATTGGACAGGCTTGACAAATGAGCCTGTCCACGGCCAAGTTATTCAACAACAGAATGTACCCGGCATCAGAACATTCAAATCCAGGGACACAGTGTGCTGCACTGTTTTTCCTGGCTTTCTTCCTCCTGCAAAAGAGACGTGATCTTTCGATCTGCGATTATGCACGGTCTGAAGTAGGAATATGTGTAATAATTGCAAGAGGAAGCTGTTAGAGCTTGGAGGCTTGAAAAAAAAGTGTGTGTGTGTGTGTGTGTGTGTGTGTGTGTGTGCAGGGACATGTTAGATTTTAGGCAAATTTAGCAACCGTAATTAAATTATTTGGGTGAAAGACTTGCATTTCTATAGCGCCTTTCACGACCACCAAACATCCCAAAGCGCTTTACAGCCAATGAAGCACTTCTTTTTGAAGTGTAGTCACTGTTGTAATGTGGGAAACGCTGCAGCCAATTTGCGCACAGCAAGCTCCCACAAACAGCAACGTGATAATGACCAGATAATTTGTTTTTCAGTGACGTTGATTGAGGGATAAATATTGGCCAGGACACCGGGGAGAACTCCCCAGCTCTTCTTCAAAATAGCGCCGTGGGATCTTTTACGTTCACCTGAGAGTGTAGACGGGGCCTCGTCTCACCCGAAAGATGGCACCTCCGACAGTGCAGCACTCCCTCAGCACTTCACTGGAGTGTCAGCCTAGATTTTTGTGCTCAAGTCTCCTGGAGTGGGACTTGAACCCACAACCTTCTGACTCAGAGGCGAGAGAGAATGCTGTCCACTGAGCCGCAGCAGTCACTCCTTTTTCCGTACTGTGTATATCTCAGTCCTCACTGTAAATCCCATTCTCTTCACTGTATACCCTCTCTCCTGATTGTGTATTCCCTTCTCTTCACTTTTTACACCCTCTCCCTCACTCCAATAACATACCATTTAGCCAGGGCACTTCACAACCAGCATATTAGAGTCCTACAATGCTGACAAAACCTTGTGTTTGTGAACTTTGTCCAGTATCTGTACATTCCTAAGACTTAAAACTACCTCCATTTGTTTTAGTTTCTTGTCCGGCTGTCCCTTATAACGAAAAATAGAACATGTTTTTATATAGCGCATTATCACTCAGGATAGTCCTGAATTGTATTCCATGTTCTGTTGTGAAACTTGGCCACCAACTTGCGCAAAGGGCCCACAAGCAGCTGTGAGATGTTTGCAGTGTTGGTCGAGGGAGGAACGCTGGCCAGGGACACGGAATTCCCTGCTCTCCGGCGGGATCTTTAATGTCCGTCTGAGCCACCTGAAGAAGAGGCAGGCTCAGTTCAACATTCCATTGGCAGTAGGGCACCTCCGGCAATGCGGCACTCCTTCAACACTGCACTAAAGCATCAGCTTAGTTGAGGTCATTGCGGTGTAAAAAAATAATTCAAGGGATGTGGGTGTCGCTGACAAGGCCAGCATTTATTGCCCATCCCCAACTGCCCTCGAGTGGCTTGCTGGGCCATGTCAGAGGGGCAGTTAAGAGTCAACCACATTGCAGTGGGTCTGGAGTCACATATAGGCCAGACCGGGTAAGGACGGCAGATTTCCTTCCCTGAAGGACATTAGTGAGCCAGATGGCTTTTTACGACAATCTGGTAGTTTTATGGTCAGTGACGTAAGAAAACTACTGGGCACTTGGTCTAAGCGTTAAACAAAGCTTTAATCAACTGTTTTACAACATGGGAGGTCTAGTTGTGTCCTTCACTAGTTCCTGTTAAGAATGTCCTGCACAAGCTGGGCCCATGCCCGAGTATTTATACTCTCCCTGGACAGCGCCACCCGCAGGCTGCTCAGTTGATTCATGTCAGTCACCATTACTGATGCTAGCTTTTTTTTTTATTTCAGATTTTTATTTAATTAACTGAATTTAAATTCCCCAGCTGCCGTGGTGGGATTTGAACTCTTACCACCGGTGCAGGCTTCTGGATTACTAGCCCAGTAACATTATCACTCTGCTACCGTTCCCTCAGTAACTGCAGTTGTGCTTAATCTCGGGGCAGTGTGGCGCTCAAATATAACTGGGGAGTGTTGGATACTGAATAGCACTTTGGCACTCAGTCAATTGCTGAACTAAGGCAAAATGTTGTTACGACAAAGTGCAGCCCTCCCAGTGGACATTTTCCACCTCAACACTCTCCTAGGCAACGTGTGGTGGGGCATCAGGTGAAACAGGCCGCCACTTACATCACTCCAGCTAGTCTGAAGGGAATGAATAAACCATCTGGGTTAGGGATGGGCTACAACAACTGCTAATAATGTAATGCTGAGATTAGATTATAGCTGGTTTACACTTTTATCACTAATGTCACGTTCGTTTTAGGCTAACTCTACTTACCGTGGTCCAATGCTGTTTATTGTCCAATAAAGAGAGGAGAAATCGAGTCGTTGATTAAAATTATTATATTTTTGTCCATTAAATTGAAATTAGAGCCGCAGCTCTTTTGAAAACGAAAACTAAAATAAGACGAAGATTGGAGATAACTAAAATATAAAACGATTTCTCAGACTAAAACAACACTGGCCCAGTTGGCCTATAACTGTTTGGAGCAGGAGTTGGAAATTGAAATGGTTGAACGAAAACCTGGGCTGTGATTTAAGCCCCAGTTTGTTATTACACGAGGTGTGTGCGCTGTGTGAAAAATGAAACAAAGTTACATTTCTTTGAACCATAAATGTTGAAAAAAATCTCGTGGAAAGTCTAGACAAAAGTAGGGAAAGGAAAAAAGAACTCAATTTATAACGAATGTAAAACAAAAACCATGATTAAAATTGAGAAAACTGGACACAAACTAGGGGGGGGGAAATTCATTAGTGAACATTTTGGCCCCAAGAGGGAGGTGGAGTGCTAATTCATTCAAGCGCTCCACTTCCTTCTTATAGCGCTAACCCCGAATATCGGGGCGGTGCGTTCAGCAGCGCTGTGCACTGGGCCACATAGCGCTGCTGCACGGAAGGGCTCTTCCCCTCATTGAAGGCGAGGGCTCAAGCCCACAACTCTGCAGGGCCCTACCTGGGCCACCGGGGAGCGGGGTGCCGGGCTGCCAGATCGCGGCACGGACCCCGCGTTCAAAGAGGCAACAGGCCGCGACAAGCAAATCGGACAATTTTTTTTTCCCCCACCCGCCACCTCCCCTTTACAGGAAACTCTATTTACCAGCATCTAAATAACCGGAAATCTCTGTTAACCGGCAAAATTCAGGAGTAGGTTCAGGTGAGTTTTACTTCATATTAGTGGCCGTTCCTGGATCTGTGGCCGTGTAACCGGGGTTCCTGCACCTGTTGCTATGCAACAGGGACGCCTGGATCTGTGGCCGTGTACGGGGCTCTCGTACCTTTTACTATACCTCTTTGTAATCCGGACTTTGATAAACCGGCACCACGCCGGTCCTGTCGGTGCCGGATAAAGAAAGAGTTTCCTGTACTTAGCACCCCGCGAGCCTCCTGCCGCTCCGGTCCCGCCCCCTGAGTCGGTCGCAGTCATCGCCCGGCGCAGATTCAGGGGGGGCGAGCAGGCCAATTTTGCAGGTGGGGCGAAAACGGGGTGCAGCGCGCGGTAAGCCTGCGCAGCGGAGCGGGGTGCTACCGGTTACCGCCACCACTGAATTTAGCGGGAGTCGTTGGCGGCACCGCGCCCGGGCAAAAAGCCGTTTGCACAAATGCATCAAATTTCGAGCCCTTGGGACTACAATTCTGCCAAAGACTATACTTAAAGATTAAACTAAATGGCCAGACAAATTCAAATTATTTCTTGGTCAAAAGCAAGACTGATGTAGGCACTTGCTAAAGCAACAGCTGTGCTTGTGAACGGGACTGTTTATCGCACAAACCTTTCAGAATGGGCACGTCAGGCTACAGTACAGTCTCATGTGTACCTATGCCAATCAGAGTCATTCTTCTATCAAAGTCTGTCAATTGTCCACTAATAGCAGGTAAGGAGGTGCTAATAGACCACAGCCATAGCTGGACTGAGCGCACTCCGATACTGTCTTTGTGTATCGCATTTGAGAATCTGGACTTACACCCTGCACGAGCAAAGCAGAATAAATTTTGTCTCATTAACGTGCCAAACTGACTCATCGCTCCTCTGCTGAACTATTGTTAACCTTTTTGAGGGTCACAATGGTAGATTCTGTACTAAATAGTGCATGTGAGGGGGCCACTTTTACTTGTTCACTACTTTAATTTAGTTTTGTACCTTTTTTTAAGCTTTATTAGAAAGAAAAAGATCTGCATTTCTATAGCGCCTTTCACGACCTCAGGATGTCCCAAAGCGCTTTACAGCCAATGAAGTACATTTGAAGTGTAGTCACTGTTGTAATGTAGGAAACGTAGTAGCCAATTTGCGCACAGCAAGCTCCCACAAACAGCAATGTGATAATGACCAGATCATCTGTTTTTGTGATGTTGATTGAAGGATAAATATTGGCCAGGACACCGGGGATAACTCCCCTGCTTTCCTTTGATATAGTGCCACGGGATCTTTTACATCCACCCGAGAGAGCAGACGGGGCCTCGGTTTAACGCCTCATCCAAAAGACCGCACCTCCGACAGTGCAGCGCTCCCTAGACTTCTGTGCTCAAGTGTCTGGAGTGGGACTTGAACCCACAACCTTCTGCCTCAGAGGCGAGAGTGCTGCCCACTGAGCCACGGCTGACACAGAAATTTATTAAGTCAGTTCTGACTTGTAAGCAACCGTGAAAACACAGCGATTATCAAACCTTACCTCTGGAATTAATCATTCCAATTGAGAGTGTTGGCTGGAGTTCTGTAAAACTGTATTCTATCAAACAATTGATTGATAGTTAACTGCAATCTGCAGATAATTTTCCTAATTTTACCTTGTAACGTTCCCTCACCCTCAGGGCTCAATTAACACAACCATAGTTCCTTCAGGTCCTTGGGGAATGAGTTTGTGAGCCGAACCAGAAAGACACGGCGAAGGGGGTGACTGCACGGGCTGCACGACGTGGGCGTGACCTACTGGGTGGTGAGCAGAAGCCTGAAGTGGGTGTGCAGCCGACGGAAACACTGTGCTCCAGGAACCAGGCGTGTGTTGGCCGGGCCGCTGCTTGCTTTGGAAAGCTTGTGGAATCGGGGGCCCGTTGAAGAAATGCTTTTGGTGCGCAGTGAAGATAATGCCAAGGCGCAACGTCAGGATACCTCACACATGAAAAAAAAAGCGCAGTCAGCCTTGAGGGAGAACAGCGAGTTCTTTGAATCACACGCTGGTATAATACCCCTGTGTGCTGATGTGTAGTGTTTCAAAATTGGGCCTGTAATGTCTAGCCACAACAAGACTGGAATTGAGCAATCGACAACAGGAGCAGAAGTTATTGTTCCTCAGTTAATAAAGAAAAACACTGCTCTGGCTAGGAACTAAAGCTCTACCCTGTATAGATGCAAATGTTTGCTGGAGATAGTTTGTAAAACTCCTCCACAAGACGTTTTCTGTACATAGAAGCTGTACTGATTGGGTTTTGCAATGGCCGGCATGCCCACATGTGTACCCATGCCAATGGTATCTCTTTGTACCATTGATGTACCAATCATGGCCAACAGGATGACCAATCGGGCAATCCTGCCAGAGACAGTACAGTCGCACACAGAGGTAAATCGTGACACTGCGCGATAGCATAAAACGGGCGATAGCGAGTAGGCAGCCCGTTTTATATCTCTCCTGATCGAGAGAGATGTAAAAGGGGCTGCCAATTTGCTATCACCCACGTTACACTAATTGCGCCAAGTCAAACTGTACCCCGTGATTTAATAACAAGCCGGTGAGATACCATTAACACCCACTAGAGGTCTACAGCGCACATTGCACATCGTTTAATAAATGAATTAACAACAACATCTAACGGTGAACAAAGATTTTGACTATTTTCATTATTAAAACAAATAATGTACACCATGTTACACGTACTACATTGATTTTAACACTGCAGATATTCATTGGTCCTTATTTCCGAGAGGCTGGTGAGTTATTTTGAGACTTAGGACCAACAGTGGCGAGATCACTCGGGTGCTCGTTTCTGTGGGGAGTCTAAGCTTAAATAAAAGGAGACTATGAAGGTATGAGAGTAGAATTGACTAAAGTGGACTGGGAAAACAGATTAAAGTGTAAGACGGTACAAGAGCAGTGGTCTACATTCAAGGAGATATTTCACATCTTTCAAGATAAATATATTCCACTGAGGAAAAAGGGGAGTAAAAGAAAAGACAGCCATCCGTGGCTTGGTAAAGTAATAAAGGATAGTATTCGACTGAAAACAAGGGCATATAAATTAGCCAAATCTACTGGGAGGATAGAAGATTGGGAAGCATTTAAAAGCCAGCAAACAATAACTAAAAGATTAATTAAGAAAGGGAAGATAGATTATGAAAGTAAACTAGCAAAAAATATAAAAACAGATAGCAAGAGTTTCTACAGCTATATAAAAAGAAAAAGGGTGGCTAAAGTGAACGTTGGTCCCTTAGAGGATGGGACCGGGAAACTAGTGGTGGGGAACATGGAGATGGCAAAGATGCTGAACAAATATTTTGTATCAGTCTTTACAGTAGAGGACACTAAAAATATCCCAACACTGGACAAACAGGGGGCAATGGGGGGGGGGGGGGGGGGGCTAAACACGATTAAAATCACTAAGGAGATGGTACTCAGTAAAATAATGGGACTTAAGGCGGATAAATCCCCCGGACCTGATGGCTTACATCCTAGGGTCTTGAGAGAAGTGGCGGTAGGGATTGTGGATGCATTGGTGATCATTTTCCAGAACTCCCTGGACTCAGGAAAGGTCCCGGCAGATTGGAAAACTGCTAATGTAACACCCTTATTTAAGAAGGGAAGTAGACAAAAAGCTGGAAACTATAGACCAGTTAGCCTAACATCTGTGGTTGGCAAAATGTTGGAGTCCATTATTAAGGAAACAGTAACAGAGCATTTGGATGAACATAATTTAATAGGACAGAGTCAGCATGGTTTTACGAAGGGGAAGTCATGTTTGACAAATTTGCTCGAATTCTTTGAGGGTGGATAAAGGGGAACCAGTGGATGTAGTGTATTTGGACTTCCAAAAGGCATTTGACAAGGTTCCACACAAAAGATTACTGATCAAGATAAAAAATCACAGGATTGGGGGCAATATACTGACATGGGTGGAAGATTGGCTATCTAACAGAAAACAAAGAGTTGGGATAAATGGTTCATTCTCGGGCTGGCAATCAGTAACTAGTGGTGTCCCGCAGGGATCAGTGCTGGGACCCCAACTCTTTACAATCTATATTAACAATTTGGAGGAAGGGACCGAGTGCAACATATCCAAGTTTGCCGACGATACAAAGATGGGAGGGAAAGCAGTGAGTGAGGAGGACATAAAAAACCTGCAAAAGGACATAGACAGGCTAAGTGAGTGGGCAGAGATTTGGCAGATGCAATATAATGTTGGAAAGTGTGAGGTTATGCACTTTGGCAGAAAAAATCAAAGAGCAAGTTATTGTCTAAATGGAGAGAAACTGCAAAGTGCTACAGTACAAAGGGATCTGGGGGTCCTGGTACATGAAACACAAAAAGTTAGTATGCAGGTGATCAGGAAGGCCAATAGAATCTCGGCTTTTATTGTGAGGGGGATGGAGTATAAAACAGGGAAGTCTTGCTGCAGTTATACAGGGTATTGGTGAGGCCACACCTGGAATACTGCGTGCAGTTTTGGTTTCCATATTTAAGAAAAGATATACTTGCTCTCGAGGCGGTTCAGAGAAGGTTCACTTGGTTGATTCCGGAGATGAGGGGGTTGACGTATGAGGAAAGGTTAAATAGGTTGGGACTCTACTCATTGGAGTTCAGAAGAATGAGAGGCGATCTTATCGAAACATATAAGATTGTGAGGGGGCTTGATCGGGTGGATGCGGTGAGGATGTTTCCACTGATGGGTGAGACTAGAACTAGGGGGCATAATCTTAGAATAAGGGGCTGCCCTTTCAAAACTGAGATGAGGAGAAACTTCTTCACTCAGAGGGTAGTAAATCTATGGAATTTGCTACCCCAGAGAGCTGTGGAAGCTGCAACCTTAAATAAATTTAAAATGGAGATAGACATTGTCCTAGCAGATAAGGGAATTAGGGGTTACGGGGAGTGGGCAGGGAAGTGGACTGAGTCTAGATTCAGATCAGCCATGATCCTATTGAATGGCGGAGCAGGCCCAAGGGGCCGTATGGCCTACTCCTGCTCCTATTTCTTATGTTCTTATGTTATGTCTTCCAGCACCTTGTCCAAACATAGAAGATAGGAACAGTAGGAGGCTATTCAGCCCCTCGAGCCTGTTCCGCCATTCAATGAGATCATGGCTGATCATCCAAATTCAGTACCCTGTCCCTGCCTTCTCCCCATATCCCTTTAGCCTTAAGATATATATATCTAACTCCTTCTTGAATATATTTAATGAATTGGCCTCAACTGCCCTGTGTGGTAGAGAATTCCACAGGCTCACCACTCTCTGGGTGAAGAAATTCCTCCTCATCTCTGTCCTAAATGGCTTACCCCTTATCCTTAGACTGCGGCCCCTGGTTCTGGACTCCCCAGCCATCGGAAACATCCTTCCTGCATCTAGTCTGTCGAGTCCTGTTAGAATTTTATAAGTTTCAATGAGATCCCCTCTCATTCTTCTAAACTCCAGCGAATATAAGCCCAATCGACCCAATCTCTCCTCATACGTCATTCCTGCCATCCCAGGTATCAGTCTGGTGAATCTTCGCTCCCCTCCCTCCATGGCAAGAACATCCTTCCTCAGATAAGGCGACCAAAACTGCACACAATACTCAAGGTGTGGTCTCACCAAGGCCCTGTACAACTGCAGCAAGACATCCTTGCTCCTGTACTCGAATCCTCTCGCTATGAAGGCCAACATACCATTTGCCTTCTTAACCGCCTGCTGCACCTGCATGCTTACCTTCTAGTGCACCAGTCGCTGAACACCCAGGTCTCGTTGCACTTCCCCTTTTCCCAATCTATTGCCGTTCAGATAATAATCTGCCTTCCTGTTTTTGCCACCAAAGTGGATAACCTCGCAATTATGCACAAAGGGCCATTCTCCATGGCTGAGCCATAACGGCGCGTGTTGGCAGGCTGTTTGGCCAAAGGAAGGTGGGTGGGGGGTTAAGGGAGACATCGCACAGAAGTCCAAACCTGCCTTTGCCTAATATCCACAAATGTAAACTTTCCAAGGAACAATCATGAAGGGCCAGCTCATTCAGCAAAGACCAGGGGTCAAGCCTGGTCTTGTATCGCCTCACTGAGTTCTCAAAGAGCTCCTGTCATTGGCATTTCAACTTTTACTTCATACTATCAAACTAGTAAGTGGTAGAAAGAGAACAAACAATCAATTTTCTAGTCGTGTGACAAGCAAAATATCCCAGTGCATCAAGTCAAGAAGTGAGTTTCCCCACAAATAAATTGTCAGTGCCACTCTGATTTTTAATTGAGGACCCTAGGTGAAGGACCAGGGCCCAAAATACAGCACACCAATAAGCTGGAGAAGAGCAGTAGAGACCATTGTGCAAAACTGGAATTAGTAATTCAGTGACACCGTTTTAAAGGCCTAAATTGGAGGGGGTGGGAAAGACTGAGTGGGGAAAGGAATTCCAAAGCCTTGAACGGAAAGATGTTGGGGCGAGCAAGAAGTGAAGATGAGATAAAGTTCAAGTGATTATAGGAATGAGACAGGTCGGGTACAGAGAGGGAGTTAAAGAAAGGAAGGCACTGCCTGTGGGGTTTAACATCGTGTATTAGCAATGGCAATCAAAGATCTTTTTCTTATTCATTCACGGGATGTGGACATTGCCGGCAAGGCCAGCATTTTTTGCCCATCCCTAATTGCCCTTGAGGTGGTGGTGGTGAGCCGCCTTCTTGAATACAACGGAATGGCTGGCTAGGCAATTTCCGAGGGCAGTTAAGAGTCAACCGCATTGCTGTGGGTCTGGATCGATACTGCTATTACATAGCTCACTGCTCCCTGTTAACTAGTCTCTTTAAGTGTCAACTTGGTTCAGTTGGTTACTTCACTCTTCAGACTTGAGCAAGTGCTCTTCAGCACAGGGGGTGCCCAGTGCCAGAGGTGACATCCGACAGATGAAACATTAAAGTCTGCCTGTTCAGATCACACGGCACTATTTGAAGAACAACAGTTAGTTCTCCCGATGTCCAGGTCAAAATTCTTTCCTCAATTACCACCACCAAAAAAAAAACAGATCAACTGGTCATTGATCTCATTGCTGTTTGTAGGACTTTCCTGTGCAAAATGGTTGCCAGAGTCACCGACAAGCAACAGCAACCTCAAAGTAATTGGTTGTGTGTTAAATGTTTTGGGACATAAGAACGTAAGAATTAGGAGCAGGGGTCGGCCATAGGGCCCCTCGAGCCTGCTCCGCCATTCAATGAGATCATGGCTGATCATCGACCTCAACTCCACTTTCCTGCCTGATCCCCATATCCCTCGATTCCCCTAGAGTTCAAAAATCTATCGATCTCAGCCTTGAATATACTCAACGACTGAGCATCCACAGCCCTCTGGGGTACAGAATTCCAAAGATTCACAACCCTCTGAGTGAAGAAATTCCTCCTCAGCTCAGCCCTAAATGGCCGACCCCTTATCCTGAGACTGTGCCCCCTGGTTCTAGACTCTCCAGCCAGGGGGAAACAATCTCTCAGCATCTACCCTGTCAATCCCCCTCAGAATCTTACGCGTTTCAAACATCCCGAGAGATGCGATAAGGCATTATATAAATATATACTTTTCTTTCTTCTCTTAGTACGCAACAGGTTAAGTGGAATACGCCTTATCTCCTTGTATTTTGTACTTATCAAATACATAATATCTCCACCTTGTGAAGCAGACATATGTGTAAACTATGTTAATGATGCAACAAAACCTTGGAACAAAGCACCACCATTTCATATCTGTTCCAACACAGGGTCAGACAGCACGGAAAATAACATTGAATTTCAAACTATGCTTATTTTAGGGAGGTTGAAGTTTCAGTCAGACCTTGAAGTGAGCTGCTTTTGGGATTCAATTCTGAACATATTAAACTTTTAATCTACACAAATTTCCAACAAAATGCATTGCTCGCTACATAGAGCCGGGCTAATAATTTTCTCTAATAACAGCTCGCTGCAGCCCAGTAGCTCACCAGCTCAGTTAAAGTTTTGATTTCCTACATGCCATCAAAAATTCTTGAAATAACAGATATGAGGCCTGCAGGCATCTGTACTCCATTTTAGATCGGTTGACTTGGGTTCGATTCCGATGCAGATTCACTTGCCACGAATTTAACCGGATTTAAATTTTCAAAACTGGGATGTGTCAGTTTGAGTAGCAGCAGGGGAGGGAGGGGAAGCTTATTTATGATACATTTCAGCATAAACGGCAGCTAGGCTTTGTTTACATCCTGAGAGAGATGCCCTGAGTAAACTACAAATTAATTCATAGCTTTTTTTTCCTCCCCCGGCCAAGAAATTGGCAAGATTACTTTCCCCATGGATGAGTGAGTAAAATCACTACTCGATGTGGATCGGAGTCCTGGGGCGTGGGGGCAGTTTTAACCCTACTTCGCTCAGCAGAAACCTGGCGGGTGGCCAGTTACAATCGCCTGTCCGAAAGCCGCCATGACCGCAACATCTGCACCCGCGACCTCTTCCACCTAGGATAAGGGTAGCAGGCGCATGGGAACTCCACCACCTCCAAGTTCCCCTCCAATTCACACATCATCCTGACTTAGTATATCGGCCGATCCTTCATCGTCGCTGGGTCAAAATCCTGGAACTCCCTCCCTAACAGCACTGTGGGAGCACCTTCACCACACGGACTGCAGCGGTTCAAGAAGGCGGCTCACCACCACCCTCTCGAGGGCAATAAATGCTGGGCCTTGCCAGCGACGTCCACACCTCATAAAAACAAATTTTTAATTTTTTTAAATCTGCTCTCCTGAGCAGGCAGCAAGGACACACGCGCCCGGAGCCAACAGGGTCCTTCTTTACACATGCATGTGGCGGCCCGATGACATCATTGAGACCTGACTGTAATTTTAACTCGGGCCTGAGCGGGGCGTCCGGCTGGAGTTAAAATCGGGGCTAGTTTTGTGCTGAGCTAGCTGATTTCAGTTGGGGTGACAATAGGAGCACTACAGTTGGTCCCAACATGTCTGGCCTAGAAAAGTGAAGACATTTGCCAGGTTTCCCACCGCTCGTCACTATCCAGCGACCCCTGCTAACAAAAGTTTGTGTGCGGGTGTCAGGCGGAAGGACGATTGAGCTCAGCTGCGACAGTCCCCGTGCGTACACTCCTGCGTGTAGAATGGCCACTTTGGCAAGGCTTTGGTAGGACTGGACACCAAAGGTAACTGCCCCAGAAG
This sequence comes from Somniosus microcephalus, assembly GCF_052327205.1. Lineage (NCBI taxonomy): Eukaryota > Metazoa > Chordata > Chondrichthyes > Squaliformes > Somniosidae > Somniosus > Somniosus microcephalus. The sequence goes on from NC_141006.1 coordinate 74,985,123, forward strand.
GGGTTCATTGTGTCAGCCGTGGCTCAGTGGGTAGCACGCTCGCCTCGGAGTCAGAAGTTCGTGGGTTCAAGTCCCACTCCAGGGACTTGAGCACAAAAATCTAGGCTGACACTCCCAGTGCAGTGCGGAGGGAGTGCTGCACTGTGGGAGGTGCCGTCTTTCGGGTGAGACATTAAACCGCCGTCTGCTCTCTCAGGTGGATGTAAAAGATCCCGCGGCACTATTTCAAAGAAGAGCAGGGGAGTTATCCCCGGTGTCCTGGACAATATTTATCCCTCAATAAACATCACGAAAACAGATTATCTGGTCATTGTCACATTGTTGTTTGTGGGAGCTTGCTGTGTGCAAATTGGCTGCTGCGTTTCCCACATTACAACAGTGACTACAAAAGTACTTCATTGGCTGTAAAGCGCTTTGGGACGTCCGGTGGTCGTGAAAGGTGCTATAGAAATGCAAGTCTTTCTTTCTTTTTCAGAGGTGGATGGAAGGGAAGATATTTGGAAAGGAAAAAAAAAAAATCGGTGCCATGGAGCGATGGCAAGTGACTCCGAGCTTATTTTATTGAAAGCAGCCATTGTTTCCTCGGGGTTAAATGGTATGTGACCTCTACAGGATATCCTGGGTTTGAATCACAGAAAACTGTGACATACCAATACTCAGCCTGAAGGCATTTGACACCTAAGAATTACTCCGAGAGGAGTCCTTTTCTTCGTCAACCTAATAATAAAGAAAGGCAAGCTCAACGAATCAGTGCTGTAGTGTGTTTTTTTTTTAAACTGGATTTGTTGTGATTATGCTCTCTAACCTACATTCATGTATTCTCCATCTTCCCTGCACGCAGGCTTGAGCTGACAACTGAGCACACTCGTCCATTGGAGGCATTGCTAGTGCAGATCCCTGGAGAACAGCAACTAGGATCGAGAGAGTTTTAGCAGCAGGCAGCACTCAGGCAGAGGCAGAGCAGGAAGTCTCAACCTCGGGCAGTTGTTTGGAGATGAACTCCCTTCATCCTGGTCTCTCCAGGCAGCGCCGCTGAGCACATACTTACAGAAAGCTATTAAATGCTTTTTTGCGACAAGGAGATGTGACAATACCAACAAACTTCTGCTTTTCCTTCTTTCTTTTCCCTGAAGGCTTCACAGTTGCTTTGACATTTCCCACTGGGAACAACTACATTTCTGCATGGATGCCTCTCGTTCCAGAATGAGGAAATCAACTCCCTACAATAGGACTCGTGGGTGATTTTATACTGCTGTAGAAGGGGGTCACATAATAAAGAAAAACACATTATGATAGAAAGAATTTTAGCTATGAGGAAAGATTGGACCGGCTGGGGTTGTTTTCTTTGGAACAGAGGAGGCTGAGGGGAGACCAAATTGAGGTGTATAAAATTATGAGGGGCCCAGATAGAGTGGACAGGAAGGACCTATTTCCCTTAGCAGAGAGGTCAATAACCAGGGGGCATAGATTTAAAGTAATTGTTTGAAGGATTAGAGGGGAGTTGAGGAGAACTTTTTTCATCCAGAGGGTGGTGGGGGTCTGGAACTCACTGCCTGAAAGGGTGGTAGAGGCAGAAACCCTCATCGCATTTAAAAAGTACTTGGATATGCACTTGAAGTGCCGAAACCTACAGGGCTACGGACCAAGAGCTGGAAAGTGGGATTAGGCTGGAGAGATCTTTATCGGCCGGCACGGACACGATGGGCCGAATGGCCTCCTTCTGTGCCGTAAATTTCTATGAAAGAACTTACTTTTATTTGGCGCCTTTTCACATCTCTCAGGTTGTCTCGAAGCGCTTCTGAACACAATGAATTGCTTTTCAATTGAAGTGCAACAACTGTTGTTATTTTGGCCAATGTAAGCGCCATTTTGTGCACAGCAAGGTTCCACAATGGAATGGATGAATGTATTTTGTTCGGGTGCTGTGGGTCGAGGGAAGAATGCTGGCCAGGGAGAAATCCCCGACGACTCTCTCTCTTTGAAAAGTGCCATGGGATCGTTAACGTCCAAGTGAACCACAGGCACAGGTCGAAGGTCGGTACCTCCGACAATGGAGTGCTCCCGTCAGTAATGCACTGAAGTGTCAGCTGAGTTTCATACAAGTAGGGCTTGAAGACGGGGCCTTCTGATTCAGAGGCTAGTTGACAGCACTTGCCATCAAACATTCATCTGCGGCCAGTATTTTTAAGCCTTGAAATTAGTGCCGGCAATGTTAACAGACAAACGTTTAATGCCTTCCTATGACATTCCGGTGTGCTATCTTAACAAGTCTTAACCTGGATATTTTAAATGGGTTAACGCCGTCGCTAAAATACCAGGTAAAGGAATTTCATACTAAAGCTTGTCTATTAATATCAGGAACAGTAATTTCTAGGCTTAGAAAGACTGGCTACAAGTGAATGCCTGATGGCAGAGTCCCTTGTAGGAATGAAGTGCTTGTACAAGAGTTAACACTCAAAATGCTTTCAGGCAGAGGGGATAACAGGAAAATACAGGGAATCATGATGAAATAAAAGCAGAAATGCTCAGCACGTAGGGCAGAATCTGAGAGGGTGAGTTTCTTCATCAGAGTAGAAGTGATAACAGGACCCGCGCTAAATGTTAACCAGATGTTGATCAGATACTGATCGGGCTGCCGTGCATTTCCAACATTTTGTGCGTTTAATTCTGGTTTCCAGTACTCTCAGTTTTTCTTTACATCCCTACTGATGATGTATTTATTCAAGGACTGGTTGACCTCCCATGGTATTGCACAGGGGTTTAGGAAACAAGGATAATTGGACCCCAGGACACACAGACATTAGTCAGTCTCCATTTTAAAGGCATGCACTCTATTCTTATTTTATTATTATACTGAGCTAAATAGCTAAACTTATGACAAGTTAGGAAACACGATAAGTCGAGTTGTTTGAAGTGGAGAGTTTCTCTGCGACACAGGCTGAGACACGCAAAACCGAGGCAGTGCAGTGACTACGCGAGGGTGTAATCACAGGGGGAGGGGCCGGAGAGAGGGGAGGGGAGGGAGGAGAGGGGGGAGGGAAGGGGAGGGGGGGGGAGAGAGGGGGGAGGGGAGGGGAGGGAGGGAGAGAGAGAGGGAGGGGAAGGGAGAGAGGGGAGGGGGGGAGAGAGGGGGGAGGGGGGGAGGGAGAGAGGGGAGGGGAGGGAGAGAGGGGAGGGGAGGGGAGGGAGAGAGGGGAGGGAGGGAGAGAGGGGAGGGGAGAGAGGGGAGGGGAGGGAGGGGAGGGAGAGAGGGGAGGGGAGGGAGAGGACATGACAGGGAGACCAAATGCCCAAAATTGCCCTCGCAACGCGGGGCTCGCTAGGCAGGGGGAGGGGCCGGAGAGAGGACAGAGGGGAGTGGGGGAGGGTGGGGGAGCGGGGGAGGGCAGGGGAGGGGAGGGGAGGGAGAGGGGAAGGGAGGGAGAGGGGAGGGGAGGGAGAGAGGGGAGGGAGGGATAGGACAGGGAGAGGACATGACAGGGAGAGGGGGGACACACAGGGGCAGGGAGACCAAACACCCCAAAATTGCCCTCGCAACGCGGGGCTCCCCAGCTAGTGTATTATAAATAAATGTGGACACAGGGATTTATAATGGGGAAAGTTGACACAAAAACATGACAACAGGAAGTATGGTTTAGTAGATAGAAAATGCGCACAGATATTAATATATTATAGATTGTTCAAAAGAGGATTTAGTGCAACCCTGCTCTAGATCCTCTTCCCAGACCTGCTGGAGTGACGCAAGTGCCAATCTGGTTTTACTTTGTTCAGTAGCTGGCTGGATGCTGAAGTAAGGGGAGCCGGGATTCAGTATCGAGCACTCCCACTTTACCTCAGAGTACTGGAAAATAAGCACAGGGCAATCAGGAGCGAAGTTAGGAAACACTTCTACACGCAAAGGGCGGTAGAAGTTTGGAACTCTCTTCCGCAAATGGCAATTGATGCTGGACCAATTGTTAATTTTAAATCTGAGATGGATAGATTTCTGTTAACCAAAAGGTATGAAGGGATATGGGGCAAAGGCAGGGTAAGATGGAGTTAGGTTGCAGATCAGCCATAATCTCATTGAATGGCGGAACAGGCTCGAGGGGCTGAATGGCCTCCTCCTGTTCCGATGTTCCTCACAGCCGCTGTGATCTCCGTGTTGCCTGGAGCAACAAGGTGGTGAAAATCCGCTTGCAGTTAAGAAAATCCCATTCGCTTACCATGTAACTGAATACAATAGCAATTACAAGCGGATTACAAATCTGAGCTGCGATGTTTCAATGCTAAGTTCATTTGCTGCACTGCAGCCTGGTTCCTGAAAGATCAGAACCAGCTGCCTCCACTCCTCAAGCGCCTGCACACCGACTGAACCTCTCATACCCGATTTAAAGCGGCTTTCAAAAAGCGACTCCATACATCCCGCGTATAACCTGCCCTGCTACTGGTAAAACCACTCCGTTTCTGGTGCCCACAGGCTTACCCGCAGCAGGACAAAATGAGCAGCCAAAAACATGGTCAGGATCACACCGACTGCTGCCAAAGCTGCTGTTCCCTTACTGCAGTGGATTTTCAGCACTAACCCGCTCATTGTCTGTAAAGCTATGGAACAAGAGAAAACACATTCACGCATTTTTATTTATTTATTTATAAACGCTGCTCACACACACTACAGGAAATTCTCGATTTACCAGCACCTAAATAACCGGAAATCTCTGTTAACCGGCAAAATTCAGGAGTAGGTTCAGGTAAGTTTTACTTCATATTAGTGGCCGTTCCTGAACTGTGGCTGTGTAATCAGGTTCCTGCACTTGTTGCTAAGCAACACAGACGCTTGGTCTGTGGCTGGAGTTCCTGCACATGTTGCTAAGCAACAGGGAAGCCTAGATTTGTTGCTGTGTACGGAGCTCTCGTACCTTTTAACTATAGCTCTCTGTAATCTGGACTTTTGATAAACCGGCACCACGCCGGTCCCGGATACCAAAGGGTTTCCTGTAGTTACCGATTGCACAACTTTTAGATCTTCTTGAAATGCATTTTTTTTTTCTCCCTCACTGCACAACTTTGAAGAACGGCCAAAAAGGCGCAGCACCTGTAAATGCTGCACCACTGAGCAGGGAGTGGGGCGTGCGCTAGTCGTGCCAGCTCGCCTGACAGCGCCAGCTTCATTTTTGCCACTGTTTTTTGTACCGCAGCTAGATCTGTGGCCATGCCCGGTGCCTCTGACTGTCACGCCCTCCCTCCCCCTCCCCCAAAAGGTGCAGCTCACCCCATTTCTAGTGGCAAAGTGGAGTCAAATCACAAGTTTATTCAGCTGCCAATTTACTACTGGATATAAGGGGGAAAAACTGCATGTTTTGAAAGGTCGCGGAAGCTCGAGGAACAGCACCTCATCTTTTGATGAGGCACTTTACAACCTTCCGGAATCAACACCGAGGTCAACAATTTCAGATCAGAACCAATGCCCCCATTTTTTCCAGACAGCAATTGTTGCTGATTCTACTATTATCATTTACTCCTCTAGACCCAGCTTTTGTTTCTTTACTTGCCCCATCACCATCCCCTTTTCCCTTGCACCATCATCCCTTTTGTCATTTAATCTCTCCGGCCTTCCACCCTATCACAGACCTTCCCTTTTGTTCTTTCCTCCCCTCCCCACTTTCCCTGCCCCTGCCCTTGCTTAAAAACCTGTTACATCTCCAACTTTTTTCAGTTCTCATCGACCTGAAACGTTAACTCTTTCTCTCCACGGATGCTGCCTGACCTGCTGAGTGTTTCCAGCATTGTCTGTTTTTTATTTCAGATTTCCAGCATCCGCAGTATTTTGCTTATGTTTTGAAAGGGGTTTATACTGCAGTTCAATCGCAAGAAAGATCTCGCTCGGATTCACGGAGGGTGAAGTCCAACTTTGATGGAAAAACAAAAAGGGCGACTGTGAATGGGCAGCCCGCCCGATTAGAAAAGTAAACCGAGGAGGCATAAAACAGGCGACTGATTCACTCTCGGCCGTTTTGTGGTACTGCTAAAGTTGAACTTCACCCACACAATCCTTAATACGGTCTGTAGTCATTTGTAGGTCAGGCATACAGACTGGACTAGACAGACACGACTTTACATTCAGGTAAAAGTCTGGAAATGCTAAGTTCTCGGCGAGTGTTTCCAACGCCGGATTGCTTCCTCCATGTGTTCAACAATCTTTCTCTCCTCCTACAGCTCCAGGAAGGCTTCCAGCACCCCACCCAAGTGCTCATTCTTCATGAATGTGGTTTGGTGTGATGAGTGTTGACAGATTATTTCACTTGAAGTCCACACATGTGCATCTCGCAACAGAAGACATTTATTCAGGAGCTGAAACACGCACCGACATTTTTTTTCTTTTTCCCTAACTTAGGGAGTTTCAAAAACAAATGGTAGCAGCCAACTGCAACCCCGAGAGAGAAAGGAAATGAAGTACTTTTGGAGTGTAGTCACTGTCGTAATGTAGGAAACGCGGCAGCCAATTTATGCAGAACAAGCTCCCACAAACAGCAATGTGATAATGACCAGATAATCTGTTTTGAGTGATGTTGATTGAGGGATAATTATTGGCCCCAAGACACCTGGGATAACTCCCCTGCTCTTCTTCGAAATAGTGCCATGGGATCTTTTACATCCACCCGAGAGCAGACAGGGCCCTTGGTTTAACGTCTCATCCAGAAGACGGCACCTCCGACAGTGCAGCACTCCCTCAGTGCTGCCCTGGAGTGTCAGCCTAGATTTTTGTGCTCAAGTCTCTGGAGTGGGACTTGAACCCACAACCTACTGACTCAGAGGTGAGTGTGTTACCAACTGAGCCATGGCTGATCCGCTAAATCACACAGGTTAGGCTTCAAACCTAGAGCTTCCTGGTCAGTAGGGCTGGGTGGTACAGTTACTCACTAAGCCACTGTGGGAGTCTAGTTCGTCCATTCAATTGAACTGCCAGTAACAACCATCTCCATACAGCATAGTGACATTCCTGATGGGAGTGAAATATTACTGTAAATTAGATTTAATTTTTTAAAAATCTGATTGTATTTACACAGTCAGTTATGTCTGTAATCCATGTGCCTGTTTTATGGGTTCTCTACAACTCTTACTGAGACCTTGAAAAGGCATATGTTTTGCAACCACCATTTGAGAACGAGCCACTTCAAATACTGGACTATGGGGGAGAAATTCGGTATCGCCACGTTTGGAGCGTTATACTCGAGCGGGCGCAAAATTTAGCGCCCGGCGCAAATTATCACCACCTTCAGCTAAATTGACCTGCTTCGCCCCAGGAGATGCTTGGAGCACTAAAACAGGCGCTGCACGACTGTCTTAAGGCGCTAAGCCGGAGAAGCGAGGCGCTAACACCGAGGGCGGGTGCAGCGCAGGTGCGGCCAGTTAGCAATTGCACGCAGACACGCTGGCGCCGGTCAGCTCTTAAAGGGGAGGTTCGATCTTGGCTTGCAGCCACACCCTGCGCATCGGAGCCCTGATTCTCGGCCTGGACAGATCTGCTGCCACATTCTAACGCCTAGGACCATGGAGGGGGCCAGGGAGCGAGCGCAGCGGTTCAGTGAGGGGGCCCTGCAGATTCTGGTTGGCGCAGTGGAGCGCAGGCGACCTATCCTGTTTCCGGACAGTGGCAGGAGGCCGCTGCCCAACGAATATCGAAGCGCTTGGAGGGAGGTGTCTCACAGTGACCTCCAGCAGCATGGTGCCTAGGACCCCTGTGCAATGCAGGAAGAAGTTCAACGGCCTCACTCGGGTCGTCAGGGTGAGTACCCTTTTCAGTATCCTCTTCATCCCTGTATGTCCACCTCACTTTATGGCCAAAGGGTCCTGAAAGCCCCAATGCCCAGCCCTCATCCAACACCTATGGGCCTTTCATGAAACTCTCACGCATATTCAGCACTTTACACACTAAGGGCTATTCAACCATGGGAGGCAGTGCAGCCAAGATCAGGGCTTCACACTGTACTCAGAGCCCGTCCTCTCTCTTGCAGGGCAAGCTGGCCCATAACAGGAGGCAGCAGCAACGGACCAGGGGAGGCCGGCCTCACCTTCAAGACCTCAGCGATCTGGAGCAGCGAGTCGAGCGGATTATGGCAGGACAGATGATTGGCCCCGTCGCCACTGGAAATGCCGACCCCGTTCTGGACAGCAATGGTAAGGTCATCACCTTTTGGACCGCTCTCCTTCCACTTGTGCCTCACACCTGCATCCTTTGCCACTATCGAACCAATACAGTGCATTCCAGCACTCATGCCTCCCTCGCTGCCGCCCTGTCCTCACGCTAAAGCAACTCTTGTACCTCCCTGCTTTCAGATGCTGATTCGCCAGGTGAGGAGGCGGGCCCTCAAGCTGCCACTGTGAGTGATTCTGAAGGCGAGGAGGAAGAGGAAGCCGGACCAGCAGTGCCACCCTCAGTCGAGGCAGCCCATGGCCATAATGGGGACACATCTTCCCTGGAGGGGAGCAGGGGGGGGGGGGGGGGGGGGGGGAGGGTCTGAGGAGGGTGAAGCTCCGGGGCCCAGCGGACTGCAGCAACGCAGGGGGGGTAGGGAAGCTCGGCGGCCTTCTCCCCGGAGGGAGAGTCTGGCCTCCAGTCCTGTTACAGTGAGCGCAGAAGAGGTGCGGCTCCTCGCTGAAATGGGTGCCCAGGCGGATCAGAGACACACTGAGCTCATGGCTGCAGTGGCAAGGATGCCAGATTCCATTGAGTCACTGGCAAGGAGCACTGTCCAGGACTTCGGTGCAGCACAGGCAAGGAGTCTGCAGGACTTCGGTGCAGCACAGGCGGCTGCCACGCAAGTGCTTAGTAGTGCCATGCAGTCAGTGGCTGGTCTGATGCAGACGCAGATTGAGGCCACACGAGCACTGACTGCTGCCACCCTCGCTGGATCGGGCAGGATTCGCCGGGGCCCTCGCCGCGTCGCAGCAGGCCAGCAGTCTGTGCTTCAGCAGATTGCTCCGCATGCTTCAGTGCTGCCCCGTGGGAGTGCCAGTGTGTTGTCTGACCAGGGAGTCGCTGTCCTCTGTCAGGATGGCAGCATTCCTGCTGCCAACACTGTCACTTCTCCACTGCAGCTGCCACCACCTGTAGGACAGACTGCTGCTGCCCATGCAGAGTTGGAATAGTCAGCAGCCGGGTCCTCCAGGCCCAGAGCTGGTCCAGGCCGTACCTCAAGGGCATCTGCCGACTCAGTTTCTGACACTCAGCAGCCTTCCCCCAGTCTTGCTGCAGCCACTGGGGTCCCATTGCGGAGGAGCTGCAGGGTGGGAAGGGGCCAATCTCGCAAGCGAAGCAGATCACCCTCGAAGGACAAAAAGTAGGAGGTGTGGCAAAATGCTGGTAATTTTTTTACTGAAGGTCGAGGATCGTGGTCATTTTTTGTTTACTCTTTTGTTCATTGTCTCCAGGTTGTGAGAGCCAGTTATGTGTCTGACTGCTTTTTTTAGGGTTTCTCTATTACATTGTCATGCAGGAAGGGCACACAGTTTGTTAAATAAAGTGTCTTTATTCAGATTGTGCACGTTTGCTCTTTGAACTATTTGTTGCCTTGACCGGCTCAGGGGTTGCGGAACGGTTCCATTCATGTTCTCTCAATGGCACAAGCCATTCCCTCAGAGGGGGCCTAGAACCAACTTGTAATAAACTGCTGACGGACAGCTCTTGCACTTTGTGCCTCCCTCCCGTCCCGGTGCTCCTCCTCCTCCTCCTCCTCTGCTGGTGCTCCAATGTCTGGTGGCAGTGGCCGAGTCCTGAGGATTGCCAGGTTATGCAGCATGCAGCACACAACAACGAAATGGGAGGCTCGCTCAGGTGAGTACTGAAGGGCTCCGCCGGAATGGTCCAGACAGCGGAACCGTTGCTTTAGCACGCCGATTGTGTGCTCAATGATGTTCCTGGTCGCTTGATGGCTCTCATTGTATCGTTCTTCAGCAGGGGTGCTGGGCGCACGGAGCGGGGTCATCAGCCAGGTGCACAGCGGATAGCCCTTGTCCCCGAGAAGCCAGCCTCCTGGGTGAGCCGCGGCTTCGAAAAGATCTGCCACAGAAGTCTGGCACAGGATGAAGGCGTCGTGGCTACTGCCTGGAAAGCGGGCATTGACAGCGAGTATCAGCTGTCTGTGGTCACACACCAACTGGATGTTCAACGAATGGAACCCCTTCCGGTTGCGGTAATCCTCGGCATTCTTTTGCGGCGCCCGCAAAGCCACATGCGTGCAGTCAATGGCGCCCTGGACCATGGGGAAGCCCGCTATTCTTGCAAATCCCATTGCGTGCTCTTGCTGCTTGTCCAGGGTCATGGGGAAGGAAATGTGACTTGGCGGATGCAGCAATGCACCAGTAGCGGATTGGAAGGAGCTAGTGGCATAGAAGTTGAGAGCCACTGTCACCTTCACTGCCACCGACAGAGACGTCCTGCTCTTCAGTTGAGGCTGCAGATCTGGCTGAAGCAGGTGGCAGAGCTCAGTGACCACCTCCCTGCTGAATCGAAGCCTCCACAAACACTGCTCCTCAGACATGTTGAGATATGAGAACTGTTGGCAGAACACCCTGGGAGGATAAGGCCTCCTGTGCCGATGCTTGTTGGCCCTCCTCTGTCTGGCCATGATTGGCACTCTCTCTCGGCGTCTCTGAGCCCTCTCAATGCAATGGAGAAACCCAATGTTTCCACCCATTGCAGCCCCCATAGTATATGGCCACTCAAGGTTATGCCAGTGAAAAATCAAACCAACCACAAAGTTCTGGGCTGAAGCCAGAAGTACCTGTGCGAGCGCTGAGTCAATGCAGAAAGCTCTCTCCCTTTGTCTCTCTGCAAATCTCTCTCTCACAGAAGGAGTGGTCCAAAAATGGCTACCACAAAGAAGCCAGGAAGAGCCCCCTTTAAATAGCGCCCCCCCAGCCCCACAGCGACTAGGAACCGTTCCAGTCAACCAGTCGCTGGGAGCGCCAGGCGGAAAGAAGGCGGGTGCCACTGAAGTTCCGGTTTGGGGCGCCCCAAGGGCGTTGCACCATGAAATGACATCAGGATCAGCGCGCGCAGCTGAGCGGGCGTTGCGGTTTTGCGCCGCCGCTAAATGTCCGCTCAATTTCCCGAGAGGCGCAGGTCTCGCCGCGCCCGGGCGCTAGCTGCATCACGCCCCACTTATCGCCCTCTTAAGGTGCTAACAGGTGGCGCTAACAACTGAATTTCTCCCCCATATCCATCTTTCGGATGAGATGTTAAACCGAGGCCCCGTCTACTCTCTCAGTTGGACGTAAAAGATCCCATGGCATGACTCAAAAAGAGCTGGGAAGTTCTCCCTGGCGACCTGGGCAATATTCATCCCTCAACCAACATCACTAAAAACAGATTATCAGTATCTCATTACAGTCTGTGGGAGCTTGCGGTGCTCTGATTGAATGCCACGTTTCCGACACTGCAACAGAGACCACACTTGAAAAAGTATGTCATTGGCTGCAAAACGCTTTGGGACATCCTGAAATCATGAAAGAAGGCATATGAAGGCAAGTACTTTCCTTGGTCTCCTCTACATTGGGGAGACCAAACGCAGATTGGGTGACCGCTTTGCGGAACACCTCCGTTCAGTCCGTAAGGGTGACCCCGAGCTTCCGGTCGCCTGTCGTTTTAATTCACCGCTCCATTCTCACTCAGACCTCACTGTACTCGGGCTCTTGCATTGTTCCACGGAAGCTCAGCGTAAGCTCGAGGAACAGCACCTCATCTTCCGATTAGGCACTTTACAGCCTTCCGGACTCAGTATCGAGTTCAACAATTTCAGATCATAACCTCGGCCCCTATTACATTTTTACATATATTTTTTATCCACACCTGTGTTTTGTGCCCTTCCCCCTTTTTTTCTCTCTCCCACATGGCAGCTGCCTCTCATTCTGCCAGCACATTTCACACCTAATCTAGAGCCGTCTTTTGTCTCCACTAGTCCGATCACCATCTCGTCTGGTTTTGAATACCTCTTAATGTCTCTTCACTTCTCTTTTGTTCTCTCATCCCCATTTCCCAGCCCCCAAACTGGCCTTTAATCTGTTTCATTTCCTGTGTTTTTTCAGTCCTGACGAAGGGTTTCGACCTGAAACGTTGACTCTATTTCTCTCTCCACGGATGTTGCCTGGCCTGCTGAGTTTTTCCAGCATTTTCTGTTGTTATTTCGGATTTCCAGCATCCGCAGTATTTTGCTATCATATAAAGGCAAGTACTTTCCTTCTTTGTAGCAGAACTCAAAGTGGATTTCGAGTCTGGCTATCAGGCCGAGACCAATAGCTGCAGCTGGGGTTCCAGTCATCAGAACCCGGTTAACATTTCTAGAACAGGCAAGAGCTGAGCAATGTTAATGACCTGTTTAGGAGAGGGCTCGGTGAATGTCTGGGGACAAGCAAGAGCAGAACTAGCTCCCAAAAGTTAGAAATTTAAAATATTTAGACTGCAGAGAGGGGAAAATCTCTGCTCTCTAAATATTTAAATGAAGGTCAGGTAAGTTTACAAAGTGTTCATACAGTGCCAAAACATATTGGCCTAGAAATTGGGTATAGCCCCGCTTGGGGCGTTAGAATTGGCGCAGCGCAAAGTTTATAGCCAGACGCAACTTATCGCCACCTGGCGCGATATTGGGTTGCATCGCCCCTAAAGGTGATTGAGGCGCGAATTCAGGCGTTACACGGGGCTAAGGCGCTAAACTTCTGGCGCAACCCAATATCGGAGCGGACGGGCGCTGCGCAGGTGCTCTCAATTACCGATGACCATGAGACTTCCAGGCGCCGGCCAGCTCTTAAAGGGGTGGGTCAGTCAGCTTCAGCATCCACACTCTGCGCCTTGCAGGCCTCAGAATCGGCGCAGGCCCTTCTCTGGTGCTAAAAACTTGGACCAGATGGAGAAGGTGAGACAGAGAGCAGAGCACTTCACCAATGAGCCTCTGGAGCAATTGGTGGCCGCAGTGGAGCGCCGGCGAGATGTTCTCTACCCAGACAATGGCAGGAGACCGAATCATAAGGACTACCGACGAGCTTGGAGGGATGTATGCCAGAGGGTCAACTCCAGCAGCATGGTGACCAGGAGCCCTGTCCAATGCAGAAAGAAATTCAACGACCTCACTCGGGTCGTGAGGGTGAGTGTTGTTTCTGCAAACTTCTGCATCCCTTCATTTGCACCTGACTTTATGGCTACAGGGTGGGCTGTGCCCCATTGGCCATCAGCCAGCAAGCACCCATGGCCCTTTCGGGGCACACACATGCACATTTGACTCAAGGCATCATGTAAGGGCTCTTGCACCATGGGGGGCATGAGATGATCACTCAGGGCATCATGTAACATAACTTCCCCTCCTTTCCCCTGCAGTCCAAGCTGGCGAGGATTGGCAAAGACCAGCTTCGCACCGGTGGAGGACCTCCACAAGTGGTCACTCTCACGGATCTTGAGGAGAGAGTCCACCAGATTCTTGGAGAACATCTGAGTGGTCCTGTAACCACTGCAGCTGCCGACCCCATTGTCGACAGCGATGGTAAGGTTCTCACCTTTTACAACTGTCTCCTTCCACTTGTTCCCCCCGCCAGCATGCTTTCTCACTGTGGACCCATGTCATAGCCTTGCCGCAATCTGGCATCCCTTGCTGCCAAGCTGTCCTTTTGCTAAAGCCACTCTTCCACCTCCCTGCTTTCAGATGCTGCATCACCAGCTCGGGAGCCGGGCCCTCAAGCTGCCAGTGCCTCCGAAGGCTCAATGAGAAAATTACTGTCCAACAGAAGGTCAGCAACTCTCTCCAGCAACGATCAGAATGGCCAGCCCAAATGGCTGCAGCTTTTATACTAGTGCTGTCCCCTTTAAATAGCGCCCCCAGAGTCCGAGAAGGGCCTGGGAACGCTCCATCCAACTGTCACTAATAGCGCCAGGCGGAAAGGTTGCGGGCGCCACCGAATATCCGGTCCGGGGTGCCAAAAAGGCGTTGCACACTGAAATGACGTCATGATCTGCCTGCGCCCACGGGCGAGCGCAAAGAGTTAGCGCCGGCACTAAAAGGATACTCAATATGGGAGGTGGCGCTATATTCACTGCGCCCGCCCGAAAATTGGGTAACGCCCCAATTCTCAGGCTCTTTAGGCGCTAATCGCTGGCGCTACCAACCGAATTTCTAGGCCATTGTCTCCTCTCAGGAGTCCCACTCTGCCCCGACTCCAGAGCTACACCACTAATGCAGCATTGGTGTGGAGCAGTTTGTGCAGCATATGGATGGTAAGCTAGTAAGGTCAATGCACCCTTAGACTTGAGCAGCTGAGTTTGAAGTCTCGTTTCCAATTGCTACTCACTGCCTCCTGCAACCACAAAGCACAATTCAATGCATTGAGATTTCAGCAATACATCAATCGAAACCTCAAACCGAAAGTACTGGGTTCACCACAGCGCTACACCAAATGACAGCGTGCAACAAAGTCATAACAATACTGTGTTAAAAGAGCTTCTCGGTGCACCACCGCGGTCGATATTATGGGATTTAATTTGCCTCTTATAGATAGAAGGGTACCTAAATAGATTAATGTAATGAGCTGCTGAAATGACAAAAAAAGTCTTGCATTTCTACAGCACCTTTCACGACCACCGGATGTCCCAAAGTGTTTTACAGCCAATTAAGTACTTTTTGAAGTGTAGTCACTGTTGTAATGTGGGAAACGCAGCAGCCAATTTACGCACAGCAAGCTCCCACGAACAGCAATGTGATAATGACCAGATAATCTGTTTTATCAATGATGTTGATTGAGGGATAAATATTGGCCCCAGGACACCAGGGATAACTCCCCCTGCTCTTCTTCGAAATAGTGGCCTTGGGATCTTTTACATCCAGCTGAGGGGGCAGGCGGGGCCTCGGTTTAACGTCTCATCCAAAAGATGGCACCTCTGACAGTGCAGCATGCCCTCAGCACTGCACTGGAGTGTCAGCCTAGATTTTGGAGTGGGACTTGAACCCACTGAGCCACAACTGACACAGGCATTCGATGCCACTGTGCATCAGTAGTGGTCCTTCATGAAACTACTGTAATAACTCAGATTTTCAAGGTTAATCATCCAGCTAGTTCCTCTTTAACTCTAACCGCTGGGTAACTGGTTAACTATATTTTATTGCGAAACCAGTGTGAAAGGCCTAACCTCACGATGCCAGGCATCTCCCCTTCCCCCAATAGTTGAAAAAGTACGAGAGAAAACGGAATGAGGAAATTGTGGTTAGCTGATGCAAGTTTGGGTTTTCATAACAGGAGGAAGAAAGGAACTGAATGAAATAGCGAGCTTCGAAGTTTTCAGGTGCTGAGAGAGAGGGAGAAGAAGACCGCATGAATAGTTCACATAGTGCTGCAGGGAAACTCTGTCAATCTCAAGCACTAAACTCAACGTGCAATTTAACAATGTGAAAAGCCAGCACACACTCTAGTCAAAGAAACTATACCGTCTGACAGCTCGTCTACAGATATTAGAATGGCATCGAAAGAACAGGAGAGTGATTTATTAAATAAGATTGGATGGCCTTTCGCCTCAGTGATTTGGTTTGGACTGAGCCCGGACTGATCGGACCATTATCGCTGACGGAGAGACCAAGTAAGATTCGTTTAGTCAGTCTCAACTCAGTGGGTGTGGGTCACAGCCAGCATCTGCTAAATGTCAAGACTGCTGGTCGCACTAAGGAAGGCTTGAGGATGACTGGTGTAAGAAACTGAAGTGTCACACCATCATAGAATAGGGGCGGAGGTACAGTCTTGTTAGAGTATGTCCAGTATCTAATCTGTGCTTTCACAAGATCACGTGATAGTTATGGGAGAAGGAAGATCATTTGGCCCCATCTTAGTTTATCCCCCAATAATGACCCGACATTTCCCCCATCGCAGCATTCAACGGTTTCTTAAATATTTCCTGGGGTTTCGCCTCTACTTCCATGTCCGGAAGTCCGCTCCATGTGTTAATCAAACTTTGTGTGAAGAACAGGTGCCTGGTACTGGATGGAGCTTCCATGGAGCTGGGTGGGCTGGGCACTTTGCCCATTATCAGGCGTCAGTATCAACTCGGTTTGATTTGGCAGCACCAAAACGCACATGTGCTTTTATTCTTTATTAAGGTTGCGATTTAGTGATGAGGGAGGTGTTCAGACTGGCCCAGCGTTTTAATTCTATCTTTACATGAAGACAGCTGTTCATCTCTAGATAGTAGGACTGTTACCCTCCGTAAACTTGAGTTCATCCAAAACTCGGTTGCCCGTGTCCTAACTCGCACCGAGTCCCGTTCACCCATCACCCGTGCTCGCTGACCTACATTGGCTTCCAGTTAAGCAACACGTCGATTTAAAAATTCTCATCCTTGTTTTCAAATCTCTCCATGGCCTCGCCCCTCCCTATTACTGTGACCTCCTCCAGCCCTACAACCCGCCCCTGCCCCCACCCCACCCCCCGATATATCTGCGCTCCTCTAATTCCGGCCTCTTGAGCATCTCCGATTTTAATCGCCCCACCATTGGCGGCCGTGCCTTCAGCTGCTGAGGCCCTAAACTCTGGAATTGCCTCCCTAAACCTCTCCACCTCTCTTTCCTCCTTCAAGACGCTCCTTAAAACCTACCTCTTTGACCAAAGTTTTGGTCACCTGCCCTAATTTCACCTTATGTGGCTCGGTGTCAAATTTTGTTTAATATCACTTGTGTGAAGCACCTTGGGACGTTTTACTACGTTAAAGGAGCTGTATAAATACAAGTTGTTATGTTTCCTAAAAATTTGTACACTTTTTTTGAATGAATGCCCTATCTATCCTGTAAAAAATTTTAATAAGAATTTTTCCCCCCAAAATTGCTCCTTTTTTCCCCCTGAGAGCAGCGAGTCATTCTGGAGTATTGTTCCTTGGGCACCAGTACATGGCCCAAGTAGTCATTCCGTTCCTTCCCCCTCAAGGATGCATTGGATTAGGCTTAGTTCGAAAGGCCACTGATGCTGTATGTAGACAAGTTCACAAACTAGTTTCGATTATAGAGGACTTGGAGTTGGAGGTGAAAGGAAATAATATAAATTGAAGTAAAAAAATATTGGAAAATGGTATCATCAAAGTCAACTAGAATTACCATGGTTTCCACAGAAACTTTATGACTAGATTCTCACAGGCACAGAAAGCGCTGTAACCTAACTGAGGCTGTCCTCTCACAAAGTATAAAAATGTGCAATAAAATTGGACTCGACAAACAGGAAAGTTAATTTGACTTCACTTCAGAAGAAAAATGGCTTGAATTTGCATCATATTATTAAAAAAAGCTCCATAAATCTAGTCAGCGCTCAACACTAACGCCAAGCGTACTTAATTACACAATGGAAGTGTTTATAGGGGCTGTATAGCAAATGATAAATGATCAGCAGATATGCAGCCATATAAGTGGCAAAGTCGATGTCTGGAATGTTCTGCCACAATGCAGTGAATATCAAATATATACAGGTTTTTTTTTTTTAAGCTGCAGCGAGGAGAACGTCTGACTGTCTGAAGGAGCTGTCCATAATGTTCACTTTAATGCAGGTATTCCCTGGAGGAGGGCAGTTCCTGCTCCACCTCGAAACACAGCGAGCGCTCCTTACAACATACCGTTCAGCACAGGGCAGGCCTGGTCTTTCTGGTTCACCTGATGTCCATGCAACCAGACAGATCAGGTCAGCTGTGCAACCGGCCACGATTTAATAAGTCACTGCTGCATTCAGACAAAAAGACATGACGCTCGAGATTCTCCCCATCACTCACTGGCAGCCTCCTGAACCAAACCTAATCATGCAATGTACACTTTGTCTGGACAAAGCGCTAATCCTGCCCAAACAAACTGAAGAAACTCATGGACCTCTTAATGCGTTTGGCATGGGTGTGTACGCGGTTTGTCGAGGTTACTGTTGTTGTCTGAACAAACCTGACCAATTAGAAGTACATAATGATCTGCAACACCGTACACGAATGTTAAACCTCGAGGTTCACACCAGTGATTCCCTGTCACAAAAAAACAATTCCCCACTTGGCCTTGCCAAGCAGGGATTGGAATCTTTTCCATAGGGATAGATGAAAACTTGGAGGGAAGTCACCCTGCCCCTGCCACCTCACACACTTCCCAACAACTGGTTGCCCAACCTCGCTCTTGACCGGGGAACAGCGCAAGGTAAAGGAGCGATCGAAAGAGGTGAAGGAGGGCTCTCTTTTTAAAGTTAGTATTTCTTCATTGTGCTTTTCAGGAGGAGCGGAAACAGAAGAGAACTCTTGGTACATCTGTTAAAAAGATGACAATTGTGAAAGGCTTCGACATAATTGCCTCAAAAATATGCAAGTAACCAAGCCAGGCCAACTACACGGAAGCCCAGTAGTGGTAAGAAATCCAGAAGTATGAAAAATTGCTTTCAAAAGTTGACCAATTCCATTAAAAAGTATGAAAGAGATGAAGAGGTTGACTTATGAAGAAAGGTTGAGCCTATCCTCATTGGAATTTAGAAGAATGAGAGGTAATCTTATTGAAACATACAAAATACTGAGGGGGCGCGACAAGGTAGATGCAGAGAGGGTGTTTCCCCTCGTGGGGAAATCTAGAACTCGGGGGCATAGTTTCAGAATAAAGGGTCGCCCTTTCAGAACTGAGATGAGGAGGAATTTCTTCTCTGAGGGTCGTAAACCTGTGGAATTCTCTGCTCCAGAGAGCTGTGGAGGCTGGGTCATTAAATACATTTAAGGTGGAGATAGACAGATTTTTGCAAGATAAGAGACTGAAGGGTTATGTGGAGTGGGCAGGGAGGTGGCTTTGAGCCCAAGATCAGCCACGATCTTATTGAATGGCGGAGCAGGCTCGAGGGGCCACGTGGCCGACTCCTGCTCCTAATTCTTATGTTCTTATGAAAGCAGTGGAAACACATCGATTAATCGATCGGTGCACTTTAACATGTACGGTATTGAACAACTAAATACTGAAAACTCTGAAACTACACAGCAGGGCAGTCACCATCTGTAAAAAGAAAACAAAGGTCGTGACATTTCGGGAGCGTACCCTTCATCAGGCTCAGTGACGGATATACAGCCTTATGCAAGATCGGCTCGTTTCTCTTCTCGCAACGCGGACAGACCTGCTGTGTATTTCCAATATTTTCATTTTTTAATTCAGATTTCCAGCATTTGCCATTTTCACTTTTTACGTAATGCTAATGCACTCTATCCCCAGCACAGGGCTTTCGGTTAATACCATCTTTGGCAAAAAGCTTGACTCCCAAGCTTTTCATGTTGGATTTGACACCGCGTCGTGGGTCAGTCGCTCTAAGCACACACCGATTAGAAGTCATAAAATGCCTGACTCAGTAATATCCTATTATAATACAAAGATAGAGAAAACAGCCCCCTTGTCTTTTACTGTTCAAAAATGTCTTTGTCTTACTACCTCAAATTTACATTCTGTGAGGAGATGGGTTTCAGAAAGCAATAACCCGTGAGGTTCTACATCATATACATCACAACTTATTAGATTGGGCACCAGACAGGTGTGAAACTCAAACTCTGGTGATCTCTCAATCTCGGATCCACCAGATCACAAAAAATCAGGACAAATGATCAAAATGTTTCTAACTGCATATACCATCTCCAGTCTGAACATCTGTACAGTGACCAGTTTAACCCTCCTGGCCTGAGACAGGCTGGGCCGGTTCAAAGTGGCCAGGTTAGTTCCCGTCCTGGAGGGGAGCGGACCGGACCGGACAGGTTCCGGGTTTCACCTGCTCTCCTGAGCAGGCGGCAAGGACACCCGTCTAAAGCCGGTGGGGTCCTTTATATCATAGGCATGTTGGGTCCCAATGACATCATGGCGACCAATGTTCCCTTCAATTTTTTTTCGCGTGCACTGCCCCTTTAAGGGGCCGCACCGCCCATTCAAAATAGCGCGCATGCGTGCGCGGGGGGGTGTTTCCTATTTAACAGCCAGTGAGCCGGCTGCGCGGGAGCTGCACAGTGCTGCACGGCCACAGATGGTGACCCGACTGCAATTTTTACTGAGTGGCCTGAGCGGGAAGCGGCAGCGAGTTCCCCATCAGACCAACCAAGCGGCGAAGAGGGCCAGGGCCGAAAGAGGCCCAAAGGTAAATGTTGGTTTTGCTTTCCTTGTTGGGCCCAGGAGCAGCGGGACTGCACCTCCTGTCCCCACAGGGAAACCTTAGGCCTCCCCAGCTCCCCTTCTCCGATCGCGGGACTCCCCGCGGGACGGCCCAACAGCAAATCTTGCCACTTACCCGCCGTCGGCGAGTGGCCTCCAGTTTTCCCCACTTTCCGCCCGGAATGGGAGGGAAGTTGGCCCGCAGGATTTAAATGAAGCCCAGGAGTTAAAATTCCTCGGGCCTCATTTCTGGAGCAGCAGGTGAATTTCTAACCCAGACCGCTGATCACCCACCTCAAACTGGCCCGGAGTTAAAATCGCGGCCTATATCTCTGACAAGGGAAGGTTGCATTCCACCAATCATGTTGCTTTTGGACAACACTTTTGGTGTCATTGCATTGTCTTCTTGGGTACAAATGTGACAACAAAAGCACAGTGCAAAAAAAAGGCAAACGTATATCAGTGCACCCGGGAAGGTGGGGTCACACAGATAGACACTGGGTAAAAGTAGCCAGTGCAGAGTGCCTCCAAAAAAATGTCTTCAAGTACAAGCAACTCCCATTGTCCACCGTGCAACCCTTCACATCTTAATGATGGAAAAGAACTGAGTGCAGGAAACTCCCGTTTAACCGGCACCTAAATATCCGGAAATCTCTCTTAACCTGCAAATTCAGGAGTAGGTTCAGGTAAGTTTTACTATATATTAGTGGCCGTGTAATCGGGGTTCCTGCACCTGTGGACGTGCAACAGGGACTCCTGGATCTGTGGCCGTGTAACCGGGACTCCTGCACAAGTGCCGTGTAACCGGCGCTCCTGCACCTGTGGCCGTGTACGGGGCTCTCGTACCTTGGGAAGTAAACCTCTCTGTAATTCGGACTTTTTGATCAACCGGCACCACGCCGGTCCCGTTGGTGCTGGATAAAAAAAGTTTCCTGTATTTCCTTAGTCCTTTTCAACCGTTAAAAATCACACTGGTTAGTGGTGGGGGACCAGTGACCAGCACTTCATCCACAAGTCAGCCGTGGCTCAGTGGGCAGCACCCTCACCTCTGAGTCAGAAGGTTGTGGGTTCAAGTCCCACTCCAGAGACTTGAGCACACAAATTTCAGGACTTGAACCCACAACCTTCTGACTCAGAGGCGAAGGTGCTACCAGTGTAGTGCTGAGGGAGTGCTGCACTGTCAGAGGTGCCGACTTTCGGATGAGATGTTAAACCGAGGCCCCGTCTGCTCTCTCAGGTGGACGTAAAAGATCCCATGGCACGATTTCAAAGAAGAGCAGGGGAGTTCTCCCCCGTGTCCTGGGGCCAATATTTATCCCTCAATCAACATCAGATTATCTGGTCATTATCACATTGCTGTTTGTGGGAGCTTGCTGTGTGCTAATTGGCTGCCGCATTTCCTATATTACAACAGTGACTGCATTTCAAAAAGTACTTCATTGGCTGTAAAGTGCTTTGGGATGTCCGGTGGTCGTGAAAGGCGCTGTAGAAAGCCAGTCTATTATATGTTTGACTATGCACAGGTGAAGCTGTGTCTTCTGAAAGGTCATAGTGATGTGAGCAACACACTGCACTGCTGCGAAAGTCGAATCAATGTCGTGTAAATAAAGTGCCATTTTCTCCCCTCTCTATTCCCGTTTCTCTCTTTCTATCTACCCATTAGTTTGTTTGTTCTATTTCTCTTTTCTTTCTCCACAGCCCATCTGGCTATAGGATTTTGAACCACTGCTGTGTCCTTGAAAGGAGAGACTCTACTGCCTTCCTTCTTGAAACCAGCCGTTAATCAGGCAGGGTGATTAAATACTTTTTTCTTTTAAAAAAAACTGTCTCAGAAAAAGATTTTCCACCCGAGCATTGACTGTCTCAGCGACTTTGTTGTGGCTGCCCAGCCTTGGTCTGCACTCCAATATTAACAAGTATTTAGACACATTCTACCGCCAATGAGCACATCCACCATCCACACGCTCCATTCACATTGGTCCGCAAAATTGGAAATCCCTCACGATCCGTGCAATCGGCTTTCTTATTGCCACTGAAAATTGGGCATCTCAGACTAACTTGGGACACTCGAGATTACAACTGGGAGAACATCGACAGCTTCTGTAGCATTATCTCAACTCTTTAAAAAAGTGCGAAGGTTTCAGGTCGATGACCTTTCGTCAGACATCGACCTGAAACGTGAACTCGGTCTCTCTCTCCACAGACGCTGCCCGACCCGCTGAGCGTTTCCAGCAGTTTCTGTTTTTATTTCAGATTTCCAGCGTCTGCAGCATTTTGCTTTTTGTCTTAAAAGTGTTTTACAGAAGCAAATGAATTATCTGCTGCATAATATAAATAACACTGGATGGCCGCCCATATATTTATGAGATGAATCCAGTCTCGGGAGTTCTACTGATGAATAGAAACTGCTCGAGCTTCACGCTTCTGATTTATGGAATCATTCTATCCCTTCGATGAATAAGAGCCTTTAATTCACTAATGGGTCATCTACCTCCTCTAGATAACCCCCATTATTAGCAATACCATGGACTGCCACACAGCACGATAGAATAGGAAGGCTGCTGGTTCAACCCTGTGTTCCTGAGCTGGGAAACACAGTGAGGTACCAGGCAGGGGCTGCAGGGAAGTTGAAGAATCAAATAGGGATGATCTACCTACATGGTTTTGTGGCTCTCGGCATAGTTGTAATCACTTGGGGGATACAAGGGGGATATCGCCCTTTCACCCTTCCATTTTTGCTACATGGGTAATGTTTACCTCTTTCCCCTTGCCCCAACACTTGGAATTGGCACCAATGTCCTCCCAGCTCGTTGGTCTTCTGGCTCCCACCAACTGGCTAAAGGAGCCATCGATGTTATTATGGGAGCAGGCTGCCCATTCACCCTCACAGCACCAGTGAGCATAAGTCCATTTTAAAGTAAAATGAAAGGGGGATAAACCACAAGAAAAATAAATTCCCTCCAAGCCAAAACATGGTTAACTTGGCCCGAGAGCACAGACAGACACGCCCAACATACAGAAATGGAACTACTGAGCAGCTCGACCACAAGACTCAACCACAGCTCTGTCCGGCATGACACAAGTGATTTATTTTTGACACAACCACCGATGTATTTTTTTTATACCAAAGATCAGAGCTGTAAAAGAAAAATCTGTTTAACCTACTGATTATTCTGTTTGCCATTGACTTTGGCTCAGAGTACCAGAGTGGATGCGGGGCAGTATAAATAATGTTATCAGAGTAACCTGCCCGAAATCAGGGAGAAACCAGCGGAAGATCATTTCACTGGACCAACACTGCCGCAACACTTGGGGCTAGAAATTGCGTGGCAGCCCTTTTGGAGCGATAACTTCTGCGGGAGGGCAAAGGTATCGCTGGGTGCTACCCAATTCTAACGGACCCGAACTCCCGGTTTAGCGCTCCAGGAGGGAGGTGGAATGCTAAATCAAGCACTACCACTTCCCCTGGAGTGCTAAACCAGGCAAGAGGGGCAGTCGCGGCAGAGTCCTGTACACTGGGCCGTGCAGTGCCGCCAGGATCAGAGGCTCCTTCCCTCCCTTAAAGGGAAGGGCCGTCGCTGCAGGTTCTGCAAGGAAACGAATCCCCCGATCGCCGGCAGCACCTCTGATCGGCACCGATCAGCCCCAAGCTCTCTAACAGAGTGCAGGGCTGATCAAGCACGCCACCTGAAAAAGAGATTAAAAAGCACAGAGTCCTGACCAAACATTTTTCGCCTACCCCACCGGCAATCCCTTGAAATGCCGCTCCCCAAGTGGCCATCCGCGGCGACGGCGCCTCCTGCAGCTGCCGGTGTTGACGCCCGGCGACGCTGCAGGGGTCGGAAGCCAAGTTCGCATCCGGGGCGGTACCGGGAGCGCTGCGCACTGGATGACGTCACGGTCTCCGGGGCGCAGCAGATCGTGGCGTTAGGGTTTACCGCCGCCGCTAACCTGCAGGGGAAGTTCACAGGCGTTGGTACTCTCGCCGCGCCCGGTCGTAAAGCCCGAAGCGACCCGTTAATACCCCCCGGAGGTGCTAGCAGGAGGCACAAAGGAAGCCAATTTCTCCCCTTTGGAAAAAAGGTCCTATGCAGTAACAGTATAAATGAACAATTACATGCCAAACACATTGTATAAATATATATGCAAAATATTGAATTCTTTTCAATAACTGAGTTGATATCATGACTAAAGTGCTATGAGGATCGGGCAGGAAAGTGGAGTTGAGGTCGATGATCAGTCATGATTTTATTGAATGGCGGAGCGGGCTCGAGGGGCCGAATGGCCGACTCCTGCTCCTGTTTATGTGCTGCTGCCATTCTGTCTTCTAGCGTTTTCTCCATTACAACCACCTGATTTGTTTGCTTTGCAAAAAGTCTCAAAGGGACACTTTGTCCATGAAAATGTGTTTGCCTCTTTTAACAAAATAAAGATCTGCCAAAGTGACAAAGCATAAAGGCCTGCACCATTGCCACGCCCATGGCAAGGTCCCCTGCCAAGGTGCACAAAGGGGTTTTTGGCAGAGTTTGTGAGGTATCTTAGTAAACAAATGGACAAAGCTTTGTCAAACACAACTTTAAAAATGACCAAACTCTACCCAACTGGAGTACCGAGACGTATTCTGATGGTTTGGGCTTGTCCCTATTGTTATATCCTGTGATGTAAGCTTCCCCACCATATTAAATAAATAGGTTAATTAAAAGGACCAGGGGGCACAAGCTTAAGATCTCCAAGGCCAGATCGAGGTTAGATGTCAGGAAACAACAACAGAAAATGCTGGAAAAACTCAGCAGGCCAGGCAACATCCGTGGAGAGAAAATAGAGTCAACGTTTCGAGTCAAACTCTTTGTCTTGACAAAGGGTTTGACTCGAAACGTTGACTCTATTTTCTCTCCACGGATGTTGCCTGGCCTGCTGAGTTTTTCCAGCATTTTCTGTTGTTATTTCAGATTTCCAGCATCTGTAGTATTTTGCTATCGTTAGATGTCAGGAGGTGGTTCTGCTCCCAGAGAGTAGTTGGACCTCTGGGACAGGCTGCTGTCTGGTGCGGTGGAGGCCGATTCGCTGAATTCCTTCAAGCGAGAGCTGGACCGGTTTCGGGCTAGGGCGGAGATCACCTCTTACAGAAGGTCGGCACTGCAGGAAATTCAGGGCCAGTGTGATCTCCTGGACTAGTTCTGATCACCTAGATGGGTCGGAGAGCAATTTCCCAGATTGTTTTCCCCCCAAATTGGCCTGGGTTTTTTTTTAATCTGCTTTTTTTTTGCCTCTCCCGGGAGATCCCATGGTTTGGGGTGGGGCGGCGAGTGTATATAGTGTGATACACAAGGTATCGCCATTATGTGAGACAGGCTGGGTGGACCAGAGGGTCTTTACCTGTCCGTCATTGTGGGTATGTTCGTATATAGGAGTGAAAAAGTCAAAATTAGGAATGTATCGAAGTGGCACTGATGGATAATCAAAGTACATTTGAAACTGCGCGCCAGTCTGGGTGGGATTACCTTCAGTTACTTTTCAAAACCTCTCACGGAATCATTTCAAGGGAGCAGTGTCTATGTTTGGAATGAAGCCTAGGTAACTCAGTAACCCGAGCCAAAGCTCAGTGCGCAGTCAGGATTATCATTCTGCGCCAGTCCTTCCCCCCCACCCACCCCGCAACAAAAGCATCTATAACCGACTTCCCTCGCTTCACCTCACAGTTTGCCGAGTGTTGACACAATATCATCTGCATGCACTCGCCAGCCAAGAATCAGCAATTGAGGTCAGGCAACGCAAGCCACCAATCCGCGTCGTTGTTGCAGGCAAAGGAATGTTTTATGCTTGCCGAATCGAGTTGGGGTCATTGAAAGGACAGGGGATCATATGCATTCACGAAAACAAGGCCAAAAAACTGAAGAACTATTGTTACCCAGCTGTATTACATGTAATTAACTTAAAATGCTTGGAGATTTTTTTTTTAAGCCTTTGTATGGCGCAGTTATAATACAAAGATAATATTCAGACGCACCCACCCCCCCCCCTCCCCGAATCCTTGCAAGAACCTGTCACAAATAATGTGTTTTTTAAATTTCGCCCATCCTCTCCCAACAGTGCAGATTCTTACTCCAGGAACGGTCCCGTGGGCATCAGCAGCTCTCTGGTGCCTTGCCCCACTGGACATTCTTTCATTCCTGAGCCTAGACATGGGCATGTCAGTTGCAATTTGACCGTGGAAGGCATCACAACGGAGCTCCACCAGGTCCTCACCCGATGTCCACACATACATGTCCTTTTCACCAGGTGTCGAGGAGCGTCCGTCAGGAGCAGGAACCATATCTTGTTTCACCACTTAGTGCGGAGACCAATTGATGTCTTGTTTGTGATCAGTAACTCAGCACAGACCGAGAATCATACGCAAGAATCGCTGGCCTCTATCGACAACAACAACAACAACTTGTAGCGCCTTTAATGAAGTAAAACATCCCAAGGCGCTTCACAGGAGCGATTATCACACAAAATTTGACAGTCACATAAAGGGATGCCTTAGTTACCTCTAAATTTGACTATTCTAACGCACTCCTGGCCGGCCTCCAAGGTTCCATCCTCCGTAGCCGTGTCTCGGAAGGTCGTGGGTTCAAGTCCCCACTCCAGAGACTTGAGCTCAAAAATCCAGGCTGACACTCCCAGTGAAGTGCTGAGGGAGTGCCGCACTGTCGGAGGTGCCGTCTTTCAGATGAGACGTTAAACCGAGGCCCCGTCTGCCCTCTCAGGTGGACGTAAAAGATCCCACGGCACTATTTCGAAGAAGAGCAGGGGGGAGTTCTCCCCGGTGTCCTGGGGCCAATATTTATCCCTCAACCAACATCACTAAAAAAAAGAGATTATCTGGTCATTATCACAATTGCTATTTGTGGGAGCTTACTGTGCGCAAATTGGTTGCCATGTTTCCTGCATTACAACAGTGACTACACTTCAAAAATACTTCATTGGCTGTAAAGCGCTTTGGGACGTCCGGTGGTAGTGAAAGGCGCTATAGAAATGCAAGTCTTTCTTTCTTTCTGTAAACTTGAGGTCATCCAAAACTCGGCTGCCCGTGTCCTAACTCACGCCAAGTCCCGTTCATCCATCACCCCTGTGCTCACTGACCTACATTGGCTCCCGGTTAAGCAACGCCTTAATTTTAAAATTCTCATCCTTGTTTTCAAATTCATCCATAGCCTCGCCCCTCCCTATCTCTGTAATCTCCTCCAGCCCTACAACCCTCCGAGATCTCTGCGCTCCTCTAATTCTGCCCTCTTGAGCATCCCTGATTATAATCGCTCCACCATTGGTGGCCGTGCCTTCTGTTGCCTGGGCCCTAAGCTCTGGAATTCCCTCCCTAAACCTCTCTGCCTCTCTACCCCTCTTTCCTCCTTTAAGACACTCCTTAAAACCAACCTCTTTGACCAAGCTTTTGATCACCTGCCCTAATATCTCCTTATGTGGCTCGGTGTCAAATTTTGTTTGATAATCGCTCCTGTGAAGCACCTTGGGACGTTTTGCTATGTTAAAGGTGATATATAAAGGTAAGTTGTCACCATTGATATTAGGGCAGATGAAACTTGGTCATAGTGGTAGGGTTTAAGGAGCGTCTTAAACGAGGAAAGAGGCGGAGAGGTTTAGGGAGGAAGCTCCAGAACTCAGGGCCTCAACACCTACATCACATCAGGCCCTGCCGCTACCCAAAAGGCCATCAGCAACAATCAAAAGGGCTGTATTCATTCTAGTATATAGAGGAGTTGTGTCAATCTGTTTCATCATAACCACTAACTATATTTCCAACTATCCTGACCTTTCCCGTCATCTGACGGACTTTCCTTATAGGCGCTATTGGATCTTCTCTCGGTTTCTCCTGTGACATCAACCTTCAAGGTGGCATCAGAGTGCGCTTTGTAGCTTTGCCCGATGCCAACTGTTTCCTCAGCCACATTAGAAATAAGTGAGCACGTTTACACATCCGCTACCTGTACATGTTAGAGAAATAATAATTGGGCTACAGAAAGTTACAATTGGAGTGCAGTCTTATTATTCTGATGATCACAATTTGTGTCAACTGAATCACTCAATTATTTCAGCATAGCTTTAGAACATAAGAATTAGGAGCAGGAGTGGGCCACACGGCCCCTCGAGCCTTCTCCGCCATTCAAGATCATGGCTGATCTTCGACCTCAACTCCATTTTCCTGCCCGATCCCCATAAAGTCCAAAAATCTATCGATCTCAGCCTTGAATATACTCAACGACTGAGCATCCACAGCCCTCTGGGGTGGAGAATTCCAAAGATTCACCACCCTCTGAATGAAGAAATTCCTCCTCATCTCAGTCCTAAATGGCCGACCCCTTATCCTGAGACTGTGCCCCCTGGTTCTAGACTCTCCAGCCAGGGGAAACAGCCTCTCAGCATCTACCCTGTCAACCCCTCTCAGAATCTTATATGTTTCAATGAACTGTCCTTATCCTGAAAAGCACATGAAACAATCATTTTTATTATTTTTTTAAAAATTACATAAGTAGTAATAACTCAGCACAGGGTGTCTGCTGTCCTGATCCACATTTCTGACACTAGGCAGGGTCACAAGATGTTTATTCCCTTAAACCTCAGTCCTGGCTCTCTGGACGCTGTTCAATGAAAGCCAGCCACCTCATGGCAAGTTTTAAAAAAAACATTTCACGTATAGTCCTTTCTAAAATTACACTCGAGGTATATTTCTTTACACAAATGCTCAAAAGAGAAGACCATTAACTGGAGTTCCCTTTAACTGTATTTTTCCATGTGCTTCCATTAAAACAGACAAACTGCACGCAACAATTATTATTTCTTGACAGAATTATTTACACACATTATAAAATGTGACTGCAATGGCAATAATTAGGAGAAATGCTTAACTTTATCGCACCCAGATTCAGTAAAATAATTCAAAAGATATTTTCCAACTCAGAGTGACTTTTTGCATGACTTTTTAAACTTGCTCTGCCTCCATGACTGACGGCGTAACCTGCTCTGTCAGCTGTGGCTCAGTGGGTAGCACTCTCTCACGCCTCAGAGTCAGAAGGTTGTGGGTTCAAGTCCCACTCCAGAGACTTGAGCATGTAATCTAGGCTGACACTCCCAGTGCAGTGCTGAGGGAGTGCTGCACTGTCGGAGGTGACGTTAAACCGAGGCCCCGTCTGCTCCGTCAAGTGGACGTAAAAGATTCCATGGCATTATTTCAAAGATGACCAGGGGTGTCCTGGCCAATATTTATCCCTCAATCAACATCACAAAAAAATCATCTGGTCATTATCACATTGCTGTATGTGGGAGCTTGCTGTGTGTAAATTGAATGCTGCATTTCCTACATTACAACAGTGGCTACACTTCAAAACGTACTTCAATGGCTGTAAAGCGCTTTGGGACGCCCTGTGAATGGCGCTATGTAAATGCAAGTCTGTCTTTTCTCAATAACATGGAAACCCAGTGATATTCACAGTGAATCTCAAGTTTACAAGGCTAGCTTGTTCAATGTCAAAGGATACAAAGTTTTCACCTTTAATGAGCACGGAGCAAAACTAGCCTAGAATTCTTTGAGCCATTTGCTTGAAATCTACCTTCAATTTTAGAAATTCACTCCAGCTTCCCTTACTGAAATTAACAGAACGACGAGAATGGCAGAAAGAAAGATGCATTTTCTGGGATGACTGAACGACTCCGGCAGCAATGACCAATTCCCACATCGAATCTTGTTCGACAGTTAGAATTGGATTTATTGTTCATTCTGTGCATGTCAGAATGTTTCTTGCGCAGAAATCACTCATTTTATCAAAACCTGTAAAACACGTATGTTAAGGAAGAACTTGCATTTATATAGCCCCACGGAGTGCAGTGGAACCGAATATCAGGCGCGGTGTAGAACGGGCAGCCAATCCGATACCCCCCCCCCTATTTTGCGCCAGCGCCCAGGACGAATTTCTCGGCCTTGGTCTGTTAATTTTTTTAGATGTAGACTCTTGATCAGAAGTTTGTCCGAGCTGTTGTGATGAAGGGTCTACACTTTGAAACCTTTTACAGGACTGATGGGCCTGTTGACTGTGCGTTCTAGGATTTTGTGTCTTTACTTCATATTCCTAATATTTATAGGGTTTTTTTTTTATAAATGGAGCTTGCCTCTGCAAAATGCGACTGGTTAGCATTCCAAATCTACCTTCAGTTAGAAAGAACTTTGGCTGTGCTCACGGCCCATTGCTCTTTTGAAAGCCGATTTTCAAATAATGATATTGGAGTCAGCAATCCCAGGAATTGATGTTGACTGCACACTGCCACCGTCACATCACCTGCTGCCGCTCACATCCACTTTGTGCGACTTCAATAGAGACATAATTTAGTGTCTTCTTGGGACTAGACGGCACAGCGAGCAAGAGGCTGAATGGCGTCCTTAGTAGTGTGTATTTAATGTGAAAATATAAAAGTAGCATTTCCTCAGTACCAAAGAGGGAAGTACTATCGCTCGCTCCATATCACCTCCTCTTCAACGTATCAATGCGTAAATGTAGTTTGTTTTTTCAAACCAGTGCCTTCAGTTTTGATGGAGCGGTTTGCTGCAATTCTGAATACAAAATGGGCAACTTTAAGGGAATCATTGTCACAATCAAGGGAATGTTGTCACGTGGGTTTTCGTTCATTCTGACAACAAAGATTTCCATTGACATCATGGCTGGTTCCTTGTGAAGCTCCGCGCACTGAAGGAGCACTGCTGTTCCCAGATCCACGTCCGTGCCCTTTACTTCACTGTCAAAGTGTAACTAACTGTCTCTGGATTCGCAATGACACGCGCCTGCTTATTCTGGGCCCTACATTTGGTCAGGTTCTGCAGCTTAGAAAGCCTTTACGTCGATGGCCGTCCTTTTCTGTGCTTGTCAGGAAGGCAAAGCATGCGCCTCTCTTTGGACACGGTCTTCTCAAATTTTAACACCCACATACCAGAGCGGCAGAATACTTTGACAGTGGAGGAGGCAGCCAAGAGAATACATTTGCAAATGGAATACAGTGCCTCATAATTGGCATTAGATACAGGCAAATTTTTCACGATGGAGAAGGGCTCGAATACCAGGGGAACACAAATTAAAAATTAGTTTGTTAGGAGTAAAAAAGGAACATTTTCACCCAAAGGGCAGTACGCATTGCAGAATAAGGGAATTGGATATGTATCTGAAGAGAGAGATGGGATTGAGGGAGATGTTGAGATCTGGAAAGGAATGAACTAGTTGATTCCAGTTCCTATGAAAACAAATGCTTGATAGACAATAACCTCAACGAAAGGTTCATGTACCGTAAAACAAAACACAAGAAGCTTATACCCATCATCTAATCAAGGTGAAGGCTGTTTGAAATCATTTGACTACAATTCTTTCCCCTTCTTACTCGGTTTAAACTCTGCTTCAAAAAGCTAGGGAGATGTATAGCAAATCAGACAGACAGTAAGAAACAAGGTAGAGACACAAGAAAAAAATAAGTACAACTTTTATTCATTAAACATTCCCATTTATACACCATATTAGTATTACTGGTGGCGTGGTGTTGCTTATGGAGGATAATGTTAAAATAAAAAATTTAGGACCTTGGAGAAAAATTTACTTTGTTGTAAAAATCTTGCATTTTTTTCTGGTCTCTCGCTACCTCGTTTGTTACCTCTCAGTCTGATTGCTTCAAGTTATTTCTTTGTTTTTGGTGAAGGGCTTAAACAGCACAGGACATCACTCTCGCCCTGACACTGCAGGCCATAGGACTTATTTGAGACAATCCACATGATGTAATATTTTAATGATCATCCGTACAAATCATTTATGAAATTTATACATGATGTTTAATCCCATGCATTTTATAATCATGATATTCCTGTACATTCGGCAGCCTCATGGAAGAATGTGTAGATTATTTTGCGTTAATTTTGTGTTTCGGTGTCAGATAGTAACACCTGTGATGTCACACACCAAATGTTCTTCATCAAAAATAAATTCCCCCCCCCCAAGCTATGTACATAAATGACTCTGAGCACAAGTGCGGCCATTGTTTCAATAGAAAAAAGGAAGTAAAGATAGATAAAGTCCATCATGTCCGTGTATTTCACAATATAACAGGTGATCGGGTGAGTTGCAGGTAGGGGGAGGGGGTTCGGGGTCCTTTGCTGGCGTTGGACCAAAATCATTCCAAACATTTCTTCACTTCACTCAGGACTAGTCACTACTCTGATGAACTTCATCAATCCCAGTTTTCTCATTTTAATTTCTCAACATAATGCGTTGTTGATAAAGGTTTAAATGGCTTTCCACGTGTTTTGCGCACTCATTTTCGGGATGTGCACTGAAGTTGAACCGATATAAAACAAGCTGGATTATTTTTTCTTTGGTGACTGCACATTTTATGGCGCCTGGAGAACAGTGGTTTATACATTTCAGTAATGTGACCGCTTCAGGCAACGCAAAGAGTTTAATTTTGAGACATTTTTACTGACCACATTCTGGTACATTTAACAGATCAGCATTTTTAATATTTAGCCTGGTGCCGTAGGCTTTGTCACTTTACATGTACAAGAGAGATGCTTTATTTATAGCAAGGAATAGGGGTTCACAATGGAGGAGAGGGGCTACAGAATGAGATATAAAGTGAGTAAACAGGGCTATACAATGAGGGTCAAACATGTACAATGAGATGAAAGGATTACACAGGGAGGAATGGGCGATAGGGAGAGAGAGTACAAAGTGAAGAGAAGGGAATACACAATCAGCAGAGAGGCCCCAGGACAGTGACAGGGTAACACAAAGAATTCGACCCAACACAATCGTCGCTAAGCAAAAGGAAAAATATCTGACATATTGGGCAGAAACAACAAAAACCCAAAGCAAACTCAATTGCTACTTGGCCCTAAACAGACAATACAACATAGCTGATTACCTGACCATGGTAAAGGATAACAAACTGAGAAGAACCTTGACAAGGTACAGACTTAGCGAACATAGCCTAGCGATCGAAAAAGGCAGACACAGGCAGACCAGGCTGCCAAGAGAAGACAGGATATGCTCTCACTGCAGTCAGGGAGTAGTGGAGACAGAGATGCACTTCCTCACAGCCTGTGGAAAATATCAGGACATCAGGGAGAATTTCTACCAAAAATTCTCACAAATATGCCCTGAATTCAGAAATCTGAATGACAACCAAAAACTCCCATTCCTACTGGGAGAGGAGAGAAGCTGTGTAACACTGGCGGCACACTATGTTACAGCTTGCCATGAACAGAGGGACAACCAGTAAACTAAGAAATGAATATATATAAACAATGCGAATGTATATTTATACACTCAGGGATATACCTGTTTATACACTGTATGAATAGAACTGCGTTTATGTGCTCAACCATAAATGTATTTTGATGCTTTGGCAACATAAGATGTAACTTATCATGCCAATAAAGTGATTTGAATTGTGAATTGTGAATTGTATACAGTGAAAGAAGTGAGGGAGACGCAGTACGGAAGAGACAGACGGAGGGAGGGAGGAAAGGACTTGCTTTTATATGGGGAAGAAAAGGATTCACAGTGAGGAATCGAGACACACAAAAGGAGGAATGGGGACTCCAGTGGAGGAGCGAGGGTACACAGCGAGGAGAAAAAACTCATTTCTACAGCACCTTTCATGATCTTAGGGTAGCCCAAAGCACTTTACAGCCAATGAAGTACTTTTGAAGTGTAGGAAATGCAGCAGCCAATTTGCACACAGCAAGCTCCCACAAACAGCAATGTGATAATGACCAGATCATTTTTTTTTGTGATGTTGACGGAGGGATAAAATATTGGCCAGGACACTGGGGAGAACTCCCCTGCTCTTCTTCAAAATAGTGCAATGGGATCTTTTACGTCCACCCGAGAGAGCAGACGGGGCCTCAGTTTAATATCTCATCCAAAAGACGGCACCTCTGACAGTACAGCACTCCCTCAGTACTGCCCCTCCGAAAGTGCAGCGCTCCCTCAGTGCGGCGCTCCCTCAGTACTGCCCCTCCGACAGTGCTGCCCTCCCTCGGTACTGCCCCTCCGACAGTGCGGCGCTCCCTCAGTACTGCCCCCTCTGACACTCCCTCAGTACTGCCCCCTCTGACACTCCCTCAGTACTGCCCCTCCGACAGTGCGACGCTCCCTCAGTACTGCCCCTCCGACAGTGCGACGCTCCCTCAGTACTGCACTATCGGAGGGATACTCAGAGGACTGAAAGACGCTGAATATGCAGGAGTTCGCCAGTTGTATTCCACATCGGAGTAACACCTCCTAACTCACAAATGAATGTGCTGGAGACATCTTAGTTAGAAATAGAATAAAACAGATGGCCCATTGCATTTATACAACAGGAAAGAAAGACAAATAAACCAGGTTCGAATTAATTCGTTATGTTTACATGTGCAGCACAAGGAAACACTGAAAAGCATTAATCTGATGATTCAGCTTCAGTAATATCACAAGTGGGATCACAAAGACTGAGAGTCGAGAGATTATAAAATGTTGGATAAAATAAGATTTACTGAAGTCCTGAACCCATGTATAGGAATTCTACCCTCTAATGGCCTAGGTTAACATGAGGAACCCCCAATTTAGATCAAAGTATCTGATCAGAGCCAGGTCATTGGATTTTGGACTATACTTCTTCCACATGCAAATTGAAAACATCCAATCAGGCATCATACACATGCTGCTGGTTAGGAGGTTAACAGATTAGCATTTTTAATGCATAGCCTCTATGGGGGATCATTTTAAGCTAACCCACCACCCAATTTACACCCTGGCCAATTTAATTCTGCATTAAGGTCAATGGAAAGTAAAATCAGGAGGTACAAGAATATAGGAAATAGGGGCAGGAGTCGGCCATTTGGCCCCTCGAGCCTGTTCCGCCATTCAATGAGATCATGGCTGATCTTTGACCTCAGCTCCACTTTCCCGCCCAATCTCCAGATCGCTTAATTCCTCCAAATTCCAGAATTCCAAAAATCTATCGATCTCAGCCCTGAATATACTCAACGACTCAGCATCCACAGCCCTCTGGGGTAGAGAATTCCAAAGACTCACCACCCTCCGAGTGAAGAAATTCCTCCTCGTTTCCGCCTTAAATGGGGCATCCAACCAACTTTCCCTTTAAGCTCGGCCACGCGCCGCTCTCGAGGTCCCGAGTGGCCGGAGAGACGGCTTTTAAAATAGAAAAAAAACGAGCA
Source organism: Somniosus microcephalus (assembly GCF_052327205.1). Taxonomy (NCBI): domain Eukaryota; kingdom Metazoa; phylum Chordata; class Chondrichthyes; order Squaliformes; family Somniosidae; genus Somniosus; species Somniosus microcephalus. The sequence continues at coordinate 75,020,487 of NC_141006.1, forward strand.
TGTGTGGAATTCTGAATGGCCCGCGCGGCCCGTTAAAGGGGCCGCGCGGGCCAAAAAAAAATGAAAGGGAATGTTGCACCAACATTCTTGGAGTGACCAATCCTTTCTTTGGCAAAACATTACAACACTGGCCCCACATTATCCAAATAGGAGACATGAAGACAGCAGGTGATATTCCAAAGGAAGTCAAGGTGAAGAAATTGAAAAATCTGAAGACTTTCCCCGCCCGGCGCATTAGCTTAAAATTACCCCCAATAATCTACATTCTACACTAAACCACGAGTATGTTTATTATGAAGTCACAACAGCAGTGGGGTTGTCATATTTCATTAATGGTTGTCAGTGATAAAAATCACCTTCCCAGCAGTTTCTTGGGCCATTCAGACTAGAACAGGATTGCCCCTTTAATGAAGGCAGTTGATGAGGAGATTGACTGTACGGTAACAGCTATAGCTGTTTATGTTGCATTTCAGAGTTGTACAGTACATTTAAGTGCTTTTATTTGCATTTTGGGTGGGAGAATGTGATTACCTGCCAAAAACCACAGTTGTATTCAGTTTATTTGGCTGCTAGCCTCCTGGTTTCCAATATACTTCAAGGATTCCTATCAGAAATGCGCTACCCAATTTAAAATGGGATTTCCACATCATTCTGCAATTGCTGATCTACATTGGAGACAACTGTTCACAACAAAGACATGATGGACCATCCTTCTCCAATATGCACATTGTACAGTCTTCAAGAATCACTCTTGTAATAGAGTAGTCAGGGTTGGACAAATCCCAGGTGTGTTCCTCGATGGATAAGCTGTTGCACCACCGGCGCACCGTGGCTGCAGTGTGTACCATCTACAAGATGCACTGCAGCAACTCGCCAAGGCTTCTTCAACAGCACCTCCCAAACCCGCGACCTCTACCACCTAGAAGGACAAGGGCAGCAGGTGCATGGGAACACCGCCACCTCCAAGTTCCCCTCCAAGTCATACACCATCCTGACTTGGAAATATATCGGCCGATCCTTCATCATCGCTGGGTCAAAATCCTGGAACTCCCTCCCCAACAGCACTGTAGGAGTACCTTCACCACACCGACTGCAGCGGTTCAAGGCGGCGGCTCACCACCACCTTCGAGGGCAACTAGGGATGGGCAATAAATGCTGGCCTTGCCAGTGACGCCCACATCCCAGGAACGAATAAAAAAAAAAACTTTACCCATTGAATATGAACCTCAGACGAGGATGATCTCAATCTCAATCCCCAGTCTGTGCCGAGCTGGCTTCTCAGGCAAAAATGGCATTGGGGCACCATAATTGGCCTCAGTTCCCTTGCGTTAAGAAGGGGAAAAGTGACTAGGGTTCCTGCTCCTGATCGCCATGCTGGAAGTGTGAGCTGGACATTGGGCGATTCCAGGATCCAGCTCAGCTGCAATTCACCCACATGATGCAATAGCTTGTTGGCACTGTCAAGGGTCACACACACGCCAACAATGTTCACCCCCCTCCCCCAGGTGCGCAGCCGCGCTCTGATCGCGAGGTCCCGTACAGGCCGCTCACCAGCTATCCAGCGGGAAGAGATGTGGCGCGTACAGTGGCCGTGAAACAAATTTAAAGGGCCCGTGCAGGGAAAAAAAATTAGAGGGAACATTGCATGTCAGCTGTCCATTTTCAGATCATAAGAATTAGGAGCATGAGTCGGTCGTACAGCCACTCGAGCCTGCTCCACCATTTAATAAGATCATAGCTGAACTTTTACATCAACTCACTTTCCCACCCTATCTCCATATCCCCTTGATTCGTTTAGTGCCCAAAAATCTATCGATCTCTGTCTTGAATATACTCAATGACTGAGCCGCCACAGCCCTCTGGGGTAGAGAATTCCAAAGATTCACCACCCTCAGTGAAGAAATTTCTCCTCATCGCAGTCCTAAATGGCTGACCCCTTATCCTACGACTATGACTATGACCCCAGGGGAAACAGCCTCTCAGCACCGACCCTGTCAAGCCCTCTAAGATACGTTTCAATGAGATCGCCTCTCATTCTTCTAAACTCCGGAGAATATAGGCCCAATCTACTCAGATCAGCGTTTGCTTGACTGGCAATCGTAGTCAAAAATCAAAGCAATTCCCAGCTCTCCTTCCTCTGCGCTCCCCCCCCACCGCCCCTCCAACCTCCATGCATGTTTCAGTGGGAGAGCATTTGGGAACCAGCGATCACAACGTCATTAGGTTGAGAGTAATTATGGAAAACGTGCAAATACTCCGCTGGAGGAGGGCTAATTTCAGTGAGTAGAAACAGGATCTGGCCCAGGTGGATTGGAATCAAAGATTGGCAGATAAAACAATAAATGAGCAATGGGAGGCCTTTGACGAGGAAAGAGTTTGGGTATATAATCGACACATTCCTACAAGGGGGAAAGGAAGGACATCCAATGCTGGAGCAGCCTAGATGCCTAAATATATAGAGATAAAATTAAACAGAAAAAGGAGACTTATGATAAATGTCGGGTTCATAATTCAGTAGAGAACCAAGCGGAATACAGAAAGTACAGGGGAGAACTGAAAAAAAGGAAATAAGCAGGGCAAAGAGTGTGTATGAGAATAGGTTAGTGGGTAACATAAAAAAAGGAATCCAAAAGTCTTTTATTAACACAAATAACAAAAGGTTAGTCAAAGGAAGGGTGGGGCCAATCAGGGACCAAAAAGGAGATCTTCTGGTGGAGGCAGGTGGTGTGGCGGAGGTACTAAATGAGGACTTTGCACCTTTCTTCACTGAAGAGGATGCTGCCAATATCACAGTAAAAGGAGAAGTTAGTAGAAAATTGGATAGGATAAAAATAGATAAAAAGAGAAGGTGCTTAAAAGGTTGGCGGCGCTCAAAGTAGAAAAATCACCCGGTCTGGATGGCATACGTCCTAGCTTACTGAGCGAAGTACAGGTGGAAATTGCAGAGGCTCTGGCCACAATCTTCCAATCCTCTTTAGATATAGGAGTGGTGCCAGAGGATCGAAAGATTGCAAATGTTACAACCCTGCTCAAAAGAGGGGCGAGGGATAAACCCGGCAACTACAGGCCAATCAGCCCAACGTCAGTGGTGGGGAACGTTTTAGAGACAATAATATCCAGGACAAAAGTACTGGCACTTGGGAAGATATGGGTTAATGAATGAAAACCATCTTGGATTTATTAAAGGCAAATCATGTTTGGCTACCTTGATGAAGTAACGGAGAGGGTGGATGAGGGTAGTACAGTTGATGTTGCGTATATGGACTTTCAAAAGGCGTTTGATAAAGTTCCACATAATAGACTTGTTAGCAAAGTTGAAGCCCATGGGATTAAAGGGACAGTGGCTGCGTGGATGTGGAACTGGCTGTGAGACAGAAAGCAGAGAGTGTCGTGGTGAGCGGTTGTTTTTCAGACTGGAGGGAAGTCTGCAGTGGTGTCCCCCAGTGGTCGCTGTTGGGACCACTGCGCTGCTTGATTAATGACCTGGACTTGGGTATACGGGGCATCATTTCAATGTTTGTAGATGACAAGAAACTCGGAAATGTTGTAATCAGTGAGGAGGATAGTACAGGAAACTCTTGTTTAAACGGCACCTAAATATCCGGAATTCTCTATTAACCGGCAAAATTCATAGTCCGAAAACAACACCTCAATAACTGGCAATGTTGCTGAGTCCGAGTCCAAGTCTCCCGTGGTGGCCGAGTTAGTCAGTGGGGGTAGTTCTCCAAACTGCCACTACTGTACTTAATCTAGCATCTTCCACCATCTGTTTAACAACATTCTATAGGCGAGTACCCAATTACTGTACACTGCACATTTCTTGATTTTTTTAAATTTTTGTTGGTTAAAAATAGCCTCGGTAGATAACCCTCTCCGTCAACCGGAATTTTTAATCAACCGGCAACACGCCGGTCCTGGATACCAAAAAGAGTTTCTTGTAACAGACTTCAGAAGGACATACAGACTGGTGAAACATATGGCAGATGAAATTTAATGCAGATAAGTATAAAGTGATTCATTTTGGTAGGAAGAATGAGGAGAGGCGGCAATGTAACCTAAATGGTCCAATTTTAAAAGGGGTGCAGGAACAGAGAGACCTGGGGGTGCATGGACACACATCTTTGAAGGACAAGCTCAGAAAGCTGTTCAAAATAGAGGCAGAGTGTAAAAGCAAGGAAGTTATGCTAAACCTTTATAAAACACTAATACAATAGCAAAATACTGCAGATGCTGGAAATCTGAAACAACAACAGAAAATGCTGGAAACACTCAGCAGGCAGGGCAGCATCCATGGAGAGAGAAACAGAGTTAACTTTTCAGGTCGATGACCCTTCGTCAGAACTGGTAAAAGTTGGAGATGGAACAGGTTTTAAGCAAGTGTAGGGGCAGGGGGAGGGGGAGGGGGAGGGGGAGGGGAGGAGGGAACTAAAGGCACGATCTGTGCTAGGGTTGAACTCCGGAGAGATGAAATGTTACAGATGGGGATGGCAGAATCATCAACAGCTGCCGCCTGAAAAAATGGGGGAGGTTATGGTCTGAAATTGTTGAACTCGATGTCAAGCCCAGAGGGCTGTAAAGTGCCTAATCGAAAGATGAGGTGCTGTTCCTCGAGCTTACGTTGAGCTTCATTGGAACAGTGTAAGAGGCCGAGGACAGAGAGGTCAGAGTGGGAGTGGAGCGGAGAATTAAAGTGACAGGTGACCGGAAGCTTGGGGTCACGCTTACGGACTGACTGGTTAGGCCCAGGTGGAGTATTGTGTCCAATTTTGCACACCACACTTTAGGAAGGATGTCAAGGCCTTAGAGAGGGTGCAGAGGAGACTTACTAAAAATGGCACCAGGGATGAAAGACTTCAGTTATGTGGAGAAACTGGGGTTGTTCTCCTCAGAGCAGCGAAGGTTAAGGGGAGATCTGATAGAGGTGTTCAAAAAGGGTTTTGATAGAGTAAATAAGGAGAAAATGTTTCCAGTGGCAGAAGGGTTGGTAACCAGAGGACACAGATCTACGGTAATTGGCAAAAGAACCAGAGGCGACATGAGGAAAAAAAAAAATGTACGCAGCGAGTTGCGATGATCTGGAACACACTGCTTGAAAGGGCGGTGGAAGCAGGTTCAATAATAACTTTCAAAAGGAAATTGGATAAATACGTTAAACGGAAAAATTTGCAAGGGCTGTGGGAAAGAGCAGGGGAGTGGGACTAATTGGAGAGCTCTTTCAAAGAGCCGGCACAGACACGATGGGCCGAATGGCCTCCTTCTGTGCTGTACCAGTCTATGATTCTATACAGGCATTAAAGTAAAGATAAAGAAGCTAAAACAAAGTGAAAAAATCCACTTGTTGACTGGTCCCAGCTGTTGTCTTTCAGGGCAGTGACCTAAATGCAAAGTTTACCGCAAGCAACCGGAATGTATTGAGGCTAAACTTTTGGTGCCTCTGTCAACAGCGTTTAAATGGAGAATAATGGATAACTGGGAGTGATTATAAGGCACTCTCTCAGTCAGGACATCGTGAAACACTCAAACGAAACTGAAGCAGTTTACAACCATCTGACTTGAGACAAGTCTGCAGCTTTGAAACGGTCTTTATAATTTTTTTTTATTGATAAAGTGGATTTTACTAGGGTGGCTTCATTTCATTTTACACCATTTGTTGCTGCTTCCCCTATCCAAGGGTTCCATTAAAACAGCACTTGTCCTTCCGATAGGATTTTGTTCTTGCAGTCCAATAACAGAGGGAAACGATGGAGTGTCCTTTACACAGGGGTTTGGAGATGACTAGCTTTTTCGTGAGGAGACCCATACTAAATAAACAGAGAGGGCTCCAACATCTGAACTCTGATCTTCCCTCTCTACCTAGAACTCAAAGATGCCAGCAACTCTGAACCACCTCACTGCTTATTACTCACACTTACCTGCAGTTCCGATCACTCCTCGTTACATCTAGTGCCAGCACCCTCAGGTCAGGTACAGCATGATCCACGGGCACGCCATGCTCCTCACTGCTCCAAGAATGCACCTTAAAGCCAACAGCAGGAGGTTGCTCCCAAAGGCACCAATGGAAAATGTTCACTTTGTGCACACCAGCCATTCTTGCACCATCGCTGAGGGACACGATGTATTTAAAAAGAAAGACAGACTTGCATTTCTATAGCGCCTTTCACGACCACCGGACGTCCCAAAACGCTTCACAGCCAATGAAGCACTTTTTGAAGTGTAGTCACTGTTGTAATGTAGGAAACGCAACAGCCAATTTGCGCACGGCAAGCTCCCACAAACAGCAATGTGATCAGTTTTAGTGATGTTGATGGAGGGATAAATATTGGCCCAGGACACTGGGGAGAACTGCCCTGCTCTTCTTCAAAATAGTGCCATAGGATCTTTTCCATCCACCTGCGAGAGCAGACGGGGCCTCAGTTTAATGTCCCATCCGAAAGCCATCTCCGACAGTGCGGCACTCCCTCAGCACTGCACTGGAGGGTCGGCCTAGATTTTTGTGCTCAAGTCTCTGGAGTGGGGCTTGAACCCACAGCCTTCTGACCCAGAGGCGAGAGCGCTGCCCACTGAGCCACGGCTGACACTTAATGTCAAACAAAATGAGATTAAGGGTTCTTTTAAGCCTTTGGACCTCTGTCAACTAAGACCTAGGTGTGGCTACCCAAACTGATTTCGTATCGGACAGAGCCATGACGACAAGAGACTTTCATCTCCTGGCCCGGACCTAGACTGGACCCAAATATCAAGAACTGTTTGCTGCTGTGAGCGAACAATGTCTCCCAATCATTGATTACAGATAATTAGCAGTCACGATATATTAGTGTAAAAGCTGGCATTTGGTGTCACTGTGTGTACAAAGTCTCTGATTTTACGCCAGCTAGCCGGCCAAATCTCAAAGATTCAGCTTGCGCATGTGTCGCGCGCCGAAGTCATTGACACATTATAGTATAATAGATCTGTAGGTCTACTGAGAATTGACATTAAATGTGGGTTATCTCACATTACAGTCGAACCAGTGTATCCATTTGTGTTCATTCACTTTGCAATTACTGTTGGCAGTGGAAAATCAATTAAAATTCATCACTAACTACTTGTTAGTTAGAATGTTATTTAATTATTACCGATTGAGTGATTGCACACCAGTAATACTGAACTAATTGTTAAAAATATAGACATGCTGCGGTATTCGAATCAGCGGTATTGGTAACCTAGGTTGTAGCGTGCTCGGGCAAAGATAGCTTTTCAGTATCTGAACATAACAGCAAAACATGAGAGTAAATGGGCGTTCCGATAAAGGAGTGCTATTCCAGAACTGATGTTGCTTTCAAATCCCTCCATGGCCTCGCCCCTCCCCATCTCTGCAACCTCCTCCAGCCCTACAACCAAACCCCCCATACCCCGAAATATCTGCACTCCTCCAATTCTGGCCTCTTGAGCATCCCCAATTTTAAGCACTCCACCATTGGTGGCCGTGCCTTCAGCTGCTAAAGCCCTAAGCTCCGAAATCCCTCCCTAAACCTCTCCATCTCTCTCTCCCCTCCTTTAAGGCGCTCCTTAATACCTACCTCTTTGACCAAGCTTTTGGTCATCTGCCCTAATTTCTCCTTACATGACTCAGTGTCAAGTTTTGTTTGATATAATGCTCCTATGAAGCGCCTTGGGATGTTTTACTACCTTTAAAGTGCGATATAAATACAAGTTGTTGTTGTTGGCAGTAGATCTGTTAAAATTGCAATTCAACCAGCAACAACCTATGATCTGAGAGGTAAAACAAAACAGCATTCATTTCCAGCAGATCCTGCTGGGGAATTCACAGTGCACACTGCAAACATGTGCTCTCACCCATCTGCACCCTGATCCTTTTCCAGTCAAAGACCTGATAGAGCTTGTTGAACACCATCACTCACTATACTGTGACCACCCCAGCTGGAAAATGTGTGTAGATATTGGGTAAGGACACAAGTAGGCTGTGTGTAATGCGCCCCCTGGTAGAATAGGCTGCTGACACTGTCTGAACTCAGTGAAGAATTATCATTTGAGTGCAGTATTAAAAGGGCCATCGGTGTACTGAACCACACTATAGCAAGAGTCCTTCAGACAAAGAGAAAATGTTTCAAATTACTCTCCAGAGCAATGAGGGTACAATATACCCTTTTACTATAAAGAAATTGGCCTATAAAGGACAGTTTAAACTGGGGCTTCCGCTCATTGCAATGCTTGCTTTCCACTACTGTCACAGAAGAACGAACGAACTTGCATTTATATAGCGCCTTTCATGTCCTTAGGACATCCCAAAGCACTTCACAGCCAGAGTAGTCGCCGTTGTAATGTAGGAAATGCAGCAGCTAATTTGCGCACAGCAAGATCCTGCAAACACGAACGCGATACACGACCATATATTCTGTTTTCATGATGCTGATTGAGGGACGACTATTGGTCAGGACATTGGGGAGAACTCCCCCACTTCTCTACAAATAATGCCACGGGATCCTTTGCATCCATCCGAGAGGACAGGCGGGACCTCGGTTTAACAGTTCATCTAAAAGACGATGCCTAGGACAGTGCAGCACTCCCTCAGTACTGCACTGGAGTGTCAGCCTAGATTTTTGTGCTCAAGTCTCTGGAGTGGGACTTGAACCCACAACCTTCTGACTCAGAGGCAAGGGTGCTGCCCACCGAGCCACAGCTGACACAGATGTATTAGTAGCAGAGCTAAGAATCCTACACAACAGTGGCACTGTTAATCTTGCCTGGAATTTCCTAGTCCTATACCTGGGAGAACTGGGTCACCTGGGCACAGCAAATACAGGAAAAGCAGGCAAGGAGGAGCAGACGCCCATTAGGGACCTGCCTGGCTATCTACTCAAAAATGGATGGAATACTGGGTGGGGGTCTGTACAGATGTGCATTCCTCCTCTCCCAATTCTCCTGTAGTTGCTGTGCACAGACGACCCAATGCACCCAGTTTCAGGAGAAGGAGGATCTACCCCAGAAACTGTTGTGTACCTTACTAGTTACATGGGGCAAATAAAATCTTACCAGGTCTTGCACCCGAGCAGTCATCCATCTTATTATTCATGTTACGCACTGTTGCATAGAATCATAGAAATTTACAGCACAGAAAGAGGCCATTCGGCCCATTGTATCTGTGCCGGCTGAAAGAGCTCTCCAGCCTAATCCCACTTTCCAGCTCTTGGTCCGTAGCCCTGTAGGATATGCACTTGAAGTGCCGGAACCAAGTACTTTTTAAATGTGATGAGGGTTTCTGCCTCTACCACCCTTTCAGGCAGTGAGTTTCAGACCCCCACCACCCTCTGGGTGAAAAAAGTTCTCCTCAACTCCCCTCTAATCCTTCTACCAATTACTTTAAATCTATGCCCCCTGATTATTGACCTCTCTGCTAAGGGAAATAGGTCCTTCCTATCCACTCTATCGAGGCCCCTCATAATTTTATACACCTCAATGTTTGGAAATCATTCCCTTCCTTACGAAGCAAAAACGCAGACCGACCTGCTGAGTCCTTCCAGCATTTTCTGTTTTTTTGTTCAGAATTTCCAGCATCCACAGTATTTTGCTGCTTCACTTCATCGCGGACGCTCCCCTACTCCTGGGGAAGAGTAGACTCACTTACACTGCAGCACAGCGCGACACAGAGCAGCAATCCGGCTCTTCAAACAACATAAAGGGAATAGCTGGAGCACATTAAAAATACAATCGTTCTCAAGATTTAATTTGTTTACATTAAATTATTCATGAAATTGTTATAAAGCCACTCCAGAAAGCTGCTGAAACAATATTACGCCTCACTAAATATCATTCAGATCGCTTTATAACATAATCCTTTACACGCTAGTCAATCTGAAAACATACCTTTCCTGCTATAAAATTCTGGAACTTTTAAAACCAAGTCAGCAAATCATGTCACAGAACAGTTAGCTGCAGGTATTCTCCCATCCTGACTTGCCATTTGGAACATTTCCAATTCCCCACATTTGAAATGTATGAGATTGGAATAAATATCAATTCCTACTAAAGTGTGTGCTCAGAAAACGGCAAGCACTCACAGGCTCTCCAGAGATTTCGAAGTCAGGTGCACAGATCACCTTGGAGCTGAGTAGAAAATGATCTCGGTGTTTAAAAATGCAGAGGCTTTTTTTTTTTTCCTTCTCTCCTTCCGATGGAAAGGGTTTAACAGAAAAATACTGCTAATGCCTCCTGAAGGCACCGACTCTTGGTGGGGTATGGCCCAGTGGCTCCAGTACCTCTTCCAAACAGCCATTCTTCCTGCGCGAACCTGGACGGTGAGGCCAGCTGACTATTTAACACGCCGGAGTTAGCACAGCGGTCCCCATCCTGCTGGCCGCGCAGGTGCACTCTCCAGCAGGTATCGCTGAACAGGTATGGGAATCCCAGCGGATTTATTCCCCCTTCCCAGCCTCGCACCACTGGAGGACAATTGTAGTGCCCCCTACTGCCATTTGGCTAAACTCAACAAATCAAACCTGGAATCTTCGACCTGGATAACTCATTTACACACTGGCTTTATCAAGTGAGATGCAGGGGGTGGGAGGGAGAGCTGAAAGGCATTTTTTATATATACATTTCTACATACAGTTCGGTTCAGGCCATTGTATAGTGAGGGTTTTTTTGGTAAAAATTAATAACTTTTGAGATATTGAACATAGAAACAGGAGGAGCCCCTCGAACCTGTTGCACCATTCAGTGGGAGCATGGCTGATCTGCGACCTAACTCCATATACCTTAATACCTATGGTTAACAAAAATCTATCAATCTCAGATTTAAAATTAAAAACTAAATTAATCCAGCATCCACAGACGTTTGCAGAAGAGAGTTCCAAACTTCTACCACCCTTTGTATGGAGTTTAGTTATGCCATAACAATAGTTAGTTAAGTGGTTTCACTAATCTTTCACTCATCTGAAATAGTCGAACCACAGGCCATAACAAACACATACACTCTCTACGTACTAGAGTCCTCAGAATGATCTCGATTCCGTCCCCCTGCTGCTTGCATCCAGCCGGTAAGATTGCAATTCAGTCCTTGCAACTAAATGCCAGCCAAGACATTGCTGGAATAATGTTCCAATCTCATTCGGGTCCGTCGTGTTTCACAGGCCGCTGGTCATACAGAGGACACCAGTGTGTGTTCTTTCACATTGCTGAGTAAAGAGCTTCAGATGAAGCTTATAAATTTAAAACCTATTTAGATTTTAAAGGAATTTTTAGTCATCGTATTAAACTGAGTTAAACACGTCCATTTTTGGAAGTAAGCGCCAAACTTTGCAGCATTTTCAAAATTCTAACTCACCGTGTTAAACTCTGAATAACAGTTCATAGTCTTTGTGCATGAAAATCTTTATAAGGGTATGAATGTATTTAACCCTTAATCACTTAAAGCAGTTCTATTGCAGCCAAATCATGGTGTAAGTTTTTAAATAAAATATGTCAGGCAACAATGTTTCAGTTGGGTCCACTCGGTTAAGAGGGACTTGAAGGGGAAATTTCACTAATCAGGAGTCCTTCTAATACTCCAACCATTTAAAATAATTATGGTAAATTGGAATATCTGTTTGACTTTCTAATTATGTTGATTTTTTATTAAAGATTTTTGGTTCTAATAAAGTCAGTCGTAATGACATCACCAGGGTGCGGACTTGAATTATTCACTGATTCAGACAATGTAAAGGAGTGGAGTTTAACATAATTATCCCCCAGTGCTCCAGCTTTATCTGTGTGGATGGAAATACAGTTCCCACAGGCCACTGGATTCAATTAATTCTCGTGGCTGTTTGAAGGATATTAAAATAGATCCAAATCATCACTGGCACAACCACCACTCAGGATATTAAGAAGGCATACAGGATACTTGCTTTTATTAGCCGAGGCATAGAATACAAGAGCAGGGAGGTTATGCTTGAACTGTATAAAACACTAGTTAGACTACAGCTCGAGTACTGTGTACAGTTCTGGTCCCCACATTACAGGGGGTACAGAGATTTACAAGGATGTTGCCAAGACTGGAGAATTTTAGCTGAGGAGAGATTGGATAGGCTGGGGTTGTTTTCTTTGGAATAGAGAAGGTTAAGGGGAGACTTAATTGAGGTATATAGAATGATGAGGGGCCTCGATGGAGTGGCTAGGAAGGACCTATTTCCCCTAGCAGAGGGGTCAATAACCAGGGGGCAGAGGTTTAAAGTAATTGGTCGGAGGATTAGAGGGGAGTTGCGGAGAACCTCTTTCACCCAGAGGGTGGTGGGGGTCTGGAACTCACTGCCTGAAAGGGTGGTAGAGGCAGAAACCCTCATCACATTTAAAAAGTACTTGGATATGCGCTTGAAGTGCCGTAACCTACAGGGCTACGGACCAAGAGCTGGGAAGTGGGATTAGGCTGGAGAGCTCTTTGTCGGCCAGCACAGACACGATGGGCCGAATGGCCTCCTCCTGTGCTGTAACTGCCTATGATTCAATGACGGTTGAGACTTTCCCCACCTGAAGACTAGGCTCAAACAATGAAAATGTAGCTCAAACCGTTGTTTCCTGAATACAAAATGTTACAGCAACCCATCTATTCCTTAGCTAAGACCTGGTGAATCCCTTCTAGTTTCACACAAACTCACTGCCAATGTTTATGAAACTCAATCTTACCAGTGCTTACTTGTAGAAAATACATTTACACACAAGCAAACATGTGCTATTCTGCACACTCTGTACTGCCCAGAGAGGCAAAAGGCACAGGGCCGGAGTTCACCGCCCTGTACACAGCACAGATGGGGATTTCAGTGTCAAATTAGATACATGAAGCTAGTTAACAGAGACAAAGGTATGTTTTTGTATCAATCATTTGAATCAAGAAAGATGCTAATAAAAAAAAAGCTAAGTTTATAGACCAATTTTTAAACTATTCCTTGCAAAAGTCTTGGCCTAACTCCTGCAGTTGTAAAATGTGTGGTTTTTTTTAATGTTACACATGTAAATTCACCCAAAGACCAAAAGTATCAAACTAGCAAACACAAGAGTGACTGGAGACCCAGCTATGATTGAAACACTTGTTTTAGTACTTAATCTGGCACATGCAATAGAATAGCTTAAAAATGACTAACATTGAAACTGAAAACAAATGAATAAAGGCAATCCACTCCCCTCAAACAGAGTGAAATAAAAGTAACAGCTCCCCATCGCGGCACTTGTGGTCCTTCCCCAGTTTACTGAGAATGTTTCTTTTTACCTCCGAGAGATTGCGTTGCTCAACAATACATTACTAGTTCAGATGTGAGAAAGGGGAGATTCCCTATAAGCAGCTAAGGTCAATGACAGTTTAATGCCAGCTGTTATAGGCAGAATCATATCATTGAACTCTGAACTCCTACATGTATATCCTCACATTATAGCAACTTATGTCAATGGTTTTGCACATCACTTTTTCAGTAGTTGTGTCTCAATGCATTATTTTCACCTCGCTGATTTTTTTTTTTTATAAAGTGAGTCTTATCGTAAAGCTCACTGTGTAAATTGACACTCAAACCATGTAATTTTGATCCTCTGACACAATTCATCTTTTCATTTTAACTGCAGCCATCAGTCCACCTGGAAGGCCAACTTGTGATGACAATAGCTTGCATTTGTGCAGCTTCTTTAACATGGCAAATGCACCAAGGCATTTCACACAGGATTGGAAGTATTGGGAGAGGGTGGCCAAAGGCATGGTTCGGAGAGCTAGGATATGTTGGAGGCTTTTGAAGATAGGCAGAGGGCTCCACAAATCAATGGTGGAGTGGAGTCATGGTGTAGATGCAAAGAAGGCAAGTTATAAGAGGACAATCACTCATACACCAAGTCAACCTAACTAGATCCTCAAAGAAGTATACTGCATGCATTGCACTAAATGCATATGCACTACACAACAAAACTGACAATCACGGCTGCCCACTAAGGTGCATCTTGTCCTCTCGGTTTATCTATGCTTAACTTGAGACCACTCTTACAATGGTCACCCATTGTTCCCTATTACTGTATATAAGGCAACTCGGTGCAAACTTGTTTCCAACTACCATCTATACATCAACTTCGGAAGAACAGCACTACAGTTTTTATTTATAAAGCATTAATCGGGCTCTGGCATTGTCCCTTTACACGTCCTCAGGGACTCGCCACAAGAAAGCAAACGCGATGAAACATCTCCCAATTGTTCTTTGATCAATCTCAGCACATTTTCCCCAATTAGAATGCTTGTGCAGCCAGCACAATGTATAGAACCGGTTAACTCTAAAGTGGTGATCCAATCTTTTATCACCTGATTTTCTTCTTTTGTTTAACTAACGATTATAATGCTGCATTCTGGAATTAGTACAGGAGGCAAAATGCATCGCCTTGTCCCCGAGATACTGTACAATCATTAACGACCACAATGTGTATTGCACTGGGAAATATCTGGTTTAAAAAATTCCATCCGCATTTCAAAACCTTTCTAGGACCTGGGCTCAGTGACTGTGGTTTCTATGTGGTAACTGGCAGCGGATTGGAGCTGGGTTTGTGAATTGCGATTCCCGAATCCTAACAGCAATAGATTGTGCAATGTGCTTTGGAATTGGCTAGCTTTCTGCAACAAAACACATATTGGATTGATCTACAGATTACTAACTTGCCGTTTTTTGCACTTGAAAAAATTACAGATAGAAGGGCCATAGCTTGTCTGCACATCGCCAAGGGTTCAACAAGTTGGACTGCTGTGTAATCTCGCACTGACCTGTCCCGCAACACTGGCTGCATTTAGACTTGGAGTGTGGAGAGAGGCTGAAATAGAATGACAGATAAACTTTGAAACTCCGAGTGAGCTGATTTGTCTCCCCAAGTTCAAAATTAGTCTTTCTACACTTTAAAATTAATTCTTACTTAATGCACAGCCGAAAGCTTCCTTCTAAACCTGACAACCTGCACAAGGTGCTGTCAAAGCTCGAGTCACGTTAACCAGCTCCTTCTTAAAATGCTTTTTCCCCTCTCTTTCTCTCTCAAATAAATGCAACGCTCCGGCTGTAAATGCAGCCCAAGAAGCAGCCATACCTTCCAGCCCGCCGAGCTGTTGCTGTCCCCTTTATCTTTGAAGTAGGGGACGTGCCGGACCATCCAGTCGTAGATCTGGGAGAGTGTCAGCCTCCTCTCGGCCGAGCTCTCGATGGCTTTGGTGATCAGGTCGGCGTACGACAGGTTGCCCCAGGCGTTCCTGCGGGACGATTTCTTGCGGTGCTGGCTGCTCTCGCCGCCGGCGCCCGGGGCGGACTGCGGGGCCGGGGGAGCTTTGGCGTCCGCCCGCAGCCCGGTGCCGGTACCGGCCGCCGCTTCCTGACGCGGGCCGCTTTCCTCGCCTTTCCCTTCGGCTCCGGGCAGCTCCGGCCGAGGGAGCGGCCAGGTGCACGATCTGGGCCGGCTCTGCGGCTCGAAATCCGGGTCGATGTCAACCAGAGGCGCCACGGCTTCTTCCATGTCTGATGAGCCAGCGCTCCCCCCTCCCCCGAAAACCCCCCACAAAAATAATAATTTGCAATAAAATATCGTGAATGGATGTCAAGTGCAGGGGATTTAAAAATAATTAATAATTGCAAATGACAAGCAGCGCGGGTTTAAAGGGGCTGAGCGCCCCGCTCGCCCACCCGGAGCTCTGTCTGTCAGCCGGCGCCCCGCTCGCCCGCACTGAGCTCTGTCCGCCCCAGCCGGCGCTCCGCTCGCCCGCACTGAGCTCTGTCCGCCCGCCCCAGCTGGCGCCCCGCTCGCCCGCACTGAGCCGGCGCCACTTCCATGTGGCTCCACTGAGAAAAGGTTACAGCGCCGGCCGCCGCCTGATTGGCCAGCCCGCTGACAGCAGCCTTCCACCGGGGGCGGGGCCTGCCGGCCGGCGCCGCTCCCATTGGCCGCCGCTGCTGGAGGGGGCGGGGCGCATCCCTGAATAAATTAACAGGGAGAAATCCCCTTTGTTGACGTCACGCTGCGGTGACGCACCAGCCCGGTGACGGCAGTAGGTGACCCCCCCGGCCCGGCTACTGGAGACTCCCCAACAAGCTCGGTCTCCAGGCTGGGACCTGGGTCACTGGGCAGCTCCCTCCCTCTCTTTCTCTGTGTGTCTCTCACTCTCTCTGTGTGTGTCTCTCTCTCTGTCTCCATTCTCAGCCCTGGGTCACTGGGCAGCTCCCTCTCTCTCTCTCTCTCCAGTCTCAGCCTTGGGTAGCTCTCTCTCTCTAGTCTCAGCCCTGGGTCACTGGGCAGCTCTCTCTCTCTCTCTGTGTCTCTCACTCTCTCTGTGTGTGTGTGTCTCTCTCTCTCTGTCTCCATTCTCAGCCCTGGGTCACTGGGCAGCTCTCTCTCTCGCTCCAGTCTCAGCCCTGGGTCACTGGGCAGCTCTCTCTCTCTCTCTTTCTGTGTCTCTCACTCTCTCTGTGTGTGTCTCTCTCTCTCTCTCTCTGTCTCCATTCTCAGCCCTGGGTCACTGGGCAGCTCCCTCTCTCTCTCTCTCTCTCTCTCTAGTCTCAGCCCTGGGTCACTGGGCAGCTCTCTGTGTGTGTGTCTCTCTCTCTCTCTCTCTCTCTCTCTCTCTCTCTGTCTCTCTCGCTCTCTCTCTCTGTGTCTCTCTCTCTGTCTCTCTCTCCAGTCTCAGCCCTGGGTCACTGGGCAGCTCTCTCTCTCTCTCTTTCTAGTCTCAGCCCTGGGCAGCTCTCCCCCTCTCTCCCTCTCTCTCTGGTCTCAGCCCTGGGTCACTGGGCAGCTCTCTCTCTCTCTAGTCTCAGCCCTGGGTCACTGGGCAGCTCTCTCTCTCTCTCTCTAGTCTCAGCCCTGGGACAAATAAAATTAGAGAGTTAAATGCGTGGCTCAAAGACTGGTGTGGGAGAAATGGGTTTTGCTTCCTGGGACACTGGCACCAGTACTGGGGCAGGTGGGAGCTGTTCCGTTGGGACGGGCTTCACTTGGCCAGTGCTGGGACTAGAGTCCTGGCGGATCATATAACTAGGGCTGTAGAGAGGGCTTTAAACTAACTAGTGGGGGGGAGGTTCCTAGAGAGCAAATAATACAAATGACAACAGAGAAGGTCATAGACTTAGGTAGCAGTGGTGAAATTAAAAACCAGAGCGTGTCAGGAAGGGGCAGAAGGTATGGAGTAAAAGGTAAAGTAATAAAAAGGGCAAAAGCAGGAACTAAGTGTCACAAAACATATTTGAAAGTTCTCTATTTGAATGCACGTAGCATTCGTAACAAAATAGATGAGTTAATGGCACAAATAACTACATATGGGTATGATCTTGTGGCCATTACAGAAACATGGCTGCAGGGTGACAATGCCTGGGAATTAAACATACCAGGTTATTTAATGATCAGGAAGGACAGGCAGGAAGGAAGGGGAGGTGGGGTGGCTATGTTAATAAAGGAAGGAATCACTGTAATACAGAGAAATGATATTGGGTCAAAAGATCAGGATAATGAAACAGTTTGGGTGGAGGTAAGGAATAATAAGGGGAAAAAGCACTAGTGGGCGTAGTCTATAGGCCTCCGAACAGTGGCAACTCTGTTGGACGGAGTATCAATCAGGAAATAGTTGAGGCTTGTAATAAGGGAACATCTATAATTATGGGGGATTTTAACTATCATATTAATTGGACAAATCAAATTGGGCAGGGCTGCCTTGAGGATGAGTTCATTGAGTGTATTAGGGATGGGTTTCTTGAGCAGTATGTAACTGAACCGACCAGGGGGCAAGCAACCTTAGATCTGGTCCTGTGTAACGAGACAGGATTAATTAAAAATGTCCTAGTAAAGGATCCCCTTGGAATGAGTGACCATAACATGGTTGAATTCCATATTCAATTTGAGGGTGAAAAGGTTGGATCTCAAACAAGCGTGCTAAGCTTGAATAAAGGAGACTATGAAGGTATGAGAGCGGAATTGAGTAGAGTGGATTGGAAAAATAGATTAAAGGGTAAGACGATACATGATCAGTGGTGTACATTTAGGGAGTTATTTTACAACTTCCAAAAAATATATATTCCACTGAGAAGAAAAGGGTGTAAAAGAAAAGACAGCCATCTGTGGCTAAGTAAAGAAACTAAAAACAAGGGCATATAAGGTAGCCAAATCTAGTGGGAGGACAGCAAAAAATAACAAAAAGATTGATTAAGAAAGGGAAGATAGATTATGAAAGTAAATTAGCAAAAAATATAAAAACAGATAGTAAGAGTTTTTATAGTTATATAAAAAGAAAAAGGGCGGCTAAAGTAAATGTTGGTCCCTTAGAGGATGAGACCGGGAAATTAATGGTGGGAAATATGGAGATGGCAAAAACACTGAATGAATATTTTATATCAGTCTTTACAGTAGAAGACACTAAGAATATCCCAACACTGGACAAACAGGGGGCTAAAGGGGGGGAGGAGCTAAACACGATCAAAATCACTAAGGAAGTGGTACTCGGTAAAATAATGGGACTCAAGGCGGATAAATCACCTGAACCTGATAGCTTACATCCTAGGGTCTTGACGGAAGTGGCGGTAGGGATTGTGGATGCATTGGTAATAATTTTCCAAAACTCCCTGGACTCGGCAAAGGTCCCGGCAGACTGGAAAACTGCTAATGTAACACCCTTATTTAAAAAGGGCAGTAGACAGAAGGCTGGAAACTATAGACCGGTTAGCCTAGCATCTGTGGCAGGTAAAATTTTGGAGTCCATTATTAAGGAGACAGTAACAGGACATTTGGATAATCATAATTTAATAGGACAAAGTCAGCATGGTTTTATGAAGGGGAAGTCATGTTTGACAAATTTGCTGGTGTTCTTTGAGGAAGTAACATATAGGGTGGATAAAGGGGAACAAGTGGACGTAGTGTATTTAGACTTCCAAAAGGCATTTGACAAGGTGCCACACAAAAGATTATTGCTTAAGATAAAAAATCACGGGATTGGGGGTAATATTCTGGCATGGATAGAGGATTGGCTATCTAACAGAAGGCAGAGAGTTGGGATAAATGGTTCATTCTCAGACTGGCAATCAGTAACTAGTGGTGTTCTGCAGGGGTCAGTGCTGGGTCCCCAACTCTTTACAATCTATATTAACGATTTGGAGGAGGGGACCGAGTGTAACATATCAAAGTTTGCAGATGATACTAAGATGGGAGGGAAAGTAGTGAGTGAGGAGGACATAAAAAACCTGCAAGGGGACATAGACAGGCTAAGTAAGTGGGCAGAGATTTGGCAGATGGAATACAATACTGGAAAGTGTGAGGTTATGCACTTTGGCAGGAAAAATCGTAGAGCAAGTTATTATCTTAATGGCAAGAAACTGGAAAGTACTGAAGTACAAAGGGATCTGAGGGTCCTGGTGCACGAAACTCAAAAGGTTAATATGCAGGTGCAGCAAGTGATTAAGAAGGCCAATGGAATGTTGGCTTTCATTGCTAGGGGGATAGAATATAAAAATAGGGAGGTATTGCTTCAGTTGTACAAGGTATTGGTGAGACCGCACCTGGAATACTGCGTACAGTTTTGGTGTCCATACTTAAGAAAGGACATACTTGCTCTCGAGTCAGTACAAAGAAGGCTCACTCGGTTAATCCCGGGGATGAGGGGATGGACATATGAGGAGAGGTTGAGTAGATTGGGACTCTACTCATTGGAGTTCATAAGAATGAGAGGCGATCTTATTGAAACATATAAGATTGTGAAGGGGTTGGATCGGGTGGATGCGGGGAGGATGTTCCCGATGATGGGTGAAACTAGAACTAGGGGGCATAGTGTTAGAATAAGGGGCTGCTCTTTCAAAACTGAGATGAGGAGGAACTACTTCACTCAGAGGGTGGTAGGTCCATGGAATATGCTGCCCCAAAAAGTTGTAGAAGCTACATCATTACATAAATTTAAAACAGAAATAGACAGTTTCCTAGAAGTAAAGGGAATTAAGGGTTATGGGGAGCGGGCAGGAATTTGGACATGAGTCTAGGTTCGGATCGGTCATGGCCCTGTGGGTAGCGGAGCGGGCCCAGGGGCCGTGTAGCCTGATCCTGCTCCTATTTCGTGTGTCTAATTCTGTTAGATTCAGGAGATGGTTCTGTGATAGTGGATTGGCGGTTAGGATCAGATCAGCCATGATCTTATTGAATGGCGGAGCAGGCTCGAGGGGCCGATTGGCCTACTCCTGCTCCTATTTCTTATGTTCTTATGTTCTTATGGGTCACGGGACAGCTCCCTCTCTCTCTCTCTCTCTCTCTCTCTCTCTCTCTCTCTCTCTCTCTCTCTCTCTCTCTGGTCTCAGCCCTGGGTCACTGGGCAGCTCCCTCTCTCGCGCTCTCTCTCTCTCTCTCTCTCTCTCTGGCCTCAGCCCTGGTTCACCGGGCAGCTCTCTCTCTCTCTCTAATCTCAGCCCTGGTTCAACATATATAATTGAACTCTCTGTCTCTCTGTCTCTCTCTCTCTCTGTCTCTCTCTCTCTGTCTCTCTCTCTGTCTCTCTCTCTGTCTCAGCTCTGGCTCAGCCCTGGCTCAGTGGGCAGCTCTCTCTCTGGTCTCAGCCCTGGTTCAACATATATAATTGAACTCTCTGTCTCTCTCTCTCTCTGTCTCTCTCTCTCTCTCTGCCTCTCTCTCTGTCTCTCTCTCTCTGTCTCTGTCTCTGTCTCTCTCTCTGTCTCTCTCTCTCTCTCTCTCTCTCTGTCTCTCTCTCTGTCTCTCTCTCTCTGTCTCTCTCTCTAGCCTCAGCCCTGGCTCAGTGGGCAGCACTCTCGCTCTCTGATTCAGAAGGTTGTGTGGTTCAAGCCCCACTCCAGGCACATGACCACAAACATCTAGGCTGACACTACAGTGCAGTAGTGAGGGAAGGCTGCACTGTCAGAGGTGCTGTCATAGAATCGTTATAGCAGAGTAGGAGGCTGTTGAGCCCGTGCCAGCTCTCTGCAAGAGCCCTTCAGCTAGTCCCACTCCCCTGCCATTTTTCTGTAGCCCTGAATTTTTTTTTCCTTCAGGTACATATCCAACTCCCTTTTAAAAGCCACGATTGAATCTGCCTCCACCACCCTTTCAGGCAGAGCATTCCAGATCATAACCCCTCGCTGCGTAAAAAAAAGCTTTTCCTCAAGTCACCTTTGGATCTTCTGCCAATCACCTTAAATCTGTGTCCTCTCATTCTAGACCCTTCCGCCAATGGAAACAGTTTCTCTCCATCTACTCTGTCTTTCAGATGAGACGTTAAACCGAGGTCTCGTCTGCTCTCTCAGGTGGATGTAAAAGATCCCATGGCACTATTTTGAAGAAGAGCAGGGGAGTTATCCCTGGTGTCCAGGCCAAGATTTATCCCTGAATCAGCATCACTAAAACAGATTATCTGGTCCTTTATCACATTGCTGTTTGTGGGAGCAAATTGGCTGCCACGTTTCCTACATTACAACAGTGACTACACTTCAAAAAGTACTTCATTGGCTGTAAATTGCTTTGGGACGTCCGGTGGTCGTGAAAGGTGCTGTAGAAATGCTAGTCTTTCTTTCTCACTGTCCCATTGAAGTCTGTGTCCCACTCTTAATCTTAAAAATATAGTCTTCACTTTTTCATAGTGACTGCCAAAACTTAAAACACACATTTTACTTTTTCTCCACCATTGTTTGACTGCAAACAAGATTTTTTTAAACAATATGTATTTAATATTTTTCATTAAAAAAGACTTGCATTTATATAGCGCCTTTCACAACCACCGGATGTCCCAAAGCGCTTTACAGCCAATGAAGTACTTTTTGAAGTGTAGTCACTGTTGTAATGTAGGAAACGCAGCAGCCAATTTGCACACAGCAAGCTCCCACAAACAGCAATGTGATAATGACCAGAGAATGTGTTTTAGTGATGTTGGTTGAGGGATAAATCTTGGCCCAGGACGCCTCCTCTGCTCTTCTTTGAAATAGTGCCATGGGATCTTTTACATCCACCTGAGAGAGCAGATGAGGTTTCAGTTTAAGGTCTCATCCGAAAGATGGCACCTCCGACAGTGCAGCACTCCCTCAGCACTGCACTGGGAGTGTCAACCTAGATTTTTGTGCTCGAGTCTCTGGAGTGGGACTTGAACCCACGACCTTCTGACTCAGAGGCGAGGGTGCCGCCCACTGATCCACAGCTGACACAAAATAAGGGACCACCTGCAACAATGTGGCATTTTGCTAAATGTATTTTCCCTTTGAGTAATTCTGTTATAAAATGCGTAGATCTTTTGTTCCAAAATATTTTCCCTAATATAATGTTTTCATACAATTTTTGTGGATAACGTAAATAAAGTATATGCTGACATAAAACATTTACAAAACAAATAAATCACAGTTCTGATACAAATGTCAATGCTTTTGCATGTCTCAATTTAATATTGAACAATGTTTCAACAGAAAATAAATGAAAGCCTATTCCTATTTTGTACATAATGTATTTTAATTAGATTTGGCAGTGATATGGAAGGAGTGCACGTTGCGTGCATTGGGTTTAAATGCAAGCGAGAAATAAGCATAGGTTCTGGATACTGACATTTATAAGTGTTATGCAAGCAATAATTGGGAGCCTGCAAATTCTCATAATTATGCATTTGAATCCTTTAAGGTGAAACGTGTCAACATGATCTGGTATAAAACTATCCATGTTCATACTAAAACTCCATAAAACAGTAATTTCCAGAACGTTCATTTAACTGCTTTGTTGCTCAGCTACTTTCTTGAAGACACTTGTAAAGTACAAAAGTGTAACATTTATTGACCAACAAAATGTAATTTATAAACTTAGCACATTAAATCCTGGAGAACCAGTTTACTGCAAATCTCATTAATGACTCTTTTCAACATCGTAAGGCAGTAATTACACAGAAATACATAGAATTCACAGCACAGAAACAGGCCATTGGACTCAACAGGTCCATCCTGGTGTTTATGTTCCACACGAGCCTCCTCCCACCCCTACTTCACCGAACCTTATCAGCATCTCCTTCTATTCCTTTCTCCCCCATGCACCTATCTAGCATCCCCTTAAATGCATCTGTGCTATTCACCTCAACTACTCCATGTTACATAGAAACATAGAAAGATAGGAGCAGGAGTCGGCCGTTCGGCCCTTCGAGCCTGCTCCGCCATTCAATATGATCATGGCTGATCCTCTATCTCAATACCATATTCCCGCTCGCTCCCCATACCCCTTGACGCCTTATGCGTCTAGAAATCTATCTATCTCTTTCTTAAATATATTCAGTGACTTGGCCTCCGCAGCCTTCTGTGGTAGAGAATTCCACAGGTTCACCACCCTCTGAGTGAAGAAATTTCTCCTCATCTCAGTCCTGAATGTCCTACCCCGTATCCTGAGACTGTGACCCCTCGTTCTAGAGCCCCCCAGCCAGGGGAAACATCCTCCCTGCATCCAGACTGTCTAGCCCTGTCAGAATTTTATACATTTCAATGAGATTTATACGTTTCAATGAGATGTTGTAGCGAGTTCCACATTCTCACCACTCTCTGGGTAAAGAAGCGCCTCCCAAATTCCTTATTGGATTTATTAGTGACTATCTTATATTTTTGACCCCTCGTTTTGAACTCCCTGCAAGTGGAAACATCTTCTCCACATCTACACTATCGAACCCCTTCCTAGTTTCAAAGATCCGTTTGCAGATGTAAATACTGATCAAGAGCTTGGGATTTGTTGATGGCCACAGCTCGCACATAAACTGACTAATAACTGAATAAAAAAGCACAACTGGAAACGAATATTATATATTTTAAATACAAGGAAGCCAATGTAAGGCTACCTCTTAATCTTGAGGTCAGTGAATAATTGTAAACTACTTAATCAGGTACAAATCTCTCATTAAATAAGAGACATGCAGTTCCAGGTACTCATCATTGTTTATAGAGAAAGTACAGAGGAGAGCTAAAAAAAGAATAAGAGGGGACAGAGAGCGCACGAGAAAAGATAAATGGCTAAAACAAAAGGGAACCCAAAACACTTTTATAAACATATAAATAGTAAAAGGTTAGTCAAAGGAAGGGTGGGGCTGTTTAGGGACCAAAAAGGAGATCTTCTTGTGGAGGCAGAGGGAATGGCTGAGGTACTAAAGGAATACTTTGCATCTGCCTTCACTAAAGAAGAGGATGCTGCCACTGTAGCAGTAAAGGAGGAGGCTGGAGCGATATTGGATAGGATAAAAATAGATAAAGAGGAGGTACTTGAAAGGTTGACAGTCCTCAAAGTAGAAAACTCACCCGGTCTGGATAGGATGCATCCTAGAGGGATGTAAGGGTGGAAACCGTGGAGGCCCTGGCCACAATCTTCCAATCCTCCGGCCACAATCTTCCAATCCTCCTTGGTTATGGGGTTGTGCCAGAGGACTGGAGGATTGCAAATGTTACTCCCCTGTTTAAAAAAGGGGAGAGGGATAAACCCGATAACTACAGGCCAGTCAGCCTAATGTCAGTGGTGGGGAACATTTTAGAGACATTAATCCGGGACAAAATTAAGTGGCATTTGGAAAAGAATAGGTTAATAAATGAAAGTCAGCAGGGATTTGTTAAAGGCAAATCGAGTTTGACTAACTTGATTGAGTTCTTTGATGAAGTTGGGTGATTGGGCAGAAACATGGCAAATGCACTATAATGTGGATAAATGTGAGGTTATCCACTTTGGTGGCAAAAACAGGAAGGCAGATTATTATTTGAATGGCAATAGATTGGGAGAAGGGGAAGTGCAAAGAGACCTGGGTGTCCTTGTGCACCAGTCGCTGAAGGTAAGCATGCAGGTGCAGCAGGCGGTTAAGAAGGCAAATGGTATGTTGGCCTTCGTAGCAAGAGGGTTCGAGTACAGGAACAAGGATGTCTTGCTACAGTTGTACAGGGCCTTGGTGAGACCACACCTTGAGTATTGTGTGCAGTTTTGGTCACCATACCTGAGGAAGGACGTTCTTGCCATGGAGGGAGTGCAGCGAAGATTCACCAGGCTGATACCTGGGATGGCAGGAATGATGTATGAGGAGAGGTTGTGTCGATTGGGCTTATACTCACTGGAGTTTAGAAGATTGAGAGGGGATCTCATCGAGACCTATAAAATTCTGTCAGGTCTGGACAGACTAGATGCAGGAAGGATGTTTCTGATGGCCGGGGAGTCCAGAACCAGGGGTCATAGTCTAAGGATAAGGGGTAAGCCATTTAGGACTGAAATGAGGAGGAATTTCTTCACCCAGAGAGTGGTGAACCTGTGGAATTCTCTGCCACAGAGGGCGGTGGAGGCCAGTTCATTAAATATATTCAAGAAAGAGTTGGATATGTTTCTTGAGGCTGAAGGGATCAAGGGATATGGGGAAAAGGCGGGGACAGGGTACTGAGTTTGGATGATCAGCCATGATCACATTGAATGGCGGAGCAGGCTCGAAGGGCCGAATGGCCTACTCCTGCTCCTATCTTCTATGTTTCTATGTTTCTAAGTAATGGAGAGGGTTGATGAGGGTAATGGAGTTGATGTTGTGTATATGGACTTTCAAAAGGCATTTGGCAAAGCACTACGTAATAGATTTATTAGCAAAATTGAAGCTCATGGGAGTAAAGGGACAGTGACAGCATGGTACAATATTGGCTAAGATATGGACAGTAGAGAGTAGTGGTGAATTGTTGTTTTTCAGACTGGACGGAAGTACACAGTGGTGTTCCCCAGGGGTCAATATTAGGACCACTGCTCTTTTTGATATATATTAATGCCCTGGACTTGGGTACACACGGCATAATTTCAATGTTTGCGGATGATATGAAACTCAGAATTGTGGTAAACAGTGAGGAGGATAGAAACAGACTTCAGGAGGACAGAGACAGGCTGGTGAAATGGGCGGACACATGGCAGAGGGAATTTAACGCCGAGAAGTGTGAAGTGATATATTTTGGTAGGAAGAATGAGGAGAGGCAAATATAACCTAAGTGGTGCAATTTTAAAGGGGGTGCAGGAACAGAGAGACCTCGGGGTGTATGGACACAAATCTTTGAAGGTGGCAGGACAAGTTGAGAAGGCTGTTAAAAAGCATGCGGGATCCTTGGCTTTATTAATAGAGGAATAGAGTACAAAAGCAAGGAAGTTATGCTGAACCTTTATAAAACGCTGGTTAGGCCCCAGCTGGGGTATTGTGTCCAGTTCTGGGCACCGCACTTTAGGAAGGATGTCAAGGCCTTGGAGAGGGTGCAGAAGAGATTTACGAGAATGGTAACAGGGGATGAGGGATTACAGTCACGCGGATAGACTGGAGAAGCTGGGATTGTTCTCCTTAGAGCAGAGAAGGTTAAGAGGAAATTTGATAGAGGTGTTTAAAATCATGACTGGGTTTGATAGAGTAAATAAGGAGAAACTGTTTCCAGTGACAGAAGGGTCGATAACCAGAGGACACAGATTTAAGGTGATTGGCAAACGAACCAGTGGCGACATCAGGAAATATTTCTTTACGCAGCGAGTTGTTGGGATCTGGAATGCGCTGCATGAGGTGATGGAAGCAGATTCAATGGTAACTTTCAAAAGAGAATTGGATAAATACTTGAAGGGGAAAAGATTTGCAGGGCTGTGGGGAAAGAGCAGGGGGGAAGTGGGATTAATTGGATAGTTCTACCAAGGAGCCGGCACAGGCACGATGGGCTGAATGGCCTCCTTCTGTGCTGTGTCATTATATGATTCTATGATTTAATTAACAATGCCTTTCAGTGTACCGAATATTTTTTTTTAAATGCCTCAGTAAATGTCATGATGATATAGAAATCCAAAATAAAGATGTTTTGTAGAAGTTGTTTCAAAGACCTAATTGTCTTTGCTACTTTTAAAACTGAGAAACCGAGGCGAGAGGCCGAGTCCCACTGTGCCGCGCATCACCTTGATTGAAAAAAGTAAAGGGCCAATTTTTCTAGACAGGCATTGCTTGGGGTCAAGGTGCGTGTAAGTGCACGGTGCCCCGGCATGTATTGGAGTGCCAGGATATCCTGATGGCTCTCATTATAATGAAGAGGACAGACTCCGGGCACTGCTAGAAATGCTTTTATTCAGTGCAGGGCTAGTGAGGACCAGAAGACTGACAGCAATTCGGGCCTTAAAGGCAGCGGCACCATTAAAGGGGCAGGTACAGTAAAAGACCCATGAGAGACGCAAGAGGGAATGGGGGCAGGGTTTTTATAATGCCTGCTTCTGATGACTTGTGGTAAGTTTTTAATTTAATGTACGTGACGTAAGAAAACTACGTCTGAGTTTAAAACAAGGCTTTAATCAACTGTTTCACAACCATGAGTTCTAGTTACATCACTAGTTCCTGGTTACAAAAACGTCCTGAGCAAGCTGGGCCCACACCTGAGTATTTATACTTTCCCTGGACGGCGCCCCCAGCAGGCCGCCCAGTGTTATCCCATGAGTCATTTCAACATGAATGGCAAGATTCATGACAGTACGTGTGCCAGAAGCTGTGATTTGCATGTTGGTGGCCTTTGTGTTAATTTAAAGGTTCTGTCAACCTGTCGGTGAGTTAATGCTGTGCCATGGCTGGGTTGGCAGCAGCGCAGGCACCTCTACGGACTACTGTGCAGGAAGGTACATGAGCGGCATCATTGTGACAAGGCATAAAAGAAAGAAAAGAGCTTGCATTTCTATAGCACCTTTCACGACCTCAGGATGTAGGAAGTCCAGCAGCCAATTTGCTCTCAGCTAGTTCCCACAAACAGCAAAGAGATAAATTACCAGGTACAGGACACTTTGGTTTATCCGGAGGTTGTATGTCCGGAAACCTCGATCTAACAGCAGAAATCAGCAGCCATTTTGTTAGGTTTTTTTTCTTTTTTTTTTCTTCTCCTAGCACTTTTTTAAACAGTCAATCTCTGGAAAGCCTCTCTGAAGTTGTTGCTAAGCTACAGAGATGCTTCCAAGGTACGGGCCGACTGTTTACAAGCTGTTGCTAAGCAACAGTGTTTGTTGTCAGATACGGAGATGAAAACCTCCGTATCCTTCAACATTAGCGCTGGTCTGCCCAGAAGTTTTCATAGATCGGCATCACGCCGGTCCCGTCGGTGCCGGATATCGCGAAGTTTCCTGTAATCTGTTTTAGTGATGTTGATTGAGGGATAAATATTGGCCCCAGGACACCGGGGAGAACTCCCCTGCTCTTCTTCGAAATAGTGCTGACATGAATCAGTCATTCATGAAAGAAAGACTTATGAAATAATACTGAGCGGCCTACGGGTGGCGCTGTCCAGGGAGAGTATAAATACTCGGGCACGGGCCCAGCTTGCGCAAGACATTCTTAACAGGAACTAGTGAAGGACACAACTAGACCTCCATGTTGTAAAACAGTTGATTAAAGCTTTTGTTTAACGCTTAGACCAAGTGCCGAGTAGTTTTCTTACGTCAAGTGCAATGGGATCTTTCATGTCCATGAGAGAAAGAAAGAAAGACTTGCATTTCTACAGCGTCTTTCACAACCACCGGACGTCCCAAAGTGCTTTACAGCCAATGAAGTACTATTTGAAGTGTAGTCACTGTTGTAATGTTGCAAACGCGGCAGCCAATTTGCGCACAGCAAGCTCCCACAAACAGCAATGTGATTATCTGCTTTTGTTATGTGGATTGAGTGCTAAATATTGTCCCAGGGCAGACAGGGCCTTGGGTTAACCTCTCATCTGAAAGACGACAGTGCAGCGGAGGCTCTCTCAGTACTGCATGAACTGTCAGCCTGGATTAGGTGCTCAAATCCTGAAGTGGGACTGGAACCCACAACCTTCTGACTCAGTGCTACCACCGAGCCAAGGCTGACAGTTGAAAAAGAGAGAAATTTCGTCGGGGAAATGATCTAGACGAGGGAACTAGATGTAATATCTCCAAGTTTACAGACGACACAAAGCTGGGTGGGTGTGTGTGCTGTGAGGAGGATGCCGAGAAACTCCAGTATGATTTGGACAGGTTGGGTGATTGGGCAGAAGCATGGCAGATGCAGTATAATGTGGATAAATGTGAGGTTATCCACTTTGGTGGCAAAAACAGGAAGGCAGATTATTATCTGAACGGCAATAGATTGGGAGAAGGGGAAGTGCAATGAGACCTGGGTGTCCTTGTGCACCAGTCGCTGAAGGTAAGCATGCAGGTGCAGCAGACGGTTAAGAAGGCAAATGGTATGTTGGCCTTCGTAGCGAGAGGGTTCGAGTACAGGAGCAAGGATGTCTTGCTGCAGTTGTACAGGGCCTTGGTGAGACCATATCTTGAGTATTGTGTGCAGTTTTGGTCGCCTTATCTGAGGAAGGATGTTCGTGCCATGGAGGGAGTGCAGCGAAGATTCACCAGATTGATACCTGGGATGGCAGGAATGACGTATGAAGAGAGATTGAGTCGATTAGGTTTATATGCGCTAGAGTTTAGAAGAATGAGAGGGGATCTCATTGAAACTTATAAAATTCAAACAGGCCTAGACAGACTAGATGCAGGAAGGCTGTTCCCGATGGTGGGGAGTCCAGAACCAGGGGTCACAGTATAAGGATAAGGGGTAAGCCATTTAGGACTGAGATGAGGAGGAATTTCTTCACCCAGAGAGTGGTGAACCTGTGGAATTCTCTACCACAGAGGGCAGTTGAGGCCAATTCATTAAATATATTCAAGAAGGAGTTGGATATATTTCTTAAGGCTAAAGGGATCAAGGGATATGGGGAGAAAGCAGGGACAGGGTACTGAATTTGGATGATCAGCCATGATCACATTGAATGGCAGAGCAGGCTCGAGGGGCCAAATGGCCTACTCCTGCTCCTATCTTCTATGTTTCTATAGTAGTGTTAATTAAATGAGGAGGTAGGAAAAGTTTGTACTGGGGAGAGAGTTGGAGGCTAGAGCGTTAGCTGCCTATTTAACAATGGAGGCCACCACTGATAGCCTGATTCCTATCTTTAGCCAGCATAATTGTGTGCACATTGGGAAATGTTGATGTACAGAGGGACCTGGGTGTCCTTGTACATCAGTCACTGAAAGCAAACATGCAGGTGCAGCAAGCAGTTAGGAAGGCAAATGGTATGTTGGCCTTCATTGCAAGAGGATTTGAGTACAGGAGCAAGGATGTCTTACTACAGTTATACAGGGCCCTGGTGAGACCACACCTGGAGTACTGTGTGCAGTTTTGGTCTCCTTACCTAAGAAAGGATATACTTGCCATCGAGGGAGTGAGCGAAGGTTCACCAGACTGATTCCTGGGATGGCAGGACTGTCATATGAGGAGAGATTGGGTCGACTAGGCCTGTATTCTCTAGAGTTTAGAAGAATGAGAGGGGATCTCATTGAAATGTATAAAATTCTGACAGGGCTAGACAGGCTGGATGCAGGGAGGATGTTTCCCCTGGCTGCGGGGGGGGGGGGGGGGGGGGCGGTCTAGAACGAGGGGTCACAGTCTCAGGATACGGGGTAGGACATTTAGGACTGAGATGAGGAGAAATTTCTTCACTCAGAGGGTGGTGAACCTGTGGAATTCTCTACCACAGAAGGCTGTGGAGGCCAAGTTACTGAATATATTTAAGAAGGAGATCGATAGATTTCTAGACACAAAAGGCATCAAGGGGTATGGGGAGTGAGCGGGAATATGGTATTGAGATAGAGGATCAGCCATGATCATATTGAATGGCGGAGTAGGCTTGAAGGGCCGAATGGCCGACTCCTGCTCCTATTTTTCTATGTTTCTATGTTTTGCAGCAGGAGATGCTGGACATCGATTAAGTTTGGATGATCTTTTTCCCCCCGGTGTATCTTTGTTTAACATGAGAACAGGTTGACCTCCTTTTAAAGATTCTATGCAGCCACATTTTGTTTATTTTCTCACAAATTATAATCTGCGCACAATCACTTACTCCTAGTGGGGATCCCTGAAGAGATCGAGAATGTTTCATCTGTACACAGTTTTCAAAATAAAAAAAATAAAATGAATGTTAGTTCTTCGCCCCACCTAGTACAATTGCATCACGATTGATAGGCTGGGGTCTGAGTCAAATATAAATAAAAAGTGGCTGCTTTAAATTCACTTCAGCAAATATTCATTTCAATATTTTAAAACTGAATTGATTTAAAATTATGATTTTTGCTGAAGGAATATTGATTACTACCGAGCAAGATCAGGGACTCTCTGAACACATTTATTAACCATTAAAACATTGAATTTCTGAAACTGAGAACATAAAATTGTATCCAATGGACAGTTACTGTGCATAAAAACGATATAGTGCAAAGGTCACTGCAATGTGAGTGTGTCTGTGAAGGACGGAGATGTAATCACAGAATCACAGAAATCACAGAAACCCCACAGTGCAGATAGAGGCCATTTCGGCCCATCGAGCCTGCACCGACACATATCCCACCCGATCCCCATAACCCCAACAGATATCCCACCCTATCCCTGTAACCCCACGTATTTAAGCCCCCTAACACTAAGGATCAATTTATCATAGCCAATCAACCTAACCTGCACATCTTTGGACTGTAATGTAACCTCTATATATATTTTTATCATATCTTGATGTCCGTGGATGAAGTGTGTATTCCTTGGAGTTTTCTTTTCTTTATAAGTTTCATTGAAAAGTTTCTTGAGCCTGCTATAGGGAGACAAAAACAGTAAGGCCCCGATTTTTGGCTTGTGTGGGAAATGGTCGGATTTCCCCGAATGTGGGGTTTCTGACACACAAAAAAATGTGTCAGCCAGCTCCACGCAATTTTCCCTCAAGTGGCCAATTAATTCCCAGTATGTGGGCAGCCTTGCTAATTGTTCAATTCGTGTCAGAAAGCCCCACAGTATGATGTCATCATTCGTGGTGCTTTCAAGGTCCATAGCAAGCACTGCATCCTCTGAAGGCTTCCAAACGAACCATACAGGATGGCAGAGGAGCCTACAGCAGCTGTGGCCAGTGCCAGACCCCGAGCTACCTCCAAATTCGACGAAGCCTCACTGCAGGCATTATTGGATGGGGTTAGGGCCCACAGGGAGGTCCTTTTCCCTAGGTCAGGCAGGAAGAGGCCTCCCACTGAGACCAAGGCTGCATGGATGCAGGTGTCAGCAGATGTCAACTCGAATGTGCATGTAACCTTGGCATCACATCTCTAACTCCTTCCTCTACTCCCCACTGTGGAGGAGGAAGAGGCTGTGCAGCCAGACTCCTCAGAGGAAGCTCCAACCTCTGAGGGCGCAGCGTCAGCAGAAGTAAGCGCACCCAGCACCAGCGCAGACACTCACACCTCAGGGGGACCTTCGGGACATAGAGTAGTGTTGTCACCTGGTGCTTCACAGCTCACAAGTGAGCCTCAGCAGATTCTGGAGACAGGGACAGCAGTGCAGAGTCCTCGTTGGAGGGAGCAGGACTCTGCCAGCTCAGCTCAGCTGCGCTGCATGTCGCCCCTCTGCCTCTGGGTCCATCCGCAACAGAAGAGGTGATGGATCTCCATGCACAGATGCAGGAGTCTCTGGCAGGTTTTGTCTCCAGGGTCGCTGCGAGTGTGGAGCGAATGAAGGAGTCCATAGCGACCATGAGCAGAGCCTTTGTGGAGTCATTGGCGCATGAACGCATCACCATGGAAAGGTTGGCAACCTCCATGGAGGAGATAACTCGCCAGGGTACGGAAACCATGGTGAGTGCTCATAAGAGAATGACATCTCTTGAGCAACATTGGTCATCTATTGAACAGAGAAACCAGACCTTCATGGAAGTCCTTCTGAGTAGTACTGCCAGTGCAGAAACGGGACCCCATGGCCCCCTAACGCGCAGCAAGGTGCTCTTAAGCCACTTCCAAGCGCTGGCCCCTTCTGGCCTGTGCAGCTTCAGGTGAGTGAGCAGCAGCCTGGTGCTCCTGGTGCTCATCTTGCTGTTCCTGGTTCTGCTGCTGCCACCTCTGCTGCTGGAGATCCTCTAATGGCAAGAAGGGAAGGAAAAAAAGGCATCCCATGCTTCTCGTAGATGCCTCCGCTGAGGAAGCGCTTAGTGAGGGTGGCGAGAGGGGCTTCCCAGGAGATCGCATTGGAGAAGTGTGTGAGGCTCCAACCTTCCACAGCTGTGCCCAAGCCTTGAAGAAGTAGCCCCAAACCTGCAACAACAAGGTGCTTCAACATACAAGTGCTGTCCCTTTAAATCGCAGCTTCTCCGATTGACCTGCAGCTGACAGCAAGCAAGCTGGCAAGCTTCACGCCAGTTTCATCAGCGGGGTTCCCCGCAGGCGTGTTTAATGTGGGGATCCCCTGAAAGTCGCAAGGGCACCCTAAAATTGGCTTAAACAAGGTGATAATTGATCATTACTGTTCCGACGGCCAGTCCCGCCAGCGGCAGGCGGGACTGAAGCGGGTCGGAGAGAAACGGCGGTCCGAAAGTCAGACAGGGCGGGGAGTCAGGCGGGGGGGGGGGTCGTGACCCGCTTTTTCAGCGATTTTCGGCCCACAGCCGCATGAAAAGCCGCCCGACGGCTGGCAGAAAATCGGGGCCTAAGTGTTGCACCGTGCGAGCATTATATAGACACAGTCAGAATAACCACTTAGCAATCTCAAGCTAGTACACTCTTTACAGAACTACAAATGGAATTCTCCAACTTTACTATTTGCGTTCATCAAAATTAAAAACCAATCTCTCAATGACTCCGCCTCCACAGCTCTCTGGGGCAGAGAATTCCAAATATTTACGACACTCTGAGAGAAGAAATTCCTCCTCATCTCCGTTTTAAATGGGCGACCCCTGTTCCTGAAACTCTCCATATCTAATCATGTGTAGTCAACAGAAATCATGGTTCGCATTACTAAATTACAAGGAAACTTTCTGGTATCCGGCAGTGACGGGACCGAGCTGGTGCCGTACCATCAAAACTGCCGTAGAAACCAGCGCTAATGTTAAAACATACGGAGCTTTTGAGCTCCGTGTGAACCAACAAACCCTGTTGCTTAGCAACAGCTTCAAAACAGTCGGCCGCAGCTTAAAAGCGTCTCTGTAGCTAAGCAACAGCTTCAGCTAGACCTTGCAGAGCCTGACTGGAAAAAAAAAGCAACGAGAAGTAAAAAAACTTATAGGAAACGGCTCCTGAATTTTGCCAGTAGATAGAGCTTTCCGGACATTTAGCCTCCGGTTAAACGAAAGTTTCCTGTAGTTGGGTTTGTATCCTTCCACGAGCATAGTGGGTTTACCAACTTCCAATAATACTACCAATCTGCAGTTGTGATCTGGACCTACCAATGGCACAAGTCCCTGGAGTGCAGGGTTCCTGGGCTTTCTGGAGTAGAAAGTACTAAAGTAAATTTAAAAGGCAAAGGAGAGGAGGCCCAAATTTTCAAAACAGCTGTGACTCTGGGGGTTACTTATGAAATGTTATCTGTAGTGTCCGGGTATCAATAATACTCGGACTGCAGGAGAACAATAAAACAGGTATTTACTGAACAGAGGGGAACTCAAGACTGAAATACAGAAGCCTGCTATGGCTTTATATACAGGGGTGGTCACTGCCGGTACTGCAGTATAGAATCAGTTCTTCTCTTAAAGGTACATACACAACATTATCCTTGTGAAGTTCACTGTTAGAGAGAGACTGAAATGATGGCGGAGGGGGTAACCTAGAGTGTACGTACAATACAACTTTAGCATTGCGGCAAAGTGGTTTCCGCTTTGCGCCCATGCTAAAGTTATTCACTTAAGTGCGTCCTTAATCAGATGTACCTCAATGATATAGCCCACTGCTCCAAAAGACTGGACAACCCTGGCCTAAACCACAGTCTAATAAATTGTTTATTCCACTGTTTTCCAACATTCAGAAGGTCACGAGAGGGCTAATGTCATATCCAGTAGGCTAAATACAGTAATGAGGGGTTCTGTTTTACCCCGGGCAACACTACAGTATCAGATACTGTATCGTTAAGGCTTTTAGATTTTTAAACCCTGTTTTCATGTTTTAATAAAGTCAAAATTCCGTTCATAGGATGGTGTATCTCTTGGAATATGGGTATTTCCTTTACACTAGAAGGACAAGGACTGTGTTTTTAAGGTCGCACTTTGGTTAATAAGGAGTAAGTGCTCACTTCTGGGAGCATGAGAGAAACTTCTGAATGAAATGCAGAAACGTAACCCGCGTTAAAATAGTGGACTGAGGAATAGCATCCTCATGTGTTCACGTTTGTCTTTTTAAAAATTCGTTCATGGGATGT
The DNA here is from genome assembly GCF_052327205.1 of Somniosus microcephalus. Taxonomy (NCBI): domain Eukaryota; kingdom Metazoa; phylum Chordata; class Chondrichthyes; order Squaliformes; family Somniosidae; genus Somniosus; species Somniosus microcephalus. The sequence goes on from NC_141006.1 coordinate 75,055,666, forward strand.
GGGCATTGCTGGCAAGGCCAGCATTTATTGCCCGTCCCTAGTTGCCCTCGAGAAGGTGGTGGTGAGCCGCCTCCTTGAACCGCTGCAGTCCGTGTGGTGAAGGCGCTCCCACAGTGCTGTTAGGGAGGGAGTTCCAGGATTTTGACCCAGCGACGATGAAGGAACGGCGATATACTTCCAAGTCGGGCTGGTGTGTGACTTGGAGGGGAACTTGGAGGTGATGGTGTTCCCATGCGGCTACTGCCCTTGTCCTTCTAGTGTAAAGGAAATAGCCATATTTCAAGAGATACACCATCCTATGAACGGAATTTTGACTTTATTAAAATATGAAAACTAGGTTTAAAAATTGAAAAGCCTTAACGACACAGGCTGCAAACAGAACACAGGCTTTTGAGATAAGATGAAGTGTTAACACAAAAGTTGTAAACACCATACAAGTTTTTGAAATGGGAATTGATTGTTAATACTAAGACAATGGCCCCATTGAAGCAAAGGGTTGGAGGTTCCTCTATGTCTGAACATTGGGTCCAACACAATAACAATGCCCATGTAAAGTGTTAAAAACTAACACTTCGAACAGAAACTTAGAACATTAAAAAACCATGTGCCTTTGATAAAAGTAACATCAAATGAGACAGGAAACATAAATCAGTAATATAACCAACTAAGATGGCTAGGAAAACAAACACCCTGGTTGAAGTGTTTTCAATTTACATGTTGTAAAATATACAAACAGAAGACTTTGAAAATATGTCTTCAATAGATGACACCAAGCAATCACATGGTTTTTGTGTTGAACTTGGAACACATAGGAGTCACGACGTCTGCTTCCAAACAGCTAGGTGATTTTAGAATTGAATGGAAGACCTTCGATAAAAAAGGCATCAAATAGATACATAAGTTATAACCGTTTTTTATGATACGTTTTGAACACCTAAACAACAGACAGGATTCTGAGAGTTGGCAGCTGAATTGACAATAAGAGTAGAAATGAATTCAACAAAGAATGACTAGAGATAATTAGCTTACATCAGCAGAAAACTTCAAAGGATAAACCATGAAAAAAAGGTATAAAAATAGAGCTTTTCAGATGGAGAGTCAGAAGTCGCTGGAAAGGGCAAGCGATTCTCAACTTCAGAGGCAGGCTCTGTAAGTTTTTTAATTCTTTGAGTCTTGGGGATCAAGAGGTACTCATTTGATTTTGGTGGATATTCTGGATCAGAAATAATAAGAAATGTAAAAATGTACAAAGTTAAGATTTGAGAATAAGGATCCCTGAGAATAAGAAATGTAAGCTATTTGTATTTTGAACTGTTAAAGTCGCGATTGACTCACACGCTGTTAACTGTATGTCGGCTCTTAAATAAATCTATATATTTTTAGAATTGTCTCAAATAGTATTTCTGTATCAAACTTGCAAACTCAATTTCTGTACACTCTTTGGTAAGGAGTTGCAAATTCTGGGGGAGTATTCCGGACCCTCATAATATCCGGAAGGTTACAAGTCTAGTTAAACTTATTAAAAGTGCTATCTGGAGGACGGTAATATCTTCAGGTCGTTTCTTTCCTTTAGGGAGAGATAGTCTGGACCTTTAGACCCAATTAAGCATCTTATAGAATTGGGCTATCTCTAACTTTAGTTGAAGGTGAACGTCTGGGGAATACGCCTGATCTGGGGTAGCCCGAAAAGGGCTAGGACTAGTAATTATCCCTTCACTAGATGGTAGAGGTCACGGGTTTGGGAGGTGCTGCTGAAATGTCAAAGTTTTGATATCTAAAACAGTAATATTTAATCTTAGATTTCTTCAGATAAACATGTGATGGAAAGACAGAGAGAATAAAACAAGGAGATAGTTGTAAGGGAGCAATTTATTGAAGTTGTGGCAGAGCCACTAAGGGACTCTGATTAACTGTATATAATTCCCTTTACCAATGTGTTAGCTACAGCCTGAATCTGTATCTTTGTATATACTGTTTGCATGTACAGAGCGCGGTCCCTTTAAGAGCACGGGCAAACACGATGACGTCACGCCGTTCATCACGTGATCCCCAATGGCGGGAAAAATGTGATGATGTCATGATGCCAGCCATGGGACCGCCCAGGCAGTCCTCGTGGAGCCTCCGAACTGATAAGACCTGTATGCGTAGTTCTCTTGCGTTTGTTTGTTAAACTCAGTTAGTTTTACATTAAACATCTTTTGATTGATCGCCTGAGTTGACCTCAGTCTCTTGATAGGAACTAGACATTCCTACATTGGTGACCCCGACTTTTGCGAATGGTTTTCGCAGAAGGAATGAAGCATGGAAACAAACGCCATTGCATTGAAGCTACCGCAATTCTGGGAGCAACAAGCGACCTCGTGGTTCATCCAGGTTGAAGCCGAGTTTGCACTACGGAACATCGTTGCGGATCAGACCCGATACTTTTACGTGGTCTCCGCACTCGACAGCTCCACCGCCTCGCGGATCGTCAGCCTGCTTGAGAAACCCCCGGACGACCGCAAGTATGAAACACTCAAGGCGCAGTTGTTACAGGTCTTCGGGCTCATGAAGTCGGAGCGCGCCCGCCGACTGCTCGCTATGCCCGGCCTCGGGGTCTCCAAGCCGTCTGAGCTAATGAGCCAAATGCTCATGCTCCTTGGCTCCGAACCGGAATGCTTCCTCTTTAGGGAGCTATTCCTCAGTCAGTTACTGGAGCAAGTACAAGTTGCCCTGGCCAGGTCCAAAGTCACAGACTGCGCACCGCTTGCTGCCGAAGCGGACAAGATTTTCGCGGTGATGCAGCAGTACTGCGCTGCCACGAGGCGCCCATCCCCCACAGACGTCGCACCAGCTCCTCAACCTTCAGGGCTGTGCTTCTAACATGCGTGGTTTGGCACGAAAGCCAGATGTTGCCACCCTCCCTGCAGCTTCTCTCCCAAAAAAAAACAACTGCAACCCCGGCAAAAGAAGAACGGGTCTGACAGGTGCCCCGCGGCTACGATGGCAATCGGAAATTCTGGCAAGCTGCTGTTCATCACTGATTCCATCTCTGGTCGGCGATTTCTATGCGACACCGGCGCACAGTGCAGCATTCTACTCGTGTCCGCTATTGATGTACAAGCTGGGAGGCACAGCCTCTCTCTCGAAGCGTCTAATGGCGGAGCTATTCGGACTTTCGGCAAACGGCGGGTCCAGGTGTGCTTCGGAGGCCAGCGATTTGTTTGGGAATTTGTTACGACCAAGGTTTCACAAGCCATTCTCGGTGCAGATTTCCTGTGCGCCAACGGCCTCCTGGTCGATGTGCGGAACCGGCGGCTGATCAATGCGGCCACGTTTCACTCTATTCCTTGCCACCATTGTAACACCATGTCGCGCTCCGTCTCCTGCGCTTTCCCAACTCCGGATGAGTTCGCTCGCCTGCTAGGTGAATTTCCAGACCTGACCAGACCTACGTTCTCCTCTACGGCCACAAAACATGGTGTGGAACACCACATCACCACCACCGGCCCCCCGGTCCACACACGGGCCCGGCGCCTCGAACCCGGCAAGCTGGCGGTCGCGATGGCGGAGTTCGCTACGATGGAACGCCTGTGGATTATTCGCCGGTCGAATAGTCTCTGGTCTTCGCCTCTCCACATAGTACCGAAACCTGGCGGCGGATGGCGGCCATGCGGCGACGCTACCACGCCTGATCCCCCACATTCAGGATTTCTCTGCCCATTTGGCAGGGAACACCGTGTTTTCCAAGGTGGATCTTGTCCGAGGCTACCACCAGGTCCCGGTACACCCGCAGGATGTGCAGAAGACCGCAGTCATCACCCCATTCGGCCTTTTTGAATTTTTGAGGATGCCTTCTGGGTTGAAGAACGCCGCCCAGGCCTTCCAGCGCCTCATGGATTCCATGCTGCGGGACCTCAAGTTCCTTTTCGTCTACTTAGACGACATCCTCGTGGCCAGTCGAAATAAGGAGGAACACATCGCGCACCTATGCACCCTCTTTCGACGCCTCAGCCAACACGGCCTGATTCTCAACCTGGCCAAGTGTCAGTTTGGTCTGCCCCACATTGATTTCCTGGGACATCGCATTACATCGGAGGGAGTGGTGCTTTTGCAAGAGAAGGTAGAGGCGGTGACATCCTTTCCGCGCCTGCAGAACATCAAGGCCCTGCAGGAGTTCCTCGGAATGGTAAACTTTTACCACCGTTTCATGCCTAAGGCAGCTCTGCTCATGCAGCCCCTGTACGAGGCCCTCAAGGGCAAGTCTGGCAAGGATCCAGTAAGCTGGACGGTCGACATGGACCGGGCATTCGATGACACAAAACGCGCCCTAGCCAACGCGCACCCGCTGCCAGGCGCCACCATCGCCCTCACCACCGATGTGTCAGATTACGCCATCGGTGCAGTGCAGGAACAGTGGGTAAATGGAACGTGGCAACCGCTGGCGTTCTTCAGCCGTCAACTACGGCGAAACGAGCGAGCGTACAGTACCTTCGACCGGGAGTTGCCGGCTCTTTTTCTGGCCATCCGCCATTTCCTGTTCTTGTTGGAAGGACGTCCTTTCACTGCTTTTGTGGACCATAAGCCACTAACGTTCGCTATGGCCAAGACCGCCGAACCGTGGTCAGCCCGACAACAACGTCAGTTAACGTTTATCTCCGAATTCACTACTGATATTCAGCACGTGGCCGGTAAAGACAACCTGGTGGCAGATTGCCTCTCCCGCGCGACCGTCCATGCAGTCCAGCTCGGCATTGACTATGCCCTCATGGCTGTGGATCAAGCCTCGGATCCAGAGGTGCAGGCTTACCGAACCGGCATCTCTAGCCTCCAGTTGGCCGATGTCCCATTCCATTCCGCAGGCACCACGCTGCTTTGTGACGTCTCCGTACGAGACCCTCGCCCGATCGTGCCGGTTGCCTGGCGCCGCAAAGTGTTCGACGCCATTCATGGGTTGTCACACCCTGGAATGAAGGCCTCTCAGAGGCTGATGTCGTCCAAGTTCGTCTGGCGGGACATGCATAAAGATGTCCGCGACTGGGCCAACACCTGCGTGGTCTGCCAGAGGGCCAAGGTTCAGCGCCACATCAAAGCTCCATTGGCCAACTTTGCAGTTCCGGAACGACGGTTCGACCACGTGCATGTGGACCTGGTGGGGCCACTTCCACCTTCCCATGGGTTTACACATATCCTAACGATGGTAGACCGCACCACTAGATGGCCAGAGGCAGTTCCTTTGTCATCCACCACTTCGGCAGACGTAGCCAGGGCGTTCATCTCCTCTTGGGTCACCCGTTTCGGGGTACCTGCGGACATCTCTTCTGACCGTGGACCGCAGTTTACCTCTGAGCTCTGGAACGCAGTGGCTCAGGGGCTCGGCATCAAGCTACATCGCACCACAGCCTACCATCCACAGGCGAACGGCCTGTGCGAACGATTTCACAGGTCGCTAAAAGCCGCACTGAGGGCCAGCCTCCAAGGCGCTGGATGGGCAGACAGGCTACCGTGGGTCCTGTTGGGTCTTCGCACGGCACCCAAGGAAGATCTTCGCTTGTCCTCGGCAGAGCTAGTCTATGGTCAGCCGCTGCGAGTGCCAGTGGACTTTCTTCCAATGCCAACAGAACCATGGTCCGCATCCGACCAACTCCTCAGCCACCAGGAGGCAGCCAGGTGTTTTGCACCAGTACCAACATCGCATCACGGCTTTCAGAGCTCCCACGTCCCAGCAGAGCTGAAGAACGCCGAATATGTGTTCATCCGCCACGACGCGCATCGGGATCCGCTCAAGGCCCCTTACACTGGTCCTTTCCGCGTGCTAGAGCCGGGAGACAAAACTTTCTCAGTGGATATCGGAGGTAAACCGGACCACATTTCGGTTGACCAGTTGAAGCCGGCACACTTGGACCTTGACCGCCCTGTCGAGACCGCACAGCTGCTAAAACGTGGTCGACCACCCACAGTCGCCGTGCCAGATCAAGCGCAACCACCCGCCAGCCCGCCCGCCATCCAGCAGCTCCCACTTCAGGTGTACAGAAGTCGCTCTGACAGGCTTGTCAGGCCTCCTCGCCGTTTGACTTTTTCTATTAAAGACAATTCTGGGGGGGCGCATGTGGCAGAGCCACTAAGGGACTCTGATCAACTGTATATAATTCCCTTTAACAATGTGTTAGCTACAGCCTGAATCTGTATCTTTGTATATACTGTTTGCATGTACAGAGCGCGGTCCCTTTAAGAGCGCGGGCAAATGCGATGATGTCGCGCCGTTCATCACGTGATCCACAATGGTGGGAAAAACGTGATGACGTCATGACGCCAGCCACGGGACCGCCCAGGCAGTCCTCGTGGAGCCTCTGAACTGATAAGACCTGTATGCATAGTTCTCTTGCGTTTGTTTGTTAAACTCAGTTAGTTTTACATTAAACATCTTTTGATTGATCGCCTGAGTCGACCTCAGTCTCTTGATAGGAACTAGAAATTCCTACAAATTAATAGTTTTTAATAATAATCTGTTTTTCGGATGAGACGTTAAACCGAGGTCCCGTTTGCTCTCTCAGGTGGGGCTATAAGATCCCATGACACTATTTGAGGAAGAGCAGGGGAACTCTCTGGATGTCTTGGTTAACATTTATCCCTCAGACAACAGCACCAAAAACAGATGATCTGGTCATTAATCTCAATGCTGTTTGTGGGAGCTTGCTGTGTGCAAATTGGTTGCTGTGTTTCTCAAACTCTGAGATGCCCTAAGGTTGTGGAAGGCACAATATAAATGCAAGTTCTTTCTTTCTTTCTTTCTTTCTCTTTCTTTCTTTCTTTCTATCTATCTATCTATCTATCTATCTTTCTATCTTTCTATCTTTCTGAGAGAACTAAACCACTTTTAGGAACAGGAAAAAACCTTTGAAAGGTACAAAGGCGAACAAAGCTTTTCAATTGATCGAAAGCCGAACAATCTGTCTTCCCATTATAACCTTCAACCCCTTCTCTTTCCAGAAACATATCTGACTGTCTCTTGAGCCCATCTATGTTGTCCATGTCAGTGGCCTTCCCTGGTATCTTATTCCACAACTCTATTACCCTTTGTATCAAAACAATCTACTCGGCTTCCCTTCTTGGTCCTAACTTCCTCATTTTAACTTGAATCCTCGGTATTTGAACTGTGTGCTGCAGTAAACAATTTGCTTGGATCAATCTTCTCAGTCCCCTTTATAATCGTAACTTGTTTTCAGCCTGAAAAGTTCCTATTTATGTCTATCCTCAGTTTCCTATTTCTAAGCAAATGATTTACCTATTGCAGTACGATGTCCATCTATTCTGCAAATCTTTACCTTGGCTATTCATAGAATCATACAGCACAGGAGGAGGCCATTCGGTCCATTGTGCCTGTGCTATTAACTGCTGATGTGGAACCTTGTAAAAGCTTCCTGAAAATTCAAGTATACAATATCAGTGATGGGGGGGAGCAAAGTCCATGATAGAATGAGTATACAGTGCCTCTGGAGGAGTGGGTTTGACGGACCATATGGCTCCTTCTCAATCTGGATTTTGTTATGTTATAGATTCTAATTCTCACTGTCCACCAGACCAATAATAGCTTCGAAAAATGCGGGGTGATTCGTTTAGCAAAAGTGTGAAGCTTGAGTGGTTTCTGGATGTCAGCAGCACCTCGAGACTGGATTACTGCTCACTGGTAGCAATTTAGTATTTTAAAAAAATCTGCCTTGGTTTTACTGAGTGAGTGAGCTGAGTGTGATAGACCAGCAATGGTGCAGGAGACAGATTAACAAGTATGACTGCTCCTTACAGTATTTGGCAATGCACACATCACTGCCGACTATAGTTATGACAGAGTTTTTATCAGCAGCAGGTTATGAAGAAACATACTGGACGCAACGGAAGGAAATGAGACAGGATGACAAAACAGAAACAATTAAAGAAAAGACTAATAAAATGGAAAGGCATATGATAGATGAAAATGAATCGAGGGTTTTCATGTATGGACATTTCTGAAGCCCACCAGTTAGTCTGCCAAGAAAAAGCACCGTATTCCATCCACCCCTCATTACATAGAATTTACAGCACAGAAAACAGGCCATTCGGTCCAACTGGTCCACACAAGCCTCCTCCCACCCAACATCATCTCACCCCATCAGCATATCCTTCTATTCCTTTCTCCCTCATTTACTTATCTAGCTTCCCCTTAAATGCATCTGTGCTATTCACCTCAACCACTCCCTGTGGGAGCGAGTTCCACATTCTCACCACTCTCTGGGTAAAGAAGTTTCTTCTGAATTCCCGATTGGATTTCTTGGTGACTATTTTATATTGATGGCCTCTAGTTATGCTCTTCCCCACAAGTGGAAACACTCTCTCTGTATCCACTCTATCAAAACCTTTCATGATTTTAAAGACCTCTATTAGGTCACCCCTCAGCCTTTTCTTTTCAACAGAAAAGAGACCCAGCCTGTTCATCCTTTCCTGATATGTATACCCTCGCATTTCTGGTATCATCCTTGTAAATCTTCTCTGCACCCTCTGTATCCTTTTTATAATATGGCGACCAGAACTGTACGCAGTACTCTGAGTGTGGTCTAAATGTCCCCCTAATCTATCGAGCTCAAATAACCCACAGGTTGTTATTCATCTGGTAAGTTTGTGATTTACTTTCTGTTTTGATAAATTTACTGGCACAGGCACGATGGGCCGAATGGCCTCCTTCTGTGTTGTATCATTCTATGATATATTATTTTAAAAAAGCATGGCTAAGGTACAAGAAAAAATCTTCGCTGAAGCGATCTCAACTCCATTCTCCACTGCAGGTTGAAAAGTTTATAATTCACAGTCCAGTCACAGAATAATTGCAGCAGACACTTAAAATAAGTTAATGCCTCATGAATATGTTGTCTGCCACCACAAATATATGAAGCGTGACCATTAATGTCAAATCAGCTATTTTTGCTTTTTTAAGTTTTATTGAGCAGTGCGAGGTAACTCTGCAAGGCATGAAACCAGAAATGAAAATGACATGAAGGGGAAAGAGTAGAGGGGTGGGGAGGGGGTGGGGGTGGTCGGAGACTGTGAAGGCTGACAGAATCGGGCAAAAAAATAATTCAAAATAAAAAATTGAGTAAGTTGTGCTTAAGAAGCCATCAATTTATTTAATGTTGCCAGAAACCTTGCAACGGTTTAACTTGGCAGTAGATTGTTGTCAGATGAGTTCAACCTCTGCATAAATCACAAGAACAGCATAGCCCATAATGTACTAGGTAGAACTGATAGATATCTATTTTATTCATGAGAAAGGAATTTGGTTGAGAGTTATGTGGAACGGTTGCCGAGTACAGGCTAGCTACAGTAATGTCAGCCTACCCAGAGGACACTGCAAGAAAGTAAATGGATGGTGTTGCATTTTGATGTAAAAGTACAATGTAAGAAACTCGATTAATCTGCAAATGTAAAAAAATATCTGATTCTGAATGCATCAAAGGGCTGTGTTTGTGAGTGACCTGACACACTGAAGCATATAATAATGAGAAAAGGTCTTTCGGGCCTTCTAGAGTTTTTTTATCATTTAGTTCCATCTACAGAACTCATGCAGACCATTGTCATCTCCCCCCTTAGTTCCTCTTTAATAGTTTCAGATATGTAACCAAAACTGTGGCTTTGAAATTATTTCAAGTATGTCAGCCGTGGCTCAGTGGGCAGCACTCTCACCTCTGAGTCAGAAGGTTTGTGTGGTTCAAGTCCCACTCCAGGGACTTGGACACATAATCTTGGCCAACAGTCCAGTACAGCACTACTGGAGGTGCTGTCCTTTGGATGAGACATAAACCGAGGCCCCGTCTGTTCTCTCAAGTGTGCGACAAAGATCCCACAGCACTATTTCGAAGAAGAGCAGGGGAGTTATTCCTGGTGTCCTGGGGCCAATATTTATCCCTCAACCAACATCATTAAAACAGATTATCTGGTCATTATCACATTGCTGTTTGTGGGAGCTTGCTGTGCACAAATTGGCTGCTGCGTTTCCTAAATTACAAAAGTGACCACACTTCAAAAGTACTTCATTGGCTGTAAAGCGCTTTGGGACGTCCGGTGGTCATGAAAGGTGCTACAGAAATGAAAGTTCTTCCCTTTTCTTTTTACTATCAGAATGGTTGGCTGAAATTATGGCCCGTAATTTCCGATCGGAGGCTTTCTGCGTGCGGCTGCCCCCATCGGAAAAAAATCTACGAATTTACCTGAGGGCTGCTGAGGTCCGGACACTTGCGATCCTGGGCCTCTCCACAGTCGAAATGCGCAGGGCCCAGGTATCCCAGGGGCACAGGCGGTTCGCAAGCGTCCCTGGGATCACGTGGGCCATGGGGAGCCAATAGGAGAAGGAACCTCCCTTCATACTTTTGACAGATAGACCCATCAAATATATGAATGTAGATAACCCCAAAAACACACTAAAACATTAAATAAATGTTTTAAAAATCACGTTTTTAAAATTAGTTAAAATTTTGAAAAGAATAATTAAAGTTTTTTACGGGGCTAAAAATAAACTTACCTTTTTTAAAAGTATTTTTAAATTATAAATGAGTGAAAAAAATTATTTTTAAAAAGCTTTTTTTCAACTCTTATGCTGGTACCAGGCGTAAGATTTCTAAGGGTTTTCTGCGGGTGGAGGTTCTCCAGAAAGCGGAACACTCCCCCCAGCAGAGGCCCTTCTCCAGGGCAGGCGTCCGATCTGTCGAAAGCTTTCTTGACAGATCGGAAATGCTGGTTTTCAGCGCATGCTCTTGGCATGCCTGAAACCGGCATTTCCGATGCCCCTACGGGTGTGTACACAGCTGGTACACACCCGTAGGGATCGGAATATACGGGCCTATATATTTTTTTAATTGCGAAACCAAGGTGAAGATCTAAAGCCCATAATACAGGACATCATCAAAGTTGAAGAGAGTAGGTAAATTTTCCTTTTTATCTAATTCTATCTGATCTTGCTAATTCAATAAAGAGTTACACCCAAACGCCAGCTTACCTTTAATAGATACTGATCGATGTACTGTACATTTTCATTGTAAAGAATGTACATTCATATAGCGCCGTTCACAACCTCAGGATGCCCCAAAGTGCTTTACAGCCAATGGAGTTGTTTGAAGTGCAGTCACTGTCCCACAAACAGCAATGTGATAATGATCTGTTTGTAGTGATGTTGGTTGAGGGAGAAATATTGGCCCCAGGACACCAGGTGACCTCCCCTGCTCTTCTTCGAAATAGCACCGTGGGATCTTTTACATCCACCTGAGAGCGCAGACGGGGCCTCGGTTTAACGTCTCATCTGAAAGACGGCACCTCCGACAGTGCAGCACTCCCTCAACACTGCGAGTGTCAGCCTAGATTTATGTGCTCAAGTCTCATGGGGTGGGATTTGAACCCACGATCTTCTGCTTTGAGAGAGTGAAAGTGCTGCCCACTGAGCCACAGCTGACACAGCTTTCTATTAACTTCAATTAAATGCTCCATTTTGGTTTGTCCCCAATTTATGATGTTTAAAAAACAAATCACAGTCTTTGGATCTCCTGAGAGCCTGTGGTAGGATTTCTGTTATTTTTGTAATCTATTAAATAATACCAAATGTAAGGTAATAATACTGTAATATTTCATACATTTGGAAAACCTTCCAATCTAATTAAAAGAAATTACTACACACTGAAAAATTCTTACTCATACTTCACTGTCAGTACAACATAAGAACATAAGAACATAAGAATTAGGAGCAGGAGTAGGTCATACGGCCCCTCGAGCCTGCTCCGCCATTCAATGAGATCATGGCTGATCTTCGACCTCAACTCCACTTTCCTGCCTGATCCCCATATCCCTCGATTCCCCTAGAGTCCAAAAATCTGTCGATCTCAGCCTTGAATATACTCCATGGTTCAGCATCCACAGCCCTCTGGGGCAGAGAATTCCAAAGATTCACAACCCTCTGAGTGAAGAAATTCCTCCTCATCTCAGTCTTAAATAGCCGACCCCTTATCCGGAGACTATGCCCCCTAGTTCTAGACTCTCCAGCCAGGGGGAAACAACCTCTCAGCATCTACCCTGTCAATCCCCCTCAGAATCTGAGATGTTTCAATGAGATCACCTCTCATTCTTCTAAACTCCAGAGAGTATCGGCCCAATCTACTCAATCTCACCTCATAGGGAAACCTTCTCATCCAAGGAATCACATGCCTGTGCTAGCTCAAAAAAGCAATTTATGTGCGGAATTGGAATTTCACCCAAATCTCCTTCAATCGCCGATTGTCTCTGGAGTGGGACCTGAACCCACAACCGTCTGACTCAGAGGCAAGGGTGTTGGACTGGCTTCCCAGCTCCCTTACTGCATCTCAGCCCAGCCCTCTTCCTCATCCATTATAATAGCAAGCAAGCATAGGGCCAGCAAAAGAGCCCATTTTAGTTCTCAGAAAGACTGGAAAATGGCCGCTTCAGGTGACTACGAGCGTCTGTGCGGCTGAAATTCTGGTCGTGACTTGAAGACAGCCTCTGAGCAAGCGCAATTGCAGGAGACTCGTGTATGAGGCTCTGTAACTTGAGGAAAGGGCTATTATTATGGGCAAAGTTGCGTTCGGGTGGAGCAATCGATAGACGATCGTAAAAGATCGATGAGATTTGTGTGAAATTCTAATTCTACATGTAAATCACGTTGCATTTTGAGCCAGCACAGGCCTGATGGGCCGAATGGCCTCTTTCTGTGCTGTACGTTTCTATGACTCTATGATTTTCCACAATCTTTTAGGTCAAGTAAATATGCAGGACATCCAGGCCATTAACCATTCGTACATGTATCCCACACTGTAATCTCAGGGCCAAGATGTTGCCATGTCAGCTGTGGCTCAGTGGGTAGCACCCTCGCCTCTCAGTCAGAAGGTCCTGGATTCTTGAGCACAAAAATCTAGGCTGACACTCCCAGTGCAGTACTGATAGAGTGCTGCACTGTCGGAGGTGCCGTCTTTCGGATGAGACGTTAAATCAAGACTCCGTCTGCTCTCTCAGGTGGACATAAAAGATCCCACGGCACTTGACATGAATCTTGTCATTCGTGTGGAAATTACTTATGAAATAATACTGGGCGGCCTGCTGGTGGCGCTGTCCAGGGAGAGCATAAATACTCGGGCATGGGCCCAGCTTGCTCAGGACGTTCTTTAACAGGAACTAGTGAAGGACACAACTAGATCTCCATGTTGTAAAACAGTTGATTAAAGCCGTGTTTAATACTCAGACCAAGTGCCTAGTAGTTTTCTTACGTCAGCACTATTTCGAAGAAGAGCAGGGGAGTTCTCCCCGGTGTCCTGGGGCCGATATTTATCCCTCAACCAACATCACTAAAAACAGATTATCTGGTCATTATCACATTGCTGTTTGTGGGAGCTTGCTGTGCGCTAATTGGCTGCCGCGTTTCCTACATTTACAACAGTGACCACACTTCAGAAAGGACTTCGTTGGCTGTGAAACGCTTTGGGACGTCCGGTGGTCGTGAAAGGTGCTATATAAATGCGAATCGATCTTTCTTTCATGCCAGCTTTATTCCACTGCACAAATGGTGGTGCGCCTGAATTTTCCAACAATGTGTCTAATTGTTAATCTAATTAAATACACTTTAACCTTGATGGTATCTGAGAAGGTTGGTCCATTGGCTGCAATGGGGCTAACTCTCCACCGTTTGTAACCTGTACAGCAGCTTCTACCCTGCCCCGGGGTGGGCACGCCATATTTATATTGACGAATGCCTTTTTTTTTTAAACAATTTTTTCAACCATTCCTCTGGAGGCTGAACAAGAGTTCTAGGCCAGGGCAGTACTGATCTGGAGCAATTTACTTCATTTATTGATTCAGGAATTAGTAACAAGGAATAGAACCCTTGCTGGGAAAAAAAAGCCATTTCAATTAGTGGCAATTACATTTTTGGGGGATATTCTATTTACTGATAAGAGACTGCCCATAAAGTGCTCGTCTAAAACAAAAACCTTTTAAGCTTCATATTTGTTTTGCCTAGGTTTTCAATTATACTTCCGTTGTATTGACATGCTGTGTGCCACAGTGCTGCACCAGTTAGACTTATTTATGGGGGCAGTCTGACCTAATAGGTTACATTTCAGTAGATCTTCTGGGCCATAGCAACTTCTGTCTTAAATATTGAATATTGTCAGTACTTCCAGAGATTGAAAGCCAAGAAATGTAAGCAGTAAAGGTTCTGCTGGGAGATGCGAGTTTATGACCTTCCATCATAAAAAAAAGTTTAGACTACAGTGTGCAGTGTGTAAAATCTGCTGTCAATCTCCCAGTGCACTTCAAGGAAAGATTATATTTTTAAGAGGTAGTGCATTAACGGCCGGCGAGCTAGTCAGATGAAGTGGCCGCTGTGGCCTGATGCGATAAATTTTATAATACTTTGTCTCTATATGTCACTGTACTGTACTGTAGGCATATTTAATATCAGCAGGAATAATTATTGAACAGCAATACTGCTTTAAAGCCACAGGATAGATTCAATAAAACAGACCACAGCCCACGTCGAGGTCAAAATGCTGAAACAACTGCTGGGCACTTAGATAATGTTTAACAGATAAATACAACATACTTGAGACGGCAGGAATATGTTCATGAAATGGATGCATCTGGTTCAACTGGAGTTATCATTGGCAATTATATCAGTTAAAAGGCCAGACTGCTACGATTGCAGACACTGACTGCTTGATCCTGGCGGTAGACAGCTCACTTCTGCTTCACCAAGCTCATACAATCAACCCTCCCAGTTGTATATTCAATCGGACCTGGATTACATTTCCTCTTGGTGTGTCACGAGGGGATTGTTTTGCCCCAGCTCCTGACACATTGCTTTCTCTCAGCCTTCTGCTTATTTCCCTGTGCCACGATTTAACTCTTCCGCTGACTTCCATTTCGTTCAAAAGGGGGGATAACCTGGAGTTGCGAATCTTTGTTGCCCAAAATGTAAGGGTGATCTGAAAAACCTGGCTTACTACACTTTCGACACTGGCTGAAATTAGTTTACTGGCTCAGTCAAGTACTGGTTAAAAAAAAAAAATCTTCCTTTATCGAGTCCAGGCCCTCCACATGTCCTCAGGCCCATTCTGCTGGGATAAATGTGGGGGAGCCGGCACGACTGAGGACAGCTGCTGCCCTTGCAGTGTATCCGGTCAGCACATTGGCATATTTTGGGCAGGCACCGGTGCCACTCCGGGTGTATGTTGGGCACCTGCTACAGAAGGGTGGGTGGGGGGTTAGTGGGGTGGGGTGGGGGGGGAAACGTGGTGCTGGATAGCTACTTTGGGAGAGTCACTGCCAGGCCCACCCCATAATGTGCAGGTTGCCCTCTTAATCTGCCCCCTTTACAGGAAGGTTGATCTAAACCTTCTAGTGTATTATAGCTGGGGTCCTCGAGGTCTTCTTCTTTCCTATGGCAGTAGCAAAGCAAATCAATGTCAATATCTGAGTCAGATATCCAGGCCAAAGCTTACGGTGTAACAGCGTGGATATCTTGTAGGCTGCCTGTGAATTTCCTCTGAGGGCAGTGCTCAATGATGTGCTCCAGGGTCTGATTAGGAGCTCCACAGTCGCATGATGGGGATTCTTTAATCTTCCATCTTCTTCTTCTTCTTCTTAGGAGGTCGACACCTTCACCGAAGCGTACGAGAGCATGGGCCTTACATTAAACATCCGTAAGACAAAGGTCCTCTACCAACCTGCCCCCGCCACACAGTATTGCCCCCCGATTATCAAAATCCACGACAAGGCCTTGGACAACGTGGACCACTTTCCATACCTCGGGAGCCTACTGTCAACAAGGGCAAATGTCAATTGTTGTGTATGTACCTTTAAGGGAATAACTGGTCTCAAACTGCAGTACCGGCAGTGACCACCCCTGTATAAAAGGCCCTAGCAGACTTCTGTAGTTTCAATTTCCAGGTTGTCTCCATTCAGTAAAGACTTGTTATAATCAACTCCTGCAGTCCGTGTCTCAATTATACACGGACATAATACTGGCGACGAGTAAGAAACGAACTTACCTGCAACTCGGCAGCACCTCAGACGACGTTATTGAAGGTCGAAGCCAGAAGAAAGAAAAAAAAAAATAATCCAAAGAAACTCGAGAAACGGGCGTCGACCGTGGGCAACCGCCATCCAAATCATCTAATTGAAAAGTGCAGGAGAGACTGTCGAGAGCCAGGCTTGGTTCTCCAGTCTGTGGTTTCCCAGCTAATCGGGCTGGTGGCAGGTAGTGCACTGATCCTTCCTGGGCTGCGGCGGGCTAGAGCTCGATCGGGTGGCTCTGCAACGGGGCCGGGCAGCAAGTCGGGAAGCAAAGAGAGAGAGAGAGGGTGGAGCACACAGGGCGCAGCCGGTGCTTCAAAGCCGGGCAACGTTCGGACCTAAGAAGATGGAGGGAAGTGTCCCAGAGGGTCCGCTCCATGACGGAAACAGTTCTTCAATTAACGGAGCAAATATTGAAGCGCGATAGAAAAATAAAAATACCGCGGAGAGCGGCGTTGGCAGCAGCGATCGGGGAGACGTGAAGACCATAGGGCGTCGCCATTACAGGATAGTAAAATAAATATAATCACCAGCAACAGCGTTGGCAGCTGCGGCAGCGGCGGGAAAGCGCGGGAGGCGCCATCTTAACTCGGCGGGGAAGAAGGAAAAGCGTGGGAGGCACCATTTTGATCCGTCGGGGACAAAGGCAAAGCGCGGGAGGCGCCATCTTAGATTTTCAAGATGCCAAAGACTGGCGATATCACTGCCTTCGATAATGCAATAGAAGACTGGACCACGTATGTGGAAAGAGTCGAGGTATATTGCGAGGCAAACGAAATAGCCGATGAGAAAAAGGCATCAGTATTGCTAAATTTAACGGGCGCAAGAACGTACGGCCTATTGCGGGACCTGATTACTCCAGCCAAACCGATGGTGAAGAGTTTTAACGAAATTGTTGCTATCCTACAGGAACACCTAAATCCTACACCGCTGCTGATAGCAGAAAGATTTAAATTCCACAGGAGAAATCAGCATAAAAATGAGAGCAATGCTGATTACCTTACGGAACTACGCAAGCTATCAAAGCACTGCCAGTTCAGAGCAGGACTGGCAGATACCTTACGGGACAAATTTGTCTGTGGACTCCTGAGTGAAGGAACCCAGAAGAGGTTACTCTCAGAGAAAGAGCTGACGCTAGATAAGGCTTTCAGCGTGGCAGTATCATACGAAGCAGCAGCAAGGGGAGCTGCAGAAATACAACAAAAGCCACAGGAATACGGCACCCACGAAATGACACGGGGATTTGCAAAATGTTATCGCTGCGGCAGAACTACTGGTCCAAAGACAAAATATGCAGGCAATGCGGGAAGATGGGACACATTACACGAGTTTGCAGGTCTGGGAAGAAGACCAACGACAACAAAAAGGCTACTAAGGAACCGTACAGGAAAGTACAAAAGATGACGGACAGTAGTTCCGAAGACCAGATGAGCGATAGTGAATCCGGTAACAAGAGACTAAGCTGTCTCAAACTTCACAACGTAATCGCAAAAGAGGATCACCGAACCATTTGGGTCACCCTCACGATAGCAGGGTCCCAAGTCAAAATGGAATTGGATACAGGATCAGCTCTAACCGTCATGAATCGAGGAGACTACGAGCGGCTATTCTCACACATACCCTTGAGAGAGACATCCATTGTCTTGAGGACGTATACGGGGCAAAAAGTATACCCCAGAGGAAAAATAAGGGTGCCTGTCGAAAACAACGGCAAGAAAATACGGAATTTGTATCTCTACATTCTGCAAGATGGTGGACCACCGTTATTGGGACGTGAATGGATCAGAAAGATAAGTTTAGACTGGCACTCCATTCAGGCACTGACGGTGGCTGGTAAAAAGGATGACGACGTCACTCCTGGATGATTGTCAACAATCTTAGCTGATGCCAAAGAGGTATTTCAACAAGAACTGGGCACTCTTAAAGGCGTGACCGCCTCGATAAAAATAGAGGAGAATGCAATTCCCAAGTTTTTCAAAGCAAGACCAGTACCATATGCAATTCGCCCAGCCGTCGAGGCAGAGCTGGAGAATCTGGAGAATGCAGGTGTGTTACCTAAGGTAGACTGGAGCGAGTGGGCGACACCCATCGTTCCTGTCATGAAGAAAACGTTAAACAATAAGTCTGAGGAGCCAAGGAAGGTTCACATCTGTGGGGACTTCAAGGTGACGGTGAACCCAGTCCTTCACACAGTAGAATATCCTCTTCCAAGGATAGAAGATATCTTCGCCTCACTATCTGGAGGGAAGCGTTTTACAAAAATTGACCTAGCACAAGCATATTTGCAGATGGAGGTTGAAGAATCCTCTAGGAAGTATCTCACGATAAACACTCACAAAGGTCTTTACCAGTATAATCGACTGGTATTCGGAGTAGCATCAGCTCCGGCGATATGGCAAAGAGCGATGGAACAAGTCCTGCAAGGGATTCCGGGGACTCAGTGTTACTTGGACGACATCCTAGTGACAGGTGAAGATGACAGTGAACACCTTGCCAACCTAGAGCAGGTGCTCACTAGACTACGTGAACATGGGCTACGAGCCAATCGCCCCAAGTGCGAGTTTTTTAAGAAACAGATATCGTATTGTGGCCACGTGATTGATGAAGAGGGGTTACATAAGTCCCCTGACAAAATTGAAGCGGTAGTTAAGGCTCCAGCGCCTGAAAATGTGTCGCAACTGAGGTCATTCCTCGGATTGGTGAATTACTATCATAAGTTTTTGCCGAATTTGTCCACAATTCTGCATCCACTGAATGCCCTACTACGAACGGGAGTAGCATGGAAATGGAGCGATGAATGTAAGCGGGCCTTTCAGAAGAGTAAGGACCTAATCACTTCAAGAGAAGTATTGGCTCACTACAACCCATCACTACCGATAAGACTGGCGTGTGATGCGTCTCCCTACGGCATTGGGGCGGTACTGTCACATAAATTCCTTGATGGTTCAGAGAGGCCGATAGCTTTTGCGTCACACTCGTTAACTTCAGCCAAGCTTAACTACGCCCAGATTGACAGAGAGGCCCTCAGCCTGGTGTGGGGGGTGAAGAAGTTCAATCACTACCTGCACGGTCAGAAATTTACTCTACTAACTGATCATCAACTTCTCATCTCCATTTTCAACCCTCAGAAGGGCGTACCGATAATGACGGCACAACGGCTACAGAGGTGGTCCCTTTTCCTAGGGAGACACCAATATGACATCGAGTACAAAGGAACTAAACAGCATGGGAATGCTGATGGATTGTCGCGCCTACCGTTGCTGACGGTGGAAGAAGAACTGGCAGTGGATCCAGTGGAGTTATTCCACTCGACTATAGTCGAATGTCTCCCTGTGACGAATGCAAACATAGAAAAGGAAACACGAAATGACCCGACACTCTCCTGGGTCTATGATTTAACTGTGAAGGGATGGCCAGCACATGGTGAACCACTGCTGCCAGCATTCTCGCCGAGAAGAGAACAGCTGTCAGTGTGCAGAGGAACCTTGATGTGTGGATCCAGAGTAGTAATTCCACCCAAATTGAAGGATAGAGTGCTCAATGAGCTTCATGAGGGTCATCTGGGAGGGGTAAAAATGAAGAACTTAGCAAGAGCGTTTGTGTGGTGGCCGGGAATCGATAGGGAAATCGAAGAGATGACCAAGAGCTGTACAGGATGCCAGAAGGTCCAAAACGCCCCACCACAAGCCCCTCTACATCCATGGGAGTGGCCCTCATCTCCATGGCAAAGGGTGCACATTGATTTTGCTGGTCCCTTTATGGACTCGATGTTTTTAATTGCGGTGGATGCACATTCAAAGTGGCCAGAGGTAATAAAAATGTCCTCAACCACCACAGAAAAAACTATCACAGTCTTACGAACCATATTCGCCAGGAATGGGCTGCCTGAACAGATTTGCTCTGACAATGGACCACAGTTTGTGTCTGAAGAGTTCCGGAGGTTCTTAAAGAACAATGGTGTTAAGCATTACACATCCGCCCCATATCATCCAGCCACTAATGGATTGGCCGAGAGGTTTGTTCAAACATTCAAGAAGGCTATCAAGGCAATGTGTAATGAAGATATACCCCTACAACACAAGGTGGACAAATTGTTTGCCTACCGGAATGCGACACATGCGGTTACCAACCAAACTCCAGCCATGATGTTCTTCAATCGAAGACTACGATGCCGCTTGGATTTGGTTAAGCCAAACGTCAGAAGAGATGTGGAGAACAGGCAGTTTCAGAATATGAATGAAAAGCCGACCAGGAGTTTTAAGATAGGTCAACCAGTTTTGGCCCGGGACTACCGCACAGAGAAATGGCAGCCAGGAACGATCTGTACACGGCAAGGACCTCTAATGTATACCGTGGACGTTGGAGAGAGCATTGTAAGACGCCATGCTGACCAGATTCTAGAGTCACTGGAAAACGTCAACTCCACACCACGATCTGATACACCTGGTGATGAAACCGAAGTACCAATTGCACCTACCGCAGAATCGGTGATATTGGAAGCAGACGAACCAAACAACAACATTGATCCCGACTCAACCTTGCCAGAAGAACCTGATATCCCAAAGAGGCGTTATCCAGACAGAATCAGGAAGCCTCCTCAAAGACTGAACTTATAATTGCTTAACTTCAACCAATGTATCTGGCAACCATAATTGTAATTGTAATTAGTTATTATTTAGTTGTTAAATGAATGTTATGTACTGTTTATCTAAAAGGGGAGGAATTGTTGTGTATGTACCTTTAAGGGAATAACTGGTCTCAGATTGCAGTACCGGCAGTGACCACCCCTGTATAAAAGGCCCTAGCAGGCTTCTGTAGTTTCAGTTTACAGGTTGTCTCCATTCAGTAAAGACTTGTTATAATCAACTCCTGCAGTCCGTGTCTCAATTATACACGGACATAATATCGATGACGAAGTCCAACACCGCCTTCAGTGTGCCAATCTTCCATCTATGGAGAAGGTGGCAGCATCTACCCTGACCGGTTCTGAGGCGGTTGATGGTTGTCCGCTGTTTGCGAGGAAGGTTTGATCCTTCGGGTTGGACTGTGGGGTCCTCCATAAGGAATCCATTCCGTATGTCGCAGTCCTTCCAAGCATTTCACCATCGGTCATCAAGGCTGAGGGGAGATCGCTGAAGGGCTTCGGCGACAGTCCAAAATTGCCTTCTAGATTTGGGACGGGTTGGTGGTAGGTTGTTCAAGTCGGCCTGGATCAGCGTGTCTTTGCTGGTGTAGCGGATGTATTCTCTGGAGACTGCATATCCTCGGCCAATACCCTAGTATGCAGACTCTGGTGGACCCCACACCTGCCCCTTGGTTGACCTGTACGCCGAAGCTGAGAATTTGGATTATCCATGCTGTCAATCACAAAATGCTCCTCACTGCTCATTAGGTTGATCAGGAAAGCGAGAGGAGTGGATGAATCAAATTTGAGACCAAAGCAAAATACTGCAGATGCTGGAAATCTGAAATAAAAACACAGAATGCTGGAAACACTCCGCAGGTCAGGCAGCGTCTGGGGAGAGAGAAACAGAGTTAATGTTTCAGGTTGATGACCTTTCGTCAGAACGGAAAGAAGTTCGAGATGTGACAGGTTTTAAGCAGGTGTAGGGGCAGGGAAAGGGGGGAGGGGAGGAAAGAACAAAAGGGAAGGTCTGTGATAGGATGGAAGGCCGGAGAGATTAAGAGACAAAAGACATGATGGTGCGAGGCAAAACGAGATGGTAATGGGACAAGTAAAGGAACAAAAGATGGGTCTAGAGGAGGTATAAATTGGAATGGCAGATTCATCAACAGCTGGGGTCCGAAGGAATGAGGGCAGTGGCTATGATCCGAAATTGTTGAACTCGAAGTTGAGTCTGGAAGGCTGTAAAGTGCCTGATCGAAAGATTCGAGAAATGGGCGACACTGAATTTAATGGCTTCAGTGCAGAGCTGATGGTGAACCTAGATCCAAGGAATATATTTTACTGATTTAAAGCAATTTTGCAATCTGGCATTTGGCTCCTCGACGCATTCAAAACTTCAGTTGGAAACAAGATGGTCTCAATGGCTCCAGTTTCTGCATGTGTGATACCCTTTGCCTTTTCTCAAGAGCTCATAGATTGCTAGCGACTTGTATTTTTCTGATCCTAAATATTGTTATACAGCAAGAAAATACAACATGTAACAAAGTTAGGAAAGTGCACAATGTAAAGGTCAAGAAGAACGATGGTTCTGCAAACATTATCGGAGAGCAACGATGGAAGAAACGCCTCTTGATTAAGAAGAGGCAATCTTCTGAGAAGTTAGAATTTCTGCCCATTGATTACGAATGGGCAGGAACTCTATAACTAAATGACTGCAGAAGCTCAGAGAAGCCCAAGTAGAGTGCTACAATAAATGGCGAGGCAAAGCCCTTGAATTCAATATCCAAGGAATAATATAGCTACTGCTCACAGCATCCTATTGTATCTCAAATTGATGGACTTTTAGGCAAAATAGCAGGAAAAGCCACTGTAGAGAATTGCAGCAATCCCAACTTGTTGGGTCTTTTTGCTTAATGGTCTTGTTTTCTTTTATTCGTTCACGGGATGTGGGCATCGCTGGCAAGGCCAGCATTTATTGCCCATCCCTAATTGCCCTCGAGAAGGTGGTGGTGAGCCGCCTTCTTGAACCGTTACAGTCCGTGTGTTGAAGGTATTCTCACAGTGCTGTAAGGGAGGGAGTCCCAGGATTTTGGCCCAGTGACTATGAAGGAATGGCCGATATATTCCCAAGTCAGGATGGTGTGTGACTTGGAGGGGAACTTGGAGGTGGTGGTGTTCCCATGCGCCTGCTGCCCTTGTCCTTCTAGGTGGAAGAGGCCGCGGGTTTGGGAGGTGCTGCCGAAGAAGCCTTGGCGAGTTGCTACAGTGCATCTTGTAGATGGTATACACTGCAGCCACGGTGCGCCAGTGGTGGAGGGAGTGAATGTTTAAGGTGGTGGATGGGGTGCCAATCAAGCAGGCTATTTTGTCCTGGATGGTGTCGAGCTTCTTGAGTGTTGTTGGAGCTGCACTCATCCAGGCAAGTGGAGAGTATTCCATCACACTCCTGACTTGTGCCGTGTAGATGGTGGAAAAACCTTGGGGAGTCAGGAGGTGAGACACTCGCCGCAGAATACCCAGCCTCTGACCTGCTCTTGTAGCCACAGTATTTATGTGGCTGGTCCAGTTAAGTTTCTGGTCAATGGTGACCCCCCGAGAATGTTGATGGTGGGGGATTTGGCAATGGTAATGCCCATTGAAAGTCAAGGGGCGGTGGTTAGACTCTTGCTGGAGATGGTCATTGCCTGGCACTTGTGTGGCATGAATGTTACTTGCCACTTATCAGCCCAAACCTGAATGTCATCCAGGTCTTGCTGCATGCGGGTACAGACTGGTACTTGTACATAAATAAGTCTGATTCTGAAACCTACGTCAATTTTTTTTATCAAAGAACCATATTAAGGGACATCAATGAGTTAAAAAAAAAATTGCAATAATATAAGAAAATATAGGTAGCAAACAAGCAGGATTGGGGCAGAGTGCTAACAAAGCATGTCCGCCAGGCATGGTGATATCACCAGACGCAGTTGATGTATTGGGCTGGGTTTTCATTGAGGAGGCGGGTAGGAGGCGAGACTACGACTTTCGGGGTTGTAGTCCCGCTTCCATCGAGTTGTAGCCAACCCATGCAATTTTGACTTGATTGACCTTGTTGAGCCCGCCCAGCGAGCTCAGCAGGCCAATTAAGGGCCACCCGGCAACAGGTGACATCACAGATTGATATTTCATCTGTCAAGACCTTTTGACAGATGAAATATCAGCGTTTGACAGCTGTTTGAAGCTGTCAAACACTGACAATCTGTACTGTAAGTTAATTCCTTCCTCTCAGGATGATTTAGAGATCTCTCTGGAACAGAAAGCTGACTGCTGCAATTTTTGACAGATCGCGGCCATTCTGCTTTCTGTGCCGGAGATGAGGGACTCCCGAGACCTGAAGGAAGGAAGGCTGTAAAGGTAAGTAAAACTTCTTTAAACACTTTAAACACACCAAACACACTTACCTCTGCACTCATGCACCCATCACTCACCTGAACACCGGACATCTCGACCCCTCCCAGCCCTTCATCCCGACGGCCCACCTCGCGTGGCGTGGTTTGGAGCCGTTGGGAATCCCACACTTCAAGAATGAAAATAGGGATTAGGCTAAAAACTGCCTGTTAACTAGCTGTTAACAGGCAGTTAATTGGCACTAATCCCCTTCCTGCCTCGGGGAGGCGGGTCCCAGCACATGTCGGGTACCCGCCTCCTTTGAAACTGGCATGGAGGCGGGTTGGGGGCGGGATGGGTTCGTGCACCCCGCTTTCGGGATTTTAAACCCCCACATGCCTCCAATCCCGACTCCATGGCCCAATGAAAATCCTGCCCATTTTGTCTACTCTGTTACTTTTTTCAGCATTGGTGGGGTTCTGTACTTTAGTCTTCTACCTTCTCTTAGGGTTGTCAATATTAAAACAATTAAGTGTATTTTTGTTGACCGTTGGCATGTTTGTCCTACAGTTGAAAGCATGTAAAGGATCTATACCGTGGATACTGGATGACCTGAATACCAAACAGGGTTGCTGTGAATGTCCCTGATTATCAATATAATCAGCATTGTTAAGGAGACAAGGTTGTACAATCATTTCCAATTGATAAACATAACTAATCTAAGCAAGCCCGGCTGAGAATTCCAACACTCCATATCATTCCGATTTACCCCGATTGACTACAATTCTTCATCCCAATATAACGCATGCTCCAAATCCAAGCACATCTTTATTAATAACAAAATAATGGCAGTCACTTTTCAGCAATTTCATTGGCCAGTAACAATTATAAGACAATTCTGATTGACGACCAGAACTACAGGGCAGTACTGAGGGAGTGCCGCACTGTCAGAGGGGCAGTACTGAGGGAGTGCTGCACTGTCGGAGGGGCAGTACTGAGGGAGCGCTGCACTGTCGGAGGGTCAGTACTGAGGGAGGGCAGCACTGTCGGAGGGGCAGTACTGAGGGAGTGCCGCACTGTTGGTGGAGCAGTACTGAAGGAGCGCTGCACAGTCGGAGGGGCAGTACTGAGGGAGGGCAGCACTGTCGGAGGGTCAGTACTGAGGGAGCGCAGCACTGTCGGAGGGTCAGTACTGAGGGAGCGCCGCACTGTCGGAGGGGCAGTACTGAGAGAGAGCCACACTGTCGGAGGGGCAGTCCTGAGGGAGCGCCGCACTGTCGGAGGGGCAATACTGAGAGAGAACTACACTGTCGGAGGGGCAGTACTGAGGGAGCGCTGCACTGTCGGAGGGGCAGAACTGAGGGAGTGCTGCACTGTCGGAGGGGCAGTGCTGAGGGAGTGCTGCACTGTCGGAGGTGCCGTCTTTCGGATGAGATTTTAAACCGAGGCTCCGTCTGCTCTCTCAGGTGGATGTAAAAGATCCCACGGCACTATTTCGAAGAAAAGCAGGGGAGTTATCCCCGGTGTCCTGGGGCCAATATTTATCCCTCAATCAACATCACTAAAAACAGATTCTCTGGTCATTATCACATTGCTGTTTGTGGGATCTTGCTACTTCATTGGCTGAAAAGCGCTTTGGGACGTCCAGTGATCGTGAAAGGCGCTATATAAATGCAAGTCTTTCTTTCTTTAAGCAATTTTGAGAGGGGGCGGTGAGTTTGAGTTTATATGGTAACGGTGGCCAGTTTGCTCCCAGCCCCTGTCTCCAGCCTCAGCACTGGGTTCTGCTTTAACACAGAAAATATTTATCTGCCATAGTCATAATTAGAGGGTTCAGTATGATTCAGTCTTAAAATGCGCCCTTTCAGACGGCATTTCGGTGGAGCCAGGCTTCCTGCCTTTGAGCATTTCTGGGGGAACAATTGCAGCTGCTGGATCATTGTGATGTCACTGACCCGCCTACTATGACGCAGTGCTACAAAATATGCTGCCAATTTTTAAAATTTTGTTTTACCAGGAAGGTGAAAAGGACAACATGGTGACAGCAGCGACACTAGAAAACCAGGAATAAACACAGCCACGGGCCGGGATAGACAGAGAAGGAGCCGGGTAAAACACATCCAATTATAGAATCACGGAATGACACTGCACAGTCGGAGGCCATTCATAGAAACATAGAAGATAGGAGCAGGAGTAGGCCATTCGGCCCCTCAAGCCTGTTCCGCCATTCAATGAGATCATGGCTGATCATCCAAATTCAGTACCCGGTCCCTGCCTTCTCCCCATATCCCTTGATCCCTTTAGCCCTAAGAAATATATCTAACTCCTTCTTGAATATATTTAATGAATTGGCCTCAACTGCCTTCTGTGGTAGAGAATTCCACAGGTTCACCACTCTCTGGGTGAAGAAATTCCTCCTCATCTCAATCCTAAATGGCTTACCCCTTATCCTTAGACTGTGACCCCTGGTTCTGGACTCCCCCGCCATCGGGAACATCCTTCCTGCATCTAGTCTATCTAGTCCTGTTAGAATTTTATAAGTTTCAATGAGATCCCCTCTCATTCTTCTAAACTCCAGCGAGTACAAGCCCAATCGACCCAATCTCTCTTCATACATCATTCCTGCCATCCCAGGTATCAGCCTGGTGAATCTTCCATGCTCTCCCTCCATGGCAAGAACATCCTTCCTCAGATAAGGCCCATCACACCTTTGAAAGAACTCTCCAATCAGTCCCACTCCCCCTGCTCTTTCTCCATAGCCTTATAATTTTTTTCCCTTCAAGTATTTATCCAATTCCCTTTTCAAAGTTACTATTGAATCAGGATATATTGAGAGAGTGGTTAGCAAAGCATATGGGATCCTGGGCTTCAAAAATAGAGGTATTGAGTACAAAAGAGAAGTTTTGCTGAACCTTTATAAAGCGCTGGTTCGGCCACAACTGGAGTATTGCGTCCAGTTCTGGTCACCACACTTTAGGAAGGATGTGAAGGCCCTTGAGAGGGTGCAGAGGAGATTTACCAGAATAGTTCTGGGGATGGGGGATCTTAGCTACAAGGACAGGTTGGAGAAGCTGGATTTGTTTTCATTAGAGCAAAGGAGGGTGAGGGGTGATTTGATCGAGGTGTACAAGATTATGGTGGGTTTGGATAGGCTAGACGGGGAAAGGCTGTTACCACTAGTTGATGGTGCAAGGGCTAGGGGACACAGATTTAAGGTTTAGGGCAAGAGATACAGGGGGGATGTGAGGAAAAACTTTTTTACGCAGCGAGTGGTGAGGACCTGGAACTCGCTGCCGACGGAAGTGGGGGAAGCGGAGACACTCAATGTTTTCAAGGGGAGACTGGATAGGCACTTGAGGGAAGTAAACTTGCAGGGCTACGGGGATAGAGCGGGGGAATGGGACTGACTGGATTGCTCTACAGAGAGCTGGCACGGATTCGATGGGCCGAATGGTCTCCTTCTGTGCCACTATGACTCGATGAATCTGCTTCCACCACCCTTTTAGACAACTCATTCCAGATCAAAAAAACTCACATGTAAAAATATTTTTCCTCATCTCCACCCTAGCTCTTTTGCCTATCACCTTAAATCTGTATCCACTGCTTACCGACACTTCTGCCACTGGAAAGATTCTCTCCTTATACAAAACCACTCATGATTTTGAACACCTCTATCGAATCTCCTCTAGTCACACTGGTCCCAACCTTGGATCCGGACGAAACTTGTTTTCTACAAGTATTCATATCTTTCAATGGTCGACACTTGGCTAGTTTCCCCTAAAGAGAGTGGGGCATAAATTCGACTTGCACCCAAAAGGGCATTTATTGCCCATCCCTAATTGCCCTTGAGGAGGTGGTGGTGAGCCACCTTCTGGATCCGCTGCAGTTTCTCATAGCAGAAAACTGATCGGTTTACTTGGCCATTTCAGAGGGCAGATTAAGAATCAACCACATTGCTGTGGGTCTGGAGTTACATATAGGCCAGACCGGGTAAGGACAGCAGATTTCTTTCTCCGAAGGACATTAGTGAACCAGATGGGTTTTTACAACAATCTGGTTGTTTCGTGGTCCTGTAAGATTCACAAAATTTGTGCATTTCCCCGAAGGTTATTATCGATGAAAGGGACCCTGTGTGGACATTTCTTTGAAATTAAAAAGGGTGCCCAAAATGGCGTCCGTGCCTCGTGGCAGAAAGCCTGCGGGTCTCCAAAATGGATTCTGCAACCCAGGCTGTTTGAGGTAAGTCGAAACCAAGCCTGCAGGTTTCCTGTGAACAGCATTTTGTGATTTGGGACCCAGACAAACTGTGAATTATGTATTAGGCCGAATCAGAGGCAGATCTGAATTCAATGAGGCCTACAGTTAAAGCCATCAACAGTCTGCATACATAATCGGAAACAGATTAAACACATCCATCGAGGCTGGACAAGCCCATCAAGGACTTTCAGGACAATACGAGTCCATTATCGGGCCGGTAGAAGCAATTACCGGCCATCTAAAAACCCGTCAGTATAGATTGCTACCATTATTTTAACTAGCCCGCCAAAAGTAAAACAAAGAACTAACCTGATTTGACGGGCAGATAAGGTTTTTCGACGAAGGTATAATTGAAGGCCCCCAGGTAGCAAGGGGCAGTCGTAGTCGTTGGACGAAGAAGAAGAAGACTGCTGCTCAACTGCTGTCGGTATCACCGCTCCCCGGTCCTTCGGCCCCTCGCCCTTGTGACTGCCACCCTTTCCCCCGTCCCGCGCTTACCCCCTGGCCTTTGCCCATGCCCTCTCCAACTCCATCTAGACTCGTCCCGACACCGGGTCGGGCGAACACGGGCAATTCAGGCCAGGCGAAGCGGGACGCGACGAGGGGAGGAGGAGGAAGACCACCCGGGGAAGGCCAACTGAGGGTAGGCTTCGAATTATCGAGCCTTCAGCCTTAGCCGACCTGCGAGTATCTTCATGCAAACTCAAACTGTCGGCAAAGAATCATCCCTGCAAAGTAAAGTACCCAAGCAGAGACTGTAACTTTGGGGTACTCGAACCTGGGCAACGCCCTTGCAGCACCCGGAGCCCACGTGACGACGGCAGGCTCCAGAGAGCACCAAGAGCGAACCCTGAACCCAACCGCGGTTTTGAGTCTAACAAACCCTTTTTATTGGTGAGCATGAATTCTGACCCCTCATAGATTAACCTAGTTAGGTATAGGGGGTGGGTTAAGGATAAGAGGATTGTTAAGATAGTTGTTTTCCCTCGATGTGCCGTGTGTTCCCCATTCCCTGTATAAGTATAGTATCATTATGACTCTCGTGTAATTGTTGCCTGTAGAAGTGGACACTAATAATTTTCCATAAGATTGTATCAAGTTTTCCTCTTCAATAAAATCTTGGTTTTGTTTGCATCCAACCACCTGTCTACTCGAGTCTTCTCTGTATCGTTGCCTGTATCTAAGTCCGGTGTCCAGAACCCAGGGGCGAGCGATTCGAACCGCTCAAGGAAGGTAGTCAGAGGCAAAGCTGACTGACCCGAACACGCCTGTGCAAAACCCCCTACAGTCCCCATTACTGATACTAGCTTTTTAATTCCAGATTTATTTAATTAACTGAATTTATATTCCCCCAGCTACCGTGGTGGGATTTGAACTCACGGGCTGGATTTTCATTGAGCCGTGGAGGTGGGATTGGAGGCATGTGGGGGGTTAAAATCCCGAAATCGGGGGTCCTGACCCCATCCTGCTTCCAACCCGCCTCCATGTCAGTTTCAAAGGAGGTGGGTACCCGCCCCGCACTGGGAACCGCCTCCCCGAGGCGGGAAGGGGATTAGTGCCAATTAACTGCCTGTTAACAGGCAGTTTTTAGCCTAATCCCTATTTTTATTGTTGAAATGTGGGATTCCCGACGGCTCCAAACCACACCAAGTTAGCGAGGCGGGCCATCGGGTGAAGGGCTTGGAGGGGTCGAGATGTCCGGTGTTCAGGTGAGTGCTGGGTGCATGAGTGCAGAGGTAAGTATGTTTGGTCTATGTAAAGTGTTTAAAGAAGTTCTACTAACCTTTACTTACCTTTACAGCCTTCCTTCCTTCAGGTCTCGGGAGTCCCTCATCTCACCGGCACAGAAAGCAGAATGGCCGCCAGCTGTCAAAATCTGCAGCATTCAGCTTTCTGTTCCAGGGAGATCTCTAAATCACCCTGAGAGGAAGGAATTAACCTGGAGTACAGATTATCAGTGTTTGACAGCTTCAAACAGCTGTGAAACGATGATATTTCATCTGTCAAAAGGACTTGACAGATGAAATGTCAATCTGTGATGTCACCTGTTGCCGGGTGGCCCTTAATTGGCCTGCTGAGCCTGCTGGGCGGGCTCAACAAGGTCAATCAAGGGAGAATCGTGTGGGTTGGCTAGAACTCGATGGAGGCGGGACTACAACCCCTAAAATTGTAGTCCCGCCTCCTACCCGACTCCTCAATGAAAATCGAACCCCACGTCTCCGGATCTTTAGTCCAGGCCTCTGGATTACTAGCCCAGTAACACAACCACTATGTGCCGCCCCGAGGCTACAGGCCTCATTTCAATGGAAGTTGCGGCCGCCAAACGAGCCTCCTGATGCAGCTCGCTGGTCGGGGTCTGGCGCATTCCGGACGGTTTCGACGCTGAGGTGGCCCGCAGGTAGTTCCTAGCCAGGAGCACGCCAAAAATCTAACTTTGAAAAAGGCTTTGTGGCTTTTTTTTTTCGAGTGGCATCCATTGTTCCCTTAAAAGGCCGCTGGTGAGGCCGTTCAGAACCTGGCACCACTAGGCGGTGCTTGAGCGGTGCGAGCTCTGCCCATTTGTAACTGTATTTTGCATCATGTTACTACAACCGGCGGAGGGCCCGATTTGCTTAGTAAAGCCGCCTCATGCTTTATTCAGGCGGGTGGGCGGCTCAGCTATTCACAGTCCTGCTTGAATATGGCATCAGGCGGGCCTTGGGCATCAATAGGGCGACCATGATGCCCATCCCCCAAGATTGTCAACATCTGGCCTTCTGATTTTCAGGTGCAAAACGGACGGCAGTGAGTTGAATTCATAAAAACGTAAGAATTAGGAGCAGGAGTCAGCCATTCGGCCCCTCGAGCCTGCTCCACCATTCAATAAGATCATGACTGATCTTCGACCTCAACTCCACTTTTCCTTCCGATCCCCATATCCCTTGATTCCCTTTGTGCCCAAAAATCTATCGATCTCAGCCTTGAATATATTCAACAAATGAGCCTCCACAGCCCTCTGGGGCAGAAAATTCCACAGATTCACAACCCTCTGAGTGAAGAAATGTCTCCTCATCTCTGTCCTAAATGGCCGACCCCTTATCCTGAGACTGTGACCCCTGGTTCCAGACTCTCCAGCCAGGAGAAACAACCTCTCCGCATCTACCCTGTCAAGCCCGCGAAGAATTTTATACGTTTCAATGAGTTCATTTCTCATTCTTCTAAACGCCAGAGAATATAAGCCCATTCTACTCAATCGCAATAAGTAATATGTAACACAAACACTAAAGTTGAGAACATATTGATTTCCAACCAGCCAGGGCCAAGTTACTTTGCAGTTTTCTTGAGATGAAAAACAAAGCACTTTTCCAGCTTACAACACGCACTGGTATGTTTTCTTAAGTCCTCCATTTTTTATTTCTTTGTGTTTTTTTGCTGCATCTTATTGTTACTTGTCCCATCGAGACCACAAGACAATGTGCAATAAGAAATGTCTATTCTACTCGTCAAGTTCATTACTTCCACTGCCCTTTGATCATTTGTTTTGCATGGATTCTACACTCCTGTTGCGCTTTGTAGTCAATGACGAAAGTTTTGAGAGGCCTAATTGGCTCGGAAAAAGCAAACAAAAATCAGTTTCTCACTCTTGCCCACTTGTCATGTGACTCCTTCCTGCAATGAACCCCTTGTGACAGTGAGGTGAGGATAGAATCAGACTAAGCAGTGGTACTCCCTTCATGGTAGACTCGCCCGTTGGCACTCTGTATCCTAGGCTCACATATCTGGCCTAGGTTACTGATCGGCAAACGTGAGTTCAAATCCCACCCCGGCAGCTGGGGAATTTAAATTCAGTTAATTAAATAAATCTGGAATTAAAAAGCTAGTATCAGTAATGGTGACCACGAAACTACTGGATTGTCATAAAAACCCATCTGGTTCACTAATGTCCTTTAGCGAAGGAAATCTGCCGCCCTTACCCGGTCTGGCCTATATGTGACTCCAGACCCACAGCAATGTGGTTGACTCTTAACTGCTCTCTGAAATGGTCTAGCGAGACACCCAGTTGTACCAAACCACTCAAAGAAGTACAGACTACAGCGGTTCAAGGCGGCGGCTCACCACCATCTTCTCAAGGGCAATTAGGGATGGGCAATAGATAGAGATGGCAAGCGGACCGGTGGCGGTTGGCAATTAAATCAATCACGCGCGTGAGTGGAAAACAGATGTTAGGCTAACCGGCCTATAGAATTGGTCAAGATGGCGTCCGTGGTGGTCGCAGGGTAAGCGCTCTCCCTGAGTCGGTCGGCCCACTCCCGCTACAGACACTGTGCATCGGCGCTGATGAGTTCGGCGAGTCAGCGGGGAGGCAGCAGAAGCAGCGATGGAGGCCACCACGACCCGCTGTAGCACGGCGGCCGGCAGCTCCTCGGCGGGAGGCTCGGAGGTCGAACCGGTAGGAGGGGAGGCGGCCACTGGACCGAGGGCGGGAGAAGCAGGCCCTGGAAGGTCGGACACCGCGGGAGGCTCGGAGGTCAGACTGGGTGGAAGGAGAGCCAGGGAGAAGCAGGCCCCGGGACGTCGGTACCACAGCGGCTGAAGATTGTCGGGCAGGAGTGCGGGAAAGGCGGAGCGAGGCGAGAGCGGACCCTATTGTGATGGCGCCGATGAAGATGGCTGCCGTCCTTGCGGGCTCCGTGCGTACCAGGCAGCTAAGTGTCCTTTGCTGCTTGGTGCGCTCGGCTCGTTAAGAAAAAAGCATTTCACTGACTGGATTTCACTTGTTGTATTTGGTTATGTGACAAATAAAATGGAATAAAATGAATAAAAAATAAAATTAAAATAAATGCTGGCCCTGCCAGCGACGCCCACATCCCATAAACGAATTTTAAAAAGTGAATGTACGTGGCCATTTGGCCAAGCTACTGGAGGGCTCCCAGTACCTGTGCAACAGTACGCCAACACACGGCGGGCCCTCAAAGAAAGAAAAAAGAAAGACTTGCATTTCTACAGCGCCTTTCACGACCACCGGATGTCTCAAAGCGCTTTACAGCCAATTGACTACTTTTTGAAGTGTAGTCACTGTTGTAATGTGGGAAACGCGGCAGCCAATTTGTGCACAGCAAGCTCCCACAAACAGCAATGTGATAATGACCAGATCATCTGTTTTAGTGATGTTGGTTGAGTGATAAATATTGGCCCCAGGACACCGGGGAGAACTCCCCTGCTCTTCTTCAAAATAGTGCCATGGGATCTTTTACGTCCACCTGAAAGAGCAGACGACTCATCCGAAAGATGGCACCTCTGACAATGCAGCACTCCCTCAGCACTGCACTGGAGTGTCAGCCTAGATTTTTGTGCTCAAGTCTCTGAAGTGGGACTTGAGCACATAAATCTAGGCTGACACTCAAGGAAGAAAAGGAGAGGGAAAACATCTTCCATGATGATGTATGTCTTGTTTTGCACACTTTGTACAAAAATAATAACTTGCAGGACAACGGAGTATTACAGTTCAACTCTTTTAATAAGCAATAGGTCTGTCAACTGACTCATACAGCACAGTGGGGACAAGATGGCATTAGGACCCCTAGCCTGGGTCTTCCAAACAATAGCAGTCCTTACAGATGCCTGCAGGCCAATGACAGCTCAGCATGTGATCACATGTGAATATAATAGGTATTCCTTACTGATGCCTGCGGGCCAATGATAATTCAATATGCAAATGTTGCAATGTAAGTTCTGTGAATCTTTTCCGTGAACCCAAAAGTTTATGTGGTGAAAGTTCATCATGTCAATCCAACATTATTAAACCCTGACGAGCTTTACTCCATTAATCGCTGTCCATCCATTTAGCCTTAAATTTCTTCATACCGTTCTTAGCCCAGCTCTTTATCGAGCTCTTTTATTTTACGGTAATTTAGTAACATGTTATTAATTGCTTTTGATGGGGGTCTATTCCGCATATCTGCAACTCTGGGAAGAAAAACAAAAACTCTTGTAATCTCTAGCCTTGCCTGAGGCTTGTTCATTTGGTAATCTTCCCTCTGCTTCTTTGATCGCAGTCTAAATAATACTGCAAATGGCACTGCGGCTACCGATCTGAGTGTGGTATCGATGTGCAGTCAGCAAAGCCTTGTTATACTGAACCCTGACTTGAGTCTGGCACACGTCAACATATAATGACAATGGAGGTCTGTGCACATGCGCTCTGATGGGTACGCAGCACTCCACACTTCTGGCAGGGGTTGGAGCATCTGCTGTGTCTTAAAATTATAAACGCCCTACACATATTTTTATTACATATTTAAAAAACTCCCAGGTCCAATGAAAAGAAAGATTTGCATTTCTATAGCGCCTTTCAGAACCTCAGGACATCCCAAAGCGCTTTACAGCCAATTAAGTTTGAAGTGTAGTCGCTGTTGTAATGTAGGAACTGACGTAAGAAAACTACTAGGCACTTGGTCTAAGCGTTAAACAAAGCTTTAATCAACTGTTTTACAACATGGAGGTCTAGTTGTGTCCTTCACTAGTTTCTGTTAAGAATGTCCTGCACAAGCTGGGCCCGTGCCCGAGTATTTATACTCTCCCTGGACAGCACCACCCGCAGGCCACTCAGTATTATTTCCTAAGTCTTTCTTTCATGAATGACTGATTCATGTCAGGAACTATTGCAGTGGTGAGGGCCATTTGCAAGGTTTTACACTGCTTGGATTTACTGTGCCCAGATTGGGACTTGATACCCAAGTTATATTGCCCTTTTGCTTCAATGTGCATCTGCAATGGCTTTCCTTTGACACAAAAGCGTAGGATAGCTGTACTCTTAAATAATCCGCTTCTCTCTCAACAGTACCACAACCTCCCAGCATCCCACAGACCTGGGAGCAATGTTATCCTCACTCGCCTGGTCGGCCGCCTGTTTTACACGCTGGTTCCGTTCTTATCTAGCCAGTCAAAGCCAGAGAATCACCTGCAACAGCTTCTCTTCCCGCTCCCGCAGCGTTACCTCTGGTGTCCCCAAGGATCGATCCTTGGCCCCCTCCTATTTCTCATCTACAAGCTGCCCCTCGGCGACACTATTTGAAAACATATCAGGCCGGGTTTTCCGACCCCCACGGGCAGGTACGAGGTGTGTACGCACCCGTAGGGGCCTCGCAAGTGCCCGTTTCAGGCATACGAAACGCATGCGCTAAAACCCAGCACTTCCGATCTGTCGAGAATCCTCTTGACAGATCCTCCGCCTGCCCGGGAGAAGGGCCTCCGCGGGCTGAGAGTTCCGCTTTCTGCACAACCTCCGCCTGCTGAAAACCTTTAAAAATTGTACACCTGGTAAAAGCGTAAGGCCTGCATAAGAGTTTAAAAAAAAAAAAATTTTCACTCATTTATAATTTAAAAATACCTTTAAAAAAGAGTAAGTTTATTTTTAGCCCCGTAAAAAACTTCAATAATTTTTTTCAATAAATTAAAGTTTTGTTTAAAATAGTCCATTTAATGTAATTTTAAATATGTGATTTAAAAAACATTTATTAAATGCTTAACTATGTTTTTAAATGTGATTTCCATTCATACTTTTGACAGATCGGTGCGCAGAGAACTGTCAAAACTGTAAAGGGGGATTCCCTTCATTGATTGGATCCCCATGGCCCATGTGATCCCAGGGACGCTCGCGAACCACCTGTGCTGGGATACCTGGGCCTCTGCGCATTTCGAAGTCTCAGGACCTATGGAGCCAGCAGGTAAGTGCGTAGATTTTTTCCGATCAGAGGCATCCGCCCGCAGGAAGCCTCCGATCGGAAATTCAGGGCCATTAGGCTCCACATGTATGTTGATGACACCCAGATCTACCTTGATGTAAGAAAAAGGAGACTTACCATCAAGTAACTTTAAAGTAAGCTTTAAGTAACTTATAAACACATTATATACACAAGAGAGGTCTTTACCATGCCTCTGGTAGAAGCCTCTTACAATACTGAACAGACCAGTATTTATACCAGTCCAACAGGAAGTGACATATGACAGGAAGTGAGGTATGTACACAGTTCATAGTTCATAGTTCATAGTTCACAGGAAGTGATGACATAACTTCCCGGAAGTTATCATTTTTATCACATACCTCACCTCCACCTTGCTCGACTCCTCCGCTGTCTCTAATTTGTCAGATTGTTTCTCCGACATCCAGTACTGGATGAGCAGAAATTTCCTCTAGCTAAACAGTGGGAAGACCAAAGCCATTTCATACAGGCAAGTGTGTG
Organism: Somniosus microcephalus; assembly: GCF_052327205.1. Lineage (NCBI taxonomy): Eukaryota > Metazoa > Chordata > Chondrichthyes > Squaliformes > Somniosidae > Somniosus > Somniosus microcephalus. Next base: position 75,092,212 of record NC_141006.1, read on the forward strand.
GTCATCCACGTTGGACCTGAAAAGGATAGATCAGAGTACTTCTAAATGGTGAAAAGCAGTGACAGGATCGGACAAAGTCAACAGGGATTTACAAAAGGTAAATCATGCTTGACTAATCTACTGGAATTTTTTGAGGATGTAACTGGTAGAATAGATAAGGGAGAACCAGTGGATGTGGTGTATTTGAACTTTCAGAAGGCTTTTGATAAGGTCCCGCATAAGAGACTAGCGTGCAAAGTTAAAGCACATGGGATTGGGGGTAAGGTACTGACTTGGATAGAAAACTGGTTGGCAGACAGGAAGCAAAGAGTTGGAATAAATGGGTCTTTTTCCGAGTGGAAGGCAGTGACTAGTGGGGTACCGCAGGGATCGGTCCTTGGACCCCAGCTATTCACAATATATATTAATGATCTAGACGAGGGAACTAGATGTAATATCTCCAAGTTTGCAGATGAAACAAAGCTGGGTGGGCATGTGTGCTGTGAGGAGGATGCAGAGAAACTCCAGTATGATTTGGCCAGGTTGGGCGATTGGGCAGATGCATGGCAGATGCAGTATAATGTGGATAAATGCGAGGTTATCCACTTTGGTGGCAAAAACAGGAAGGCAGATTATTATCTGAATGGCAATAGATTGGGAAAAGGGGAAGTGCAACGAGACCTGGGTGTCCTTGTTCACCAGTTGCTGAAGGTAAGCATGCAGGTGCAGCAGGCGGTTAAGAAGGCAAATGGTATGTTGGCCTTCATAGCGAGAGGATTCGAGTACAGGAGCAAGGATGTCTTGCTGCAGTTGTACAGGGTCTTGGTGAGACCACACCTTGAGTATTGTGTGCAGTTTTGGTCACCTTATCTGAGGATGGATGTTCTTGCCATGGAGGGAGTGCAGCGAAAATTCACCAGACTGATACCTGGGATGGCAGGAATGATGTATGAAGAGAGATTGGGTCGATTAGGCTTATATTCGCTAGAGTTTAGAAGAATGAGAGGGGATCTCATTGAAACTTATAGAATTCTAACAGGACTAGACAGACTAGATGCAGGAAGGCTGTTCCCAATGGCGGGGGAGTCCAGAACCAGGGGTCACAGTCTAAAGATAAGGGGTAAGCCATTTAGGACTGAGATGAGGAGGAATTTCTTCACCCAGAGAGTGGTGAGCCTGTGGAATTCTCTATCACAGAAGACAGTTGAGGCCAATTCATTAAATATATTCTAGAAGGAGTTAGATATATTTCGTAAGGCTAAGGGGATCAAGGGATATGGGGAGAAAGCAGGGACAGGGTACTGAATTTGGATGATCAGCCATGATCTCATTGAATGGCGGAACAGGCTCGAGGGGCCAAATGGCCTACTCCTGCTCCTATCTTCTATAGAAGCAGTGGAGTTCCAAGGAAACTTAGGGTCCATGTACACAGATCAGCAACGCTCTTCAACTACCACCTCAGAAGATCTGCCCTCCCCTTTCTGTACTTCGATGAGTTTTCTTATTTCCGATACCAAACACCCTTCTGGTTTCTCTGAAGAATATTGACAGTTCTGTGCCAAGTTCCTGAGGCATTACAGGCAGTGTTACATCATCAGCTAAGTTGAGAACGGCCAAATGTATTCTCCATGGAACCCTCACAGGTAGGCAACAGAATGTGCAGCCTCTCATCTCACAGTGTGAGCTGAATGTCAGCCCAGGTCCCAGTGCGGAAAGGGCAGTGTTCTAGTACCCGGCAGCACACAGTCCGCTTTCCTTGTTCCTTTAAGCCCAATTTGTCTTTTCTGTGTTGTTCTCGTACCAAGACTCAGTGATGTCACAATGGTTATTCAGATAAGGGCCAAAGGTTTTCACTTTTGCACTTACAATGACAATCCAGTAGATGTTTTGTGCTGCGGTCCTATGGAAGGGATTAAATGCTAGCAACTCTTCGACGTGCTATCTGTACAACAGGTGGTAGGATGCAGCCTCATGCTTATTGATTCTCCACATGGCATGTTCATAATCTTTGCTACGCTGTTGGGGAAGGTGCTGAGCAGAGGCCAGCAGCTCCGCACTCCCCCAGTGAAGTATAGAAGATCAGTGGGTGAGTGACTGTGTGGTGCAATCTGCACACTTCCTAACTGCCAACTTGTGAACAGCACTGATAGAGGCCTGGGAACTAACCACCTGTCTACCCTCTTTACCAGCAAATGACATATTTTCCTCTGTTTTGCTAACTTGGTACAGGAAAAGGCAAGTATAAAGGGGGAAATACAACTTTATGCTGTTCGTTTTTTCAATAAAATTACCGAATGTAAGAAAATATATTGGCCTAGAAATTCAGTGGGCTGCGCCACCAGTTAGCGCCCAAAGAGGGCACTCAGTGGCTTTAGCGCCACTGGCCACACCTACCGCGATATTTAGCGGGGCGCTAATGGCGGCGTTAGCCTGTAGCGCTGCACCGCCACCGAGGACGTCATCGGTGTGCGCAGCGCCCCGCTCCCGCCCCGATGACCATATTTGGTCGCACCTGCCTCTTTAACGCCGGTCGCAAATAGCGACCGGTTCACAGGGCCTACCTGTGGCGGTAGTGGCGCTAGTTAAGGTGGAGGTGCGGCCGGCCGCTTTTTCGGCGGCCGCCTGCCAGCACCTCCGTCCCCGGCCTCCTAAACCACCCCCCCCCCGCGGCATTGCCAGCTGTTTCCCGAGAGCCCGGCACTTCTCCTTGGTGCCGGGCTCACTTGCTGGCACTTGCGAGCGGGGATCGCGCTGTTGCAGGCACCTCCCCCTTAACAGTGGGAGGAAGGCCTGCAGTACCGCAGCGTGCCGTGCCGCAGCGTGTGGCGCTGCGGCCCTTAGCGCGCTGATATTCAGGGTGAGCGCCCCAAGCGGGGCGCGGGAAGCCTCAAGTAGCGGCCCGCTTCCATTTGGGGCGCAGAAACTGAATATCCGGATGGCGCAAGTGGCTCCGCTCGCAGCAGTAATTCTGGCGCCCAGGCGAGCTTGGCGCCCCAAACGGCGCCCAACTGAATTTTTAGCCCATTGTGTGCGGGCTGGAGGAGACAAAAAATATTAAAATAAAATTAGGATAACTCCAACAACAATTGGAATTGGAGGGAACCAATTGTGGGTTGGTAATTGGTTGGGAGGTAGGTGACAGAGAGTACGGGTAAAGGAAATGTACTCTGATTGGCAGGATGTGACAAGTGGCGTTCCCTCGGGATCTGTACTGGAGCCTCAACTTTTCATCATATACATCAATGACTTGGATGAAGGAATAGAAAGAAAGATTTGCATTTATAAAGCGCCTTTCACGACCACTGGGCGTCCCAAAGCGCTTAACGGAATAGAGCGTTGTACATCCAAGTTTGCAGATGACACGAAGTTAGGAGTCACAGTATGTTGTGTAGGTGGGAGCAGGAAGTCATCGACCTGAAACGTTAACTCTGTTTCTCTCTTCACAGATGCTGCCTGACCTGCTGAGTTTCTCCAGCATTTTCTGTTTTTATTTCAGATTTCCAGCATCTGCAGTATTTTCTTTTTGTATAAGATATAAAGGGAGATAGTCAGACTAAGTGAGTGAGCAAAACTGTGGCAGATGGAGTTCATTGTGGGGAAGTGTTAGGTTATCCACACTGGATCCGAGAAAGACAAATTTTCTTAATGGGTGAGAGATTAGGAGCTGTGGAGGAACAAAGGGATTTAGGTGTCCCTGTGCATAAATCACTAAAATGCTTACAAATTATCTTTCCAAAGACAAAAGAAGTGCCTGGAACCTTGGGGCACACTGAAGATGACAAAATAGACATGCGAAGAGAAGCCATTGAAGGAGATGTGGTGGCTACATTAGGACAGGTAGGAAGGGAACGATGAAAGACTGGAAAACAAGAGTGAGCAGTGGAGGATGATTGGACTGGTGGAGCGTGTTGAAGGCCATAGAGAGATGAGGAGGCACAACACGCTGAGGTCACAGTCGTACAGGACATGGTTTGTGATTTCAATCAGGGATGCCATGGTACTGTAGGTGAGGAGAAAACTGGGCTGGAAGGATTTTGTCAGCGAGTGTTGGGAAATCTGGATGAGGAATTGGATGGTGATAGAAACATAGAAACATAGAAGATAGGAGCAGGAGTAGGCCATTCGGCCCCTCGAGCCTGCTCCGCCATTCAATGCGCTCATGGCTGATCATCCAAATTCAGTACCCTGTCCCTGCTTTCTCCCCATATCCCTTGATCCCTTTAGCCTTAAGAAATATATCCAACTCCCTCTTGAATATATTTAATGAATTGGTCTCTACTGCCTTCTGTGGTAGAGAATTCCACAGGTTCACCACTCTCTGGGTGAAGAAATTCCTCCTCATCTCTGTCCTAAGTGGCTTACCCCTTATCCTTAGACTGTGACCCCTGGTTCTGGACTCCCCGACCATCGGGAACATCCTTCCTGCATCTAGTCTGCCTAGTCCTGTTAGAATTTTATAAGTTTCAATGAGATCCCCTCTCATTCTTCTAAACTCCAGTGAGTACAAGCCCAATCGACCCAATCTCTCCTCATACGTCATTCCTGCCATTCCAGGTATCAGCCTGGTGAATCTTCGCTGAACTCCTTCCATGGCAAGAACATCCTTCCTCAGATAAGGCGACCAAAACTGCACACAATACTCAAGATCTGGTCTCACCAAGGCCCTGTACAACTGCAGCAAGACATCCTTGTTCCTGTACTCAAACCCTCTCGCTACGAAGGCCAGCATACCATTAGCCTTCTTAACCGCCTGCTGCACCTGCATGCTTACCTTCAGCGACTGGTGCACAAGGACGCCCAGGTCTCGTTGCACTTCCCCTTCTCCCAATCTATTGCCATTCAGATAATAATCTGCCTTCCTGTTTTTGACACCAAAATGGATAACCCCGCATTTATCCACATTATATTGCATCTGCCATGCTTCTGCCCAATCACCCAACCTGTCCAAATCATCCTGGAGTTTCTCAGCATCCTCCTCACAGCACACACACACACCCAGCTTTGTGTCGTCTGCAAACTTGGAGATATTACATCTAGTTCCCTCGTCCAGATCATTAATATATTGATGACACACTTGAGGACCTTTGAGAGGAAGGGGGAAGATAAAAGTGTCGAGAGTGGCCTTTTTTCTAGTGATAGAGGTTACAACGGCAGTTTTGAATGCCAGGGGCGGGCAACAGAAGCTTAGGGTAAAGAGCAGTTGATAATCTCCACAAGTACACGACCAAAGAGAGGTAGTTGAGTGCTAAACGGGATTAAGGATGGGGGAGATGACTCCGATAGCGGTTTGGGGGATAGGGAAGAAATTGGAAATTATTCTGGGGTATTGGCTCCGGATGTGGGAAGCCTGGGATGGTTCGGGCGGGGAATGGTGGTGGGCCAGCAGCAAGCTGAGCCAGCTTAGTGGCTTGTCTCAGTTTTAAAAATAAAAAAACCTACAAATTCCTCACTCCAAGCGGTTATATGGATGTACAGTGCATTACAGTATAACCCATTTTTAGTCTTTTAATAGGTTCCAACCTGGTTTATAATTATACAGTGCCCCCCTGTGTTCAGATTATGTTTCGACAACACAAAACAAATCAGAATCTTGATTCATAAAACAGGGATTATTAGACACAGAATCTCGCAGTTTTATTAATTTTAGGGTGAGGATTCTCAGACCCCTCTGGAGGGCTTCAGTTTAACCCTTCACCGTTCTGTTCTGGGGCCGCTTCTGTTCTCTGTTGTACATCAATGATTTGGACATAGGGCTAGAGGGGAGCGGTGTCCAAACCTGCAGACGATACTCAAATAGTTGGCATAGTAAATCATTCTAAAGACCAAAGGAAGTTGCAAGGGGATGTCGATAAGATGGTGGAATGGACAATAAAAGGGTCGGATGGAATTCAATGTCACTACATGTGAGGTGGTACACTTCGGTTAAAAAGAAAAGTGATAATTATACTGCACTCACATTTGTGTTAATCAGCTTTTCCTATTAAGAAAGCAGCATTAAAAATCATTTAAAGTATCTCATCATGGCCCAAGAATGAGCTCATTAACTACCAGTAACAGCAGGTGAGCATTAAGTGAGAAGAGGCAATATTGTCTTGTTGGGTTTCTAGGGAACAGCGGGTTCTAAAAAATCTACACAAATTACCATAAGAACCTAAGAATTAGGAGCAGGAGTCGGCCACACGGCCCCTCGAGCCTGCTTCGCCATACGGCCCCTCGAGCCTGCTCCGCCACACGGCCCCTCGAGCCTGCTCCACCACACGGCCCCTCAAGCCTGCTCCGCCATACGGCCCCTCGAGCCTGCTTCGCCATACGACCCCTCGAGCCTGCTCCGCCATTCAATGAGATCATCGCTGATCTTCAACCTCAACTCCACTTTCCCGCCCGATCCCCATATCCCTCGATTGCCATATGAAGAACACCATGATGTCTGTACTCCATTCTCATCTAATTGGTATTTATTACAGTGGTTAACTACATGTAAATAAAATCCTGAGAGTTGCCTTTGTATTAAAGTGATTTCACCTGCTAGCCCAGAGCAGATTATTTGCAAGACTGGCTAAAAGTCATACTCAATAAACAGAAACCACAGTCTAAACCAATCCTCTGAGGCATAATTGTTCGGGTAATGGGGTGATGTAGCGGGGTTAGATATATTTTTACCTCTGGGACTTTGTATTCAAATCTAACCTCAAAGGGTCAGCTGTGGCTCAGCTGGCAGCACACTTGCCTCTGAGTCAGAAGGTTGTGGGTTCAGGTTCCCACTCCAGAAACATGAGCCTAATAGGCTGACAGTGCAGTACTGAGGGAGAGCTGTCTTTTGGATTAGATGTTGAACCAAGGTCTGTTTGCTCTCTCAGATGGACGTTAAAGTACCCGTGGCACTATTTCGAGGAAGAGCGGGGGAGTTCTCTCCGGTGTCCTGGGGCCAATATTTATCCCTCAATCAACATCACTAAAACAGATTATCTGATCATTATCACATTGCTGTTTGTGGGAGCTTGCTGTCTGCAAATTGGCTGCCGCGTTTTCTACATTACAACAGTGACTACACTTCAAAAAGTACTTCAGTGGGATGTACGGTGGCCGTGAAAGGTACTATAGAAATGCAAGTCTTTGTTTTTAACTGTTGGATTAAATTCTTTACATTAGTAGTCTTAGTCCAGTTCCATTTAAGCAGCAAACTGCCCCCAATTTGGCACAGTCACACAGTGAGGCAAGAGGATGCCTAGTGTGGGAAATGGAAAATTGCCAAACTCATCTATTAGACATGCTCTTCTGACATTGAAGCTGATTCATGTTGTTGGGCGAGAGCAAACGCACCTTAAGGCTGATCTGGTTGTGCTTGTCATTAATACTGGGTGTCCAAAATGAAAAGTGCTCCTTTCCCCAACACTAACTTCCCTTAGCACAAAATTCATGAAAGAAAACAGCTAGATCCTTTATCAGAATGTACATGGAATTAAACAGGGCCTGAATAACTTCCCTTTAGCCACATATTCCCATTACCTCAGTGTCCATTAGCTCATCTGTGCTGTACAGCGGTGTAGCAAAACTTGAGACCTAACTGAGCTGGTTCACGGACTGCTAGTAATATTTAAAGAAAAGAAAGACTTGCATTTCTACAGCGCCTTTCACGACCTCGGGTCGTCCCAAAGCACTTTACAGCCAATGAGGTACTTTTTGAAGTGTAGTCACTGTTGTAATGTAGGAAACGCAGCAGCCAGTTTGCGCACAGCAAGCTCCCACACAGAGCAATGTGATAATGACCAGATAATCTGTTTTTAGTGATGTTGGTTGAGGGATAAATATTATCTCCCTTTTTATCCCCTAAAGAAATATGCAAGTTTGGGTCTTGTTACCTAAATGTTGTGGGAGTGGCTATTGATCTATAATATGATATGGGTGTTGCTGTAAGTAGGTTGTGACTGGTTGCTGCATAATGCTGCAGTGCCGTGTGCTTTGCCTATTGATAGGTGTCTTGTTTCCTGGCAGTCTTCAAACTGCTTGTCCTTCCCATATGGTTGTATTAGAGCTGTATTTTTGCACAGCCACTACTGAAACGCATGTGATCTTTGACTGAAGTAAACACTGATTTTTCACACCACCAATCACTGGGTTAAGTGGATCCTCTCTGCAATTTTCACAATATCATTAAATCCTTAACACAAAATGACCCCCTGCTGCTCTATAACCTACGGCCTCAGGATTTATTCAGTACGGTTGGCTGTTACCACCCCAGAAGCACCACTTCATAATCGACGTTATCACTTAAATGGGAGTTGATATTTCACTGGGGACGAAGCGAGTTATTATGGTAACAGCTTAGAACGTCCTGCACAATGACAGCACTATCCAACAAGGTCTTGGAGTCAGTCTACCACAATCTCTTCAGTTATGCCACATGACTGAAGATCTTCATGTGCCTGGTGAGATTGATCGGTTGGTAAAGTGTTGAGCTTGCAGGTGGAAGCTTTAGGGTTTGAATTTTCCTGAGGTCTACTTAATGTTCCATCCTTTGAAGATAACCCACGACCTCTACCACCTAGAAGGACGAGGGCAGCAGGTGCATGGGAACACCAGCACCTCCAAGTTCCCCATCAAGTCACACTGATGAAGGGTCCCAGACCTGAAATGTTAACTCTGTTTCTCTCCCCACGGATGCTGCCTGGCCTGCTGAGTATTTCCAGCATTTTCTGTTGTTAAGTCACACACCATCCTGACTTGGAAATTCATCGTCGCTGGGTCAGAATCCTGGCACTCCCTCCCTAACAGCACTGCGGGAGTACCTTCACCACACGGACTGCAGCGGTTCAAGAAGGCGGCTCACCACCGCCTTCTCCAGAGCGACTAGGGATGGGCAATAAATGCCGGCCTCGCCAGCGACGCCCACATCCCAGGAATGAATAAAAAAATACTCAAAATAAGTGCCACTAATGAGGGAGGTTTTATTGATCAAGTTCTACCCAAAGGTATTAGGACTCAAATATAAAACCATGCCCTCTCCGCTGCTTCTTGCTCATATTATGCTTGGAATATGGAATATATCCCAGGCCCTAAAAAAATGTGGGGCGTAAGGGGGAAAATTTCGGTTGGTTAGCGCCTCCCGTTAGCGCCTCTGGGGGGGCGCTAATGGGGCACTAAGAACTTAGCGCCCGAGCGCGGCGATTTTAGCGTCGCTCGCAAAATTGACCAGTCGTTTTGCGGCGGCCACTAAACACTACCGCCACGCTCTCCTGCGCCCGCATAGCGTGACGTCAGTCGAGCGTACAACACCCCGGTAGCGCCCCAGACTGGATATTGAGTCGCGCCCCCTGCCTTAGCGCCTGCCGCTAGGAACGACAGGTAGAGGGGAATGTTTTCAAGTCGGGAAGGGGCTGGGGGAGCGCTATTTAAAGGCGGGCAATTCCTGCCTTTCCTTGTCGGCAAAAGTTTTGGTTTTAATGCTGTCCTAAGGAGTTCTGGCCCTCAGCACCACTTTTGAGGTTCCTAAGTGCCGAGCTCTTTCCCTGTGCCTGTCCATTAGTACTTCCAATGCAATTGCTTTAGAGGTCTCTCCAGGCCGAGATTCAAGGCTGCAATGAGCAGGGTGTGGCTGGCCAGCAAGATGGCCCCTCCCCTTTAAGAACTGGACGGCGCCAGTCTGTCTGGCTTCCATGGTAACGGACATCGCCTGAGCTTCGGTAGCGTTCTGAGGTAGCGCCTCACTCCCCGACGTTAGCGCCTTAAGAGAGGTGTGTAGCACCTGATTTAGCGCTCAAATCACCTCCAGGGGGTTATAGAGGTGAATTTTGCAGTTGGAGGCGATAATTAGCGCCGGGCGCTAAACTTTGCGCCCGGCCGATATTAGCGCCCCAAAATGGGAGATACCCAATTTTTTCCCCTAAATCTTTACTGGTATTCAGGAGTATAATTCAGCATTTGCAATTTGTTAATGCCTGAGCACTCTTATACAGAACTGCTACTAATGATATACAGGAGAGTTCACTAAAGATGAAAGTTTTCATCTGAGGTAAAAAGATTTTAATCAGGAATTGGTTAGATCTGAGGCTAAATTCAGCCAACCTTTAGATTTTTCCAAATTCTTCCGACACACCTATTTGAACCACTTTGGATTCGGACTTTGTTTTTGATGACCAACTTTCACTAACTTGTCAGTTCCACGTTCTCCTATTAGTGCAATGCAGAATAACAAGGTCTATTAGCTCGGTCGCTGAGTATATTCAAGGCTGAGATCGATAGATTTTTGGACTCTAATCGAGGGATATGAGGATAGGGCGGGAAAGTGGAGTTGAGGTCGATGATCAGCCATGATCTTATTGAATGGCGGAGCAGGCTCGAGGGGCCGAATGGCCAACTTCTGCTCCTAATTCTTATGATCTTATGTACCACGTGTCAGAGAGAACAAATCAAAATACAGGAAACTCTTTGGTATCCGGCACCGACGGGACCGGGATGGTGCCGGTTGATTAAAAATTCCGGATAACGCAGAAGGGACATGGAGCGACAATGGCCCAAGGTACGAGAGCCCCGTTCCGCAGGCACAAGTGCTGGAGCCCCATAACACAGACACAAGTGCTGGAGCCCCGTAACACAGCCACAAGTACGAGAGCCCCGTAACACAGACACAAGTGCTGGAGCCCCGTGACACAGACACAAGTACGAGAGCCCCGTAACACAGACACAAGTGCTGGAGCCCCGTGACACAGACACAAGTACGAGAGCCCCGTAACACAGACACAAGTACGAGAGCCCCGTAACACAGACACAAGTGCTGGAGCCCCGTAACACAGACACAAGTACGAGAGCCCCGTAACACAGACACAAGTGCTGGAGCCCCGTGACACAGACACAAGTACGAGAGCCCCGTAACACAGACACAAGTACGAGAGCCCCATAACACAGACACAAGTACGAGAGCCCCGTAACACAGACACAAGTGCTGGAGCCCCATAACACAGACACAAGTACGAGAGCCCCGTAACACAGACAGAAGTGCTGGAGCCCCGTGACACAGACACAAGTACGAGAGCCCCGTAACACAGACACAAGTACGAGAGCCCCGTAACAGAGACACAAGTACGAGAGCCCCATAACACAGACACAAGTACGAGAGCCCCATAACACAGACACAAGTACGAGAGCCCCATAACACAGACACAAGTGCTGGAGCCCCATAACACAGACACAAGTATGAGAGCCCCGTAACACAGACAGAAGTGCTGGAGCCCCATAACACAGACACAAGTACGAGAGCCCCGTAACACAGACACAAGTACGAGAGCCCCGTAACACAGACACAAGTGCTGGAGCCCCATAACACAGACACAGGTGCTGGAGCCCCGTAACACAGACACAAGTACGAGAGCCCCGTAACACAGACACAGGTGCTGGAGCCCCGTAACACAGACACAAGTACGAGAGCCCCGTAACACAGACACAAGTACGAGAGCCCCGTAACACAGACACAAGTACGAGAGCCCCGTAACACAGACACAAGTGCTGGAGCCCCGTAACACAGACACAAGTGCTGGAGCCCCGTGACACAGCCACAGGTGCTGGAGCCCCGTGACACAGACACAAGTGCTGGAGCCCCGTGACACAGCCACAGGTGCTGGAGCCCCGTGACACAGACACAAGTGCTGGAGCCCCGTGACACAGCCACAGGTGCTGGAGCCCCGTGACACAGCCACAGGTGCTGGAGTCCCGTGACACAGCCACAGGTGCTGGAGCCCCGTAACACAGACACAAGTGCTGGAGCCCCGTAACACAGACACAAGTGCTGGAGCCCCGTAACACAGACACAAGTACAGGGGACCAGGTTACACAACCAAAGGTGCAGGAGCCACGATTACACGGCAAAAGGTACGAGAACCTGTGATGAAATAACTGTGTTCTGATATTTGTACTTGTACTTGTAATGTCTGGAATGTTCCACCGGGGGGAACCACTAATGCTCCTCCCTGGCCCCGCCCCTCTTCTGGTATGTTCTACCAAGGGCTCGGTCGATGATGAACTCTGTTAACTCTGCCAGGATTCTTATTTAATAAAAGCCTTCAGTCTTAAGCTTTAACTTCACGGATTCGGGCAGTTATTTGGCACATCAGAACCCCGGTTACACAGCCACAAATATACAGTATACGGAAGCCTCAAAACCTATTCCAGAATTTTGCCGGTTATTAGAGAATTCCGGATAATTAGGTGCCGTTTAAACGAGAGTTTCCTGTACACAAAAAAGATTCCTCAATGAAAGAGTTTAAAATATGCTTTTAATACTGTTAAAATGTTGCAATTTTTCAGTATCATAAGATCATAAATAACTTTGTTACTATGGTAACCATTAATGACATTTCTTCCATTTTCTACATCCACAGTTACTTCAACTCAAATAATAAACATACAAACAAGGACACATTTAGCTTGAATGATATATCAAGCATGAAGATAAAAAATAATTTGTTGAGTTGCTGTCACGCAGGTTGATAACTCACTAATTTCCATATTAAATTCCCTAAGTGCTACTTCCTTACCCAACGAACAGCCTTTAATGCCTTAATCAACCGAGCTGAGTCATTTCAACATTGTAACTCTATTTATGATATTACTCCCAATTATAGATTTTGAAAAGTTGGGCAACACCAAGGCATCATAATATCTGTCTCTGTTTATTCAAATTATGTGAAGACTGCCTTTGTTACCTGTGTATTACTACAATCCTGCTATACGAGGATGATCACCTGTCTGAGCGAATTTGTTCAATGTGAATATCTAGTGGACAATTTACTCCAAATAATCCATGTTTGTACATGGAACGTTGGATCATAATTGGTGCTGTCTCATTTCATAAAGTCTGGTATTTAACAAGTATTTGAGGTAAGATTTTATGATATATGTTACATTTAACTTCCTGGCCCCCATCCATTTGAAATGAGCAAGAGAGCAACACAGTAATATGCTGTGTGTTAAATGCAGTAATACCTTGATAGACTTTATAAGCTGTGAAGCCAAAGGTTTATCCTTCATTGGTATAAGCAGACCTCATGTCCTTCATGAACTGGAGTGTGCCTTTGCCTGTCCAATATTAACATAACTGCAGTGGCACTCCCGTGTCAGATAGAGAACCCTTGTCAATGTAGCCCAGTTTGTTAGAATATACACTCTATCACCTCTAAAGACATTTTGGGGGCTAAATTCGGTTGATTTGCGCCTCCTGTTAGGGCGCTAACGGGGCGCAAATCAACTAGCGCCTGGGCGCAGCGCCGCTAACGTCGTCCGTGAAATTCAGCGGGAGGTTAGCGGTGGTGCTAACCATTAGCGACGTGCGCTGTTGCACCGCTGGCGATGACGTCATCGCTGAGCGCAGCGCCCCGCTCGCGCCCCGGCCGTAATGTTGGCTGGCGCCCCCGACCTACCGCCAGACGCTATGTCCGCCAGGGTCAGTGGGGCCTACTTGCAGTCGGGGTGGCACTAGTTAAAGGGGAGGTGGCGGGTGGCCATTTTTGTTGCAGGCCGCCTGCCAGCACCTGCCCCCTCTGCCGTCCTCGGCCCCCGTGAACCCCCCCTCCACAGGGTGCCGGCTGCTCTCCATGAGCCCGGCACTCCTCTTAAGTGCTGGGCTCATTTGCCGGCACTCCCGATCCCTGGTGGCCCAGCCGGGCCCTGGGGCGCGCTGCGGCAGGCCCCTCTCCTTTAATAAGGGGAGGAAGGCCTGCAGTACCGCGGCACGTAGTGCTGCGATATTGGCTCGCAGCGCCCCAAGAGGGACGCGGGGTACTTCCAGTAGCGCCCCTCCTCCCTCTCAGGGCGTTACCTGGGAAAATCGGCCGCAGGTGTGCTAATGTTTTCGGGGTGCTAAAATTAGCGCTACCCAATTTTTACCCCTTTAAATCCAAGGGCAATGCCAGCAATTGATCCACACATATAAACCCTTCCACAATGTATATTCTCCGCAGCCTGCAGGAATACGTAGCCGTAACCAATTTTAACCCTATGTCTGCTGTGCTGAGCACGGAAAGAATTAATCATAGGCAAAAAATGTGGTGGTGGTTGGAGATGGAAGAAATCAGCGAGTATGAGTAGTGATCTGCGCCTGATTGCTAAATCACCATGGAACAGATAGGTGGAAAAAATAACACCCATATTAAAACAAATGGAAGAAATTCTTTCTGACTGCTTCATGCCAACATGAAAGAGAAACATCAATCTGGAGGATGTGGATCAGCATGTGGCCTAAAAAAAAGTGGAGAAAGTTTATGGGGAAAAACCTTAAGAAAATAATTTTAACTAGACTTTGCAAGACTGGAGTCCCATTTTCTCTTTAAAGTAAAATTAGAAGACCTGTTCTTCCACACTCAACGATGTGGTGATTTGTCCACTTTTACAGTAATCAATAGTTGCTGAATATTGATCTTTGAAGCACGAATCAAGTCCACAGCTCTTGAGGTATGGGAAGGGGGGAGACAGCCTGAGCGGAAACTCTGTCAAACTCCAGTTTTGTTATTTAATAATGGTAGGCAGAGTACAAAGTAATTTTATCAAGAAACATTGGCCGGGAGTTTGCGGTGGGTAATGACGGTGAAACTCTCGGTGTTCACCGTCCTTACCCCTCTGAAACTGACCGCGGCTTCAGGATTTAGCGCACGTGCATCGAAACGCAGAATTCCTGAAGTTGCAGTCAGTCATTCACTGTTCCGACACTGGCTGCACTGTGGATCCACCCCCCCACCTCCACTCCCGTAGCCGGCAATCTGTGAAATCAGTGGAACTGACAGAAACTTGAACTTTTCCATGCTAATCTCGCTGTTTCCCACATTATAACAGTGACTACACTTCAAAATGTACTTCATTGGCTGTAAAGCGCTTTGAGACGTCCGGTGGTCGTGAAAGGCGCTTTAGAAATGCAAGTCTTTCTTTCTTTCTTGTTAAAAACCCCATTAAATGTTAAGCCTTTTGGGAGCAGGTGTAACTGGGGTTTTAACAATGTATTGACTGGTAAACAACCGTTCTGGCCCTGGAAAAACTAAGGGGGCGATTTTGTCAATTGGGGGCGCGTTGGAGGCGGGACTGCTGCTTGTCGGGTTTTAGTCCCGCCTCCATCGACTTCTGGCCAACCCACGCTATTTTCCCTTGATTGAACTTGTTAAGTCCACCCAGTGGGATTAGCAGGCCAATTAAGGGGAAGCCGGTTACAGAGAACTTCCGCTCTGTGAAGCTGTCAAACACTGACATTCTCTGTAGTTTGATGAGTTCTTGTATTCAAGACTCATCAAACCTCTTGTGAGCAGAAATTAGATGGTTGTTGCATCGGAGAATGCAGCCGCCATCTGTCATCTCTGCCGGTGAGATGCGAGACTCTCCGCATACCCAACTGTTGAAGCCTGCAGGAAGAAACAAAGGTAAGTAAACATTTTCTATCACTTTCCACTTACCTCACATACTCACCTCTCCACACTTGCACCCATCACTTACCTTCACAGCGCACTTTTGCACCCCTCCAACCCCCGCAGACCCACTGCTCGCCTCGGTGACCCTGGCGGGGTTCGCAGCCTTCGGGGAGCCCGCACTTGTGTGGGTAAAATGGGGATAATCCTCTTAACTGCCTGTTAACTACCTATTAACAGGCAGTTAAGTGGCTGTAATCCCCTTCCTGCCTCCAGGAGACGGGACCCGGCGCAGGTCGGCTACCTGCCTCCTGGGAAGATGGCACGGAGGCGGGTTGAGCCCAGATTCTGCCATTTTCCCGGCAGTCCCGCCTCCAAACCCGCTTCCCCAGGGCTGGCAAGATCGCGCCCTTAATTGTTGTAATCGCGGAGTGTCAAATTTCTCCATTATGATTTTTTTTTAATGGTTTGCTGTCTGAGAATTCTTCAATGTGATTGGCTGCTAAGACCGCTTGATGATGTCACTGCTGCACTACACTAGGTATCCCCTATTCACGGCGCTAGAATCAATGACACCTCGAGAAACCTAACGTTTTCGCCAAAGAGGTCACGAGATCTGTGGGCAGCTTTCTTCGCTGTCAATGGCAATCGCCGTCGCAACGCCGCTGACCGCACATTACGGGCCATTGATTGCAAATTCCTAAACCACAGAGGCAGCAGTGTGCAGGTAGAACAGTAGAATTCTGTACAATAGGATTGTGGAAGAGTTCTGCATTTTAAGGCTAGAAGAACAAACTGTGACATCTGGGACTCTCTGCGAACCTTCAAGGCCTCGAAATTTGTAGTAAGACAAACAAGTTTAAGAAAATAATTCTAAATAACGGTAGGAATTTAGTAATGGCATAATGGGGAAATTTTAAAAGTGAATTAATGTAGCTAGCGAGAGTTACTGCAGCTCTCAAAACGCATGAAGGGAACGATCCGACTTTAATTGCGACTTCTCTTCAGCTCCGTGAACATCCTGGACCATGTTGCTATGCCGACGTGGAGATGTAACAAAAATCCAGATGTGGCTATTGTTAAACTTAGCTGTGGTATGATGAATAAAGGAACGCATTCTGTTCATTAAATGTACTTCAAATTTCAATGAGGACAAACACTTGAGTCGAGTGGTCTTGTGCGTATCAATGCAAATGAAAAGAGGTTTTGTTTAAGTGCAGTGAAGGGATCAGAATAGACCTGTTCTGTAAGAGAAATTACTGTTTGCCATTTAAAGATACATCGTCAAATCAATGCCATTGACAACTCTTCCTACACTTTCTAAACACGGTAAGGAACATTATCTTAATTCATGAAGGTGTTCAATACAGACTGCTGAGACCAAATCAATCAATGTTCCACACATTAGAATCATAGAATGGTTACAGCACAGAAGGAGGCCATTCGGCCCATCGAACCCGTGCCGGCTCTCTGCAAGACCACTTCAGCTAGTCCCACTCCCCCGCCCTTTCCCCGGAGCCCTGCAAAAAATTTTCCTTCAGGTACTTATCCAATTCCCTTTTGAAAGCCACAATTGAATCTGCCTCCACCACCCTTTCAGGCAGTGCATTCCAGATCCTAACCACTCGCTGCATAAAGAAATTTTTCCCTGATGTCGCCTTTGGTTCTTTTGCCAATCACCTTAAATCTGTGTCCTCTGGTTCTCGACACTTCCGCCAATGGGAACAGTTTCTCTCTATCTACTCTGTCTAGACCCCTCATGATTTTGAACACATTGCTGTTTTTGTACAAGAAGGGTCGGCACTGAGATCCCAGAGGCCAGAGGACCCTAATATAGGAACAGGAGTAATCATCTGAAACTAAAAACTTGTTTGAAATGATGCTTAGTGCCATATGTGGTTTGATTTATGAT
Organism: Somniosus microcephalus; assembly: GCF_052327205.1. Lineage (NCBI taxonomy): Eukaryota > Metazoa > Chordata > Chondrichthyes > Squaliformes > Somniosidae > Somniosus > Somniosus microcephalus. The sequence continues at coordinate 75,109,480 of NC_141006.1, forward strand.
GGAGAACGTTATCTAGAGGAAAAACACAAGGGTATCTGGTCCTCAACAAAACTATCCACTTTTACAGTACAGAATGATTAACCTTCTCTTACGCTGTCACTCTTTTTTGGCTCCAGTCTTCTGACATGTTGAGCACCTTCAATATGTCTCTGCAGTCTGGACCCGTGGAGGACAAGACCAGGCAGTGATTGAGAACACCTGCTCTCTCACCCTCTCTCTCCGGTAAACTAACAGTGGGGTCTTCTCATTGCTACATGTGAAAGAATTTGAACAATCGCACAACAATCGCCAGGCAGGAGTGTTCCCTCCCAGTCGGGGAACACTTCAGCAGTCAAGGACATTCAGCCTCCGATCTTCGGGTAAGCATTCTCCAAGGCGGCCTTCGAGACACACGACAACGCAAAATCGTCGAGCAGAAACTGATAGCCAAGTTCCGCACTCACGAGGACGGCCTCAACCGGGATCTTGGGTTCATGTCACGCTACATGTAACCCCACCTGATGTAGAGACATCCAGACTCGAGTCATCGTTGGCTTGTTCTCTCCGCACAGATGCGGCCGGACCTGCTGTGATTTCCAGCAAAGTTTTTTGGGGTTTTTTCTGTTTTTCATACAGACCCCAGCATCTGCAACATTTGACCCCTTGTGACCCCACCTCATTGTTCTTTGATGTAATGTTTTCCTGACTGACCTGTTTGGACACCATTCACACCTTTGATTGCTGTGATTATCTCTCTGCTGAGGTGTGATAAAGGGCAGTTAGAAAGATTACCTGTAATCATCTGGCAGTGTTCTCTGACTATATATGCTGTGCCTATATGCATCTCTTCACTTCACCTGATGAAGGAGCAGCGCTCCGAAAGCTTGTGATTTCAAATAAAGCTGTTGGACTATAACCTGGTGTTGTGTGGCTTCCCACAAAGAATTTAAATGCTGGGGTGCTTGCTTGTACTCTTGAAGTACTTTCTTGAAACAGAATGCAAGGCCAAGAGTCCATTCAATGCCATCCGCCTCACTACCACCAGAGAGTTAAGAAGGAGCCTTTTCGCTGTGTGAAAAATGGTCACAATTCACTCCACACATCAAAGCACATTCATAAGTGAGGGGAATGTGCTCAGTTCATTTAGGCCTCAATACACACACTAATTGACATGAATCAGTCATTCATGAAAGAAAGACTTATGAAATAATACTGGGCGACCTACGGGTGGCGCTGTCCAGGGAGAGTATAAATACTCGGGCACGGGCCCAGCTTGCGCAGGACATTCTTAACAGGAACTAGTGAAGGACACAACTAGACCTCCATGTTGTAAAACAGTTGATTAAAGCTTTGTTTAACGCTTAGACCAAGTGCCGAGTAGTTTTCTTACGTCACTAATTACCTGCCATTTTCAACGTACTTTCTTATGAGAGCCTCTAATAAATGAAGCGCCGAACACCCCTCACAGGTCCTCCCCATCATTCAGACGTCAGACGAACTCAAGACGGCTTGAATCCTTGATTTCTAAATTCGGTTAAGGGTGCCAGCCAACAATTAATTACTCCTTGATCAAAATCAGCTCAGATACCATTGATGGTGCTGATGACCCTGCAGATAAAGCCGGCGCCTGCACTTTGGTTCGTTCTGAGCATCAGACCATTCATGGATTTTGTCTGTCCCTCCAGTCTTGCAAAGGATGTGTAAGAATATCTCTGTAGCCCTCTAACGAGCATCATATCATTTCTGGCCTAAAGCAAGAATCTAAAGCATTGCACATTTTTAGATGATTTTACCATCGTACTTGAGAAATGATCAACAACTCAGATTCTAATTTACGCTTTCGTCATTAGAAGTATAGGGGTTGATAATTTCACACTTGACACCAGTAGCGCTAATGGGCACCAGCCGCAGGTAACCCGTGCACTGAGGGCTAAGGCGTTGGGACCTGAGCACCAGCTGTCTACTCGTTTCATTAAGCCCTTCAGGAAAAAAATGCTACTAAGGTGAGGGCCCAATAATGGAGACTCTGGGCTGAAAATTCAGTAGGGTTAGCGCCCCATTTGAGGCGCTAGAGGGCCTAGCGCCGGAGTTATGGCCGGTTTGTAAATTCAGTGGGGCCCTGCCATCGGCGTTAGACCGGTTGCGCTGCGCCGGCACCGATGACGTCATCAGTGTGCGCAGCGTCCCGGTTGCCGTGGTGACGGGCCCCAACGCCGAAATTGAGTTGCGGCCGCTTCGCCCGTGGCAGCCGCAACTAACGATGTTTCAGCAGAGTCCTACGCGAGTTAGCGCCGGCGCATTAAGGTCGCGCGGCGGCCGGCCGCTTTCCCGCCGGCCGCCTGCCCGCACCTCCCTCCCCGGACTCCTCCACCCCCCCCCGCGGAACAGATGCGTCTGGCCTGCGAGCCCGGCACTTCTCCGAGGTGCCGGGCTCATTTTTTTCAAGATTTCAACGGCCAGCGGGCGGGTGCAGGCAGCTCCTCCTTAACTGAAGGAGGAGGCCTGCACTTCCCCAGCCTGCCGCACCGCATCGGGTGCCGCAGCGCCGGAATTGCGCCGCAATGCGGCAGTCAGCGCCCATTTCGAGGCGCTGACACCCTCCTGTAGCGCCGGCAGCCGTTTGGGCGCGGCGCTACTGAATTTTTGGCGCGCGCAGGGGGACTTAGCGCCGGCGCTAAATTTCCGGCGCTAAAGCCCTGGCGCGGCGCCAACTGAATTTCTAGGCCTCTGTGCTTGAACAGAGCAGTAATCATTGAATGCACATATGAAATGGCCACCGTGTGTCAGGCTCCAAAAGTCAGCGATACTGGGTCTTCTTCTTAAAGGGAACCTGCTGAGTAATTATGATGGAAATTATGATGAACCTGTATAAAATACTGGTTCGGCCTCAACTGGAGTATTGTGTCCAATTCTGGGCACCCCACTTTAGGAAGGATGTGAAGGCCTTAGAGAGCGTGCAGAAAAGATTTACGAGAATGGTACCTGGGATGAGGGACTTCAGTTACGTGGATAGACTGGAGAAGCTGGGGTTGTTCTCCTTAGAGCAGAGAAGATTGAAAGGAGATTTGATAGAGGTATTCAAAATCATGAGGTGTCTAGACAGAGTAGAGAGAGAGAAACTGTTCCCATTGGCGGAAGGGTCGAGAACCAGAGGACACAGATTTAAGGTGATTGGCAGAAGAACCAAAGGGGACATGAGGAAAAACTTTTTTACGCAGCGAGTGATTAGGATCTAGAATTCACTGCCTGAGAGAATGGTGGAGACAGATTCTATCATGGCTTCCAAAAAGGAATTGGATAAGTACCTGAAGGAAAAACATTTCCAGGGCTACGGGGAAAGGGCGGGGGGAGTGGGACTAGCTGAAGTGCTCTTGCAGAGAGCCGGCATGGGCTCGATGGGCCGAATGGCCTCCTCCTGTGCTGTAACCATTCTATGATTCGAATTATAGCTGTATTTTAACCCAATGATTTCCTTGCTTCTATGCTCTGTCTTATTTGTTGCTTTTGCTACTAAAGCTAAACATACCTTTGCTAGCTGCACCCCATCTCCCATCTGCAGGAACAGTATTTGCCAAGGGAATAACAATTGCACTGAGCCTACATAGCATCTCTGGGTATCTTACTGGGCAGCCTTCTCTACTTGCACATTCTAGACGAGGATCAGAAGAGGTATACAAGGCAAGTGTGTTTGACCCTTAGGTGCTTGAGAAGGACAAGGACAGCAGGTGCATGGGAACACCACCACCTCCAAGTTCCCCTGCAAGGCACACACCATCCTGACTTGGAAATATATCGGCCGTTCCTTCATCATCGTCGCTGGGTCAAAATCCTGGAACTCCCTCCCTAACAGCACTGTGGGAGTACCTTCACCACACGGACTGCAGCGGTTCAAGAAGGTGGCTCACCACCACCTTCTCAAGGGCAACTAGGGACGGGCAATAAATGCTGGAGTTGCCAGTGACGCCCACATCCCAAGAATGAATTTAAAAAAAGGAGGCTGCTTTGCTACCCATGTATACAGGCCAGCGTATTCCTACTGAGGAATGCCTCAGATCCGCACCCAGAAACTAGTTTACTAAGGCAGGCCATGACAAAACTGAGCAGTCTCCTGAAAATAGATCTTCGTACTAATCCAAAGCCAGAGAGAGCTGTGTCAGTGACTGTCCAGCTGATTGCTAGCTTGAATTTTTATGCAAGTGGGCCATTCCAAGCAACAGCGGGAGATAGCGATTGAATCTCCCAATCAACTGTGTCCTGCAGGTAACCCGCGCATTATTTTCCCAGGCCAGGAACGTCATTACTTTCTCCATGGGAGGCTGCTCGGGGGACCAGGGCTCATCACCATTTTAAGCCACCCGGTAACACGTGCTCGGAAAATCAGCCCTGTAGGGCGTCACGTGCCCCCAATAAAAGAGTAAACCCGACATAATTCATAAAGAACTGAGCTGGATGTTCAATTGAATCACATTTAGGGCCTTAAAGTGATTCAGACGTGAAATGGATGCAAGGGCGTGATCTTGACTTTGTTCATAGAAACATAGAAACATAGAAGATAGGAGCAGGAGTAGGCCATTCGGCCCCTCGAGCCTGCTCCGCCATTTAATGAGATCATGGCTGATCATCCAAACTCAGTACCCTGTCCCTGCTTTCTCCCCATATCCCTTGATCCCTTTAGCCTTAAGAAATATATCTAACTCCGTCTTGAATATATTTAATGAATTGGCCTCTACTGCCTTCTGTGGTAGAGAATTCCACAGGTTCACCACTCTCTGGGTGAAGAAATTCCTCCTCATCTCAGTCCTAAATGGCTTACCCCTTATCCTTAGACTGTGACCCCTGGTTCTGGACTCCCCCGACCATCGGGAACATCCTTCTAGCATGTTGCATCTAGCGAATCCTACGATAGTGTTAGCGAGGCGGCGGCCTGTTTTGACATCTCTCCTGATTTTTATTTCGGGAGAGATGTAACACGGAATGCCGGCTCGCTATCCTCCATTTTATAAAGTCAAGATCTACTCCAAGCACGTCAAGCTCATGTGACGCAGCGGACTGCAGACCAGTAGGAAATGGGAACAGGGCCTGTTCTCCCAAACTTGTGATCCTCCTGCACATGTTGAACACCTGGTCTCCTGGCTCACAGCACCGTAGAATCAACCCTCAACACCCCGCACAATGAAATCACCTTCTCCTGGCACTATACTGTGATTGAGGGTACAGTAGCATAGTGGTCATGTTACAATATGTTACAACCCTCAAAGCCTCCTTGAAAAAGTGTAACATCCCCACCAACACCTGGGAATCCCTGGCCCAAGACCGCACAAAGTGGAGGAGAAGCATCCGGGAAGGCGCCGAACACCTCGAGCCTCTTCGCCGGGAGCAAGCGGAAGCCAAGCGCAGGCAGCGCAAGGGGCGCACGTCAACCCAAGCCCCCCTCCCACCCGCCCCTTCAACCACCGTCTGCCCCACCTGTGACAGAAACTGTAGGTCCCGCATTGGACTCATCAGTCACCTGCGAACTCATTTTTAATGTGGAAGCAAGTCATCCTCGGTTCCGAGGGACTGCCTAAGAAGAAGAAGGTCATGTTAAATATTAGTAATGCAGAGGCCTGGACTCATGATCCAGCGATGTTGAAGTTCAAATCCCACCTCGGCAGCTGGGGAATTTAAATTCAATTAATTAAATAAATAAAAATCTGGAATAAAACGCTATTACCGTAAAATCCCACCTGGTCCACTAATGTCCTTTAGGGAAGGAAATCTGCCGTCCTTACCCGGTCTGGCCTAGATGTGACTCCAGACCCACAGCAATGTGGTTGACCGTCCCTCTGATGTGTCCGAGCGAGACACTCAGTTGTATTTATAGAAGGTGGCTCACTATCACCTTTTCGAGGGCAATTCGGGCTGGGCAATAAATGCTGGTCTTGCCAGTGAAGGAATATAAAAAATAAATTCTGATAGTAATGCAGCAAAGCGTTAAGAAGCCGAATGCTCGACGTTGTTCAGCTTAGCATTGCAGCATAGGTTAAACCGGCAAGAGCGTGAGATCTACGAATTATCTGGTCATTATCACATTGCTGTTTGTGGGAGCTTGCTGTGTGCAAATTGGCTGCCGCGTTTCCTACATTACAACAGTGACTACACTTCAAAAAGTACTTCATTGGCTGTAAAGCACTTTGGGACGTCCGGTGGTCGTGAAAGGCGCTTTATAAAATCAAGTCTTTCCTTTCTTTTACAAATTTGCGTTGGTGGGAGCGGTAGCATAAACAGCAACAACATTTAGCCCCGAACTTCTAAATATAAAGAAGTCTCCAAGTATAAATGATTTTAAAAAAGGATACATAAAAACATAAGGCATAGGAGCAGGAGTCGGCCATTTGCCCCTCGAGCCTGCTCTAACATTCAATAAGATCATGGCTGATCTGATCTTGGCCTCAACTCCACTTCCCTGCCCGCTCCCCATAACCCTCGACTCCTTGACCTTTCAAAAATCTGTCCATCTCCACCTTAAATATATTCAATGACTCCGCCTCCACAGCTCTCTGGGGAAGAGAATTCCAAAGATTCACGACCCTCTGAGAGAAGAAATTCCTCCTCATTTCCGATTTAAAAGGGCGCCCCCTTATTCTGAAACTATGCCCCCTAGTTCTAGATTCCCCCACGGTGGGTCCCTTTGCTAATCACGCAACTGAAAAATTTAGCCAAGTGTGCCAAAAATTAGTCAATAATAATTCTGAGCTGAAATCCAACTTTTTCACCTGCATTTCAGAATGCTACATGCCTACTTACTTTCTGATGCCAAACCTCCTTAGGGTAAAAGCGGATAGGTGTATGAGAGACGTATGTGGGAATTGGGAGCACTTAAGATGCTGCCTAAGTAACTGCTGCCTGAAGTAACTGTCAATAGCTTCTCAAAGTCACAGCATTTTAATTTCTGACTTTTATTATCAATTATGCAGCAACATCATTATTGTGCAGCGAAGTGCAGCTTTGTTAATGGTTATTAAAATGCCTGGCCTATTTACTGGTGTTATGGGGCAGCACTGGACTCGTTGAATACTCAGGGAACCAAAGAAATCAGTTTGAAAATCATTGAGCTGTATTTTAATGGGGAAGGCATGTTGGAAGTGGAGGCGGTGGGTGGGGGCGGTTCCGAGGCACTTGTGAATTCCAGGAGAACGGGTTTCCCACAGGTTCTGCTGAATTTAACGGCAGGGCCTGATTTGCAGGGGAAGCCTCTGTTTCCCACTCACAGCCAGCCAGCCTGCGGCACTAGGCCGCAAAGAGAAAGGAGGGAGGGATCGAATGCGGGCCAGGGGGGGGGGCGGGGGGGCCATAGGAGCACGGGGGGTGAGGGTGGGTGGGATTGCAAGAGGATTGGGGACGGGGGGGTGGCCGGAGGAGCACGGGTAGTGATCTGACGAGATTGGGGCCGGGAGGAGCACGAGGGTAGGAGGGGTGACAGCAAAGATCAGCGACCGGTGGAGCGGTGGGGTGAAGGAAGAGCGGGGGGGGGGGTGCGGTGGGGGGGGGGAGGGGGGAAGACAGACGACATCGGAGGGCCGGAGGAGCATGGAGCGGGTGGGGAGGCCTCATGGTGGGGATCGGAGGCCTGGGGGTGTCGGATGCCTCGTGTGGGGGTCTCCGATCGTGGCGGGTGGGTGAGGTAGGCACCCTGGATCCAGGAGGTAGGTGTAAAGGCACTTAACTCTACTGGATCCAGCAGTCCTCGCCTTGCATTTGCTGGCAGGTTTCACGAGGCCTGCAAAACCCGACCAGCTGAAGTTAAATTCAAAATGAAGGTTAAAGCAGAGGCTTCCAGTCTCATTATAACATTTAAATGGATGAGCCACCTCCTGGCAGTGGATTGGCTGCCCTCACCCTGTCCCGCCTCCGTTAGAAACGGAAGTGGGCGGGTTGGAGGCGATTCCGATTTTTAACACTTTAACTTCGCACCCGACCCCAGCCCACCCATTCTTTTAGATTAAGATTCCCCCATTATGTCCATGAATTAAAAAAACCTAACTTTACATATTCAGATCAGAGGTGATTTAAAGGAGAACAATCTTTTATGAAAAAATTGTTTGGCAAACCCTCATTATGCGTTTATCAAACACTGAGACTCAGTAATGCCCCATTACATTGTGAAAAACATAGGGGTAGATTTTGCCAAACCTGTCGGGAAGAAGGCGGGACTTCCCCTTTCGGGTTTTAGTCCCACCTACTTCGACGTCCGGCCAATCCACGCGATTTTCCCTTGATTGACCTTGTTGAGCCCGCCCAGCAGGCTCAGCAGGCCAATTAAGGGCCACCCGGCAACAGGTGACGTCACAGACTGCAATTTCATCTGTCAAGAGTTCTTGACAGATGAAATATCAGCGTTTGACAGCTGTTTGAAGCTGTGAAACACTGACAGTCTGAGTTCTGACATGAGTCATTCTGCACAGACTCAGTTAGAACTCTCACCGGCACTCAAAGCTGAAAGCTGTCACTTTTGACAGATCGCAGCCGTTCAGCTTTCAGTTCCAGCTGAGTGATGGACTCCCGACGGCTACAGGAAGAAAGGCTGTTAAGGTAAGTACAGGTAAGTAAAAGTTCTTTACACACTTTAGACACACCAAACACACTTACCTTTACACTCATGCACCCATCACTCACCTGAGCGCCGACATCGCGACCCCTCCAACTCCTTCAACCCGACGGCCCGCCTGCTCTAACCTGGCGTGGTTTGGAGCCGTCGGGAATCCCACACGAAACCCCTCAAAATAGGGATTAGGCTAAAAGCTGCCTGTTAACTACCTGTTAGCAGGCAGTTAATTGGCACTAATCCCTTCCCGCCTGGTTTCGGCTGGTCCCAGTGCGGGGCGGGTACCCGCCGCCCCTGAAACTTACGTGGGGCGGGGTTTTGGGCGGGATGGTGTCGGGACCCCCAAATTCAGGATTTTCCCCCCCCACATGCCTGAAACCCCGCCTGACGTCTCCCCGAAAATCTAGCCCATAGTTGCACCACTTGAAAAATGGAAGCGTGACTGTTCTCCCTTCCTGGTAACCAAAACAATGCTAGATTTATAAAAACAACTTGTATTTATATAGCGCCTTTAACGTAGTAAAACGTCCCAAGGCGCTTCACAGGAGCGTAATCAACAAAATTTGACACTGAGCCACATAAGGAGATATTAGGGCAGGTGACCAAAAGCTTGGTCAAAGAGGTCGGTTTTAAGGAGCGTCTTATAGGAGGAGAGAGAGGTAGAGAGGTGGAGAGGTTTAGGGAGGGAATTCCAGAGCTTTGGGCCTCGGAAGCTGACGGCACGGCCGCCAATTTAAGTCCTTTTCACTCTCCTCCTGATGATGATGATCCTTCCTGGGGTACGGTTCATGGGCAAAATTAGCTGTCTCACCCAAGCGACCGATTCTTTGCCTGTGAGTCTGGACGGTGAGCGTTTGCAAGCTATTTACACATGGAAGGGCATCGCAGCTCAGCACAATCCCGGTGTCCTACACCAGGAGTCATGGGAAAGGGAACAGGAGCAGGAAACTAACTGCTGGCCTGATATATCCGTGTATCTTAATGTTGTGTCCTTCAATAATCAGACAACAGACTGCAGGGAACGATCAACAGGTGTTTACTGAATGAGGGTTCAAACTGCAACTGACTGTACAGATCACTACTCAGGGTTTATATACAGTTGTGGTCACTGCCGGTACTACAGGATACAGGAACTGTAAAAAGTAGTTCTCCCCCTTAAAGGTACATACATTACAATTCCTCCCCTTTTAGATTAACAGTACCATAACACTCATTTAACAATTAAATATCAAACTAATTACAATTAACACTTTTAACATGCAACATTAACTGAAAATAGTCTATTTATAAATTCAGTCTTTGGGGAGGCTTCCTGATTCTTTCTGGATAGCGCCTTTCCCAAGTGTCTCGCTCTTGGTGCGGAGGCGATTCTAACACCCTGTCATCGGTTGATTCATCAGCTTCCAATGCGATTGTTTCTGAGGTAGATGCGACCTGTACGTCGGGTTCCTCACCAGGTACGTATGGTCGAGACATGGGGTTGACTCGTTCCTGTGACTCTAGGATCTGGTCAGCATGGCGTCTCACAATGTTCTTCCCAACATCCACTGTGTACATTAGTGGGCCCTGCCGTGTGCATATCGTTCCTGGTTGCCATTTCTCTGTTCGGTAGTCGCGGGCCAAGACTGGTTGCCCTACATTGAAGCTCCTTGTCGGCTTCTCATTGATGTGCTGGAATTGCTTACTCTCAACATCTCTTCGTACATTTGGTCTGAGCAAATCCAGACAAGATCTCAACCTTCGGTTAAAGAACCTCATGGCCGGGGCCTGGTTGGTGACTGCATGTGTCGCATTTCTGTAGGCTAACAGGAAATTGTCCACCTTATGCTGCAGTGGAATGTCGTCATCGCACATGGCCTTTACTGCTTTTTTAAAGGTTTGTACGAACCTCTCAGCCAATCCATTTGTGGCTGGATGATACGGGGCAGATGTGTAATGCCTTACCCCATTCCTTTTCATAAATCTTCGAAACTCTTCGGACACAAACTGTGGTCCGTTATCAGAGCAAATCTGCTCTGGCAAGCCGTTCCTGGCAAAAATGGTCCGTAGGACTGCAATAGTTTTCTCCGTGGTGGTGGAGGACATTTTGATCACCTCAGGCCATTTCGAGTGCGCATCCACGGCTATTAAAAACATTGAGTCCATGAATGGACCAGCAAAATCAATATGCATCCATTGCCATGGAGATGAGGGCCACTCCCATGGGTGTAGAGGGGCATGTGGTGGTGCATTTTGGACCTTCTGGCATCCTGAGCAGCTCTTTGTCAGGTCCTCGATTTGCTGATCGATCCCCGGCCACCACACATAAGCCCTAGCAAGGTTTTTCATTTTCACCCCTCCCAGATGACCTTCGTGAAGCTCATTGAGCACTCTCTCCCTTAACTTGGGTGGAATTACCACTCGGGATCCACACATCAAGGTCCCCTGGCATACTGACAGCTGTTCTCTTCTGGATGAGAATGCTGGCAACAGCGAGTCGCCATGTGCTGGCCATCCCTTCACCGTCAAATCATATACCCGACACAGTGTCGGGTCATTTCGGGTCTCCTTCTCTATACCAGCGTTAGTTACTGGCAAGCATTCCATTATAGTCGAATGAAATATTTCGACAGGATCCACTGCTGGTGCTTCCTCCGCAGTAGGCAGTGGCAGGCGTGATAGCCCATCAGCGTTTCCATGCTGTTTCGTGCCCTTATACTCGATTTCATATTGGTGCGCACCTAGAAAAAGGGACCATCTTTGCAGCCGTTGCGCAGTCATCACCGGAACGCCCTTCTTTGAATTAAAGATGGAGACAAGTGGTTGGTGATCAGTCAGCAAGGTGAACTTCTGCCCGTGCAGATAGTGATTGAACTTTTTCACTCCCCACACTAGGCTGAGGGCCTCCCTGTCAATCTGGGCATAGTTGCGCTCGGTTGAGGTTAGTGACCGAGACGCAAAGGCTACTGACCTCTCCGAGCCATCCGGGAATTTGTGCGACAGCACCGCTCCAATGCCATAGGGTGATGCAGCACACGCCAACCGAATTGGTAGTGCTGGGTTGAAATGAGCCAACACCTCTTTTGATGTGATCAATGCTTTGCTCTTCTGGAAAGCTCGTTTACATTCGTCACTCCACTTCCATGGTACCCCCGTTTGCAGTAGGGTGTTCAGTGGGTGTAGTACGGTAGACAAATTCGGCAAGAACTTATGGTAGTAGTTCACCAGCCCGAGGAACGACCTCAGTTGTGACACATTTTCCGGTGCTGGAGCCTTGACTACTGCCTCAATCTTTTCAGGGGACTTATGTAACCCCTCTTTATCAATAAGGTGGCCACAATACGAGATCTGCTTCTGGAAAAACTCGCATTTGTGGCGATTAGCTCGGAGCCCATATTCCTTCAATCTAGTGAGCACCTGCTCTAGGTTGGCGAGGTGATCACTGTCATTTTCGCCCATGACCAGGATGTCGTCCAAATAACACTGGGTCCCTGGAATCCCTTGCAGGACTTGTTCCATTGCCCTTTGCCAAATAGCCGGAGCTGATGCTACCCCGAACACCAGCCGGTTGCATTGGTAGAGACCTTTATGAGTGTTGATCGTGAGGTACTGTTTCGAGGCTTCTTCTACCTCCATTTGCAGGTACGCCTGGGCCAGATCAATCTTAGTGAAGCGTTTCCCTCCAGATAGCGAGGCGAAAATATCTTCAATCCGCGGAAGCGGATATTGTACAGTGTGAAGGACTGGGTTCACTGTCACCTTAAAGTCCCCACAGATGCGAACCTTCTTTGGTTCCCCAGGCGTATTACTCAACGACCTCTTCATTACAGGAACGATGGGTGTAGCCCACTCGCTCCAGTCCACTTTGGACAGTACTCCTGAACGTTCCAAACCTTCCAGCTCTGCTTCGACGGCTGGGCGGATCGCATAAGGTCATAAAAAACTTTGGGCTTGCATTTTCCTCTATTTTGATCGTCGCTGTTATGCCTTTTAGTGTTCCGAGTCCCTGCTGGAACACTTCTTGTGCGTCAGTTAGCATTTTTGACAGTCGTCCAGGTGTGACGTCATCATCCTTTTTGGCATCTACAGTCAGTGCTTGTATGGAATGCCAATCTAGCTGTATCTTCCGGATCCATTCACGTCCTAGTAGTGGTGGTCCTCCATCTGGCAATACATATAGGTCCATTTCTGGTGTTTCCTTGCCGTTATATATAATGTTCACCCTTATTTTTCCTCTGGGGTAGACTTTTTGCCCCGTGTACATCTTCAAGACAATCTTTGTATCTCTCAAGGGTATATGTGAGAATAGCCGCTTGTAGTCCCTTCGGTTTATGACTGTTAGGGCTGATCCTGTGTCCAATTCCATTTTCACTTGGACTCCTGCTATCTTGAGCGTGACCCAGATAGTTTGGTGATCCTCCGTTTTGCTCACATTATGTAGTTTCAGACAACCCAGCTCCTTGCTTCCGGAGTCTGTATCACTCTTCTGTTCGTCTGAACTACTCTCCGTCACCTTATGTACCTTCTTGTACTTCTCCTGTGGAGATTTCTTGCTGCTGGTTTTCTTTCCCGACTTGCAGACTCTTGCTATGTGTCCTACTTTTCCACACTGTCTGCACACTTTGTCCTTGAACCAGCAATCATTATGGTCGTGTGTTGTTCTGCCGCAGCGATAGCACTTCACTGTTCCGTATGACATTTCATTTGTGCCATATTCTTGCGGTCTCCGTTGTATCTCTGCAGTGCCCCGTGCTGCTGCTTCATGTGATACTGCAATGCTGAAAGCCTTGTCCAGCGTAAGATCCTTTTCTGATAGAAGCCGTTTCTGGATTCCTTCACTTTGAAGCCCACACACAAACTTGTCCCTTAAAGTATCTGCTAGTCCCGTTCCAAACTGGCAGTGTTTCGATAGCTTGCGCAGTTCCGTTAAATACTCAGCATTACTTTCATCTTTATGCTAGTTCCTTTTGTGAAACTTAAATCTTTCTGCTATCAGCAGTGGTGTGGGGTTTAAGTGGTCCTGTAGGATTGACACTATGTTTTCAAAATCCTTTTCTACTGGCTTCTCTGGAGTTACTTGGTTTCGTAGTTAGCCATACGTTTTTGCACCCATTGAATTCAACAATACCAGCGCTTTCTTGTCATCTGGCACTTCATTCGCCTTGCAGTATACTTCTATGCGTTCGACATATGTCGTCCAATCTTCGACTTCATTGTCGAACGCTGTGAAACTGCCACTCTTGGGCATTTTTGGGTGTGGTTAGACTGGCTTAAAATGGCGTCTCCCGCGCTTTCCTTTCTTCCCTGCTGCGGCTTAAAATGGCGTCTCCCGCGCTTTCCTTTCTTCCCCGCTGTGGCTAAAAATGGCGTTTCCCGCGCTGCTGCCAACGCCGCTCTCGGCGGTCCTCGTGGCAAATGGCGACGCCCTGTGGGTTTCGTGCGCTGCTCCTGCGCTGCTGCCAATGCCGCGCTCTGCGGTCCTCGTGGCAATGGCAGCGCCTCGCGTTTTCCTGCGCGCCTCTCTGCCCCGTTGACGCTGCTCGGCCCTTGAACACCGGCTGCGCTCTGCTCTCTCTCGTCACTCTCCCCGTTGACGCCGCTCGGTCCTGAACACCGGCTGCACCCTGTGCGCTCTGCCCTCTCTCTCTCCCCCGTCGACGCTGCTCGGCCTTTTTCTGTGCCGTTCGGTCGGCTCTAGCCGCCGCTGTCCGGGAAGGGTCTGCGCAGTACCTGTTGCCAGCCCGTTTCGCTGGACCACCGTGACTGGAAAGCCAAGCTGGCTCTCGACAGCCTCCCCTGCGATGCTCAAATCTCCGCTGGATGACTGGGCGGTTGCCCGTGGTTGACGCCCGTGCTACTGGACTCGACCTCCTTCCACTGTTCTCCAGGAGCGAATCCCTGGGAGGTGATGCAGAGTTGCAGGTAGGTTCGAATCTGCCTCGTCGCCAATGTTATATCCGTGTAGCTTAATGTTGTGTCCTTCAATAATCAGACAACAGACTGCAGGGAACGATCAACAGGTGTTTACTGAATGAGGGTTCAAACTGCAACTGACTGTACAGATCACTACTCAGGGTTTATATACAGGTGTGGTCACTGCCGGTACTACAGGATACAGGAGCTGTAAAAAGTAGTTCTCCCCTTAAAGGTACATACATTACATGGCCCACTTTAGATCAGCTGATGCATCACAAGCCAGGTTTTTATCCTGGAACCTTCCCAATTCTGTGGCTCAGTACCACACGGAGAATGCCTTTGTTCAGCAAGATGCTGCAGAACTAACGGTGCCCCCAGGAGCACATATCACAAATTCAAGCAGGGACGCAAGCAGCATTTTCCAATCAGTAAGGCCAACATCGTTTCTGTGGCTCAGTGGGTAGCATCACTTGCCTTTATCAAGGTTGTGGGTTCAAATCCCACTCCAGAGACATAAGCACATAAATTTAGGCTGACACTCCAGTGCAGTGCTGAGGGAGTGCTGCACTGTCAGAGGTGCGGTCTTTTGGATGAGACATTAAACCGAGGCTCCGTCTGCTCTCTCAAGTGGATGTAAAAGATGCCACAGCACTATTTCGAAGAAGAGCAGGGGAGTTATCCTCGGTGTCCTGGGCCAATATTTATCCCTCAATCAACATCACTAAAAACAGATTATCTGGTCATTATCACAGTGCTGTTTGTGGGAGCTTGCTGTGCGCACATTATTTGCCGTGTTTCCTATGTTACAACAGTGACTACACTTCAAAAAGTACTTCATTAACTGTAAAGCACTTTGAGACGTCCGGTGGACGTGAAAGGCGCTATAGAAATCCAAGGGGAAAAATTCGGTTGTTTGCGCCACCCGTTAGCGCCTAAAGAGGCCGACAAGTGGGGCGCTAACCAACTAGCGCCCGGGCGCAGCGAACCCTGCGCCTCTCCCCATATTGAGCGGACATTTTGCGCCGGCGCTAAACCGTAGCGCCAGCTCGCTGGCGCACGCAGATCAGTGTGCAACGCCTTTGGGGCACCCCGGACCGCAAATTCAGTGGCGCCCCCCTCCGTTCCGCCTGGCGCTAATAAGGACCGCTTACCTGGAACGTTTCCCAGTCGCTGTCGGGCTGGGGGGGGGGGCGTTCTTTAAAGGGGACTGGTGTGGTTTAAAAGCGGCAGCCATTTTTGGACCACAACTTCTTAGCGAGATACAGAGAGTTGCTCAGCTGCAGACGGAGAGCCCTTTCTACACCGAGCCAGTGCTGGCAGAAGAACTTCAGCCTTCTGACCATTACCTTGCTGTTGGTGAGCATCTGAAATGGCAAAACTTTCTATGCGCACTTAATATGGGGGCTGCATTGGATGGGAACGTCCTGCTTCTGAACCATCTTGACAGGGCACAGTGACGCAGGGATAGAGGGGCAGGCATGGCCAGACGGAGGAGGGCCAACAGACATCGCCACACGAGACCTTACGCTGCCAGGGTTTTCTGACAGCAATTTTCATATTTGAACATGTCGGAGGAGCAGTGTTTCCGAAGGCTGCGCTTTAGTAGGGAGGTGGTGACTGAGCTGTGCCACCTGCTTCAGCCAGATCTGCAGCCTCAGCTAAGGTGCAGGACATCTCTGTCGGTGGCTGCGAAGATCACTGTTGCCCTTAACTTCTATGCAAGCGGCTCCTTTCAGGCCACAACTGGGGACATAGCCAACATCTCGCAGTTCGCGGTGCATTGCTGCATCCGTCAAGTGACTGATGCCCTCTTTAAAAGGAGGCGGCAAAATATCTCCTTCCCAATGACCCCGGACAAGCAGAGGGAGCGCGCAGAGGGCTTCGCAAGAATAGCGGACTTCCCCATGGTGCAGGGCGCCATTGACTGCATGCATGTGGCTTTGCGGGCGCCTGTAGAGAATGCGGAGGAGTTCCGCAACCGCAAGAGGTTCCATTCATTGAATGTACAGCTGGTCTGTGACCACCGGCAGCTGGTCCTCGCTGTGAATGCCCAGTTTCCAGGCAGCAGCCACGACGCCTTCATCTTGCGCCAGACCTCTGTGGCAGACCTTTTCGAGGCCCCGGCTCACCCAGGAGGCTGGCTTCTCGGGGACAAGGGCTATGCTCTGTGCCCGTGGCTGATGACCCCGCTCCGTTCGCCCAGCACCCCTGCTGAAGAACGCTACAATGCGAGCCATCAAGCGACCAGGAACATTATTGAGCACACAATCAGCATGCTGAAGCAACAGTTCCGTTGTCTGGACCATTCCGGAGGAGCCCTTCAGTACTCACCTGAGCGAGTCTCCCACTTCGTTGTTGTGTGCTGCACGCTGCATAACCTGGCAATCCTCAGGACCCAGCCAATGCCACCAGACATTGAAGCACCAGTGGAGGAGGAGGAGGAGGAGGACCAAGACGGGAGGGAGGCAGAAACTGGAAGGGCCGTCCGTCAGAGGCTTATCAGAAGTCGCTTCTAGGCCCCTCTCAGGGAATGCTTGCTGCCATTCCAAGAACAGGAATGGAACCGTTCTGATACCCCAAAGCCTGTGAAGGGCAAAATGCATGTAAAGAGCAGACATGGCCATTGTAAATAAAGAAATTTGTTTATTTAACAAAATGTGCTTCCTTCCCGCATGACAAAGCAATGGCAACAAAAAGCTAAACAAACAGACTGCCACATAAGTGGCTCGCACACCCGGGAGACTGTCCAAAACATCACTAACATTCGGACCAGCATCCTCGGCCTTGAATTCTACAAATAACAGGTAAATGCAGCACCTTCTACTTTCTCCCCCTCGATGGTGATCTGCTTCGCTTGCGAGATTGGCCCCTTCCCTCCCTGCAGCTCCTCCGTAATGGGACCCCAGTGGCTGCAGCAAGGTTGGGGGAGGCCTGCTGACTGTCCGAAAGCGCAGATGCCCCTGAGGGACGGCCTGGACGAGCTCTGGGCTTGGAGGGCCCGGCTGCTGACTGCTCCAACTCTGCATGGGTGGAAGCAGTCTGTCCTACAGGTGGTGGCAGCTGCAGTAGAGACATGCCAGTGGTGGCATCAGGAATGCTGTCATCCTGAGAGCGGACAGCAGCTCCCTGGTCGGCCGACACACTGGCACTCTGACGGGGCAGCACCACAGCATGCGCAGCAATCGGCTGGTCCACAGATTGCTGGCCTGCTGTGGTGCTGCAAGGTCCCTGGGTAATCCTGCCCGATCCAGCGAGGGTGGCAGCAGTCAGTGCTCGCGTGGCCTCAATCTGCGTCTGCATGAGAGCAGTGAGTGACTGCGTGGCTGCACTCAGCACTTGCGTGGCAGGTGCCAGTGCTTCGGTGAAGCCCTGGACAATCCTTTCCAGTGCTGTCCCAAAGTACTGCGCACTCCTTGCCAGTGCTTTCCCAAAGTTCTGCGCACTCCTGGCCTGTGCTGCGCCAAAGTCTTGGACACTCCTTGCCACTGTCTCGATGGATTCAGGCATCCTTGCCACTGCAGCCATGAGCTCAGTGTGCCTCAGCCCAGCCTGGGCACTCATTTCTGCGAGGGCACGCACTTCTTCTGCGCTCTGTGCAGCAGCACTCGGGGCCCGACTTGCCCTCCGGGGAGACGGCCCCCGAGCTTCCCTACCCCCCTTGCGTTGCTGCAGGCTGCTGGTTCCTGGAGCTGGATCCTCCTCAGAGCATTCCCACCCGCTCCCCTCCAGGGAAGTAGTCTCCCCAGTCTGCAGAGGGGCTGGCTCGCCTGAGGGCGGTTCGGATGGTCCGGCTTCCTCCTGCTCGTCGCCTCTCGAGTCAGTCGCAGTGGCAGCTTGAGGGCCCGGCTCCCGAGCTGGTGATGCAGCATCTGAAAGCAGGGAGGTTGAAGAGTGGCTTTAGCGAAAGGACAGGGTGGCAGCAAGGGATGCATGAGTGCTGCAATGCACTGACTTGGGTCCAGAGTGAAAAAGCATGCTGGTGGGGGGAACAAGTGGAAGGAGAGAGTTCAAAAAGGTGATGACCTTACCATCGCTGTGCACAATGGGGTCGGCAGCTCCAGAGGCGACGGGACCACTCATTCGGCTTGCAATGATCTGGTGGACTCGCTCCTCCAGGTCAGTAAGGGTCTGCAGGTGAGTCGGGCCTCCTCCAGTACGAAGCTGTTGCCTGCGGTTACCCGCCAGCTTAGCCTGGAAGAGAAAGGACGGGGTGTGATGAAACACGCTGCCCTGAGCTGACATCACATGCCTCCCATGGTAGAATAGCCCTTACATTATGCTGCCCTGAGCTGACATCACATGCCTCCCATGGTAGAATAGCCCTTACATTATACTGCCCTGAGCTGACATCACATTCCTCCCATGGTAGAATAGCCCTTACATTATGCACTGAGCTGAATGTGCGTGTGTGTTTCCAGAAAGGGCCATGGGTGCTGGATGCCAGCTGGCCATTGGGGCTTCGCGCACCCTCTGGCCATAAAGTGAGGTGCAAATGGAGGGATGAAGATGAATGTGAAAAAGGCACTCACCCTAACGACCCGAGTGAGGTCGTTGAACTTCTTCCTTCATTGCACAGGAGTCCTGGGCACCATGCTGCTGGAGGTGACTCTTTGGGAAACCTCCCTCCAAGCTCTGCGGTATTCGGTCTGATTAGGCCTCCTGCCATTCTCCAGGTACAGCATACCTCGCTGGCGCTCCACCGCACCAACCAGAGCATCCAATGCCCCCTCGCTGAAGCGCTGCACTCTCTCCCTGACCCTCTCCGTGTCCTTGAAGTTTTGGCTGCCACAGGTAGGTTGCCGTCGAGTTTGAGGCCTACAAGGTGCAGAGTGTGGCTGCAGATGAGAATTGATCCACCCCTTTAAGGGCTGACTGGCGCCAGCGTGTCTAGGTCCAATCAATTATTGACAGCACCTGTGCTGCGCCCGCTCGCGGGGAAATTGCGTTGCGCCACCGGGTTAGCGCCTTAAGAGTACCGTGCAGTGCCTGATTTAGCGCCGCAATCACCTTCAGGGGCGCTACAACACAATATCGCTCGAGGTGGCGATCAATCGCACCTGGCGCTAAACTTTGCACACCGCCAGTATTAGCGCCCCAAACGGGGTGATACCGAATTTTTCCCCCCCAAGTCTTTCATTCTTTCTTTAGCGCTCTCCAGCAGCATCAGCTGTGGCTCAGTGGGTAGCACTCTTGCCTTTGAGTCCGAAGGTGGTGGGTTCATAATCCCACTCCAAGAGACTTCAGCACAAAATCTAGGCTGGTAGTGTAGTACTGAGGGAGTGCTGCACTGTCGGAGGTGCCGTCTTTAAGATGAGACGTTAAACCGAGGCCCCGTCTGCTCTCTCAGGTGGATGTAAAAGATCCCATGGCACTGTTTTGAAGAGCAGGGGAGTTCTCCCCAGTGTCCCTCTTTTATCCCTTAATCAATATCACTAAAACAGATTATCTGGTCATTATCACATTGCTGTTTGTGGGAACTTGCTGTGCGCAAATTGGCTGCTGCGTTTCCTACATTACAACAGTGACTACGCTTCATTGGCTGTAAAGTGCTTTGAGATGCCCTGAGATTGTGAAAGGTGCTATATAAAAGCAAATCCTTTTTTTCTTTTTCCTCACCTTTCAAAAAGATAAAATGTTCTCCTATATTGTAATGTATACAACATTGAAGGCACTACTTTGTTTTGCGGATGTATATCCTTAGTTGCGAGCGTATATAACAAACGCGTATCGATTTGTATAGTCAGTGCCAAAGTTCCAGTTACCCAGTAAAGATCACTTGAAGTTACTCTCAGTCTCTGCTGCTTTATTATTTTATGTAGTTGTGTATAGCGGTACAAACACAACAAATTGGCGACGAGAATTATGAACCTACGTCTTCCTATTCTGGCATCGCATCCAGAGGACACCGAAACTTGGAAGAAAGGAGCGAGAAGGTAGAGAAAACGGGGATACGTAAGTCAAGTGAAAAGTGCACAGGACTTGCATGACACTAGCTAACTAGTAAAGAAAGAAAAACGGGTTTGGAAAAAAAAATGGCGATGATTGGCACGATTGCAGCATTTGATAGCAGCATTGAAGACTGGGCAACTTACATTGAAAGAGTGGAGTTGTACTGTGAGGCTAACGGAGTGGAGGTAGAAAAGAAAGCCATTGTTTTGCTGAGTGTTATGGGTGCAAAGACATACGGGCTGCTACGTAGTTTATTAACCCCTGAAAAGCCAGCAAACAAAACATTCAAACAAATAGTGGACACACTCCAAGACCATTTAAGCCCCAAACCACTGCTCATAGCTGAAAGATTTAAATTCCATAAACGGAACCAGAGCAAAAATGAAAGCATTTCTGAATATTTAGCAAAGTTGCGCAAATTATCAGAACATTGCCAATTTGGAGTGGGCTTATCAGACACATTGAGGGACAGATTTGTGTGTGGCATGCAAAATGAAAGCACACAAAAGAAACTCCTGTCTGAAAAAGACCTCACATTGGAGAAGGCTCTGAGTATTGCAATATCAATGGAAGCAGCAACACGTGGCGCTTTAGAAATTCAACAAAAATCCCTGGAATATTCAACTAATAAAATGTCACTGAAACAAGAAAAGAAGTGCTATCGCTGTGGCAAAATGTCACATGACCACAATGACTGTTGGTTTAAAGATAAAGACTGCAGACAATGTGGCCGACGAGGGC
Organism: Somniosus microcephalus; assembly: GCF_052327205.1. Taxonomy (NCBI): domain Eukaryota; kingdom Metazoa; phylum Chordata; class Chondrichthyes; order Squaliformes; family Somniosidae; genus Somniosus; species Somniosus microcephalus. Next base: position 75,130,628 of record NC_141006.1, read on the forward strand.
ACATTGAAACAGTCTGCAAAGCAAATAAGAAGCCGAAAACTGATACAATACAGAGTAACAAAAAGGTACATCAAGTGACTGAAAACAAGAAACCTTTTAAAGGTAGACACAAGAAGGTACACTACATGACTGGAGACAGTTCAGATAAAGAAAAAAGTGACACAGACTCAGAGGAAGAGGATCTGGCTTGTCTAAAACTACACAGTGTGAAAGAGACAGGGGATCACAGAATAATATGGGTTACTCCAGAAGTGGCAGGAGTTAGGCTGAAAATGGAGTTGGACACAGGCTCAGCTTTAACAGTGATCTCTGTACATGACTACAAATGACTGTTTTCACACATACCGCTAAGGCCAACTAAAGTACTGTTAAAGACATACACAGGACAAAGAGTGTGCCCCAAAGGTAAAATAAAAGTGACAGTGACATACAAAGAAATACCGCAATTGAACCTCTATGTAGTGGAAAATGGAGGACCACCATTGCTGGGACGCGAATGGCTCAGGAAAATACAGTTGGATTGGCACACCATCCAAGCACTGTCTGTGTCAGCAAAGGAGGACAGCAACGCTCTGTCACAAATACTCTCTGACTCTCAGGAAGTGTTCAAGAAGGGAATAGGAACACTTAAGGGCATGAAAGCAAAAATTAAGATTGAGGAGAACGCAAATCCAAAGTTCCACAAGGCCAGACCAGTGCCTTATGCAATTCGCCCTTCAGTAGAAGCAGAGCTGGAGAACTTGGAGCAGTTAGGGGTCCTGTCCAAGGTGGATTGGAGTGAATGGGCCACACCTATAGTTCCAGTGATGAAGAAAACCTCCAGCACAAAACAAGGAAAGCCAAGAAAAGTGCGCATCTGCGGAGACTTTAAAGTGACTGTTAACCCAGTCCTCCACACAGTACAGTACCCATTGTCTCGCATTGAGGACACCTTTGCTTCCCTGTCAAGAGAGGAACGCTTCACAAAGATTGACTTGGCCCAGGCCTATCTCCAAATGGAAATTGATGATGCATCAAAGAAGTACCTGACAATAAATACGCACAAAGGCCTTTACCAGTACAATCGGCTGGTATTCGGAATAGCATCAGCTCCTGCAATCTGGCAAAGGGCAATGGACCAAGTCCTGCAGGGGATCCCAGGTACTCAGTGTTATCTTGATGACATCATCATTACTGGCAAGAATGACAATGACCACCTTTCCAACATCGAACAGGTGCTCATCAGGTTACGGGAGTATGGGCTCCGAGCAAACCGAGACAAGTGTGAGTTTTTCAAAAAGGAAATCTCATACTGTGGACATGTGATTGACAAGGACGGTTTACACAGGCCTCCGGACAAGATTGAAGCTGTGATTAATGCACCAACACCTGAAAATGTGTCTCAGTTGAGATCATATCTTGGACTGGTGAACTACTATCACAAGTTCTTGCCCAACCTATCCACAGTGTTACATCCACTAAATGCACTGCTACAGACAGGGTCACAATGGAAGTGGAGTGACAGCTGTGAACAAGCTTTTCAAGAGAGTAAAAGACTCATTACTTCAGAAGAGGTGCTAGCTCACTTTGACCCATCCTTACCTATTCGACTGGCATGTGATGCTTCACCCCATGGCATTGGTGCCATGTTATCACATAAGTTCCCAGACGGCTCAGAAAGACCAACAGCCTTTGCCTCAAGATCATTGACTACAGCTGAACGCAATTATGCACAGATTGACCGAGAGGCCCTCAGCCTTGTGTGGGGAGTCAAGAAATTCAACCACTACTTGTATGGTCAACAGTTTACACTGTTAACTGACCACCAGCCTCTCGTTTCAATCTTCAACCCAAGGAAGGGCGTTCCAGTGATGACGGCACAACGGCTACAGCGATGGTCACTCTTCCTAGGGGCTCACCTGTATGACATTGAATACAAGGGGACCAAGCAACATGGCAATGCCGATGGTTTGTCACGTTTACCACTGCCGACCTCAGAGAGAACTACAACAGTTGACTCAGCAGAGGTATTTCACACAACAATAGTTGAGCAGCTACCAGTGACAAACTCCCTCATTGAAAGAGAAACACGCAATGACCCTACATTGTCAAAAGTTTATGACATCACTGTGAAGGGATGGCCAGCACATGGTGACTCATTGTTTCCAGCATTCTCAGCTAGGCGGGAGCAGTTAGCAGTGTGTCGGGGAACACTGATGTGCGGCTCACGAGTTGTGATTCCTCCCAAGCTTCGTAACCGAGTGCTAGATGAACTGCATGAAGGCCACTTAGGTACGGTAAAGATGAAAAGCCTTGCCCGTGGTTATGTGTGGTGGCCGGGAATTGACAAACAGATCGAGGACCTGACAAAGAGCTGCTCAGGATGTCAAAAGGTCCAGAACGCACCACCACAAGCCCCTCTCCATCCATGGGAATGGCCCTCATCACCATGGCAATGTGTGCACATCGACTTTGCTGGACCGTTCATGGACTCCATGTTCTTGATTGCAGTCGATGCACATTCCAAATGGCCCGAGGTCATTAAAATGAAATTAACCACATCTGAAAAGACCATTTCAGTTCTGAGGACCATGTTCGCTAGAAATGGCCTACCAGAACAAATCTGCACAGACAATGGACGACAATTTGTCTCTGATGAATTCCAAGGTTTCATGAGGAAAAATGGAATCAAGCACGACACATCTGCCCCGTACCATCCAGCTACAAATGGCTTGGCAGAAAGATTCGTACAGACTTTCAAGAAGGCCATCAAAGCAATGTACAGCGAGAATCTACCACTGCAACACAAGATAGACAATTTCCTCTTTGCTTATCGGAACGCAGTACACGCAGCCACTAATCAGACTCCAGCGATGATGTTTCTGAACAGGAACCTGAGATCTCGCATGGACCTTCTTAAACCGAATGTACGTCGTGATGTAGAGAACAAACAGTTCAAACATTTGAATGCTAAGCCAACAAGAAGCTTCAGTGTGGGACAGCCAGTTCTTGCTCGTGATTTCCGGATGGAAAAGTGGCAACCAGGGACAATATCCACAAGAGAGGGACCGCTGATGTATACTGTGGATGTGGGAGAGAACGTTTTGAGAAGTAATGTGGACCAATTCTGGATGTTCAGGTGGAAAACACCTCTATACCTTGCCCAGACTCACCTGACATGGAAACAGACACTCCTGATTCATCAGCATCAGCACCAGCCTCATCCACAGCTGAGAGCTCTACCTGTGCTGATAATAATAATAATAATAATCAACTTTATTGTCATTGTTAGTGCACAAGTGCAGTACAACGAAATGTAGGCTTGCGGCTCCCGAGAGTGTACATTTAGATTAAGACATTTAAACATTCAACATTCATTTGGCTTGTAATACATTAACATAAACATAACCATAATAAAGTGCATTGGCAGATGTGCAGGCTTTAGAGTTTATTTGTGGAGTTCAGTAGGATGACAGCCCTGGGAAAGAAGCTGTTCCTAAATCTGGTCGTTCGGGTGCGAATGCATCTGTAGCGTCTCCCAGATGGCAAGAGGGCGAACAGACTGTGGCTGGGGTGGGTAGGGTCTTTGATGATGGTCCGTGACCTCCGTAAACAGCGTTTCTGGTATATGTGCTCTGTGGTCGGTAGCCGGGTGCCGGTAATGCGTTGGGCAGTTTTGACTACCCGCTGCAGGGCTTTCCGGTCATAGTAGCTACAGCTGCCATACCATACTGTGATGCAGTTCATCAGGATGCTCTCTATTGTGCAGCGGTAAAAGTTAGAGAGGATCAGGGGTGACAGGTTACATCCCTTCAGCCTCCTTAGGAAATATAGGCGCTGCTGGGCCTTCTTCACCAGAGAGGAGGTATTGAGGGACCAGGAGAGGTCTTCCGTGATGTGGACTCCAAGGAACTTAGGGCTAGATTTTCAGTTGCTTGCGCCAGCAGTTAGCGCCTTAAGAGAAGTGATTTCCGGGCGCTATGCGTGTAGCGCCCGGGCGCAGCGCAGTTTGCGCCCCGCCCCAAATTAAGTTGCCCGTTAGCGCCGGCGCAAAGTTTAGCGCCCGCCCGGATGCGCGCGCAGAAAATGACGTCACATCCTCGTGCAACGCCCTTTGGCCGCCCCGACTCCAAACTTCAGTCGGACCGCCCCATTGTGCGGCGGGCGGCCGGAGCGTTTGGAAAAAGGAACGCAACACAACCAGCGCGGGCCCCGGGGGGCGCTAATTAAAGGGAACGTCCTCTCCAGTATAAAGGCCATCCTTTTTTCAGAAAACAGTCTTGTGCAACGCATTTCTGGAGACACAACAAGGAGGATAGCTAACTGGTTTCAAGCAGCAAGAGCCAGGTATTTTTGGACTCAGGCAACAGCGCTGCAAGTGGCCATTTGGAAATTAGAGTGTTTGCCAGGATTTGATGGGGGTTGCATGGGGTGCCAACGCGGAGCTGCAGCTCCATGTCCGTAGGGCTCGCAGACGCATTGTGAGAGGGGCAGCCCTGGCTAGAGGCAGAGGGGGCTACAGGCGTCGGCCACGTAGGCCTTACCCAGTCAGGCTATACCGCCAGCAGCGCTCCTACCTAAACATGAGTGCCGCGCGATGTGTTAAAAGGCTCCGATTCCGAAAGGGGGTGATTGCAGAGATCTGCCACCTGCTTCGCCGAGATCTGCGGCCAAAGCTCAGGTGCAGGACGTCTCTGTCGGTGGAAGTGAAGGTGACAGTGGCATTGAACTTCTATGCCACCGGCTCCTTCCAATACGCTGCTGGGGACATAGCAAACATCTCCCAGTACGGCGCGCATCGCTGCATCCGCCAGGTGACCGAAGCACTGTTCAGAAGGAGAAGCCAATTCATCTCCTTCCCCGGGGAATTCCCCTTGGTGCAGGGCGCCATTGACTGTACGCATGTGGCTTTGCGGGCCCCTCTGGAGCATGGCGAGCAGTATCGCAACAGGAAGGGCTACCATTCTCTGAATGTGCAGCTGGTCTGTGACCACAAGCAGCGCATCATGGCAGTCAATGCCAGCTTCCCAGGCAGCAGCCACGATGCCTTTATCCTGCGGCAGAGTACTGTGCATGACATGTTCCAGGCACAGCCTCCCCCAAGAGGATGGCTACTCGGGGACAAAGGCTATCCTTTGTGCACCTGGCTCATGACCCCGCTCCGCGCGCCCAGGACCGCTGCTGAAGAGGCCTACAACGAGAGCCATCAAACCACCCGCAACATCATCGAGCTAACTATTGGGGTCCTCAAGCAGCGGTTCCGCTGCCTTGATCGCTCCGGAGGAGCTCTCCAGTATTCGCCGGACCGGGTCTCCCAATTTGTGGTGGTTTGCTGCATGCTACACAACCTGGCTATCCGCAGGACTCAGGCACTGCCACCTGACGTTGGACCAGCACCTCAGGAGGAGGAGCAGGAGGAGCATGAGGAGGAGGAGGAGGAGGAGGAGGAGGAGCAGGAGTACGTTCCCAGGAGGGAGCGACCAGGGCCAAGGGCCGCACGACGCCACCTTATTACACGGTACTTCTAAGCCCCCTGTCAGGGAATGGCCAGGGGCCATGAGGGAAGATGAATGCAGCCGCTCCGCAAGCCCTCAGCCGGCGAAGCCAACAAACACTAAGAAGAACAACCATGGAGACTGCATGAATAAAGATAATTTTTTATTACACAAAAATGAAAAGCCCTTCCCACATGAATCCCCAAAAACAATAAACGGGCCCCACAAAAAGCCCAACAAACGACTCACTCCCACAAACTGGGGAGGAGCCACTCCACCTTTATTGAAACCGGGCCTCAACGTCGGCCTAACGCAAAAAAAAAGCCCTCCAAAAGCACAACCATGGGCAAAATAAAGATGGCCACCGCCATATTAAAGGAAAGCTGGCCACACCCTCTACTGAGTGGCCCGCGAGGGCGAGACCTTGGCCAGCATTTTGCCTCCCCTGCCCTGCCTGCTGCTCCTTCGCAAGCTCTGCCCAGTGGCTGCTGCGAGGCTGGGGGAAGGCGCCTGAGGCTCAGATGCCCTTCCGCCAGATGCCGCTGGGGGGCGGCCTACACGGCGTTTGGGCCTCGAGGGGCCGTCTCCTGAGTGGCGCACCTGAGCCTGGCCACCATCAGCTGCAGCCGCTTGCCCTTGACGCCCCAGAGGGGGAATGGCGGCGACGGATGGCGCAATGTGGGCCAGCTGGCGTCTGGGATGCGCTGGCTGGTGCTGTGGCGCGGTGGCACTCGGCCGGGCCCGCACTGCAGGATCCGCAGCAATCAGCCGACGGCCGGCTTACTGGGATGGTCCAGCGCGGCGCCTGCCCTGGCGATGCCTGCCTGAGACAGCGCGTGTGGCAGCAGTGAGTGGCCCTGTGGTCCTGGTGTGCGCGCGCATCACATCCGCCAGGGTCTTGACGGCATCAGTTAGCATGCGGCCAGTCGCGGCAGTTGCTGCCCCGAACTCGCGCACACTGGTCGCCAGCGACTCGATGGCCTCAGGCATGCGCCCCACCACGCTCATGAGCTCCGTGTGGCGCCGGTCCGAGTCGTCGGCCACCTGATCGAGCTTCCGCACCTCCTCCGAAGTGAAGGTGTCCGGACTGGAGTCGCGACTCTCCCGCTGGGGAGGAGGGGGCCGAACTAGGGGACCCTTGCCGCGTTGGTGACGGCGAGTGTGCCGAGCAGCAGCACTCCCCTCTGATCCTTCCCCCCTTTGGGGGGAAGGCCGCGGGCCACGCGCACGGCTGCTGGGTGGCTGGACGCCACTGGTCCCAGAAGCTGCATTGCCCTGCGACAGTTCCTCCAGGCACTCGTCCAGTGAGGAGGTGTCAAGCATTTCCTCCTCTCCTGCGGGACGTGACTGTTCCCCCGAAGGTCCGGCTTGCTCCTCCTCCTCCTCCTGGTTGGAGGTGCTGTCACTGGCAGCCTCAGGGTCCTGGTCGTCACCAGCTGAAAGCAGGAATGCACAAGAGTAGCTTCAGAGTGAGGAGACGGCGTCAGCGAGGGAGTTAGGACTGGTGGGATTCAGCGCATTGGTGGGACAGTGGCAAAGGAGGTAGCTCGGATGGGCCAGTGCGACGCGAGAGGGCCAAAAGGCGAGGTCCTTACCATTGCCGGGCAGTGGAGGGTCGGATACACCGCACGCTGTGGGGACAATCACACGGGCTCCCATGAGCACACACACGCGCTCCTCCAGCCGAGTGAGCTTCTGCAGCTTGGTGCGGCCACCCCTGGCACGGGCCTGGCGATTAAACGCTACTTTAGCCTGCAAGAGAAAGGACGGGCTGTAAGTGCGCAGTGAAGCCCTGATGTAGTGTGCACTGCCTCCCATGGTGGAATAGCTTGGACAGAGTGAAGCCCTGATGTAGTGTGCACTGCCTCCCATGGTGGAATAGCTTGGACAGAGTGAAGCCCTGATGTAGTGTGCACTGCCTCCCATGGTGGAATAGCTTGGACAGAGTGAAGCCCTGATGTACTGTCCACTGCCTCCCATGGTGGAATAGCTTGGCCAAAGTGTAGAGTGCCGAATGGCCATTTGATGCTCATGACTGTCCCAATGCTGCTGGCTGAGGGCTGGCCAAAAGGACTTTCAGGTCCCTTTGCCCATCATGTCAGGTGTACATGCAAGAATGAGGAGGAGACTGGAAAGGCTACTCACCCTCACAATCCTGGTCAGATCGTTGTATTTCTTACGGCATTGTTTGTGGGTCCTGGGGGCCTCGCCGGTGAACGTCACCCTCTGGGCGATCTGCTTCCAGGCTTTGGTGTAGTCGTGGTGGGTTGGATTCCTCCCACTCTCTGGAAACAAGATCTTGCGCCTCACCTCCAGAGCTGTGACCATTATGTCCAGATCACCCTCTGAGAAGCGCAGGGCACGCTGACGGGCCTTCTCTGGCGTTGCCATGACTCCCTGGGGCTGAGCAGTAGTGTTGAGGCCTCTTTGCAAGGCTGCAGTGTGCAGGGCGTGGCAGCAGACCAATTCGTCCCTTCCCCCTTTAAGAGCTGGTCGGCACCACGGGGTCTGCTGTCAGTGCAAAAATGACCGCACCCGTGCTGCGCCCCGCCTGGGCGCTATCCCTCTGGACCGCCGGCTTAGCGCCTAAAGAGAGTAGTGGAACGCCTCTTTTAGCGCTCCACCAACCTCTTAGGGCGAAGCCACTGAATTCCCGGCAACGGGGCGCTACTTTGGGGCGGGCGCTAACTTCGGGCGGGCGCTAAAGCTAGCGCCCCAAAACTGCCTATACTGAAAATCTAGCCCTTAAAGCTTAAAGCTCATCTGATGCACCTGTACCTGTACAGTCTCATTCCCCAAAGCAAAAGAGTCTGGAGAGACGTTACCCAGAGAGGCAGAGGAGGCCTCCCCAGAGACTTGACTTGTAAAAGGGCTGTTGACAAAATAAAATGTTATGTTGGAATTTGAATTTTGTTACTTTTAAGAAAACAACAAGGTTACTGTAAAGACAGGCTCTGTATGTTAATTATAGAAATTTTGCGTTAATATACTATTAAACTAAAGGGGGAGGAAGTGTAATGTATACAACATTGAAGGAACTACTTTGTTTTGCGGATGTACATCCTTAGTTGCGAGCGTATATAACAGACGTGTATCGATTTGTATAGTCAGTGCCGAAGTTCCAGTTACCCAGTAAAGATTTCTTGAAGTTACTCTCAGTCTCTGCTGCTTTATTATTTTATGTAATTGTGTATAGCGGTACAAACACAACAGATATCAACGTCCCGGGCTAAATGCAGCCTATCTATTTGCCTCTTTCTGCTAGACTCAGGAAGCTGCTAATAGAAAATTCTTCGCTGTCTCTGAAGCTCAGAAAGATTTCCTATAAGGTTCATTTTACCTGGAAGGCCGATGATACTTTTATTAAGCTGCATTAGTGTAACGATGATTGCGCTGGTGATAATCTTTACTGGTTGTACTTTATTTTAAGTGGCTGCCGTAAAAGCGTAACATTTGACCAAGCTGTACAACTATATCTACCAAAGAAAAACTCAATTAATATTTGGAGGGTTCTACTTCTGAAAACAGATTGCGTTGCTACTCAGTAACTGGAGTAAACTAGGCCTATATTCCACAGAGTTTAGAAGAAAGAGAGGTGATCTCCCCATTTGGGGCGCCATTATCGGCCGTGCGCAAAGTTTAGTGCCTGGCGCTAATTATCGCCTCCGACAGCAAACTTGGCTTTTATCGCCCTTGGAGGTGATTGGAGTGCTAAATCAAGCGCTGCACACCTGTCTTAAGGCACAAAGGCCAAGGAGTGAGGCGCTACCTCACAGTGCTGGCGAAGCTCAGACTGGGTATTATGCAATGAGAAAGGATTAATTAGCAATCTTGTTGTGCGAGGCCCCTTGGGTCGGAGCGATCATAATATGATCGAATTCTTCATTAAGATGGAGAGTGAAGTAGTTGACTCAGAGACTAAGGTCCTGAATTTAAATAAAGGGAACTATGATGGTATGAGATGCAAGTTGGGTAGGATTGATTGGGTAATGTCACTCAAAGGGTTGGCGGTGGATAGGCAATGGCAAACATTCAAAGATCGCATGGATGAAATACAGAATTTGTTTATCCTAGTTTGGCATAAAAATAAATCAAAAAAGGTGACTCAACCGTGGCTAACAAGGGAAATTAGGGATAACATAAGATCCAAAGAGAGGACGTATAAATTGGCCAAAAAAAGCAGCAAAACTGAGGATTGGGAGCAGTTTAGGATTGAGCAAAGGAGGACAAAGGGATTAATTAAGAGGGGGAAAATAGATTATGAAAGTAAGCTTGCAAGGAACATAAAAACTGACTGTAAAAGCTTTTATAGATATGTGAAGAGAAAAAGATTGGTGAAGTCAAGCATAGGTCCCTTACAGTCAGAATCAGGGGAATTTATAATGGGGAACAAAGAAATGGCAGACCAATTAAATACATATTTTGGTTCTGTCTTCACAAAGGAGGACACAAATAACCTCCCAGAGATGTCGGGGAACATAATGACTAATGAGAGGGAGGAACTGAAAGAAATCAGTATTTGTAGGGAAATGGTGTTGGGGAAGTTGACGGGATTGAAGGCCGATAAATCCCCAGGGCCTGATAATCTACATCCTAGGGTACTTAAGGAAGAGGCCCTGGAGATAGTAGATGCATTGCTGGTCATCTTCCAGAACTCGATAGACTCTGGAACAGTACCCATGGATTGGAGGGTAGCTAATGTTACCCCGCTATTCAAAAAAGGTGGTAGAGAAAAAGCGGGGAATTATAGACCGGTAAGCCTGACATCGGTAGTGGGGAAAATGCTAGAGTCCATTATAAAAGATGTAATAGCAGAGCACTTGGAAAGCAGTGACAGGATCGGACAAAGTCAACATGGATTTACAAAAGGTAAATCATGCTTGACTAATCTACTGGAATTTTTTGAGGATGTAACTGGTAAAATAGATAAGGGAGAACCAGTGGATGTGGTGTATTTGGACTTTCAGAAGGCTTTCGACAAGGTCCGCATAAGAGATTAGCGTGCAAAATTAAGGCACATGGGATTGAGGGCAAGGTATTGACTTGGATAGAGAACTGGTTGGCAGATAGAAAGCAAAGAGTTGGAATAAACGGGTCGTTTTCCGAGTGGCAGGCAGTGACTAGTGGGGTACCGCAAGGATCGGTCCTAGGACCCCAGCTGTTCACAATATATATTAATGATCTGGACGAGGGAATTGGATGTAATATCTCCAAATTTGCAGACGACACAAAGCTGGGTGGGAGGGTATGCTGTGAGGAGGATGTCGTGAAACTCCAGTACGATTTGGACAGGTTGGGTGATTGGGCAGAAACATGGCAAAGGCACTATAATGTGGATAAATGTGAGGTTATCCACTTTGGTGGCAAAAACAGGAAGGCAGATTATTATTTAAATGGCAATAGATTGGGAGAAGGGGAAGTGCAAAGAGACCTGAGTGTTATTGTGCACCAGTCGCTGAAGGTAAGCATGCAGGTGCAGCAGGCAGTTAAGAAGGCAAATGGTATGTTGGCCTTCGTAGCGAGAGGGTTCGAGTACAGGAACAAGGATGTCTTGCTGCAGTTGTACAGGGCCTTGGTGAGACCGCACCTTGAGTACTGTGTGCAGTTTTGGTCACCTTATCTGAGGAAGGATGTTCTTGCCATGGAAGGAGTGCAGCGAAGATTCACCAGGCTGATACCTGGGATGGCAGGAATGACGTATGAGGAGAGATTGTGTCGATTAGGCTTATACTCACTGGAGTTTAGAAGATTGAGAGGGGATCTCATCGAAACCTATAAAATTCTGTCAGGCCTGGACAGACTAGATGCAGGAAGGATGTTCCCGATGGCTGGGGAGTCCAGAACCAGGGGTCATAGTCTAAGGATAAGGGGTAAGCTATTTAGGACTGAGATGAGGAGGAATTTCTTCACCCAGAGAGTGGTGAACCTGTGGAATTCTCTACCACAGAGGGCGGTGGAGGCCAGTTCATTAAATATATTCAAGAAGGAGTTGGATATATTTCTTAAGGCTAAAGGGATCAAGGGATATGGGGAGAAGGCAGGGACAGGGTACTGAGTTTGGATGATCAGCCATGATCTCATTGAATGGCGGAGCAGACTCGAGGGGCCGAATGGCCTACTCCAGCTCCTATCTTCTATATTTCTATGTTTCTATGTCAGTCAGCAATGGAACGCAGACACACTGGCACCGGCCAATTCTTAAATGGGAGTCCTGACGAATAGTCATCGACTAGTTGCTTTGTGCCCCATTAGTGCCCTCTTAAGGTGCTAACGGAATGCGCAAACAACTGAATTTTTCCCCCATAAGATTCTGAGGGGGATTGACAGGGTAGAGGCTGAGAAGTTGTTTCCCCTGTCTGGAGAGTCTAGAACCAGGGGCCACAGTCTCAGGATAAGGGGTCGGCCATTTAAGACTGAGATGAGGAGGAATTTCTTCACTCAGAGGGTGGTGAATCTTTGGAATTCTCTACCCCAGAGGGCTGTGGAGGCTCAGTCATTGAGTATATTCAAGGCTGAGATCGATAGATTTTTGGACTCGAGGGGAATCAAGGGATATGGGGATCGGGCGGGAAAGTGGAGTTAAGGTCGAAGATCAGCCATGATCTTATTGAATGGCGGAGCAGGCTCGAGGGGCCAAATGGCCTGCTCTTATTTCTTATTCTCTTAAAACCACCTTCGTCCATCAGTTAACCCATTGTAGCCCTGGCCCACTGTTTCAGTGTCAAACACTTCATTCTGACAATGTTTCAGTCACAATAGGTTGGAGTGAGAGATAGGGTGCAAACTCAATGGGAAACTCTGAAAAGGTAAACTGTACACATCATAACTTGTTCAAAGCTGTATTGCATTCCTAGGGGTAGGTACAAATCTCTTGGCTTTCACCCTTAAGGTTGATAACGTCAGCCAAATCCCTCAAATGCATTCCAATTTTGAGACACCTTCCCAATCATTATTCTCCATATACTAAACATGGGTTATAAAACATTACAGTAATATTTCAGATCAATGCAAAATCTGACACTTTAAGTGTCAAATTCATTGTTATAAATACTTTATCCTAGCTTAGATTAAGTGCCTAGAATGGCTGCATTAACCTGAGTTGAAGTCGCTTTTTTTTACATTCATTATTAAAATATAATCTCATCAGCTGGGCTCCCCTGCGGAATACTTTATTCATTTAGAGGAGATCACACACTGGAGTGAAATAGCTACACAAACTCCTTTAAGAATTAGGAGCAGGAGTCGGCCATACGGCCCCTCGAGCCTGCTCCGCCATTCAATAAGACCATGGCTGATCTTCGACCTCAACTCCACTTTCCCACCGGATCTCCATATCCCTTAATTTCCTGAGTACCCAAGAATCTATCGATCTCAGCCTTGAATATACTCAACGACTGAGCCTCCACAGCCCTCTGGGGTAGAGAATTCCAAAGATTCACAACCCTCTGAGTGAAGAAATTTCTCCTCATCTCATTCCTAAATGGCCGCCCCTTATCCTGAGACTATGATCCCTAGTTCTAGACTCCCCAGCCAGAGGGAAACAACCTCTCAGCATTTATCCTGTCAAGCCTTCTAAGAATTTTATGCATTTCAATGAGATCACCTCTCATTCTTCTAAACACCTGAGAATATAGGCCCAATCTACTCAATCGCTCCTCATAGGAAAATCCACCCAAGCCAGGAATCAATCTAGTGAACCTTTGTTGCACCGCCTCCAAGGCAAGTATATCCTCCCTTAGATAAGGCGACCAAAACTGTGCACAGTACTCCAGGTGCGGTCTCACCAAAGCCCTGTATAATTACAGCAAGACCCCTTACACTTATACTCTAATCTCCTTGCTATAAAGGCTAACATATCATTTGTCTTCCCAATTGCTTGCTGTACATGTATGTTAACTTTCTGTGATTCGTGTACAAGGACACCCAAATCCCTCTGCCTACCAACATGTACTAATCTTTCACCTTTTAAAAAATATTCTGTTTTTCCATTCTTCCTACCAAAGTGGATAATTTCACTCTTCCCTGCATTATCGATATATATAAAGCGGCTCTTCTGTCTGTCTGTCTGTCTGTCTGTCCGCCTGGTCTCTATACGTTTGGAAGTTACAGAGCGTACCGACGCGCGCGTCGCCTCAAAAGAAAGCTTGCGATTCCGGACCGGTCATAGGCGTATTTACGTTTCGGCCGGACAAAAATCCCGCCCGCGGTATCGCAAAAACGTTCAGCGTTCCGCTCATTAGCATCTCATTAGCGACCGTGTGACGTCGAGGTCTTCCTACAGTTGAGTGTCGAGTGACTCGACGATTGACCAATCCTACGCTTCGGTGACCTGACCGGTCGACCAATCGGTGCGTGTGTGGGCGGGCCTTATCCTTCTGAACCGAGGTGAGTGGCCGCCATCTTGATTTTCCACTATTTTTTCCCCCACACTTTCTGTGTGTTAGGGAACTAAGGTAAATATTTCAATTATGTGTTAGGCAATTAATTAACAATTTATTTGAGTTTTATATTGTGTTTAGCAACCCCCCCCCCCTCCTCCTCACCCTCGCGCAGGGGGGACTCGGGGCCTGAAGCTGAAAAAATTTCTCTCTCTCTCCTTCTCCTCTTCCCTCTCTCTCCTTCTCCTCTTCCCTCTCTCCTCTTCCCTCTCTCTCCTTCTCCTCTTCCCTCTCTGTCTCTCTCTACTTCCCCCTCTCAGGTGTCATGGACGTAGCGCGGGCGCGCTGCCCGAAGTTTCCCGCTCGCTAACGGCCTTGCCGGCTCCCGCGGGCCGCTCGCACTCACCGCGCATGCGCCGCCCGCACTCACCGCGCATGCGCCGCCCACACTCACCGTGCATGCGCTGCCCGCCCGCCCGCAGCGGCCGTCCATCAGCCGCGCGATACGCGGGGGACCTCAGCAACGGCACTGGACCTCAGGCGCTAGGCAGGGGGAGGGGCCGGAGAGAGGGACAGAGGGGAGTGGGGGAGCGGGGGAGTGGGGGGGGGAGAGGGAGGGGAGGGGAGGGAGAGAGGGGAGGGGAGGGAGGGAGAGAGGGGAGGGGAGGGAGGGAGGGAGGGGAGGGGAGGGAGAGAGGGGAGAGGAGGGAGAGAGGGGAGGGAGGGATAGGACAGGGAGAGGACATGACAGGGAGAGGGGGGACACACAGGGGCAGGGAGACCAAATGCCCCAAAATTGCCCTCGTGCCCCCAAATTGCCCTCGCAACGCGGGGCTCCCCAGCTAGTCTATATATATAAAAGGATCGATCTGTCTGTCTGTCTGTCTGTCTGTCTGTCTGTCCTTCGGTGTGTCTGTCCGGCTATACACTCTAAAGTTATAGAGCGTACCTACACGTGCGTTACATCAAAAGAAAGCTTACGATTCCGGAACGGTCATAAGTGTATTTACGTTTCGGCAAGACAAAAATTGCGGCCGCGGTATCCAAAAAACGTTCAAAATTCCGCTCATTATCCGCTCATTAGCATAGACTGACAGCATAGAGTGACATGAAGGTCGACCAATCGTACGGTCGAGCGACCCGACGGTTCGACCAATCGCTGCGTGGTGGGGGGCGGGTTCGTCGCACGTGCGGGTGGGCCCTCCTAGAGTCGAGCGACAGGACGATTGACCAATCCTACGCTTCGGTGACATGATGGTCGACCAATTGGTGCGTGTGTGGGCGGGCCCTTATCGTTCTTAACCGAGGTGAGCGGCCGCCATCTTGATTCCAAACTGTTCATTTCTTTTTCCCGCTTTCTGCGTGTTTCTTTTCAAATCTACATTTCCAGCAAAAAATAAAGTTGCTTTTAAAACACAAATTTTTTTTCAAAAAAGTTAATTAATTTGTACATCTTTTTCTCTAATCTCTATAATTTTCCTACCTTTCACCGTTTTTTGTAGGCCTTGAAGCTTTGGCCTCTCCTCCACACCCACGCCCGAGCTAGGCACCTCCCGGCCCCAGTCAACAAGCGGCCCCCCGATCGCCGCCATCTTTGTGAAGGCTGGAGGGGCGGGCCTCAGCCGAGCGTCGCTACCGCCGCCATCTTAGTAAAGGCTGGTGCGGCGGTGGCGGCACGGAGCTCCGCGGAGCAGGTGCGCGGCGGCGTCTCACTCTCCCCCCCCCCAGTCTCTCTCTCTCTCTCTCTCTTCCCCGCGCCTCCTGAATGCGCGGGGGAAGAGGCTCGGGGCACCGTGGCCGCTTTCGGAGACTTCAACTCCGTGACAGGTGAGGAGGGTGTTTGTTGTTCACGTTGGGCGGCGGGCGGGTTCCCTGGGTGCTGATCCCTGGCGCTGTGGGTGTGGGGCCGGAGCCCGGCTCTTACCTTGCCCCGGAGAGCGGGCGGACGGCGGGGCCTGGAGTAGCAGAGGGGAACAGTCAACAGACAGACATCAGAGAAATAGGGAGGGAGGAGAGGACAGGGAGAGGGGGAGGGAGAGGGAGAGTGAGGAGAGGGGCAGGGAGGGAGAGAGGAGAGGGGCAAGGAGGGAGAGGGGAGAGAGAGAGGGTGGGGGGAGGGGAGAGAGAGAGGGTGGGGGGAGGGGGGAGAGAGAGAGGGTGCAGGGAGGGGAGAGAGAGAGAGGGTGGGGGGAGGGGAGAGAGAGAGGGTGGGGGAGGGGAGAGAGAGAGGGTGGGGGGAGGGGAGAGAGAGAGGGTGGGGGGAGGGGAGAGAGAGAGAGTGGGGGGAGAGGAGAGAGAGAGGGTGGGGGAGGGGAGAGAGAGAGGGTGGGGGGAGGGGAGAGGGTGAGGAGAGGGTGAGGGAGGGAGAGGACAAGGGGGGGAGGGAGGGAGAGAGAGTAAAGCAGGGGGAGGGAGAGAGAGAGGGTGAGGGAGGGAGAGGGTGAGGAGAGGGGGAGGGAGGGTGAGGAGAGGGGGAGGGAGGGAGAGGACGGGGGGAGAGGGGGAGGGAGAGAGAGTTAAGCAGGGAGAGATGGGGGAGGGAGAGAGAGGGTGAGGGAGGGAAAGAGTGAGGGGGTGGGACAGGGAGGGAGAGCTTACCTTCTTCCTTCCTTCGCAGGGGTCCATCGGGCCACCTTCCCCCCCCCCCGTCTCTCTCTCTCTTCCCCCCCGTCGCTCTCTCTCTTCCCCCCCAGTCGCTCTCTCTCTTCCCCCCCAGTCGCTCTCTCTTCCCCCCAGTCGCTCTCTCTCTTCCCCCCCAGTCGCTCTCTCTCTTCTCCCCCAGTCGCTCTCTCTCTTCCCCCCCCAGTCGCTCTCTCTCTTCCCCCCCAGTCGCTCTCTCGCTTCCCCCCCAGTCGCTCTCTCTCTTCCCCCCCAGTCGCTCTCTCTCTTCCCCCCATCGCTCTTTCTCTTCCCCCGTCGCTCTTTCTCTTCCCCCGTCGCTCTCTCTCTTCCCCCCCAGTCGCTCTCTCTCTTCCCCCCCAGTCGCTCTCTCTCTTCCCCCCCAGTTGCTCTCTCTCTTCCCCCCCAGTCGCTCTCTCTCTTCCCCCCCAGTCGCTCTCTCTCTTCCCCCCCAGTCGCTCTCTGTCTTCCAACAACAACATGCCCTCGAAAAAGCCTCGGCACCGCCGGGCACTCCAGCTAGTACTCCATATGGCAACTTCTTGCCCAATCACTTAACCGGTCTTTATCCCTTTGCAGGCTGTTTGCATCCTCCTCACAGCGTACTTTCCCAACTAGCTTTGTACCATCAGCCACATTTGGATACATTGCACTCAGTACCTTCATCTAAGTCATTAATATAGATTGTAAATAGCTGAGGCCCAATTACTGATCCTTGTGGCACGCCACTCATTACACCCTGCCATCCCGAAAATGACCTGTTTATTCCTACACTCTGTTTTCTGCCTGTTAATCAATCCACAATCCATGCTAATATATTACTCCCAATCCCATGAGCCCTAATCTTTTGTAACAACCTCTTGTGTGGCATCTTATCAAATGCCTTCTGAAAATCCAAATACAATACATCTACTGGTTCCCCCTCATCTACCCTGCTAGTTACACCCACAAAAAACTCTAATACATTTGTCAAACACAATTTCTCTTTCATAAAACTGTGTTGACTCTGCCTAATCATATTGTCATTTTCCAACTGCCCTGTTACCACGTCCCTAATAATACATTTGCAGCTCACTCGCTGCTCGTTGTTTGTTTAAAGGTTAAGGAGGTGAGTTTCCTTGCTGTATTTCTGGTGCATTATCGGGGCAAGTCAACTTTTGTGTCAGGAAAATCGTGCAGATGCTGTTTTTGCTGTAAAATCGCTCAGCCTGAGCTCCCTTGCACTTTTTGGCCTTTCCCGCGATTGACCCGCCGAGTTCTCATTTACATATATTATAATGATGCACCAGCTCTGAGTTTCCTGCACTTACACTCAACCAAACTTACACTTGCAGCCAGGGTTAGGTTAGACTGAGGATTATCAGGTGCTGCTGTTACCAGGATCAGCTGACACAGGGGTCCCAAACCCGCGACCTCCACCACCTAGAAGGACAAGGGCAGCAGGCGCATGGGAACACCACCACCTCCAAGCTCCCCTCCAAGTCACACACCATCCCGACTTGGAAGTATATCGGCCGTTCGTTCATTGTCGCTGGGTCCAAATTCTGGAATTCCCTCCCTAGCAGCACTGTGGGAGCACCTTCACCACACGGACTGCAGCGGTTCAAGAAGGCGGCTCACCACCACCTTCTCAAGGGCAACAAGGGATGGGCAATAAATGCCGGCCTTGCCAGCGATGCCCACATCCCGTGAATGAATTTTAAAACATTTTAAAGTGAGGCATTTTTGAGTCTGGAGAGTTTTGTTAATGACTTCTGCAGCTGGGAAGCAGTTTTTGCAGCAATTGTTCTGACATTCCACCTATAAAGAGCTGGGCTTGCTCCTCACTGTTTCTGATAGGGTCAGACCACTGGCAGATTTTGGAACCCCACCCCCTATCTACAGAAACAGACATAACAGTCCCTGTGGGAATACCCTTGTCTGCCATTATCATGGAGGAGGAGGAGAAACAAAACAGGATGGAGCAAAGGAAAGTCAGGAACCATTTAAGGAGAATATTACCACCACCGCCCCCATCCCACCCGCCATAGAGTATACAGGCGGCACAGGTCATATGATACTGAGGAGATATGTGAACGAAGTGTGCTTCACCGGAGAGGCAATAGGGCAGTAGTGCCGCCTACTGCATGAGGACCTGCTCTCTCTCTGGCTCTGGCTTTGAAGGTAATCGCCCCACTCAACCTTTATGGCACAGGCTCATTTTATGCAGCCGCGGGGAGTCCCTTGCTATCAGCCAGGCTGCAGTATGAGCGTGCGTTTGCCAAGTGACTGGCATACTTTACAGGAGAGCTGGGGAAATTCATCACCTTTGGCATCAGAGCACGGCAGCGGCGAGATGGGGCCGGCCAGTTTTACGGAGTTGCTGGATTTCCAAACATTTATGGTGCAATTAATAACCTCCATCTAGCGTTGGGTGGCTCAGTGGGCAGCACCCTCGCCTCTGAGTCAGAAGGTTGCGGGTTCAAGTCCCACTCAACAAGACTTGAGCACAAAAATCTAGGCTGACACTCCAGTGCAGTGCTGAGGGAGTGCTGCACTGTCGGAGATGCCATCTTTCAGAAAAGGCGTTAAATCGAGGTCCCGTCTGCTCTCTCAGGTGGACGTAAAAGATCCCATGGCACTATTTCGAAGAAGAGCGGGGGAGTTCTCCCTGGTGTCCTGGCCAATATTTATCCCTCAACCCAACATAACAAAAACAAATTATCGGGTCATTATCACACTGCTGTTTGTGGGAGCTTGCTGTGCGCAATTTGGCTGCTGCATTTCCCACATTACAACAGTGACTACACTTCAAAAGGCTGTAAAGCACTTTGGGGTGAACAGCGCTATATAAATGCAAGTCTTTCTTTTCTTTTTTGCGAGCTCTCACGGAACACCCTCTCAACTACCTCAACAGGAGTGACTTCCACTCACTCATTGTATCAATAGTGTAGGATTCAATCTCCAGCACTCCAGCGCAGTACTGAGGGAGTGGAGCGCTGCACTGTCAGAAGTGCCATCTTTTGGATGAGACGTTAAACCGAGGCCTCCGTCTGCCCTCTTGGATGGACACAAAAATCCCATAGCATCAATGCTCCCTGTAGGCTGCATGGCTGCGTGGCGCTCCAGGGGACCCGTGCAGCCGGCTCGCCAGCTTTTCAATGCAAAAACCGCGCAGTCATTTGAATGGCCCGCACAGCCCCAAGAAAAATTACAGGGAACATTGCACGGCACGATTACAAAGAAGAGCAGGGGAGTTACCCCTGGTGTCCAGGCCAATATTTATCCCTCAATCAATACCTAAAAACAGACTATCTGGTCATTGCTGTATGTGGGAGCTTGCTGTGCACAAATTGGCTGTTGTGTTTTCTACATTACAACAGTGACTACACTTTTTTTAAAAAGTACTTAATTGGCTGTAAAATGCTTTGCGATAGTCTGATGTCATGAAAGGCGCTATATAAATGCAAGTCTTTCTTTTCCAACAGTAACAGCAACTGGTATTAGATAAGTCAGTTCAGAAGTGACAAAATTTCAATATCATTTGAAATTTTTCAGACTGAACTTGTTAAAAGGTAGTAATGTAGTTTCTTCGTAACAACATGGTATAGGATGCAGTGTCATCTTAGTGTTCAAAGCCCTCCATGGCCTCGCCCTCTCTCGGTAACCTCCTCCAGCCCTACAAAACTCTACATTCCTCCAACTCTGGTCTCTTATGCATCCTACACTCCCTTTGCCCCACCACTGGTGACTGTGCCTTCAGCCAGCTTGGCCCTGGACTCTGGAATTGCCTGCCTATATTTTGACTTCCTGCCTTTGGAGATTAATTGAAAAATGAAAGGTTTGTTTTTAAAATGTTTTTATATAGTTACTTGAATGTAGTGAATGTTGCCATTGCCTACCCTTACTTTAAACAGCAGGCGTGACTAGGGAGTTTACATGCGCTCTTCGGGACATTAATTTACACATACAGAGGTATCGTTTTATTAAAATTCTAGCCTAGAAATGGCTGTTGACAGCAGGAGCAGTCAAACACCTTGTGTGCTCGAGTGACATTCCGCTGCCTGTTATATTAACGCAGGCTGTAACTCTTTTATTTGCACATCTGTGTTAAATAATAGCTGAAGGAATGTGTTACAAACATATTGAGCATGCATTCACTAATATCACTAACAGTCATTGCTAGGGTTTAATTGGGCAGATTGTTAGTGGTAAAATCACAATATTAACAAGATTCCCGCCAAAGGCCAATACTGCTTTTAACGCTTTCAATTCTGAAATATAAACCGGAGGCCTTTACACTCGGGCAACTCTGAAAAAAAAAAGGAATTTCACTGCGCACGCGCTGCCTGTGCAGTCGCACGCGTTCTGCCTCTTAACCCCTTGGGTCAGAGGACAGGAAATGCCGGTTTTCAGTGCATGCGCTGTGCATGCTGAAAACCGGCAATTCCTCCGGTCACACGCGTGAGTACCCCGTCCGTACTCACACGTTGTGACAGGAATTACTGGGCCATTACATGCACCTCTGAGATGTACCAGTGGAGTTTTTTGTGGTTTAAACATAGAAACATAGAAGATAGGAGCAGGAGTAGGCCATTCGGCCCCTCGAGCCTGTTCCACCATTTAATGAGATCATGGCTGATCATCCAAATTCAGTACCCTGTCCCTGCCTTCTCCCCATATCCCTTGATCCCCTTAGCTTTAAGAAATATATCTAACTCCTTCTTGAATATATTTAATTAATTGGCCTCAACTGCCTTCTGTGGTAGAGAATTCCACAGGTTTACCACTCTCTGGGTGAAGAAATTCCTCCTCATCTCTGTCCTAAATGGCTTACCCCTTATCCTTAGACTGTGACCCCTAGTTCTGGACTCCCCCGCCATCGGGAACAGCCTTCCTGCATCTAGTCTGTCTAGTCCTGTTAGAATTTTATAAGTTTCAATGAGATCCCCTCTCATTCTTCTAAACTCTAGGGAGTATATGCCTAATCGACCCAATCTCTCCTCATACGTTTAACATCAAATAGCTCAAAACTAGGCCCCAGCTTTTCCTCCCTGAGATGTTCGATCGCACATTCACAGAGGGGCGCCACCTGGTGGACTAGTTGAGAACTGGCAAAACGTCAGGCCAGCCAAGCGGATTCGATTGGCACAAATTCGCAAACCGCCCGAAGGTTCTCAAAAAAAAAGTAAAGCAACCTTTAAAGTGGTTTCCTCTCAAATTGATTAGATTAAGAAGGATGTAACGCTCGGTAGAATAACAATTAAATGTTGTCAGGGTCATGAATCATTCATGAGTGCGCCTCTGGCCGATGTAGACACAACCTCAACACAAAATTGGAATCATGAAGGCCAAATGTATTGGAAGAGTAATTATTAATGAATATTATATTTCTAATAAAGAGTAAATGTAGACTTTGTGTGTAGGTAATGATACTGGAAAATCTCCCGAAACATTAAATAATACAATGAAAGTTGCCCTGTTATCTGTAGTATTTCAACACAATAATAGCCATTTAATTGATTCATTCAGAATCATTACACGATGATAATTTTTATACTTATAGCTGGTTTTAAGTACTACCACCCCTACAGATTATAGTCAATTGATAATGGTTATGTGTTCCTAGCATCATTATTGTTTTTTCAAAACATGTAATATACTTAGGGGGAAAAATTCAGTATCGCCCCATTTGGGGCGCAATTATCGGCCGGGCGCAGAGATTAGCGTCTGGCGCTAATTATCGCCTCCGACGGCAAACTTGGCTTTTATTGCCCCTGGAGGTGATTGGAGCGCTAAATCAGGCGCTTCACACCTGTCTTAAGGCGCAAAGGCCGAGGAGCGAGGCGCTACCTCAGAGCGCTGGCAAAGCTCATGTGATGTCAGTCAGCAATGGAACACAGACACACTGGCACCGGCCAGTTCTTAAAGGGGAGGGTCGATCTTGCTCTCCATCCACACCCTGCTCATTGCAGCCTTGAGTCTCGGCCTGAATCTCGGCCTGGAGAGACCTGTACATCAAATCTGCTGGAAAGAACAAAGGAGACACCCAGGGAAAGAGCTCAGAGTGCAGCCCCCACAGTCTCTTCTAAATCGATACAAGGAAGGGCAAATCAAAATGAACCTGCAAAGTGCTGCTCAGTACCCAAAACTCCTTCACACAGCGTTGAATCTCTCCAGAAGTCTCTCTCTCTCTCTCTCTCTCTCAGAATGCGTGGTGCACAAATGTCACCAACAAAAAAAGGCAGGAAGTGGTCACCTTTAAATAGCGCTCCCCTAGTCCCTTTCTGACTGCAAAATGCTCCCCTCAACCTGTCGTTGCTAGCGGCAGGCGGTAAGGCAGGGGGCGCCACTCAATATCCGGTCCGGGGTGCTACCGGGGCGTTGCACACTCGACTGACGTCACGATCTGCCGGCGCAGGAGATCGTGGCGGTAGTGTTTAGCGCCGCCACAAAATATCTAGTTAATTTCGCGAGCGGCGCAAACATCGCCGTGCCCGGGCGCTAGTTGCTTTGTGCCCCATTAGCGCCCTCTTAAGGCGCTAACGGGAGGTGCAAACCAACTGAATTTTTCCCCCTTAAAGTCACATTCATGTCATAACTCCTCTAAAAACATAAACTAGCAATGACCAACGCAATTGCATTCAGCTGCTCTTTGACCTTTCAACATGATGACGGTAATGTGTCTCTCTGCTGGGACAGTCAGGGCAGCCGTGCATGCTGCACTTAGGGAGTGGGAAGCACCCGTTTTTTTTGTGGGAGCAGAACTTTTAAGGCTGTGGGACCAGCATTTGGCAGGGCACACGCTCGGTGTTTATGAGTGGAATTGGAGCAGTGGCAAACATAGAAGATAGGAGCAGGAGTAGGCCATTCGGCCCCTCGAGCCTGTTCCGCCATTCAATGAGATCATGGCTGATCATCCAAATTCAGTACCCTGTCCCTGCCTTCTCCCCATATCCCTTTATCCCTTTAGCCTTCTTGAATATATTTAATGAATTGGCCTCAATGGCCTTCTGTGGTAGAGAATTCCACAGGTTCACCACTCACTGGGTGAAGAAATTCCAGGCAAGAGTGTAACAGCATCGGGAGAGGAATGCCAAGCTGGAAGGGTAAGTGGAAACTAGTGACTTTGGTAAGGATCAAGGTCAAAATGATTTTAGCTTCAAAAGCGTAACTTGCTGATAATGGAGGCCGATTTTAAACCCTACTCGCTTAGCGGAAACCTGGCGGGTGGGCAGTTAAACTCGCCCCTGGCTCTTGCCTGTCCGAAAGCCGCCACGATCGCAGCATCTGCAAATTTAACCCGCTCTCCTGAGCAGGCAGCAAGGACCACGCACCCGGAGCCAACAGGGTCCTTCTTTACATACATGTAGCTTGCGGCCCCGGTGACATCATTGAGACCCGACTGTAATTTTAACTCGGGCCTGAGCGGGGAATCAATAAGTGCTGAAATGCATGAGCTTTCAGAGAGGTTAAGTGCGGTTTGATTGGATTCCTTTTTTCCTGCATTGACATCCTTGTTCTGATGAGCACAAAAACTCCGCCTGAAAAATAGATAAAATAAAATATGTATTTGCATGTTCTGAACTAGGATATCCCCAACATCAGGGCAATGTGCGACTTGGCATGTCTTGGTCATCATCATATCTTCAATCATGCCAGCATATCCCGAATTTCATTTAGGAAGATGACCAGAAGTTATTGACAACACAGGACTGTCCCATGCATCATTGAATTACACAGTAGGTTATTGTCATATAGGCCCAGAACTTCGGGTCTCCACGGGTGAGTACGCACGGGGTACTCACCCGTAGGCCCAATGGAAGTGCCGGTTTCCTGCATGCGAAGTTCCATTCCCCTGAAAGGGTTCAGAGTTCGAACGCGTGCGCAGGAGAGACAGCGCATGCGCAGGAGAGACAGCGCATGTGCAGGAGAGACAGCGCATGTGCAGGAGAGACAGCGCGTGCGCATCGAACTTAGGTTTTTTTTTTGCAGGTTTTCCCGGGAGGGTAAGCTTCCAGAAGTTAGACATTTAAAAAGCAGGCGTAAGGCCTGCTTTTTACAAGGTAAGTGGTGAATTAATTAAAATTAAAACATTTTTTCCACAGGTTTATTATTTTTAAATACTTTAAAGCAAGGTAAGTTTATTTTTAGCCCCGTTAGAAAATAAAATTATTTTTTTCAAATATTTAAATTATTGTTTAAAATAGTTATTTCATGTAATTTATAGTTTATTTTAAAAATGTGATGTTTTTTAAAAATTTATTTGAAGATTTAGTGATGTTTTGGGGCCCGTAGTATTTATAAGTTTTGACAGGTCTTCCTATCAAACTTATGAATGGGCATCCCCTGCTCCGATTGGCTCCCCATGGCCCACGTGAGCCCAGGGGATGCTTCAAACTAACTGCGCCCCTGGGATACGCAAGCACTGCGTGCTGGCAGCTGGAGGAGGCCCAGGATCGGAATCCCACGCGGGCCCACAGCTCAACGGCTGGCGCGCTAGATAAGTGCAGGTTGGGGGCTTGCACCTGCGGGAAGCCCCCGACCCGAATTTCTGGGCCACTATCTCAAGAGGATTCACCACCACCTTCTCAAGGGCTGCAAGGGATGGGCAATAAATGCCGGCCTTACCAGCGACGCCCACATCCCGAGAATAAATTTTTAAAAACTATGAATAACATTGCTCATGACATAATGTACACTAAGGTGTGTCAGTAGCTTTATTGTTACTTATATTACACTGCTGCACTGTAACAATACAATAACACAGCAATTATATTGTCATATGTGGAACATTAAATATAGCCCTTTGAGCCGTTTCTGCATTCAGTGTTCAAATTATTAATTTCCCAGCTAATATCGAATGCAACGGCAACCTTGTCATAATATGTTATCCAGAACCAGGGGTCACAGTCTAAGGATAAGGGGTAAGCCATTTAGGACAGAGATGAGGAGGAATTTCTTCACCCAGAGAGTGGTGAGCCTGTGGAATTCTCTACCACAGAAGGCAGTAGAGGCCAATTCATTAAATGTATTCAAGAAGGAGTTAGATATATTTCTTAATGCTAAAGGGATCAAGGGATATGGGGAGAAAGCAGGGACAGGGTACTGAATTTGGATGATCAGCCATGATCTGATTGAATGGCGGAGCAGGCTCGAGGGGCCAAATGGCCTACTCCTGCTCCTATCTTCTATGTTTCTATGTAATTGTGTCTAATTCAGTGACGCAGTTCTATAAAATTTAATAAAATGGAAACTGAAATCTAGAAATGACTGTTGGTGATATCAGCAGGCAAACACTTGCTGCATTCATACAAGAGACCCCAGGCTACTATTTTAGCAGAGGCATCGACCCATTTTAAGTGAACGGGTTAAACACCTCCAGCAGACAGAGAAATATACGATTGCAGTAAGTGTTCATTCTCTAATATCATCAACAGTCATTGCGAGGCTCGATTTGATTTAAAGAGCCATTTCTATTGATAAGTAAAGGTCAATTTCCAGGTGCTCAGCTGAAAAAGCTTGACCCTGGGTAATGGTGTTTCAAATAATGCTGGCATAAATAATGCTGGTCCGAAAATCCAGGCTTCAGCGTCAGTTTCCAGTCATTCTCAGCACGCAGTGCGATTAATAACACGATACACCAACTGCAAAAGGCATATTCTGTTTCTTAACCGCAGAGTTTATTTTGCCAATCATTGCTGACGAACTGTGCAAAGTGCACGTCTCTGGTCCTATCTTCTGTGCTGGACCTTCAAAGTACCACAGGCTGATTACGTTACATAAGAGAGATTTGCATTGGTCTCAAGCAATGAATAAAGAGAGAATAATAGATACCTCCATGTGACTTACAAAGAGCTAATCCACTCTCAGGGCCCGTAAGCAAAACTCAAGTCATTATATGAATGCCATTTTAACACAGAGATTAGATTAGTGCTTTAACTTGATTTAGAGGTACGTATTATCATTCATAATATGCGAAAGGTAGTGCAGTCTATTTGCTTGATTTGTAGGTTTTGATGGTGCTTGGAGCTGAAAGTATTGTGAAGGGCAAACGCACTATAAAGGAGGCCTTGTGGCAGAGCCAATTTTCTTGACACATTATTTACACCAGTAGATATACATAAAATTCACTATATGGGACACTAACTAACTGACTAAACAATTGTGTCATTCTTCCTATAGCTGTCTCGCTATTTCTTTCCCATTCTAATTCTTTCTGTTTCCCTTTTGGTCTTCCTGCTTGTCTTGCATTCATTCTCTCTCTTTCTTTTCTCCTTGTACATGAGAAATTACTATTAGTGTTATTAGTTAACGGTTAAATGCCTTGGGATGTTTTACTATGTTAAAGGTGCTATATAAACGCAAATTGTTGTTGCTGTAGTAGTGGGCAAATATTTAACATGTTGGCAAAACATTCCCTTTGTCCGCTATTTTAGCAGAGACTTCAACAGATTAACACCTATGTTAAAATAATAGGCAAAGGAATATTAAGCTTTTTCTCATGCTCTACCACTCTTTCTGTAAGTCGCTCCTTCCCCCCCTCTCCTCTTTTATTCTTTATTTCTGAGCCCATTGCTCACACATTGAACAGCTCACTGTGGCCTCAGAATCCTCCCATGAACTGGAGCGAGGCCCGTGTGGTGTGATGCTTATATTTAAAAAGGGAAATAAGTCAGAACTGGGAAATTACAGGCCCATTAGTTTTACATTAGTCTACAAGATGCACTGCAGCAACTCGTCAAGGGTTCTTCGACAGCACCTCCCAAACCCGCGACCTCTTCCACCTAGAAGGACAAGGGCAGCAGGCGCGTGGGAACACCACCACCTCCAAGTTCCCCTCCAAGTCACACACCACCCTGACTTAGAAATATATCGGCCGTTCCTTCATCGTCGCTGGGTCAAACTCCTGGAACTCCCTCCCTAACAGCGCTGTGGGAGCACCTTCACCACACGGACTGCAGCGGTTCAAGAAGGCGGCTCACCACCACCTTCTCAAGGGCAATTAGGGATGGGCAATAAATGCTGGCCTTGCCAGCGATGCCCACATCCCAGGAGCGAATAAAAAAAACTTACGTTACAGGCAAGTTGCCAGAAGGGATCATTCGAGATAAACTGGATGACCCACCTTGTAAAGAATCTCAACACGGTTGATGGATAAGAAGGTTGGATCTCACCAACCCGGCGGTTTTTTTTTGAGGCAGTTAATAGGTTAGTGGAAGTAGGTAGCTGGATCGACATTGTCTATCTTGGTTCATAAAAAACGTTGACAAGATGCAGCACAAAAAGCCAGTAAATCAGCTTGAGTCCTGTGGGATAAGCAGACAGATTGTGGGTTGGATAAGGAACAGAAGATAGTTATTAATGGTAGTGGTTCTGCTTGAGGTACCAGTCACAAGTGGAGTCCCATAAGGATTGGAGTCGTTTGCTCATCCCCATATTCATCAATGATCTGGATGAAGGCGTCAGGGGAACTGTCCACACATTTGAGGATGATACAAAGATACGTACAGGTGTAAGGGCCTGAGATGGGAAAAATAGGTAAATGGAGATTTTACGGGAGGATAGACCTATATTGGCTTTTAATATAGAAAAATGCAGCATGAGTATATACAGGATTGCACACTCTGGGCTGCTGGACAGGAGAAGTGCCTGGGTGTTATAGTTAAATACAAAACAAGAAATATTATTCTGCCTCTGTACAAGGCCCAGGTCAGGCCTCATCTACAATACTGTTTCCAGTTCTGGTCCCCTCACATGGTGGGTGATATAGGGGCCTTGGAAAGTTTCAAAGGAAGCCACTAGTTTGAAACCTAGTTTAAAGGCCCTCAGTTACCGTGACAGGCTTAGAGAGCTGGGGTCTTTCACTCAGTAAAAGTGTAGACTTTAAGGATATTTAATTAATTTCTGGACTGCACCCCTCACCCACCCCCCTTGCGCACAAACCCCCTCACCATTAAAAATGCAAATGTGTAATAAAAGGCATGAAGAAATAGACCCGTAGAATGGGCTCATTAATGGCTGAAAAGGTAGAGTAAGAACACATTCAACTAGCTAATGCAACACTTGAAATGAACTATAATATAAAGTAATGCTGTGCTGTGCAAAATTAGCAGAAAGTAAAAGAAAGACTTGCATTTCTATAGCGTCTTTCATGTCCACCAGATGTCCCAAAACGCTTTACAGCCAATGAAGTACTTCTTGGAGTGTAGTCACTGTTGTAATGTGGGAAACGCAGCAGCCAATTTGCGCACAGCAAACTCCCACAAACAGCAGTGATAATTGTTCATCCGTGTATAACAAGACACAGACTGCGGAGAACGGTACAATAGGTGTTTACTCAACGTGGCTCAGACTGCAACTGATCTGTACAGATTACTACTCAGCGTTATATACAGGTGTGGTCACTGCCGGTACTACAGTATACATGAGCTGTAAAAAGTAGTTCCCCCCTTAAAGGTACATACATTACAATTCCTCCCCTATTAGATTAACAGTACCATAACACTCATTTAACAATTAAATATCAAACTAATTACAATTAACACTTTTAACATGCAACATTAGCTGAAAATAGTCTATTTATAAATTCAGTCTTTGGGGAGGCTTCCTGATCCTTTCTGGATAGCGCCTTTCCCGAGTGTCTTGCTCTTGGTGCAGAGGCGATTCTGGCCCCCTGTCGTCGGTTGGTTCATCAGCTTCCGATGCTACTGTTTCTGGGGTAGATGCTACCTGTACGTCGGATTCATCACCAGGTACGTATGGGTGAGGTATGGGGTTGACTTGTTCCTGTGACTCTAGGATCTGGTCAGCATGGCGTCTCACGATGCTCTCCCCAACGTCCACTGTGTACATTAGTGGGCCCTGCCGTGTGCATATCGTTCCTGGCTGCCATTTTTCTGTTCGGTAGTCGCGGGCCAAGACTGGTTGCCCTACATTGAAGCTCCTTGTTGGCTTCTCATGGATGTGCTGGAATTGCTTACTCTCAACATCTCTTCGTACGTTTGGTCTGAGCAAATCCAGGCGAGATCTTAACCTTTGGTTAAAGAACATCATGGCTGGGGCCTGGTTGGTGACTGCATGTGTCGCATTCCGGTAGGCGAACAGGAAATTGTCCACCTTGTGCTGCAGCGGAATGTTGTCATTGTACATAGCCTTTATTGCCTTCTTAAAGGTTTGTACGAACCTCTCAGCCAATCCATTTGTGGCTGGATGATACGGGGCGGATGTGTAATGCCTTACCCCATTCTTTTTCAAGAACCTCCGGAACTCTTCGGACACAAACTGTGGTCCGTTGTCGGAGCAAATCTGTTCTGGCAAGCCATTCCTGGCAAAAATGGTCCGTAGGACTGCAATAGTTTTCTCCGTGGTGGTGGAGGACATTTTGATGACCTCAGGCCATTTCGAGTGCGCATCCACGGCTATTAAAAACATTGAGTCCATGAATGGACCAGCAAAATCAATATGCACCCGTTGCCATGGAGATGAGGGCCACTCCCATGGGTGTAGAGGGGCCTGTGGTGGTGCATTTTGGACTTTCTGGCATCCTGAGCAGCTCTTGGTCAGGTCCTCGATTTGTTTATCGATTCCCGGCCACCACACATAAGCCCTGGCTAGGCTTTTCATTTTTACCCCTCCCAGATGACCCTCAAGAAGCTCATTGAGCACTCTATCCCTTAACTTGGGTGGAATTACCACTCGGGATCCACACATCAAGGTCCCCCGGCACACTGACAGCTGTTCTCTCCTTGTCGAGAATGCTGGCAACAGTGAGTCGCCATGTGCTGGCCATCCCTTCACCGTCAAATCATATACCCGAGACAGTGTCGGGTCATTTCGGGTTTCCTTTTCGATACAAGCGTTAGTTACCGGTAGGTATTCAACTATAGTCGAATGGAATATTTCGACAGGATCCACTGCTGTTGCTTCCTCCGCAGTAGGCAGTGGCAGGCATGATAGCCCATCAGCATTTCCATGCTGTTTCGTGCCCTTATATTCAATCTCATAGTGGTGCGCCCCTAGAAAAAGTGACCATCTTTGTAGTCGTTGCGCAGTCATCACCGGAACACCCTTCTTCGGATTAAAAATGGAGACAAGAGGCTGGTGATCAGTCAGCAAGGTGAATTTCTGCCCGTGCAGATAGTGATTGAACTTTTTCACTCCCCACACTAGGCTGAGAGCCTCCCTGTCAATCTGGGCGTAGTTACGCTCAGCTGAGGTTAGTGATCGTGACGCAAAGGCTATTGGCCTCTCTGAGCCGTCCGAGAATTTGTGCGACAGCACCGCTCCAATGCCGTAGGGTGACGCATCACATGCCAACTGAATTGGTAATGCTGGGTTGTAATGGGCCAATACCTCTTTCGATGTGATTAGTGTTTTGCTCTTCTGGAAAGCTCGTCTACATTCGTCACTCCACTTCCATGGCACCCCAGTTTGCAGTAGGGTGTTCAGTGGGTGTAGTATTGTAGACAAATTTGGCAAGAACTTATGGTAGTAGTTTACCAGCCCGAGGAACGACCTCAGTTGTGACACATTTTCCGGTGCTGGAGCCTTGACTGCTGCCTCAATCTTCTCTGGGGACTTATGTAACCCCTCTTTATCGATAACGTGGCCACAATACGAGATTTGTTTTCCAAAAAACTCACATTTGGGGCGGTTAGCTCGGAGCCCATATTCCTGCAATCTAGTGAGCACCTGCTCCAGGTTGGCAAGGTGATCACTGTCATTTTCGCCCGTGACCAGGATGTCATCCAAATAACACTGGGTCCCTGGGATCCCTTGCAGGACTTGTTCCATTGCCCTCTGCCAAATAGCCGGAGCTGATGCTACCCCGAATACCAGCCGGTTGTATTGGTAGAGACCTTTATGGGTGTTGATTGTGAGGTATTTTTTTGATGCTTCTTCTACCTCCATTTGCAGATACGCCTGGGCAAGATCAATCTTAGTGAAGCGTTTCCCTCCAGATAGCGAGGCGAAAATATCTTCAATCCGCAGAAGTGTATATTGTACGGTGTGAAGGACCGGGTTCACTGTTACCTTAAAGTCCCCACAGATGCGAACCTTCTTTGGTTCCCCAGGCGTGCTGCTCAACGACTTTTTCATCACAGGAACGATAGGTGTAGCCCACTTGCTCCAGTCTACCTTGGACAGTACACCTGAACGTTCCAGACTCTCCAGCTCTGCTTCGACGGCTGGGCGGATCGCATAAGGTACCGGTCTGGCCTTAAAAAATTTTGGGCTTGCGTTTTCTTCTATTTTAATCGTC
Source organism: Somniosus microcephalus (assembly GCF_052327205.1). NCBI lineage: Eukaryota > Metazoa > Chordata > Chondrichthyes > Squaliformes > Somniosidae > Somniosus > Somniosus microcephalus. The sequence continues at coordinate 75,162,343 of NC_141006.1, forward strand.
GCTGTCGTGCCTTTTAGTGTTCCGAGTCCTTGCTGGAACACTGCTTTCGCGTCAGTTAGGATCTTTGACAGTCGCCCAGGTATGACGTCGTCATCCTTTTTGTCAGCCACAGTCAGTGCCTGTATGGAATGCCAATCCAGTTGTATTTTCCGGATCCATTCACGTCCCAGTAATGGTGGTCCTCCATCTTGCAATACATACAGGTCTAGTTTTGGTGTTTCCTTACCGTTATATATAACGGTCACCCTTATTTTTCCTTTGGGGTAGACTTTTTGCCCCGTGTACGTCTTCAAAATAATTTTTGTGTCTCTCAAGGGTATGTGTGAGAATAGCCGCTCGTAGTCCCGTCGGTTTATAACTGTTAGGGCTGATCCAGTGTTCAATTCCATCTTTACCTGGACTCCTGCTATCTTGAGAGTGACCCAAATGGTTCGGTGATCCTCCGTTGTGATCACATTATGTAGTTTCAGACAACTCAGTTCCCTGCTTTCAGAGTCGTTATCACTCTTTTGTTCGTCTGAACTATTCTCCGTCATCTTATGTACCTTCTGGTACTTTCCTTTGGTAGGTTTCTTATTGCTGGTTTTCTTTCCCGACCTGCAGACTCGTGCTATGTGTCCTACTTTTCCACACTGTCTGCACACTTTGTCTTTGAACCAGCAATCATTCTGGTCGTGTGTTGTTCTGCCGCAGCGATAGCACTTTTCTGTTCCATATGACATTTCGTTTGTGCCATATTCTTGCGGTCTCTGTTGTATCTCTGCAGCGCCCCGTGCTGCTGCTTTATATGATACCGCAATGCTGAAAGCCTTTTCTAGCGTAAGGTCCTTTTCAGATAAAAGCCGTTTCTGGGTTCCTTCACTTTGAAGCCCACACACAAACTTGTCCCTTAATGCACCTGTCAGTCCTGCTCCAAACTGGCAGTGTTTCAATAGTTTGCGCAGTTCTGTTAAATAATCAGCATTGCTTTCATCCTTATGCTGGTTCCGTTTGTGAAACTTGAATCTTTCTGCTATCAGCAACGGTGTGGGGTTTAAATGTTCCTTTAGTATCGTTACTATGTCTTCAAAACTCTTTTCCATTGGCTTCGTTGGGGTTACTAGATTTTGTAATAAACCATACGTCTTTGCACCCATTAAATTTAACAATACCGACGCTTTCTTGTCATCTGACACCCCATTTGCCTTGCAGTATACCTCTATTCGTTCGACATATGTAGTCCAATCTTCGACTTCATTGTCAAATGCGGTGATACTGCCACTCGTCGGCATTTTGGGTGTGGTTTAAAATGGCGTCTCCCAATGGCTTAAAATGGCGTCTCCCGCGCTTTCCTTCCTTCCCCGTTGCTGCCGACGCCACTCCTGGCGGTTCTCGTGGCAATGGCGGCGCCCTGTAGGTTTCGCGCGCTTCTCCTGCGCTGCTGCCAACGCCGCTCTCGGCGGTCCTCGTGGCAATGGCGGCGCCTTGCGTGTTTCTGCGCATCTCTCTCTCCCTCTCTCCGATGCTGCTCGGCCCCTGAACACCGGCTGTGCCCTGTGCGCTCTGCCCTCTCTCTCTCTCTCCCCCGTCGACGCTGCTCGGCCCTTTGCTGTGCCGCTCGGTCGGGCTCTAGCCCGCCGCTGTCCGGGAAGGGTCTGCGCACTACCTGTTGCCAGCCCGTTTCACTGGACCACCTCGACTGGAAAGCCAAGCCTGGCTCTCGACAGCCTCCCCCGCAATTCTCGAGTCTCTGCTGGATGACTGGGCGGTTGCCCGTGGTCGACGCCCGAGTCTCTGGCCTTGACCTCCAATCCACTGATCTCCAGGAACGAATCCCCGGGAGGTGATGCAGAGTTGCAGGTAGGTTCGAACCTGCCTCGTCGCCAATGTTACGTCCGTGTATAAGAAGACACAGACTGCGGAGAATGGTGCAATAGGTGTTTACTCAACGTGGCTCAGACTGCAACTGATCTGTACAGATTACTACTCAGCGTTATATACAGGTATGGTCACTGCCGGTACTACAGTATACATGAGCTGTAAAAAGTAGTTCCCCCCTTAAAGGTACATACATTACAATAATGACCAGATAATCTGTTGGTTGAGGGATAACTATTGGCCCCAGGACACCGGGGACAACTCACCTGTTCATCTTTAATAGAGTGCTAAAGGATCTTTTATATCCACCTGAGAGAGCAGACGGGGCCTTGGTTTAACGTCTCATCCAAATGACAGCTCTTCCGACAGTGCAGCACTCCCTCAGTATGGCACTGGAATGTCAGCCTAGATTTTTGCGCTAAAGTCTTTGGAGTGGGACTTTGAACCCACAACCTTCTGACTCAGAGGCAAGCGTGCTACCCACTGAGCCACGGGTGGCATGACAAGCATAGGAACATGTTAGCACCAGAGTGCATTTCTGAAACAGGCCAATGACTCTGTTATGATAGACAGAGTGTGGAGATGCCGGTGTTGGACTGGGGTGGACAAATGTAAGAAGTCACACAACACCAGGTTATAGTCCAACAGTTTTATTTGAAATCACAAGCTTTTGGAGCGCTGCTCCTTCGTCAGGTGAAGTGGAGAGATGCCTACAGACACAGATTATATAGTCAGAGAATAATATCAGATGATTACAGGTAATCTTTCTAACTAACCCCTTGTGACCCCACCTCATTGTTCTTTGATGTAATGTTTTCCTGACTGACCTGTTTGGACACCATTCACACCTTTGATTGCTGTGATTATCTCTCTGCCAAGGTGTGATAAATGGCAGTTAGTCATAAATGGTCATCTGGCATTATTCTCTGACTATATAAGCTGTGTCTATATGCATCTCTCCACTTCACCTGATGAAGGAGCAGCGCTCCGAAAGCTTGTGATTTCAAATAAAACTGTTGGACTATAACCTGGTGTTGTGTGACTTCTTACATGATAGACAGAGGAAAGGAATTTCTTACGAACACAGTAATGACCCGGATTTTGCGGAGCCAATGACAGTGTACGCCGTCGTAAGCCTTGTAAAAGGCCCCGCATGCACAGCGCATGCGCGAAAACCCGGGACTTGCGATCTGTCAAGGTTCGCCTTGACAGATCATCCGCCTGTGCCCCAAAATCACTTTCATTGGTGGAGAGTGGGGCTATTTGCTCAACTACTGCCCAGCAAATGCCCACGAAACCCTTACGCCCGATAAAAGCAGGCGCAGGGCCTGCCTTCAGCAGCGTGAGGGTTAATATAAATCTTAAATTAAAAATTAAAAAATTAAAAATCATCCACAAACATTTAAAATTAGTTTATGTAAATTTTGGCCTGGATTAAAATTCTTTTTGAAAAAAATTAATTTTTTATTGTAAATGGCTCATTAAAGGGACTTTTAATTCAATGTGAAAATGGGACCATTTATTTTTATTAGACTTGTGTAAATTATTTAATTATTTGGGGATTCCCAATATGCTAATGAGGATTCAGTTCCATAATCCCCATAAGCATATGAGGAATCCTCCTTTCCGCTTGGAGGACCTGGCCCACGTGATCCCAGGGTCGCTTCCGAACCGCCTGCGTCCCTGGGCTCCGTGGGCCTTTACGCAGGCGCACGCCCACAGGCCCAGGACCCGAAGTCTCCAGAGCCCTGGAGCCTGAAGGTAGGTTCGTATTGTTTCAGGCCGGCGGCGTACTCCAGCCCAATATGTTCATATACTAATATCACACATTGTGATTTCACTCCAACGGAAAGTAAAATAAAACATTGTGGAAATAACTACTGTTGGAAAACTTATTCCACAACTTACCGTTACCGTTACCCTACGTCTGGCAGAAGCGGGTGAGCAGAGGGTCCTGGCTGAGAAACTTGTAAACATACCTTTGTTTTTTTCTAATACCATTAAATGATCCAGAGCAACTATCACAAGCAAACACTCCTCAGTATTTCCCCAAACTCTCATCTTCCGAGATGTTGTATAGAATGTTCAAGATACCACCTAGAACAAAGCAGATCGTAAAACGTTGCATCTGTTTGATTTTTGGTAAAAGATGGTGAAGCTTTCATCCCACTTTGATCTAAACAGGCAAAAAAAAAAATTGCAATGCAAAGTTCAGATTGATTTTAACTGTTAAATTTTTCGAAACAAATTGAAAAGCAGTTTTTTTCTGGTTGATATGTAAATTAAGAGTAATTACTACTACTTTCGCATGGCAGCAAAAGCTTATTATGGGATGTCCGGTTTGACTATCCATTCGATGGCCTCCTGAAATGCTAAGTGGAGAAATGAGGTGCCTCCCGCCACAGATCTCAGTGGGCAGGTTGGTGTGATGTGCTCCATGGTCTGGGACTCACGGCTACAGTCACACTTCGGGTCATCCCTCCTCTCCCACTGGTGGAGCAGGCGGCCGCATCATCCGTGCCCCGTGCGGATTGGGTTGAGCGCCGTCCATTGTCTGCGAGGGAGGTCGGAGCCAGGGACCTCTGCTGTTGGGTCAGTGACGAGGTGTCGGTTCTTGCGTCCCACGAGTCCGTCCATCTGGATAGTGGATCGACACCAGCCGCGTGAATATTGGCCGCTGTTTCCCAGAATGGCCGGCGCGATTTTAAAAGCCTTCATGGTGAGATTGTCAAGTCTTGGTCAACGAGGAGGTCGATGTTGCTCGTGACTTCTTCCATCTCACGGAACACGGAGCTGATGTGGTCTCCCGATGTGTTCTAGTTCACCGAGAACTTGCCAGCTAATTTCATCAGGAAGACGACTGAATGCCCGAGAGCGGCCTCCCGGTCTGAGAAGCATGAAAGCATCGACATTAAGAGTAATCAATGTCATTTTAATCACTCCAGTAGCAGCAACTCCTTTCAAATGTTGCTTTCATGTTAACTGAAATGTTCTCTGAAGTCACAAAATCAGTGCAGCGCTAATTTTAAGTGGTTTAGATTAAAGAACCCCATGTAAACAAATTAGATTAGAGACTGAAATAAAAATACAAAATAGCTACCTGTATTGAGTTCAGTTCACAATGATTCAAGAGATGCTTTTAATTTGCTGGTAGGTTTTGGGGTAGTAGTTGTTATAAATCTCATCATCATAAAGAAACTACTCATGAAATAACGCTGGATGGCCAGCTGGTGGCGCCATCCAAGGAGTATAAATACTCGGGCGTGGGCCCAGCTTTCCAGGGACATTTTGTAAGACAGGAACTAGTGAAGTACAACTAGACCTCCATGTTCTGAAACAAGTTGGTTAAAGCCTTGCTTTATACTCAAACCAAGTGTGTAGTGAGTTTTATTACGTCAGTAGTGTTATGCTGAAGCCCCCTCGTGTTCCAAGGGCGATTTCCATCTTTTCTTTCTTCATGTCAATAACCTACTCCACTTATCATTCAAACCTTTTCATTCTTGATCCCACTCTGAATTGATCAACTTCCTTCAAATCACATCTCAGTGCACACAACCTCCTATCTCTCACAGTGCAATGGCTGAATCACTTCATCTTGATCCAGGCCCTTTGACGCACAACGCAATAAAAACAAACCTGAAGTTCTTCAAAGAAGCAGTTTCTTCTTGCGATTGAACGACCAAACCAACAGCTGCCACCTCTCAGTTTTGATGGCACCGTCCTCCTTGCTCATTTTTTGAGATTCTTGGCTTCATTTTCTCCTCTGACCTCAAATGGAACTTGCCATCTGCCTCCAAGAAATGGGGTTTTCACTTCATGCCAAACACTTCTTCTCATCAACCTCAGTCTCCGGAGAGCCCAAGGCTGCTCAAGATTGGAATATTGCATATAAGAACATAAGTAAAAGGAGCAGGAGTCAGCCGTTCGGCCCTTCAAGCCTGTTCCACCTGTCATGGCTGATCTTCTACCTCAACTTCCCGGAAATAATGGAGAACCAAGGCTCTAGTGAGAATGAGGAACTGAAAGAAATTAGTATTAGTAAAAAAATAGTGCTGGAGAAATTAATGGGACTGAAAGCCAATAAATTTCCTGGACCTGATGGCCTGCATCCTAGGGTTTTGAAAGAGGTGGCTATAGAGATAGTGGATGAATTGGTTGTCATTTTCCAAAATTCCATAGATTCTAGAATGGTTCCCGTGGATTGGAAGGTAGCAAATTTAACCCCGCTATTTAAGAAAGGAGGGAGAGAGAAAATGGGGAACTACAGACCAGTTAGCCTGACATCAGTAGTAGGGAAAATACTAGAATCTATTATTAAGGATGTGGTAACAGGGCACTTAGAAAATAATAATAGGATTGGGCAGAGTCAACATGGATTTATGAAAAGGAAATCGTGTTTGACAAATCTGTTAGAGTTTTTTGAGGTTGTAACTAGCAGAATAGATAAGGGGAACCAGTGGATTTAGTGTATTTGGATTTTCAGAAGGCATTTGATAAAGTGCCACACAAGAGGTTATTAAACAAAATTAGGGTTCATGGGATTAGGGGTAATATACTAGCATGGATTGAGGATTAGTTAACGGACAGAAAACAGAGAGTAGGAATAAACGGGTCATTTTTGGGTTGGCAGGTTGTAACTAGTGGGGTACCGCAAGGATCAGTGCTTGGGCCTCAGCTATTCACAATCTATATCAATGATTTGGATGAGGGGACCAAATGTAATATATCCAAGTTTGCTGATGATACAAAGCTGGGTGGGAATGTAAGTTGTGAGGAGGATGCAAGGAGACTTCAATGGCTAAGTGAGTGGGCAAGAACATGGGCAAATGGAATATAATGTGGAGAAATGTGAAGTTATCCACTTTTGTAGGAAAAATAGAAAAGCAGAGTATTTTTTAAATGGTGAGAGATTGGGAAATGTTGGTGTTCAGAGGGACCTGGGTGTCCTTGTACATGAATCACTGAAAGTTAACATGCAGGTACAGCAAGCAATTAGGAAAGCAAATGGTATGTTGGCCTTTATTACAAGAGGATTTGAGTATAAGAGTGTAATGATCAATAACATGTCATTCTAGAGTGGTACACTAGATGGAGCTGTAGAGCTGTATTGCTGTGTATATAGTTGTATGGTCCGTGCTTCAACTGCAAGGAGTGGCAACAGTTTGCAGCACATTATGACTTTCAGCACATCACATCCAGTCCTTTGTATGCTCAGTCAAATGGTAAGGCAGAGAAAGGTGTTCAAGTTCTCAAACAGCTACTGAAGAAAGCGACAGAAAGCAAGTCTGATCCTTATCTCACCCTGCTGAGCTACCGAGCCTCACCTTTAGACTCTGGTTCTTCACCTGCTGAACTACTAATGGGTCGCAAGTTGCGCACCACGCTACCCTGCTGTGCAAAAGAACAGCAAAGTAAGGAACTGAGACAGAGACTTCAACTGTTAAAGCTGAAACAGAAATCCTACTGTGACAAGTCATCCAAAACTCTAAAACCATTGACAAGGGATGATGTTGTCAGGATTGAGGATCCAGATGCATGGAACAGGAAAGCTACAGTTCTTGAGGAAGTATGACCAAGGTCATACACTGTTAGAACTGAGGAAGGACAGATTCTCAGGAGGAACCGCCGTTCCCTCCTGAAAACACAAGAAACTATCCAAGAGCAGATTGATGGCAATGCCGCAACTGCATCTTGTCAATCACCACCAGAACAATCTCATGAAGACACATCAGACTTACCCGTGTTGAGAAGATCCACACGTGAAGTAAAAAAGCCTGATAGACTTAATCTTTGAGTATAAAGTAAAGCTTTGAAAATGTGTTGACTGTTGTGAAAATGTTTATGTTTATAGAGCACTAACAAAAGTGTTACTGATATCTTCTTTATCATGTTTCTTGTAAGTTGATTGATATTGATTTTGTTTAACCTCAAAGAAAGGGGGATGTAATGATCAATAACATGTCATTCTAGAGTGGTACACTAGATGGAGCCATAGAGCTGTATTGCTGTGTATATAGTTGCATGTGTTTAAGACTACACTACCCACGATGCACTAGGCTACCCACAAGGCAGCAGTCAAGATGGATGCCTCTACAGATACTGTACCTAGTCCACATGTGCTCAATAAAGTGTCTAGCAAAAGCTAGCTGTTCTTAATAAAAACGACTAGTTATTAATGAACATAACAAAGAGTAAAGACATCTTACTGCAATTATATAGGGCCCTGGTGAGACCACACCTGGAGTTCTGTGTACAGTTTTGGTCTCCTTACCTAAGGAAGGATAGACTTGCCATAGAGGGAGTGCAACGAATGTTCACCAGACTGGTTCCTGGGATGGGGGATTGTCCTATGAGGACAGATTAGTGGACTCGGCCTATATTCTCTAGAGTTTAGAAGAATGAGAGGTGATCTCATTGAAACATACAAAATCCTTACAGGGCTTGACAGGGTAGATGCAGGGAGGATGTTTCCCCTGGCTGGGGAGTCTAGAACCAGGGGTCACAGTCTCAGAATAAGGGGTCAGCCATTTAGGACTGAGATGTGGAGATTTTTGAATATTAAGGGATTCAAGGGATATGGGGATAGTGCAGGAAAGTGGAGTTGAGGTCGAAGGTCAGCCATGATCTTATTGAATGGCGGAGCAGGCTCGAAGGGCCATATGGTCTACTCCTGCTCCCAATTCTTATGTTCTTAAGCTCCACCTTCCCACATTACCTCCATATCCCTTGGTTCCCTTAGTATCCAAAAATCTCTCGATCTCTGACTGAATATACTCAACGACTGAGCATCCACAGCCCTCTGGGGTAGAGAATTCCAAAGATTCACCACCCTCTGAGTGAAGAAATTTCTCCTCATCTCAGTCCTAAATGGCCGACCCCTTATCCTGAGACTGTGACCCCTGGTTCTAGACTCTCCAGCCACGGGGAAACATCCTCCCAGCTTCTACCTGGTCAAGCCCCTTAAGAATTTTATACGGTTCAAAGAGACTGGTAAGGCTCTCCGAACACCTCTCTCATACTCTTGAACAGGATACAAGGAGAAGTTTGTTGCCTAATAGATGATACTTCCAATCTCCAACCTCTCTCTCTTCTGAACATTGCAACCTTTCTTGTCTCCATCTGTTTTAGTAACACTATTATGGTCACCTTATCTGAGGAAGGATGTTCTTGCCATGGAGAGAGTGCAGCAAAGATTCACCAGACTGATACCTGGGATGGCAGGAATGATGTATGAGGAGAGATTGGGTCGATTGGGCTTATACTCGCTGGAGTTTAGAAGAATGAGAGGGGATCTCATTGAAACTTATAAAATTCTAACAGGACTAGACAGACTAGATGCAGGAAGGATGTTCCCGATGGCGGGGGAGTCCAGAACCAGGGGTCACAGTCTAAGGATAAGGGGTAAGCCATTTAGGACAGAGATGAGGAGGAATTTCTTCACCCAGAGAGTGGTGAACCTGTGGCATTCTCTGCCACACAGGGCAGTTGAGGCCAATTCATTAAATATATTCAAGAAGGAGTTGGATATGTTTCTTAAGGCTAAAGGGATATGGAGAGAAGGTCTACTCCTGCTCCTATCTTCTATGTTTCTATACTAAATGAATAGATTTTGCAGGCAGAAAGTAACACAAATCTTACAAGCAAGAAAAGCGCAGATTTATAAACGGGTGAATGTATTTATTCTGGGGAATAAATGCCTCTTCAGTCACCATGTCGATGCCCCTCCGTCGATTTTAATCTTACAGAATTACAAATGATTTCTGAAGTGAGCATCTCCAACAGGATTGCTACCTGCTCCCCCCACCCCACCCCCCCCAACTCCTCGCCCTGTCATATCCATGTCGGTCTCAGCGTTAATTTCACCCACCCTCCAATTTCAAAGCTAAGAGGATTGCTGCTAACGCCAGGGCCAGTCAGTCTAAGACTGCACAATGCCTGGACACACTGTGCTGCCAGATCTGACATAGTGTACTTCGATTTTTACTTTTAGACTGAAATTGTTTGACCTCGTGTGTTTATTTTTAATCCCACAGCCCTCTTTGGTCTCCGCTGACAGGACACATCTCAGCTGCTTCCACTTCACAAGATTGAAGATAAACTTTTTTTTATCGCGGATTAAATGATTGGAAAGAAATGATCAAATCTGATGTCCCCAGATTATTGTGTGTCACGGAACACACTGACAGGGCCAGCATTGTAAAAATAATAATGAGATATATATATACACTTTTAAAAATCTAGTTTAAAATTATTTACACACAAAAAGTTTGTAATCGAGGGAATCTAAATCTGGCACCCTGTCTCCTTGCGATAGATAGCGGCTTCATCCAAAGTCACAGTTCTAGCTGAAATTATATTGGAACAAAGTCGAATTCAGTGGATTGCAACGAAAGCGGCTCCCTGTATCTCCATAATATAAATCAGGAGAGAGGAGCCAGCTAGTGGGGATAGAGAGGATCCCCCGGAATAGACCGCTGAGAATCGACACAACCAGAGGGGCTGGGGCTGGTTTCGAAGTTTCCTTTGTTTTTTGTTGTTAATTCTTTAAGTTATGCCCCTCTAAAAAGCACTGTGTTTTTTGGTGGCTGGCACTCTCTCCTGATTTGGTTGTTTCAGAAAGGGAAAACAACACTGGAAGGCGAACTGCCTGAGAAACAGAGCAGGTTCAGGGGGGTGCCTCCCACCGCCCGCTCCCGTCAGTAATCTGTCTCCGAGTCAGGTCCACCTTGCAATTGCTTCTGGCATCTGTGAGCACCAGGAGTGGGTCAATCAGGGCCAGGGGCCAACAACCCCATCGCCACAGAGGGGAATGATTGTAGCCTGCTCTTGTTCTCCAGTTCAGTGATCCCTCAACGGGCGGTGCATGTTACACACGTGTGTGTGTGTGTGTGTGTTCCCGGCTCGACATCTTGTTCCTTGGGGTTTCTATCTTATGAATGGGTCTCCTGCTGTGAACATGTGACAAAACACAGCAAGTGCTTATAATGTCTGTGGCCAAACCCCTTCAACACAACTCAGACTGCACATGTGCAAATGGTTACCTAATCATGCTTTCGCTACTCTAACAAAGCCTTTCCACCAACTACAAGGCACAAGTCAGGGGTGTGGTGGAAAAGTCTCCACTTGCCTGGATGAGTGCAGCCTGCTTGATTGGCACCCCATTCACCACCTTAAACATTCACTCCCTCCACCACCGGCGCACCGTGGCTGCAGTGTGTACCATCTACAAGATGCACTGCAGCAACTTGCCAAGGCTTCTTCGGCAGCACCTCCCAAACCCGCGACCTCTTCCACCTAGAAGGACAAGGGCAGCAGGCACATGGGAACACCACCACCTCCAAGTCACACACCATCCTGACTTGGAAGTATATCAGCCGTTCCTTCATCGTCACTGGGTCAAAATCCTGGATCTCCCTCCCTAACAGCACCATGGGAGCACCTTCACCACACGGACTGCAGCTGTTCAAGAAGGTGGGTCACCACCACCTTCTCAAGGGCAGTTAGGGATGGGTAATAAATGTTGGCCTTGCCAGCGACGCCCACATCCCAGGAACGAATTTAAAAAAAACAACGTTTTAATCCCGTTTTTATTGAGCAAATAACTGGTTTGGAATGCCTTCTGAAAGGGCTAAGAACGTTCACTTGGCAACATAGGTGCAGACAATTAATTAATTTTAGGATAGAACAAAGAATGCTCGCCTCCTCCCAAAAGTGTGACAGAAAAGAGGGAGTCAGCTGAACAGTTAAGGTCATCATTTACATACAGGCACTGAAGCGAGTATTCGCCACCCCCTGCATTCCCTCCCCCGTGCACACAAATTCTGAATTGTTGAAAGCAGTGAAAGAGGGTCTTTTTGAAAAGTGCACTTCAGTTGGCATTTGGTGATGCCCCAACAGTGGAATAGTTTCAAAGACTCACTGTCCAGCTTCGCATGCAAAGAACGGCCACTGGGGTGAGATACTGAAGGGCTGCTAATGCTTTGGAGCCACAATTAGGTTCAGGAGGGAAGGAAGAAAAATGGGACAAGAATTGCTGGCAAAATCAATCATCATACCTTGCCGTCACCACCCACTGCACACATATACACATTTTAGTTCTTGTGTCGTTAGGCCAAATGTCACACAAATGGTCGCCAATTTGATTCATGTCCAGTTATTGATGTTCTGCAGTTGTTGTTGGTGCTATTTGGTGAAGTACAGCCCCAATTATACCAGTGAGTCTGAAGTCCATTTAAAGAAAGTATTGAGAACAGATTTATCCTAAGTTGCCCATCACAGAATATTAGAATAGCACAGCACAGGAGGAGACCATTCAGCCTAACTGGTCCATGCCAGTGTGTATGCTCCACACGAGCCTCCTCCCACCCCTCTATCAGTTTATCCTTCTATTCCTTTCTCCCTCATAGAATCCTAGAATAGTACAGCACAGAAGGAGGCCATTCAGCCCATCAAGTCTGTGGCAGCTCTTTCGAAGAACAATCCAGTTAGTCCCGCTCCCCCGCTCTTTCCCCATATCCAATGTTCCCTTTAATTTTTTTTGGGTGCGCAGCCCCTTTAAGAGGCTGCGTGGCCCATTCAAAACATTGTGCATGCACGGTTTATCTCATTGAAAAGCCCGCGAGCCGGCTGCACAGGAGGTCCAGAGCGCCACGCGGCCACACAGCTTAAAGGGACCATTGCCCATATCCCTGCAATTTTTTATCCTTCAACTATTTATCCAATTCCCTTTTGAAGGCGACTATTGAATCTGTATCCACCGCCCTATCAGGCAGCGCATTCCAAATCCTAACCACTCGCTGCGTAAAAAAGTTTTTCCTCATGTCACCTCTGGTTCTTTTGCCAATCACCTTAAATCTGTGCCCTCTGGGTTATCGACCCTTCCGCCATTGGAAACAGTTTCTCTTTATTTACTCTATCTAAACCAAGAAATCAATCACTTGGTATATTACAATTAGTAAATTGTCTGTGGTGTTGTCCATGGCTAATTGATTGAATATAAGTTCATTTTATATACAAGGTGGCAATGGAGTTGGGAAATAGACTTCAGAAACTGGCTCAACAGAACCCCCTGGTGACCAAAGCCTGCAAGTACATACTGCAAAAATGACCGGGAAATGCTAACACGACCAATAAACATGACATCGGGAAGTAAGGTTTATGGACAGGAAGTGCATACCATATACAACGTTTTTTTAACAGTAAATGTAGATGCATTGTGCATTTCAACCTGGCACTTGTATAAGCTAAACCCAGCTCAATAGTGCGACTCAGCTGGTCTCAATTTGAACACGCGCTTCTATAAAGTGGATTTGTGAGTTAAATTCGCCCCATTCCATTTAAAAATTCTCATCCTTGTTTTCAAATCCCTCCATGGCCTCACCCCTCCCTATCTCTGTAATCTTCTCCAGCACCACAACCCCCCTGAGATATCTGCGCTTCTCTAATTCTGCCCTCTTGAGCATCCCCGATTATAATCGCTCCACCATTGGCGGCCGTGCCTTCAGCTGCCGAGGCCCTAAGCTCTGGAATTCCCTCCCTAAACCTCGCTGCCTCTCTACCTCTCGCTCCTGCTTTAAGACACTCCTTAAAACCTACCTCTTTGGCCAAGCTTTTGGTCACCTACCCTAATATCTCCTTATGTGGCTCGGTGTCAAATTTTGTTTGGTAATCGCTCCTGTGAAGCGCCTTGGGCCATTTTATTATGTTAAAGGCGCTGTGTAAGTGTCAGTTGTGGCTCAGTTGGTCGCACACTCGCCTCTGAGTCAGAAGGTTGTGGGTTCAAGTCTCATTCCTGGGATTTGAGCACATAAAGCTAGGCTAACACTCCAGTGCAGTGCTGAGGGAGCGCCGCACTGTCGGAGGTGCTGTCGTTTGGATGAGATATTAAACCGAGGCCCCATCTGCTCTCTCAGTTGGCAGCACGGTGGCATAGTGGTTAGCACTGTTGCCTCACAGCACCAGGGACCCGGGTTCAAATCCGGCCTCGGGTGACTGTCTGTGTGGAGTTTGCACATTCTCCCCGTGTTTGCGTGGGTTTCCTCCGGGTGCTCTGGTTTCCTCCCACAGTCCAAAGATGTGCGGGTTAGGTTGATTGACCATGATAAAAAAAAAATTGGCCCTTAGTGTTAGGGGGGATTAAATATGTGGGGTTATGGGGATAGGGCTTGGGTGGGATGGCTGTCGGTGTAGGGACCGGGTGCTAGGGTTTGGATGATCAGCCATGATCTCGTTGAATGGCGGAGCAGGCTCGAAGGGCCGAATGGCCTACTCCTGCTCCTATCTTCTATGTTTCTATGTAAAAGATCCCATGGCACTATTTCAAAGAAGAGCTGGGGAGTTATTCCTGGGGCCAATATTTATCCCTCAACCAACATTACAAAAACAGATTATCTGGTCATTATCACACTGCTGTTTGTGGGAGCTTGCTGTGTGCAAATTGGCTGCCGTGTTTCTTACATTACAACAGTGACTCCACTTCAAAAGTACTTAATTGACTGTAAAGCACTTTGAGATGTCCGGTGGCTGTGAAAGGTGCTGTTTAAATGCAAGTCTTTCTTTATATAAATGCAAGTTGTTGTTGTTGTTGGTACATGCCCCTCTTGCTTGGTCAGTGCATCAGCTCCATAATCACCTACCTTATTCCATATGTATCGTAGGTCATGTCTTGACATTGCCATTCCACATTTTTTCAATTATCTGCATGCATAATGTATGTCGGCGTACATGCAATGTTTGATGTGTGCAGGTAAATTGCTTGTGTATGCATGCCCACATGTTCTGAATAAAAAGTAACAAATACAGTGAAACAGCTGCCCAGCTGTATAAAAATCATCGGCTATTAAAACCACCAATTTAGACTTAATTGTTTCGTCCCGATTACAGCACTGGCTCTCGGTATAAACAACCTATTCGGTACTTGTTTAACAAAAGCACACATTAATTTGATGGGTTTAAATGTGCCTAAAGAAAATATTGGTTCATTCTAAATATGCTTCCACAAAATGGTACACAGAAAAGGAAAATTGGTTTTGGACGGTCTCAGTCAACATTTGGTTGGTGAGTGGGTGTTAAAATGAATCTGGTAAATGTTTATATGATGGTGCTGATTAATACTGCATGTGGTTTTCAGAACTGGATCCATTGTTGTATTGCTCATAGTTTTACTTCAAAGTGATAAAAACCAACATTTTTTTATCCAGCTGTGAACTAATAAAACATTAAACTAATGTTCAGGCATTTAAGTCTAAAGATAAGGGGTAAGCCATTTAGGACAGAGATGGGGAGGAATTTCTTCACCCAGAGAGTGGTGAACCTGTGGAATTCTCTACCACAAAAGGCAGTTGAGGCCAATTCATTAAATATATTCAAGAAGGAATTGGATATATTTCTTAAGGCTAAAGGGATCAAGGGATATGGGGAGAAGGCAGGGACCGGGTACTGAGTTTGGATGATCAGCCATGATCTCATTAAATGGCGGAGCAGGCTCGAGGAGCCGAATGGCCTACTCCTGCTCCTATCTTCTATCTCAAATATATTCCTCACAGTGTCAAACGTTTTCGTTCCTCTGTTGTCAATGGACACACTACTATGAACGCTTATGTAAATCTCATAATCGGTTACATTTATGACATCGCCCAGTGAAGTACTACCGTTGACTGGAGCATAACAAATGTTTTCCAGTTTTCGCCTCTTCTTTCCCAGACATTTAGTCATGGCTCTTCAAAGTTCAGGAGCATTGCAACCAACGCTAATCCTGACCCTTCTGATGTCCACTTATGTAAAAAGAAAGAAGAAAGACTTGCATTTATATAGCGCCTTTCATGACCACCGGACGTCTCAAAGCGCTTTACAGCCAATGAAATACTTTTGGAGTGTTGTCACTGTTTTAATGTAGGAAACGCGGCAGCCAATTTGCGCACAGCAATGTGATAATGACCAGATCATCTGTTTTAGTGATGTTGATTGAGGGATAAATATTGGCCCCAGGACACCGGGGATAACTCCCCTGCTCTTCTTCAAAATAGTGCCGTGGGATCTTTTACGTCCACCTGAGACAGCAGACGGGGCCTCAGTGTAACGTCTCATCCGAAAGACGGCACCATCGACAATGCTGCACTCCCTTGGCACTGCACTGGAGTGTCAGCCTAGATTTTTGTGCTCAAGTCTCTGGAGTGGGGCTTGAACCCACGACCTTCCATTTCCCTTCAGAGTTCATACAAAACTGTTTCATTACATTTTTCTTCTTCATCTAGACATACACAGCCCATATTCCTAAGGAAGGACATACTTGCCTTAGAGGCGGTGCAACGAAGGTTCACTGGATTGATCCCTGGGATGAGAGGGTTGTCCTATGAGGAGAGATTGAGTAGACTGGGCCCATACTCGCTGGAGTTTAGAAGAATGAGAGGTGATCCCATTGAAACCTATAAGATTCTGATAGGGATTGACCGGGTAGATGCAGAGAGGCTGTTTCCCCTGGCTGGTGAGTATTGAACTAGGGGGCATAGCCTCAGGATAATTCCCTATTGAAAGTTACGATTGAATCTGCTTCAAGCAGTGCATTCCAGAACCGAACAACTCACTGTGTAAAAAGATGTCCCCTTATCTCCCCTCTGGTTCTTTTGCCAATTACTTTAAATTTGTGTCGTCTGGTTATCGACCTTACTGCCATGGAAACAATTTCTCCCTGTGTACTCTATCAAACCCCCTTCAAAATTTTGAGTACCTCCTCTTTACCTATTTTGATCCTATCCAATGTCTCCACTACCTCCACCTTTACTGTGACATTGGCAACATCCTCTTGCTTTGTGAAGACAAAGTCCTCATTTAGTACCTCAGCCGTGCCCGCTGCCTCCACATGAAGATTTTCTTTTTGGTCTCCAATTGGCCCCACCCTTCCTTTGACTATCCTGCTGGTGTTTTTTTCTGATAACCTGGCCTATCACCAAAGATAGGAACAGCAGATTTATAAGCAGCTGCCAAGCTCGATCACCTTCCCTCAACAATGAGTCATAGAGTCATAGGGGGCGATATTCCCAGCCCTGGGGAGGCGGGTATGGAGGCGGGACTGCCGGGATAATGGCGGAATCTGGGAGCGGGTACCCATCCCGCGCCCAACCTGCCTCCGTGCCATCTTTCCAGGAGGCGGGTACCCGACCCGCACCGGGTCCCGTCTCCCCGAGGCGGGAAGGGGATTCGTGGCAATTAACTGCCTGTTTACAGGTAGTTAACAGGCAGTTTTTTGGCTAATCCCTATTTTGAGCCCTAAAGTGCGGGCTTCCCGACGGCTCCGAACCTCGCCAGGGTCAGCGAGGCGGGCCGTGGGTCTGCGGGGGTCTGCGGGGCCGAAATGTCCGGTGTGCAGGTGAATGATGAGTGCAAGTGTGGAGAGGTAAGTGTGTGAGGTGAGTCTAAAGTGTTTTAATCAGATTACTTACCTTTGCTTCTTCCTCCAGGCTTCATCCCTTTAGGCTGTGGAGCTGCCTCATCTCACCGGCAGAGAAACCAGAATGACCGCTGCATTCTTAAATACAGCAGCCTCTGCTTTCTGCTCTGGAAAGCTTTCTAAGTGAGTCTTCAGTAAAGGACCCAACTTAGAAGACAGATTGTCAGTGTTTGACAGCTTCACAGAGCTTCACAGAGCTGTCAAACGATGACAATTCATCTGTCAAAAAATTGGGTTGGCTGGACGTCGATGGAGGCGGGGCTAAAACCCGACAAGCAGCAGTCCCGCCTCCATCATGTCCCCATTGATAAAATCACCCCTGTAGAGTCATACGGCACAGAAGGAGGCCATTCAGCCCATCGAGTCCGTGCTGGCTCTCTGTAGAGCAATCCAGTCAGTCCCATTCCTCCGCTCTATCCCCGAGTCTCGAACTGACCTCAGAATGCACCTATTTAGGCCACTTCCCTAGAGGCAGTATCTTCACAGGCTAGATTAGACTTAGCTCCATCTTAACACCTAACGTAGCTCCATCTTAACACCTAACGTAGCTCCATCTTAACACCTAACGTAGCTCCATCTTAACACCTAAGTGACATGAATCTTGTCATTCATGTGGAAATGACTTATGAAATAATACTGGGCAGCCTGCTGGTGGCGCTGTCCAGGGAGAGTATAAATACTCGGGCATGGGCCCAGCTTGCTCAGGACATTCTTTAACAGGAACTAGTGAAGGGCACAACTAGATCTCCATGCTGTAAAACATTTGATTAAAGCTTTGTTTAACGCTTAGACCAAGTGCCTAGTAGTTTTCTTACGTCACTAAGCATCATAATGTGTTCTAGGCTCCAGACTACCCAAGAGCAATGCCCAGCCCATGACAATAATGATAATGCTGCTGGCAAAAAAAAGAGCAAAAGAAAATCTTTCTTAACATTAGGAGATTAATTAGTATACTTTAAACATATGCTTTATTTAACAAAATAGATAGTTGCAAAAAGTACGGAAATTGATTATAAAGGTAGTAATGTACATCCTTAGCAATCACAAGAAAATTCAGCTGTTAATTGAGATCTAATTACTCTATTTTTACTTGACCTCTTTCCTTCGTCACATGACTGAAATGAGGAACTTGCTGTGTGTGAACGGTATTGTTTTCAGGCCCAAAAATAACCATGGACTCTGGAAAGCTTAGACAGGATCTGTCTTGGGTCACATGTTTCAGCATCCGCCTGATTTCACACAGACCAGCTGCGACTCTCTGTTTGAGGAACCAGTTATAGGCACGGCCAAAGAGACGGTGGGCTTTGTCTTTCTGGCCCACAGCTGCCAGCGCTCCAGCAGATGGGGCTGGAAGGCTGCGTAGGGACAATGCTGCACCTGTTCCACATCTCCCCTCTCTCTTTCTCGGAGGGCGTAAAATGTGCCCGCCCACGTATTGAAATGAGAGAAACATGGCCTCCGCTGGGTTTCCTGCCATTTGCATTGCTTTGTTCCTGGACAACAACAATAACAACAACTTGTATTTATACAGCACCTTTAACATAGTAAAACATCCCAAGGGCGTCTCACGGGAGCATTGTTAAACAAAATTTAACACCGATCCACATGAGATATTAGGGCAGATGACCAAAAGCTTGGCCAAGGAGGTAGGTTTTAAGGAGCTTGAAGGAGGAAAGAGAGGTGGAGAGGAGGAGAGGTTTAGGGAGGGAATTCCAGAGCTTAGGGCCTCGGCAGCTGAAGGCACGGCCGCCAATGATTGCAGAGTTTTGGCTGACCTCAAGTTTATGGAGGGTAGAACGTGGGAGGCCGGCCAGAAGTGCCTGTTAGACCCCGTTGTTCATAATTCAGCGGGGGTCTCAGAGGGACCGGTACAATTGCTCTCCAGCCATGGCCATGTACATGGCACTGGAGCTGCAGCAACAATAAATAATTATTTCATTTTTTCAGGCATCTAAGAGGCTGCCTACTGCCTACCAGCCTACTGTACACCAGTCACTGAAAGCAAACATGCAGGTGCAGCAAGCAGTTAGGAAGGCAACTGGTATGTTGGCCTTCATTGCAAGAGGATTTGAGTACAGGAGCAAGGATGTCTTACTACAGTTAGACAGGGCCTTGGTGAGACCACACCTGGAGTACTGTGTGCAGTTTTGGTCTCCTTACCTAAGAAAGGATACACTTACCATAGAGGGAGTGCAGCGAAGGTTCACCAGACTGATTCCTGGGATGGCAGGACTGTCGTATGAGGAGAGATTGGGTCGACTAGGCCTGTATTCACTAGAGTTTAGAAGAATGAGAGGGGATCTCATTGAAACGTATAAAATTCTGACCGGGCTAGACAGACTGGATGCAGGGAGGATGTTTCCCCTGGCTGGGGGGTCTAGAACGAGGGGTCACAGTCTCAGGATATGGGGTAGGGCATTTAGGACTGAGATGAGAAATTTCTTCACCCAGAGGGTGGTGAACCTGTGGAATTCTCTACCACAGAAGGCTGTGGAGGCCAAGTCACTGAATATATTTAAGAAGGAGATCGATAGATTTCTAGACACAAAAGGCATCAAGGGGTATGGTGAGAGAGTGGGAATATGGTATTGAGATAGAGGATCAGCCATGATCATATTGAATGGCGGAGCAGGCTCGAAGGGCCGAATGGCCGACTCCTGCTCCTATTTTTCTATGTTTCTATCTCCTCTTGCTGTGGCAGGCCCCGAGCTCCAGCACCGTGAGTTCCCAGTACGTACATTACCCGGGACTCAAGTGTTCACCAAGGCATCTCCCTGGTGGGCAGAAGTCCCTCCCCACCAGAGATACACCCCAGTTGGAAAGCCTTGACTATTGTATTCTATTCCACACAAACAACAACTACCAATGTTATAAAATAAAAACAGAAAACACTGGAAATACTCAGCAGGTCAGGCAGCATCTGTGGAGAGAGAATCAGAGTTAACGTTTCAGGTCGATGACCCTTCGTCAGAACTGGAAAAAGCTGGAGATGGAACAGGTTTGTAAGCAAGGGCAGGGGCAGGGAGAGGGGGGAGGGGAGGAAAGAACAAAAGGGAAGGTCTGTGATAGGCTGGAAGGCAGGAGAGATTAAGAGATGGTGCAAGGCAAGAGGAGATGGTAATGGGACAAGTTAAGAAATAAAAGATGGCTCTAGATGAAGTGTAAATGGCACTGGCAGAATGATTGACAGCTGCCATGTGAGAGAGAGAAAAAAAAAAGATAGGGGCCGAGGTTATGATCTGAAATGCGTTGAACTCGATGTTGAGTCCAGAAGGCTGTAAAGTGCCTAATCGGAAGATGAGGTGCTGTTCCTCGAGCTTACGTTGAGCTTCGTTGGAACAGTGTACGAGGCCGAGGACCGAGAGGTCAGAGTGGGAGTGGAGCGGAGAATTAAAGTGACAGGCGACCAGAAGCTCAGGGTCACCCTTACGGACTGAACGGAGGTGTTCCGCAAAGCAGTCACCCAATCTGCGTTTGGTCTCCCCAATGTAGAGGAGACCGCATCGTGAGCAGCGAATACAGTATACTGGATTGCAAGAAGTACAAGTAAATCGCTGCCTTGCACCATCTCTTAATCTCTTTTAATGTCTCTTAATCTCTCCTACCCTCCAGCCTATCACAGACCTTCCCTTTTGTTCTTTCCTCCCCTCCCCCCTCTCCCTGCCCCTGCACTTGCTTAAAACCTGTTCCATCTCCAGCTTTTTCCAGTTCTGACGAAAGGTCATCGACCTGAAACGTTAACTCTGTTTCTCGCTCCCCAGACGTTGCCTGACCTGCTGAGTGTTTCCAGCATTTTCTGTTTTTATTTCAGATTTCCAGCATCCGCAGTATTTTGCTTTTGTGCCAATGTTATAAGATCATAAGAATTGGAGCAGGAATAGGCCATGTTTTCAATAAGATCATGGCTGATCTTTGACCTCAACTTCACTTTCCCGCCTTATCCCCATATCCCTCGATTCCCCTAGAGCCCAAAAATCTATCGATCTCGGCCTTGAATATTCTCAACGACTGAGCCTCCACAGCCCTCTGGGGTAGAGAATTCCAAAGATTCACCACCCTCTGAGTGAAGAAATTCCTCCTCATCTCAGTCTTAAATGGCCGACCCCTTATCCTGAGACTATGCCCCCTAGTTCTAGACTCTCCAGCCAGGGGAAACAACTTCTCAGCATCTACCCTATCAAGCCCTTTAAGGATTTTATATGTTTCAATGAGATCACCTCTCATTCTTCTAAACTCCAGAGAATATAGGCCCAATCTACTCAATCTCTCCTCATAGGGCAGTCCTCTCATCACAGGATCAATCTAGTGAACCTTTGCTGCACTCCCTCTAAGGCAAGTACATCTTTCCTTAGCTAAGGAGACCAAAACTGTACATAGTGCTCCAGGTGTGGCCGCACCAAAGCCCGATATACTTGCAGCAAGACTTCCTCACTCTTCTACTCCAGCCCCCTTGCAATAAACGCAGAACAAGGGTTATTGTTGGAATCATGGGGCGGAATTTGCTAAATTTGCAATTATGCAGAAGTCATGCCGAATTCTGTGCCAATTTTGTCGATGGCAACTTGTACTCAAATATCCTGCGGAGCTCATTAGGCTATGGTGGAATGTAAAAACTGGTGTGAAACAAGTGCAAATTCAGCGCCACCAGTAATGGGGATATATCAGGCTGCTGTCTTCTGCCATGGCGTCTCACTCTGAGCCTCTTGCCTCTGCCGCAAGGGTATGCCCATTGGGAAGGCCCTTGCAGCTGCTTTGTCCTCCTGAACACAAAGGGAGGGGTGGGAGTCCAAAAGCATTCAGGTGCGCTGAGACCGACAGCATTTCGGTTAAGTATAGCGCAAGTCTCAATAAGATTTTTTTTTTAATTGTGAAGAAAATTGTTATCAAAACTGCAGAAATCTCCAACGTCAGGGGACTTCGAGCTGATCTACGGCCAAAGTTTTGGGCGTAAATGTATTTGTTTCAATTCAGGAAATCCGCGAAAGCCGACCTTTTCATGGGACTGGAGCTGTGTAAATGAGAGGCAGAGGGTTTCGGAAGATGTATCTGGGAAGCGGCTCAAACCGTCAAGGAAATTAGCGCGGAGCGACATTTCGTCGTAAATTGCCATAACTCAGCTAAGTGCAAATTTCCTCATTAAAAAAGGCGCAACTCTGCTCTTCCCCCCTGTAGTTACGCTGAAACTTTCCAGGAAAGTCCATATGTCCAGTCCTTTGTCCTATCCCTTCTGCAGGACCATGGATTGGAGCTCCTAAAACAACTGCAATGCTCTGTTTAATTTGGAGACGTGTATTAATGGCTTAGGCAAACAATTCAGCAGGCCGTTTATTGGAAATATGTGAGAGCAGCATCAGAGACAGCTCTGGAGTATAAACACACTGGGCTCGAATTTCACAGGGCCGTGGAGGCGGGAATGGAGGCGTGTGGGGTGTTAAAATTGCAAAAAGTGGCGGGCAGGTGAGCCCAACCCTGCCTCCATCCTGCCTCCAAGCAATTTTCAAGAAATCGTGTTTACTGCTCCCATCTCCATCTCGCCTCCAAGAGGCGGGCTAGGCCCTTAAGGCCCTTAACAAGCACTAAATTGCCTCTATTATCCCATTTTGAAAGGCCTTTGTGATTTTAACCCTTCCACACAGCTGTGGAAGTTTGGAGCCTGACACCCATCTACAGTGTGACCTCCTGGGAAACCCCTCTTGCTGCCTTGACTGAGCGCTTCCTCAACTGAGGCATATACCAAGTAATCCTAAGCCCTCAATGTGGAAGTCCCATTAGCGAAATGACACACGCCACAACTGCAGCAGTAGCCATCAGATTTTTTATTTACAGTAACCATCTGATGGCTTTTTAATATTAAACATCAAATTTCACCCAAGTGACTACCCTTGTGACTATTTGTGCAGTATCTTTCTCTTACACGTGCTCCTACATGATGCTTCCCCTGTGGCTTCAGCAGATGTGGAGGCCCCTTGCTCACTTTCTTGCTGCTCCTGTCTCGACACCTTTGGCGGGCGTCCTCTGGGGTTGCGAACCTGTGAGCGCTCGACAACAGTCTGCTGCTCCTGCGGCTGTGCAGGGGTTGAGACGTCAATCTCAGTTGGGTGTGGACCCTGGTGGGGCTCTGACTGAGGGCTCTGCAGTAGCATGGAAGTGTGAGCGCTTGGAGAAGAGCCCCCACTTCCTTGATGTCTACCACCAACTTCCCTCTCATGGGTCAGGTCCCCCTCAGCGCTTGCAAGTGGCTTGAGAGCACCTTGCTGCACATCAGGGGGGCCATGGGGACCCGTATCTGCACTGGCAGTCCTACTCAGAAGGACTTCCATGAAGGTCTGGTTTCTCTGTTCAATAGATGACCATCGCTCCTCCAGAGATGTCAGTCTATTCTGAACACTCACCATGTTTTCTGCACTCTGGGGACTTATCACCTCCATGGAGGTTGCCATCCTTTCCATGGTGATGCGTTCATGTGCCAATGACTCCACAAAGGCTCTGCTCATGTTTGCAATGGACTCCTCCATTCGCTCCACACTTGCAGCGACCCTGGAGACAAAACCTGCCAGAGACTCCTGCATCTGTTCCTGGAGTTCCAGCACCGCTGATCTTGTGGATGGACCCAGAGGCTGAAGGTCGACATGCAGCTGAGCCGAGCTGGCAGAGTCCTGCGCCCTCCGATGAGGACTCTCTACTGCTGTCCCTGTCTCCACAATCTGCTGATGCTCACTTGTGAGCTGTGATACACCAGGTGACAACACTACTCTATCTCGCGATGGTCCCACCGAGGTGTGAGTGTCTGCGCTGGTGCTGGGTGTTGGGAATTCTGCTGACGCTGCGCCCTCAGAGGTTGCAGCTTCCTCTGAGGAGTCTGGATGCTCAGGCTCTTCCTCCTGGCTAGTGGGGATGGGTGCTGTCGATGGTCCTGTGGGGGAGGAAAGGAAAGAGTCAGAGATGTGATGCCAAGGTTACATGCACATTGCATATTGCAGATGATCATAAGTCCATCTGTTAGAGCTTCAGAATCATTATCAGCAACTCATGCAATGTCAATGAGAGAGATGGAAAACTATTCTGTCACCAGCTTGCTGTGATGCACCCGTCTGTCTGTCCCCCACTTGCGCATCGTCCTCCATTCCCACGATCTCCAGGACTGCCTCCTCCCAGGGGGTGAGCTGGGCTACTGAGGGTGGCCCTCCTCCTGTCCTCGCTCTTTCCCTGTTATTGTGAGCTCTCTTTTCCTGCAATGAGGGAGACAAGTGGAGTTTGAGTGAGAATGAAGGAGTGAGTGTAGAGAATCCATAGCATAGGTGCTTAGAAGGAGACAAAGATGGAGTGAGGTGGCAAGACCAAGGGCCCTCCCTGTGTTTTGTAAGTTGTTTTCATAGCATCACAGTGATAGGGAGTGTGAGGGCTGCATAGTCAAATAGTTAGGTGAATGTGACCATAGAGAGAGAGGGAATGGGTAAGGGTGCATGGATGTCAGTGTCAAGTGGAATGTGAAGGAAGAGATTGCTAATGCTGAGTGCTGGTGAGGAAAGGCAATGGGGATCAGATTGAGGGTGATGGGAAAGTCATACTCACTTTTCCAGAAGGTCAGGAAACCTCTTCCCGCACTGAAGCCAGGTTCTGCGGGTTACTGACAACGAGTTCACCTCCTGGGCCACCTGGATCCACACAGCCTTCGTCTGCTGGGGAGGCTTCTTCCTCCCTGATGAAGGGAAGAGCACCTCTTTATTGGCTCTTGCTCCCTCCACTAAAGCTTGCAGGGCAACGTCATCAAACCTGGGGGCAGACCTAGGTCTCTCGCTGGTCATTCTGCCTCCAGGTCCCTCTAACATGAAAGGCCAAATGATTGGCAGTCTGCAGAAGAAGCAAGGCTTGTTGCAGACCTTAAATGCAGCAGCAATTATGACGTCATCGGAGGCAAGTTTCAGACTGAAAAAACGAATTGGGCCATGGGTTCCCACACGCTGGAATTCAATTGCCCACTTAAGTTAAAATCGCTTCATTCTCCCACATCGATTTAGAATCGGGTGGGTAACACGAAAAGCGGATTACACAACCCCAGCCTGCCCCTGAATCAAAATCCAGCCCTCTGAGTCTCCTGTTGTCAGGAGTTGATAACTTCCTGGAGCACACACTCATTTGCTGCCTCCAACTTAAGCCAGCTCCGCTAGCAAATATAAACATTCCCGTTCAGTGTGCCAATTGGCCTGCTGACTTGTAGCGACCATCCGCCAACATCGGGTAAGATCCCAGTCAGACGCAAGGGCGGAGATCCCCATTGTCATTTAGTCTACCCTACAGTATAACTGGGATAGATTTAGCAGACCAGAAACTAACACTTTATACTGAACTGCTTTCATTGACAGTGGTTCAATATATTAAAAGGGACATGAGCGACTACCAGGAAATTAAGCTTCAGAAGCTCTGTTCCAGCAGAAACTTATTGGAACGTTTATTGCCACCTTAGTCCCATTCAACCATCACCCCTGTGCTCGCTGACCTACATTGGCTCCCAGTTAAGCAACACCTTTAAAATTCTCATCCTTGTTTTCAAATTCCCTCCGTGGCCTCGCCCCTCCCTATCTTTGTAATCTCCTCCAGTCCCACAACCCCCCGAGATTTTTAAAAAAAAAATTTATTCATTGATGGGGTGTGGGCGTCGCTGGCTAGGCCTGCATTTAGTGCCCATCCCTAATTGCCCTTGTGAAGATGGTGGTGAGCCGCCTTCTTGAACCGCTGCAGTCCATATGGTGTAGGTACACCCACAATGCTGTTAGGAAGGGAGTTCCAGGATTTTGGCCCAGCGACAGTGAAGGAACGGCGATACAGGTCCAAGTCAGGATGGTGTGTGGCTTGGAGGGGAACTTGTAGGTGGTGATGTTCCTCTAATTCTGGCCTCTTGAGCATCCCCGATTTTAATTGCTCAACCATTGGCGGCCGTGCCTTCAGCTGCCTGGGCCCTAAGCTCTGGAATTCCCTCCCTAAACCTCTCCGCCTCTTCACCTCTCTCTCTCCTCCTTTAAGACGCTCCTTAAAACCTACCTCTTTGACCGGTCACCTGCCCTAATGTCTCCTTATGTGGCTTGGTGACAAATTTAGTTTGATAATCGCTCCTGTGAAGCACTGTGGTAAACCACTGTTTGTATTCCTGTTTGTCCTGTTTGTATTCCACTGTGTACATGCCTGGACATGCCTCGGCTGACTCCTCCCACAGGTCCTAGTATAAAGGTGACTGCTCCCCAGCCCTTGTATCCTGGACCGGTCGACCACTCGAGGCAGACCTCCATTCTGTTGTTAATAAAAGCCTTTAGTTACTCTTCTAACTCTCAGTCTTTTATGAGTAATTGATAGCGCATCAATTTTATTAACAACATTTTTATAATGGAGAAGATCCTCACACCAGCATGCCTGGACTTAGATCATCGGGAGGCGGACTCATCCACCAAGTTTACTCACTGGCTTAAGTGTTTCGAAAAATTCCTGACCGCCTCCGAAGCAATCAAATCGGACGAGGACAAACTGGATGTCCTGACCTCCAAAGTGAACCACCGAGTGTACTCGGTCATCCAAGACGCGACCTCGTACGCGGATGCTATCAAGCTCCTCAAGGACCAGTACACGCGCCCAGTGAACGAAGTGTACGCCAGGCACCTCCTGGGGAGTCGTAAACAACAACCTGGGGAATCGACCGTGGAATACCTTCAGGCACTGTCTGTGCTTGGCCGGGCCTGTGGTTGTAAGGATGTAAAGGCCGCCGTGTACACAGAGGAACTTATCCGGGACGCTTTTGTAGCGGGCCACAGATCCAATTACACACGACAGTGACTGTTGGAGCAGAGTAACCTCGACCTCAACAAGGCCTCTGAACTTGCACTATCGTTGGATGCAGCCTACCAGGGCATGGATGCCTACTCCTCTGCACCGTGGACGCCGCGGGGAATGACAGCCTGGGACACGGTAGGACCGCCTCATAGCGCCGTGCCACCCCAGCCACACCCCAACAACGGCCCAACTACCGCAGCAGTGTCCCAAGGCCAGACAGCAGTGCCCCAAGGCCAGAAATGCTACTTCTGTGGCCAGGCAAAACACCCCAGAGCGCGCTGCCCGGCGAAAAACGCGATCTGCTCGGGCTGCGGGAAGAAGGGACACTACGCTAGCGGCTGCAGGGCCAAAGCCACCCCGAACCCCAGCAGCGCCGCGTGTGGGCCATGCGGGCCGCCATTTTGGACCTCCCCGGCCGTGTGCGAATCACCGGTACAGCAGCCATTTTGGACGCCTCCAGCCACATGGGGATCATGGACGCCGCCATCTTGGACGACAGCCGGGACGCAGCAGGCCCCCGACACCGCCTCATCTGATACCCGCAGCGACACACCGACCCCTACGCTGGCATCCGTTACACTGGACCAAGCGAGACCGCACCAACTGGCCAGTTCCACAATGGACATTAAGGTAAATGGTCACGATACAATCTGCCTTTTTGACTCTGGGAGCACGGAGAGCTTCATCCACCCCGACACGGTGCGGCGTTGCTCTCTCCCAGTCCTGCCTGCGCAACAGCGGATTTCTATGGCCTCCGAGTCCCAGTCGGCGGACATCGGCGGCTACTGCGTGGTGACACTCGTAGTAGACGGGACCGTGTACGATCATTTTAAACTTCTGCTCCTGCCTGACCTCTGCGCTGCCGTCCTGCTGGGGTTAGATTTTCAGTGCCACCTTAAAAGTGTTACGATGGCGTACGGTGGACCCCTACCCCCACTCACAGTCCGCAGCCAGCAGCTTCCAAATTGCCCGCCGCGCACCAGGTGCAACCTCTCCACACTCAGAGTCACCCCCCCACCACTGTTTGCTAACCTCACCCCCGACTGTAAGCCCATCGCCACAAAGAGCAGGCGATACAGTGCCGGGGACAGGGTTTTCATTAAAACCGAAGTGGAGCGGCTCCTGAAAGAAGGGATTATTGAGGGCAGCACCAGCCCCTGGCGAGCCCAGGTTGTGGTCGTTAAGACCAGCGAGAAGCAGCGCCTGGTCATCGACTACAGCCAGACAATAAATCGCTACACCCTGCTGGACGCCTACCCACTCCCCCGTATAGCTGATATGGTCAACCAGATCGCGCAGTACCGCGTCTTCTCGACCATTGACCTGAAATCAGCGTACCACCAGCTCCCCATCCGCCCTGAGGACCGCCAGTACACTGCCTTTGAGGCAAACGGCCGCCTCTATCACTTCCTTAGGGTTCCCTTTGGCGTCACCAACGGGGTCTCCATCTTCCAAAGGGAGATGGACCGGATGGTAGATCAAAATGCGTTGCAGGCCACTTTCCCATATCTGGACAATGTGACCATCTGCGGCCGTGACTTGCAGGACCATGACGCAAACCTCGAAAAATTCCTCCGCACCGCCCAACTCCTAAACCTGACATATAACAAGGAGAAGTGCATATTCCGCACAAACCGCCTCGCCATCCTTGGCTGTGTTGTGGAACACGGAGTCATCGGCCCCGACCCCGACCGGATGCGTCCCCTTATGGAACTTCCACTGCCCCACTGCCTCAAGGCCCTGAAGAGGTGCCTAGGGTTTTTCTCCTATTACGCCCAGTGGGTCCCCTACTATGCGGACAAGGCCCGTCCGCTGATCAAGTCCACCTCTTTTCCCTTGACGGCAGGGGCCCGCTTAGCCTTCCACCGTATCAAGGAGGACATTGCCAAAGCCACCATGCATGCAGTGGACGAATCCATCCCCTTCCAGGTGGAAAGCGACGCGTCCGACTTTGCCCTGGCCGCTACCCTCAATCAGGCGGGGAGACCCGTGGCCTTCTTTTCACGAACCCTCCAAGGCCCGGAGACCAGACACTCCGCTGTTGAGAAGGAGGCCCAGGCGATTGTGGAGGCTGTGCGTCATTGGAGGCACTACCTGGCCGGAAAACGATTTACCCTGCTCACTGACCAGCGTTCAGTTGCTTTTATGTTTAACAACAAGCAGAGGGGCAAAATCAAAAATGACAAGATCTTGAGGTGGAGAATCGAACTTTCCACCTACAACTACGAGATCTTGTACCGGCCAGGGAAGCTAAATGAACCCCCGGATGCGCTATCGCGTGGCACCTGCGCCAGCGCGCAGATCGATAGACTACGGGTCCTCCACAATGACCTCTGCCACCCGGGGGTCACCAGGTTCTTCCACCTCATCAAGGCCCGCAACCTGCCTTACTCTATTGAGGAGGTCAGGACCATGACCAGGAACTGCCAAGTCTGCGCTGAGTGCAAACCACACTTTTATAGACCAGACAGGGCCCACCTGATAAAAGCCACTCGCCCCTTCGAGCGCCTGAGCGTTGATTTTAAAGGGCCTCTCCCCTCCTCCGACCGCAATGTGTACTTCCTCAATATTATTGATGAGTACTCCCGTTTCCCGTTCGCCTTCCCCTGCCCGGACATGACCAGTGCCACGGTCATTAAATGTCTGAACAACCTCTTCACCCTGTTCGGCTTCCCCAGCTATATCCATAGCGACCGGGGCTCATCGTTTATGAGCGACGAACTCCGTCAGTACCTGCTAACTAGGGGTATTGCCACAAGCAGGACCACCAGTTACAACCCCCGGGGGAACGGACAGGTGGAAAGAGAAAATGCGACAGTTTGGAAGGCCGTCCTGCTAGCCTTAAAGTCTAGGGGCCTTCCAACCTCCCGCTGGCAGGATGTGCTCCCCGATGCGCTCCACTCTATTCGGTCACTGCTCTGCACTGCCACTAACGCCACCCCCCATGAGAAAATGTTTGTCTTCCCAAGGAAGTCCACATCAGGGACATCGCTACCGCCATGGCTGACGTCCCCAGGGCCGGTCCTACTGAGAAGACACGTGAGGACCCATAAAACGGACCCCCTGGTCGAGAGGGTCGACCTCCTCCACGCCAACCCCCAGTATGCTTACATCGCATACCCGGACGGGCGGGAGGACACAGTCTCCATAAGAGACCTTGCACCCTCGGGGACCACAGTAACCCACTACCCACTACCACCCCCCCCACGATCCGATATCCAGCCCCAGCAGACGGCAGGCCTGGGCCCCGCGACCCGCTCGATATCTACGAGGACGACACGCCTGTGCCACAGCCTACGCTGGACTCGACGCCGGAAGCTTCACTACCCCTGCCGTCGCCACGCCGATCACAGCGGCAGACAAGACCTCCGGAGAGACTCCAATACACTAACTTTTAATACACTTCACCCCGCCGGACTCAATTTTAAACAAGGGGTGAATGTGGTAAACCACTGTTTGTATTCCTGTTTGTCCTGTTTGTATTCCACTGTGTACATGCCTGGACATGCCTCGGCTGACTCCTCCCACAGGTCCTAGTATAAAGGTGACTGCTCCCCAGCCCTTGTATCCTGGACCGGTCGACCACTCGAGGCAGACCTCCATTCTGTTGTTAATAAAAGCCTTTAGTTACTCTTCTAACTCTCAGTCTTTTATGAGTAATTGATAGCGCATCAAGCACCTTGGGACATTTTACTACGTTAGAGATGCTATATAAATACAAGTTGTTGTTGTTGTTATTAAAGAATTCCACAGAATTTTGAAAAGTTAGAAATCAGACCTGGAACATAAGCCTAGATTTTCCTTGGTTGTATTGGTGATTTTCAGGCAGTGTCACAACAGTCAGAGCAGAAAATGGGCAGAAGTCCTGCCCCCACTGGATACACATCGGGTTTGTGCCCCGATGCATTTTCTGGTGGGTGGAACCATCTCAAATGAGCGGGTGCTTCATTTTAGAATGATACATAGAATAATACAGCGCAGAAGGAGGCCATTTGGCCCATCGTGCTTGTGCTGGTCATTTTAATATTCATTTCGAGGCATGCCAGTCTTTGACACCGTACGTCACTGTTCTGACATACCTCACATAAAGAATGTTCGTTTCAAATGGGCCTCCAGGTTTGCTAGGCAGCAGTAAGTATCATGGCGGTCATGAAAGTTACACAGTAATGTAAAGGTAAGTGTATTTTAGCAATTTCCAAACCATTCTCACTTTGTTGTTATTTTTCCTGCCGGTTCTTGGGTTCTCAAAAGCCCTTTTTTGGACCCACGCGCTTAACCTTCGACTATGCGACTTCAACCCTGGCGATGCTCGGAAAGCCAAATGGAGTTCACAAGAAGTCCACAAACAAAACATCTTGCTCTTCCGCGAAGCTTACGGGCAAACCCTAAGTCGCATCCGCACAAACCGTGACAGATGCAGACACTTGACTGTGGTCACCCAGGACAGACCAAGGAACAGTTAACGACTCACAAATATGAAGTAGGCATCACAAAAATAACGAAAGACTTGCATTTCTATAGCGCCTTTCACAGCCACCAGAGGTTCCAAAGTGCTTTACAGCCAATTAAGTACTTTTTTTGAAGTGCAGTCACTGTTGTAATGTAGGAAACGCAGCAGCCAATTTGTGCACAGCAAGCTCCCACAAAGAGCAATGTGATAAATGACCAGATAATCTGTTTTAGTGATGTTGATTGAGGGATAAATATTAGCCCCAGGACACCGGGGATGACTCCTCTGCTCTTCTTCAAAATAGTGGCCATGGGATCTTTTACGTCCACCCAAAAGAGCAGACGGAGCCTCGGTTTAATGTCCTATCTGAAAGACGGCACCTCCGACAGTGCAGCGCTCCCTCAGTACTGTACTGGAGTGTCAGCCTAGATTTTTGTGCTCAAGTCTCTGGAGCGGGACTTGAACCCACAACCTTCTGACTCAGTGGCGAGAGAGCTGCCCACTGAGCCACGGCTGACACATCAGAGCGACACACTCCGCTACTCCTGACGCAATTATCTAGCTTAGCCACCTAAATGTAACATTATAGTTGTTGCTCTACATCTACATCAGCCATGCAAAGTAATCGCAGTGTGAGCCTTTGTGCTAATTGATGTAAATTACTTTTCCCCAGCAGCACTACCAGCATCAATGGGTTTCCCAATTGGAACACCCTATGCGATGTGTTTGGAGGAGGAGGAGGACCTCAGGGTGCTCGGACTGGTCAGGGTTTTTGAGAGATGCGCTGTGCCTAACCACACACCCGTATCTGCTGACCAGTGCAAATATCTCACTTTGGCAATTGATTAGTACTGGTGGAGGCTCCCAGCTCCCAGCGGAAGCTCAACTAGCAGACCTCTGATGACATCACTAAGATAGGTGAATGCTTGATTAACATAATACAAACATACAAAAACAAAGCTATTTATTCAAAAAGATTATGTGTGCATTTTCTGAATGCAGCGTTGAATGTGCCATATACAGAGTGCAATAGTGGGTGAGGCTGAAAAATGAAGTTATAAATATATAATTGAACTGCATTGTACAGGAAACTCTTTTTTAACCGGCACCTAAAAAAAATAATAACCGGAAATCTCTGTTAACCGGCAAAATTCAGGAGTAGGTTCAGGTAAGTTTTACTTCATATTAGTGGCAGTTCCTGGATCTGTGGCTGTGTAACTGGGGTTCGTGCACTTGTTGCTAAGCAACGGGGACGCTTGGTCTGTTGCCGGAGTTCCTGCACATGTTGCTAAGCAACAGGGAAGCCTGGATTTGTTGCTGTGTACGGAGCTCTCGTACCTTTTAACTATACATCTCTGTAATCCAGACTTTTTGATAAACCGGCACCATGCCGGTCCCGTCGGTGCCGGATAATAAAGAGTTTCCTGTAGTTGTTCTGACCCAGGTGTAGGTCCTGATTGATTGGCAGTGTACATTAGCAGTTAGATATGAGGAAACTCACAAGACTAAGACAGTGCTGGGACTTGGCCCTGATTTTAACTCCAGGTGGATTCCCTGCTCAGGTCTCAATGTTGCCATCGGACCGCAACATGCAGATATAAAGAAGGACCCTATTGGCTCCGGGCATGTAACCTTGCTGCCTGCTCAGGACAGCAGGTTAAAGTTGCAGATATTGCAATCATGGCGGCTTTCAGACAGGTAAGAGCCAGGGCGATTTTAACTGCCCGCCTGCCTGGTGTCTGCTGAGCGAGTCGGGTTAAAATCGCCCTCAATATTTCACTTGCATTACTCAAGGAAGATGGACCGCCTCTGAAGAAACTTTGCTTGATTGAGGCATAATTCGCTCTGACAATCACAGGACTATTAGTCACAATATTCAAATTCCAGGCAACATATGATGGCCACTGTGATGAAATATGTCATTCATCAGACTCTGTATTTAACTACACATATTGTATTGCCTGCTCCTGTGTTTGTATTGCCTGCTCTTGTGTTTTCACCTTGTATTGTAAATAGTGCACCGCCCCCTTTCTCCCCATTGGGTGTGTCGGCTCCGCCCATACCTGGCCCTACTTAAGACAAGCCCAGGCTTGTCTTGCAGCAGAACAGCAGAATGCTAGGTGAAGACACAGGCATCTTTCTTTGCTAATAAAAGCCTTGTTTGATCCAATTAACTTTGAGCCTTGAAGTTATTGAGGCGCATCAATTTTATTAGCAAACTTTCAACGATGGATCAACTTTTGAAACCGGAACGCTTGGATTTGGACCCGCATGCTCCGGATGCATCGGCACGGTTTGTACACTGGTTCCAGTGCTTGGAATTTTTTATGGCCAACTCCGAAGCCGTCACAGCCTCTAAAGCCACCGGAGATGTGAAACTCGGGATCCTGCAGAATCGGGTAAGCCACTGGGTTTTTCCACTCATCCAAGACGCCGCCACCTACCTGGATGCCTGCAACATTCTAAAGGCCCACTATCAGCGGCCTACCAACGAGGTGTACGCCAGGCATCTGCTTGCTACCTGCACACAGCGACCCGGAGAGTCGCTAGAGGACTTTCTAGTCACCCTAAAAGTGCTTGGCAAAGACTGCAAATGCAAAGACGTGAAAGCCACGGTATACACAGACGAGCTTATTCGGGATGCCTTTATCACAGGCCTTAGCTCTAATTACATCCGGCAGAGACTGCTAGAGAAAACGGGCCTAGATCTGACACAGGCTGTGGACACAGCGCAATCGCTGGATGTGGCTCAGAAGAACTCTGACTCCTACTCTTCAGGCCACGCGGCCCATGCCGCCTCGTACGCACCAAGGGCGCCGCCATGTTGGAAGACATCTTCCCCGCCCGGTAGCCCAACACCGTCGGGGCCCTGCTCTTCCCCCAGAAGCCCTACGACCGCCGCGACACATCGGGGCCCCAAATGCTACTTCTGCGGGCAGCCGAAGCACACCAGGAACCTGTGCCCGGCGAAAGGCACCACCTGCTATAAGTGCGGTAAGAAGGGGCACTTTGGGAAGGTGTGCAGAGGGAACCCCGCAGGCAAACCCGCCACCGCCGTGTGCGCGCTGTGGGAGCGGCCATCTTGGACGCCATCTTGTCCGACCTCGTGGGGTCCGCCATCTCGTGAGCAGACATCGTGGACGCCATCTTACCCGGCCTCGTGTGGCCCACCATCTTGTCCCGATCAGGGCCCTACAGTGGTGTCGATCACAGTGGACCAGTCCAGACCGCACCCACTATCCAAATCGATGGTGGACATCGAGGTAAACGGGTGCAAGGTTAAATGTTTAATTGACAGCGGGAGCACGGAGAGCTTCATTCACCCTGACCTGGTACAACAACTCTCTCTAACTATAGTCCCTACTCAGGGCACGATCTCTATGGCCGACAAAACCCAGATATTGACTATTGCGGGTTACTGCGCAGTACGATTGTCCGTTAAAGGCACTGTATATAATAATTTTAAACTGTTAATTATGAAGGATTTATGTGTGAGCGTGATCTTGGGCCTGGATTTTCAGTGCCACCACCAAAGCATCACGCTCAATTTCGGTAGGACCCAGCCGCCCCTCACAGTGTGCGGTCTGGCTACCCTGAAGGTAAAGCCGTCTTCGCTATTCGCGAACCTTACCCCTAACTGCTGGCCATTAGCGACCAAAAGCAGGAGGTACAGCTGGGAAGACAGGCGGTTTATTGCGACCGAGGTAGACAGGCTCCTGAGGGAGCGCATTATTGAACGCAGCAACAGCCCATGGCGCGCCCAAGTGGTGGTGGTGAGGGGTAGCGAGAAGAAGCGGATGGTGATTGACTATAGTCAAACAGTCAACATCTATATCCAACTAGATGCCTACCCGCTGCCCCGCATATCCGAGATGGTGAACCAAATCGCCCAATACCGGGTGTTCTCCACTATCGACCTCAAGTCAGCGTACCACCAGCTCCCTATCAGACCAGAGGACTGTTCGTACACTGCCTTCGAGGCAAACAGATGCCTCTACCAGTTCCTCAGAGTCCCCTTTGGGGTGATGAATGGGGTCTCGGTCTTTCAGAGGGAGATGGACCGCATGGTCGATGACCACCACTTGCAGGCAACCTTCCCCTATCTCGACAACGTCACCATCTGCGGCCACAACCAACAGGACCACGACTCAAACCTCGCGAGGTTTCTGAAAACCGCACAAAAACTCAACCTCACTTACAACGAGGACAAGTGCGTTTTCAACACCACGCGCCTCTGCATACTAGGCAGCGTGGTGGAGAATGGGGAAATCGGACCAGACCCCGACCGATTGCGCCCCCTACGGGAGCTGCCCCTGCCCAACGCACCCAAAGCCCTGAAAAGGTGCCTGGGGTTATTCTCGTATTATGCCCAATGGGTCCCTAACTACTCCGATAAAGCCCGCCCCCTCTTGAAAGCATCCTCTTTCCCGCTCTCTGCTGAGGCCCATACTGCCTTCAAAAGCATTAAGCAGGATATTGAGCGGGCCACGCTACAGGCAGTGGACGAGAACACTCCCTTTCAAGTGGAAAGTGATGCGTCTGACTTTGCCTTGGCGGCCACCCTCAACCAGGTGGGGCGGCCCGTAGCTTTCTTCTCGAGGACCCTCCAGGGGCCCGAGATCAGACACTCCTCCGTGGAAAAGGAGGCCCAAGCCATCGTGGAGGCAGTGCGCCACTGGCGGCACTACCTAGCCGGCAAACGCTTCACCCTACTTACCGACCAGCGGTCGGTAGCGTTTATGTTCAATAATAAACAGAGGGGGAAGATTAAAAATGATAAGAGTCTTAGGTGGCGGATCGAGCTCGCCACCTTCGAGTACGACATCATATACCGGCCGGGGGCCCTTAACGAATCCCCCGACGCCCTCTCATGAGGGATGTGTGCCAACACCACCGGGGATCGGCTACAGACCCTCCACAATGACCTCTGCCACCCAGGGGTCACACGGCTGTTCCACTTCATAAAGTCCCGCAACTTACCCTACTCGATTGAGGAAGTCCGGTCTCTGACCAGGAACTGCCGCACTTGCGCTGAGTGCAAGCCTCGGTTCTACCGCCCTGATAGAGCCCACCTAATCAAAGCTACACGGCCCTTTGAGCGGCTTAGCTTAGATTTCAAGGGCCCCCTCCCGTCCGTCGACCGCAATGTTTACTTCCTGAACATTGTGGACGAATACTCCCGTTTCCCATTCGCCTTCCCCTG
This sequence comes from Somniosus microcephalus, assembly GCF_052327205.1. NCBI lineage: Eukaryota > Metazoa > Chordata > Chondrichthyes > Squaliformes > Somniosidae > Somniosus > Somniosus microcephalus. The sequence goes on from NC_141006.1 coordinate 75,199,117, forward strand.
CCCAGACAAGACCAGCGCCACGGTCATTAAATGCCTCAACAGCCTGTTCTGCCTGTTCGGTATGCCAAGCTATATCCACACGGATATGGGGGCGTCCTTCATGAGTGAAGAGCTACGCCAGTACATGCTGTCCAAGGGGATTGCCACGAGCCGTACCACCAGCTACAACCCCCGGGGTAACGGTCAGGTGGAGCGAGAAAACGGGACAGTATGGAGGGCAGTCACTCTAACTCTAAGGACCAAGGGCCTCCCTATCTCCTGCTGGCAGGAAGTCCTCCCAGATGTGCTCCACTCAATACGGTCACTATTGTGTACCGCCACTAATGCCACGCCTCATGAGCTAATGTTTGTGTTTCCCCGGAAATCCACCTCAGGCGTATCCATACCGTCATGGCTCTCCACCCCAGGTCCGGTACTTTTGCGGAAGCATGTGAGGTGCCACAAGACGGACCCTCTCGTGGAGCCAGTGCACCTGCTCCACGCCAACCCACAATATGCGTATGTCCGGCACGCCAACGGACAGGAGGACACTGTGTCCATAAAAGACCTCGCCCCAGCCGGTAACAACAGCAACAACGACAACGACTACAACAACAACGGCAACAACCACAACAACTATTACCCACCCACTCCACCCACTATTCTTTCATCACCCCCGGAAGAACACCAGCCAACGGTACCCCCACCACCTACTCCTTCAACAACCCCGGTGGCGCCCCCGGCAGAGACCCAGGAGGTCACCTGGGACACCCAGCCGGCACCCGCGGCACCGCAACCGTTACGTCGGTCACAGAGGACTATCACACCCCCGGACAGACTAAATCTGTAGAAGGGGTGAATGTGATGAAATATGTCATTCATCAGACTCTGGCCTAGAAATTCGGTATGGCCTCGCCAGGTCTTTTGCGCCCGAAATTTTGCGCCCGCTAGGATTCCCGTAGCGCCCACCTAAAATTCAGTTGCGACGGGCCAAGACGGCGGCGGGCGCTATTGCAAGGTTTGGCCGCCTCGCTAGGGGCGATGAATGTCACTTTCAGGCGTCCAGCTCCCGCTGCGGCACCCGATGCGGTGCGGCAGGCTGGGGTACTGCAGGCCTCCTCCTTCTCTTAAGGAGGAGCTGCCTGCAGCTGTCAGATCACCGGTGGTTTCCCCCGGCAAATGAGCCCGGCACCACGGAGAAGTGCCGGGCTCGCGGGACTCAGACATCAATGCCGCGGGGGGGTGGTGCAGGAGTCCGGGGAGGGAGGTGCGGGCAGGCGGCCGCCGGGAAAGCGGCCGGCCGCCGCTCCACCTTTATGCGCCGGCCTTTCGGAGCTGCAAGACCCCGTTTCACAAACGCTGTTTGCGGCTGCCACGGGTGAGGCGGCCGCAACTGAATTTGGCCATCGGGCCGGAATAGCATTGCAACCGGGGCACTGCGCACACCGATGACGTCATCGGTGCGGGCGCGGCGCTACCGGCTAACGCCGATGTTAGGGTCCATCTGAATTTCGGGCGATAAAAAACTTTAGGCGCAAACCACTTTATAGCCAGTAAGTGGGCGCAAACGCGACTGAATTTCTAGGCCTCTGTATTTAACTACACATATTGTATTGCCTGCTCCTGTGTTTTCACCTTGTATTGTATATAGTGCACCGCCCCCTTTCTCCCCATTGGGTGTGTCGGCTCCGCCCGTACCTGGCCCTACTTAAGACAAGCCCAGGCTTGTCTTGCAGCAGAACGCTAGGTGAAGCCACAGGCATCTTTCTTTGCTAATAAAAGTCTTGTTTTATCCAGTTAACTTTGAGCCTTGAAGTTATTGAGGCGCATCAGCCACCTTGTTTTTCACCAGGTAATCGGATTGCATTGCCAGGTGGCAAGTAGGAAGAGATTGATCAATTGGCCCATGCTAAGACCAGGTGAGGGGGTTCCTAGCTCAGAGACAACAGAATGGATCCAGAGTCACCTTGAGTTATGAGACAGATTTAATCATTAACCCATTTCAATAAATGAGTTGACACCTTCACTAAAAAAAGAAAAAGGAATTTCATACAAATTCATTATATGTTTATTAACATCATACAGCGTGATTTCAATCCAATAGGTGCTTCTGACCGTATCTATATAATAGCTGGTTTTCATTGACTTCTTTCCAACTGATACTGTATAGTACACAGTATGTTTAACACTATATTATTTCCATAATTACACAGAAATGTACACAAGGTACATTTGATACAGCTATTGCTGGCTTTGAGGGACAAGGTCATAGTACAACTATTCACAGCGCCACGGTTACTTGTTGTGCTTCGATGTATTGTACAGGATTCAAAGATTAAGCAATTGTGAGCAGCAATAGTCAGTTATCCTCACAGCTGTCAGGGAGTATCAGAGTCCCTGGGGATGGTTAAATCAAGTCTTGTCAGGCACTTTCTTGGCCTCAAATGTTTGCACTAAGCCAACAGCTTCTGCTGCAGAGAGAACTGGGGCAATTAATATCGTCTGGGAGTGCCACACTGCTGCCTGCTGTGTTCAATAGGATAAACAATTGATACTTCTATGATGAATTTTAAGGCAGACAGAAGATGTCAGGAAATTACCATGTCGTTGTGTCCGTTGGAATTAATGGCTTCTATTTTGGAACAAGAATGGGAAGAAAGTCCTGCTTGTTTTTCGATGGAATACTCTTGGAGTAAAAAAGTTGTGGTATCACGTTTTCATTTGACAAGCAGAAATTTAACAATGGTGGGATTATTTATAAAAGTACTAGGGGGGAAAATTCAGTTGTTTGCGCCTCCCGTTAGTGCCTTAAGAAGGCGCCAAATGGGGCGCAAAGCAGCTAGCGGCCGGGCGCGGCGATGTTTGCGCCGCTCGCGAAATTAACTAGACATTTTGCGGCGGCGCTAAACACTTCCGCCACGATCTCCTGCGCCGGCAGATTGTGACGTCAGTCGAGTGTGCAACGCCCCGTTAGCGCCCCGGACCGGATATTGAGTGACGCCCCCTGCCTTACCGCCTGCCGCTAGCAACGACAGGTTGGGGGGAGCGTTATGCTGTCAGAAAGGGACTGGGGGAGCGCTATTTAAAGGCGACCGCTTCCTGCCTTTTTTTGCCGGTGACATTTTTGCACCACGCATTCTGAGAGAGAGAGAGAGAGACTTCTGGAGAGATTCAATGCTGTGTGAAGGAGTTTTGAGTACTGAGCAGCACTTTGCAGGTTTATTTTGATTTGCCCTTCCTTGCTTCGCCAGCGCTCTGAGGTAGCGCCTCGCTCCTTAAGACAGGTGTGCAGCGCCTGATTTAGCGCTCCAATCACCTCCAGGGGCAATAAAAGCCAAGTTTGCTGTTGGAGGCGATAATTAGCGCCAGGTGCTAAACTTTGCGCACCGCCAATAATGGCGCCCCAAATGGGGTGATACCGAATTTTTCCCCCCTAATATCTCTTCCATTTAGCGGCTCACGTGTTGTGAGTGGGCTAGCCGCAGAGTAGAGTAACATTGCCCCAAGCATGTTGGTAGGGTTTGGTGGGACCGAGTGGGGAGTCTAAAGCTTAAGCGGCAGAGATGGACCAGGCCTGGTCTGGGGATGATGCAGCCCGTGTCGGAGCTGTCAATGACAGACCGCAACTTCAGGATTTCCATATTAGGCTGCGCATGCGCTAAATCCCGAAGTTGCATCAGTTTCAAAGGCGAAATGACAAAGACTGCCAGTTCGCTGTCATCAGGACCGCAAATTCCAGGTGATAGTATGTTCACCTGGGACTGCTGACATGTGATCACACCAATTCGATATAAAACATAACTACTGAAGTCATGATTGTCAAGTCACCGATTGTGAGAAAAAAATGTTTCACATGAGCAGGAGTGTGATTTATACGACAAATGTACAGAGACATGTCAACATTTACTTAACAGGTATTTCCCTATCGAATGAAACAAATTGCATTTTCCTCCCAACACTCACTTCCACAGAAGCAAAGTGGGACAACCATGGTACAATGAAATAAAATAATGCTCAGGTTTATTACCAATAACATTCCTCAGACAATGTATGTACCAACGCCCCACCGAGCTGTGACAGAAGCAGCTTCAGGCGAGATACTGGCCCTGTGCTTCCTTCTTACAACATGATCTGCCTCACAATGTTTCAGCTTTACTTGAAGAATGCAGCAGTGGACCAAAGCTTGACGTATGGGTAACTTCTGCATAAACTTATATTCCCGCTTCCCTTCACAAAGCAAGACTGTTAAAAAGAAGACGGCACTTTTGTGATGTTCAACATTTTTAAGAAACGGGCTTTTCCATTTTTTCAGTTTGTTCCTGAGTGTTCACCTATGAGTGAGTAACTAGCACCTGATGCCTTTCAGTAATGTGGTCTGATACACGAAGCAACGATGGTATGGAGCTAATTCAAAGGTGGCCCTGTGAGATATTTGAAAGAAAGGAAGACTTGAATTTATACAACACATTTCACGACCTCAGGACGTCCCAAAGCGCTTTACAGCCAATGAAGTACTTTTTGAAGTGCAGTCACTGTTGTAATGTAGGAAACACAGCAGCCAATTTGCATACAGCAAGCTCCCACAAACAGCAAAGTGATAATGACCGGATAATCTGTTTTAGTAATGCTGATTGAGGGATAAATATTGGCCCAGGACACCGGGGAGGACTCCCCTGCTCTTCTTCTAAATAGCGGCCATGGGATCTTTTACGTCCACCCAAGAGAGCAGACAGGGCCTCGGTTTAACGTCCCATCTGAAAGACGACACCTCCGACAGTGCAGCTCTCCCTCAGTGCTGCACTGGGAGTGTCAGCCTGGATTGATGAGCTCAAGTCCCTGGAGTGGGACGATGCTGGTCAACATTCCTTCCTCAACCAACATCACCGGAAATGGACTGACTGGCCACTCATCCTATTTCTACTTTGTGGGACCTTGCTGTGTATAAATTACCTGTCGCATTTGCCTTCAGTAATAGTCACAGAACTTCAAAAGTAATCATTGGATGGAAAGCACTTTGGATCGTCCTGAAGTCATCACAGAGCATTATATAAATGCAAGTTCTCTCTTGATATGAACAGTTTTTTTTTAAACATTAATATTTGCTTACACAAAATATAGCAACGTGGTGCACCAGAGAGTCAGCAAAATTATTGAGGCCGCCCCACTCGGTCCGCCATTGAGTCGACGCTTGGTTTAACGCAGTATAAAAAAGATATTTAAGCTATAATAAGCTTTAAACCAAACTGTGATGATGGCCTGTGAAAAGCAAACAAATTAATGTGCTATCAACAAAATTACCACGCTGTCTGTTTTATGTGAGTTGTAGATAGCTTAATATAAAAGTTGACCTTACAATGTTGATTTTAATAACTCCCTTTCAAGACAATGTAATTCATTCTTTTAAATTTCCTTCACATGAAAGTCGCCATGGAAACGACAAACCTACTGAACTCAAACTGCTTGAAAGCTAATTACAAAAAGTACCAACCAAAACAAAGCAGATTCTACTGATTTTTATTTCACTTGAATTAACAATTTAAAATAACACCACCAAATTGGCTTACTAATCTATGCCAACAAATATCAGCTGTGACTCAGTGGGCAGCACCCCTCGCCTCTGAGTCAGAAGGTCGTGGGTTCAAGTTCCACTCCAGGGACTTGAGCACAAAAATCCAGGCTGACACTCCGAGGGAGTGCTGCACTGTCTTTTGGATGAGATGTTAAAACAGAGACCCCGTCTGCTCTCTCAGGTGGACATAAAAAATCCCACGGCACTATTTCGAAGAAGAGCAGGGGAGTTCTCCCCGGTGTCCTGGGGCCAATATTTATCTCTCAATCAACATCACTAAAACAGATTATCTGGTCATTATCACATTGCTGTTTGTGGGAGCTTGCTGTGTGCAAATTGGCTGCTACGTTCCCCACATTACAACAGTGACTACACTCCAACAGATGGTGTGAAGTGCTTTGGGATATCCTGAGGTTGTGACAGGCGCTATAGAAATGGAAATCTTTCTCTTTTTATTCCAATATTTTGCAGAGCAAGTGCTGGTTAGCATTCTTCCCCTCCCCACCCAACACAACACAATCATTTATCCAATTGCTGTTTGCGGAAACTCACTAGGCGTAAGTTGGCTACCATGTTTGTCTGCAATGCAAAAGTCATTGCACTTGGAAGTAATTCATTGACTGTGAAACATTTTGGGATGTCTCTCAGATACCTAAAAAGACAAAATATAAAAGCAATTATTTTTTTCTCCCAACTTTGGAAACTTCACCTGACTAAAAGCTTTCCCAAATTACATAAGAACATATTTTAAAACTTGATTTATCTCCAAACTCCATGTTATTATAAACACACAACTGATGTCAGAATGACCTTGTGACCCTCCCACAATGACGCCTTGGAGGCGGCAGAACCAAATAATCGATGCCTGCACAAAACCTTGAATGAAAAAAAATGCCCGAATTGCAGTGAGCTGTTTTTGATTGCGGACTCCTGTGTCCCAGAGTTTGCGGGAGCACCGGCCGCCTTTGCTGCTTTCGGCGGTGCACCGGGGCGCTTCCTTGCTTTGATCAGTAGGGGTCGTGCAGTGTCAGTGTCTGCACTTTCAGAGTCACATCCAAATGGGGGTCTCTCTCTCTCTCCTCCTCCTTCTTCACTGCGCACTCCTCAAATATGGCGGAGACTGATTGAAATCTAAGCCTTGAGACACGCCAGAGAGGGGAGGGGGGCAAGGAAGAGGGGGAAAAAAAACCTCTCTGTTGGAAAAGAAAAGTAAGTACTGGATCCCCGCGGAGATTGAGGAGGGGGGGAATCACCGGGGACAAAACATCCCAGCCGACCCTCTTTTGCAAACAAGGGGAGGGGGGAGAGAAACAAAAGCAGTGGCTTTTCAGAGGAGTAAGAGGTAGAGTCGCGCTGGATGTTTTGTAACTAGGCTGAATGTATCCCCTTGCGCTTTGTATCCACTGAAATGTATCCAATATAATGTATCCAGTGCAAAAAATCCAATGTAATGTAGCCAATACAATGTATCCAGTCCAATATATCCAGTGAAATGTATCCAATGCAATGTATCCAGTGTGTCCGGTGCTGGGCGCTCTCCGGGGGCGCTACATGCATCTTTATGCAATTTTTATGCATTGCCCTCCTCTCTCCAAGTCCGGACTGTTGCTGGTTTTATTCCCGTTGCATTGTGCTGCTGCTGGCTCTCTCCCTCCTGGTTTGTTGCAGAGGGGCCTTGTCGGTTACCGAGGATGAAATTAACATCAGCCGTCAATCAAGGCGCCGCTTCCCCCTCCCCAGCCTGCGAGCGCCCAGCCTGCAGTTTTTACAATATATATGTGTGCATTTTTCCCTCTCTTCCCCAGGATTGCTAGGAAAGTAATGATTTGCAAATGTGATTGCAGGCGTCTGTTGATGTGTGTGTGTACTATTGGGGGGGCAAAAGCATTTTACTTCCCCCCCGCCCCCCCTCTTTTTTATTTAGTTTAATTTTTTTATAAAGCAGGTGAAGTGAAGCTGAGAGCGCAGGTCCTGCCAAAAGAATCGGAGTTAGCGATTCAGAACCCTTAACCTATACTTGGGCCACGGAATATTGCGAACAGGCGGGCTCAAAGCGTTGGAAATTCTTGTACAAAGCTGGGACTGGATTGCTGGCGGCTGCCTCGCAGTCAGACTGCAGTTCACAGTAACACACACACACACCGGGGTAATCGTTTAATTTGTGATTCGCAGTAGTTATCAATTGGATAATCGTGCTTTTGTGAAGACACTTTTTTTTGCCTGCAAAAATCTTGCCCCCGTCTTTTTTTATATGAAATAATTCCAGGCGGCACTGGTTTTTATTTCGTTTTTAATCAACTTGATCAGTTTTTTTTTTAGACCGACTGGTGGAGAAATTTGCCAGCGCATATTTTTTTTTTTTTTTTGACCCGTTGTCTCCGACTAGTTTTCAGATCTTTCGGCGGCGAAAGTTTTCTTTGGCTTGTCGAAGGCGGGCCCAGAGGCTCCGAACCGTCTCCCCGGCGGCGTCTGGGCGAAGCTGAGCTTCAAACCTCCCCAGCAAATGTAACCGAAAAGGCTTTTTTCATCCGAGCTTTTACTCCACGGTTTTCAACATTGTGCAGCGCCTGCTGCCTCCAGCCGGGGATTATTCAGCCAAGTTAGAAGCTAAAGTTTTTTTTTTCCAAAGGGCACAAACCCTTCAGAAGATTGGAAATATTTCTAAAATGCATCAATCCTGGAACTCTTCCATTTGGGGGTGGGGGAGGAGGAATGTGCAGTCGCGGTATTGACAGACTCCAGCCACATGTGTCACGTCACACAGTGCCGGCTGTCAATATATTGTGACAACAACCGTTTGCCATTGTGATTGGAGTTACTGGCTTTGCATTGTAACCCCAAGGGTTGTGATGTGCTTTTGCACCAGCTTCAAGATTTAGCCCAGATACCCAGTTCCGTGCAGAAGGAATACAATTGTTTTCCCCGAGTACACTTTGTACAAATTGTTCTTGTGACATTGTAACTACCCTCTTCCCACCTCTCAACAGTTTAAGGACAGTTAAATTTGCATCATTCCACACTGCAGTATGGTGCCATCGCACGGGGCTTTAAAGAAAGAAACTTGCATTTCTATAGCGCCTTCCACGACCACCGGACGTCCCAAAGCGCTTTACAGCCAATGAAGTGCTTTTGGAGTGTAGTCACTGTTGTAATGTGGGAAACACAGGCCCATCACTTCCCATGCAGTCTTTTTCCAACCTAAACTGGGCCATCAAGACAGGGAAGGTGCAGATTGGGGCATAGGCAGATCTCCGCGGGGAAAGTGAAAGCATTGGAGGGTGAAGAATTTCTTGCACGTTGGAGAGCGACAGGAGCAGGTTTGTGCATCCTCTGAAATGGGGAATAGTGTGTGTGTGTGTCATGGGAGGATTTTGGGGTGGGTGGGGGAGAGAAATAACCAGCATTCAGTATCCCATTGTAAGGTCTTCTAGAGGAATACAGTGAAAGAACATGAGAGCAGGAGTAGGCCATAGGGCCCCTCGAGCCTGCTCCCCCATTCAGGTGCGATGTAAAGATCTGTTCCTTAGTTTGCATCTGATTATCTGAATCCTTTCCTCCTTTTTAAAATTGTGTTTTCTTTTAATTGCAGATATATTTGTCCCCGGAGAGCGCCCGATCCTAAGGCATGCTGCGCGTCAAGATCACTAATTGGATTTGAACTTGAGGATTACCTGGAATTGATGAATGTCTGGGAAAGGGATATTGCAGCTTTCAGTGTTGTAATGAGGACTGAAATCTAAGTGTATGCAGACCGGTATTCAATCAGGAACAATTTGGCCTTGACAAAAGCACAGACCGTTTGAAGGTACAGTATGAGCTGATTGTCTTTTGTAAACCTATTTTGTTCAACAGTCAGGCCAGAAACTTTGAGGCTGTAAACGGAGTAAGTTACTCACAGTGCCTCTTAATCTCCTATATCACAAATGTCAGGTCTGTTCCATGAGTGAACATTTGGCTGTTCTCAGGATTGCTTTCTCTAGACTGTTTTTCTGCTTCACCTGAAACCTGATGCTTAACACCTATTAAGGTGACAACTAATTTCCCACAAGTTTTAATGGACCCTAGCAGGACTGCCCTGTAAGCTTCCTCTCTCTCTCTCTTTCACTGCTTATAATAACTCGGGTGGGAGTAAAGCGCTGGTTTGACAACTCTCCTCACTCCTATGTGAGCTATTCTGTAGCAAAACTATAAACTTGTTTACGATTTCACTACAAATAATGAACAGAGAAAATTCCCCACCCCTTACGTGTTTTATTTTGGTGGTTTCTAGTTGTTGTTACATTTTGAATTCACTGGAAAATGAAATAGCAGTAAGGTTGGTAAGAGCAGTGGTAGGATGTAATTGTTCTCCCAGCAAAACTTTGAAGCCTTACCACTAACTCCATCCCTCTCCCACCACCCCCCCCCCCCTTCTCCCTTGAAAGAAAGAAAGACTTGCATTTCTATAGCGCCTTTCACAACCACCGGACGTCTCAAAGTGCTTTACAGCCAATAAAGTACTTTTTTTTTTTTTTCTTAACCAGAACATACACAACCTTCATGTCCTCTTGACCCAGAGCTGAGCTTCAAAGCCCCCATATCGTATCCATAACCAAGGCTACCTATTTCCAACTCCGCAACATCTCTCTCCTCTGCCCCACATCACTTGCACTGTTGTTGAAGCCCTCATCTTTTGTTACTTCTAATTATCGCCAAAGCATTCCATGCCAGCCTCTGGAACTCGTGACTCCATAAACTGCAGCTCGTGCAAAGCTCTGCTGCTCCCATCCTGTCCCATACTAAGTCCCCTTGCCCAGCAGCCCTGGCCTCGTGACCTCCATTGACTCCTTGTCTTTCCCCCACCCCAGCAATGAATTCGTAATCCTTGTCCCCATCTACAAATCCCTCCACGGCCTTTCCCCAACCGATCTCTATAGCTGCCTCCAACCTTGTGCCCTTCCTGTGCCTTTTGGTAGCTCGGTTCTAACCTACTGTCCCTCCTCCCTTCCCCATTTCACCTTCATTTGCAGAGACTTCAGCTGTTTCGGGCTTTTTATTTCTCTGAATTTCTTGTATGCTCTGTATCTCGCACTTTCTGTCTGATCCCGTAAGCCTTGCTACCTCTACCCTCACCTTAACCTTCTTAAAGCACCTCCCAAACCCGCAAACTCTTCCACCGAGCAGGACAGTGGCCGCAGGTGCATGGGAACACCACCGCCTCCAAGTTCCCCTCCAAGTCACACGCCATCGTCGCTGGGTCACAATCCTGGAACTCCCTCCTTAACAGCACTGTGGGAGGACTTTCGCCACACGGACTGCAGCTGTTCAAGAAGGCGGCTCGCCACCACCTTCTCGAGGGCAATTAGGGATGGGCAATAAATGCTGGCCTTGCCAGCGACGCCCACATCCCATGAACGAATCTGTTCAACCATGCTTCTAGTTGTCTCTCATACGGCTGCTGAGAATTTGTTTCTCGGTCGTGAAGCATCTTGGGACGTTTTCTGTGTTGAGATGCTATATAAATGCAAGGTGGTTCAGGTTGATGGGCACATAGAAAGTGAGAATGTGTAACTTTAGTTAGGGGGAATGAAGGCATTGCTGTACCGCAGGCACTACTGTAATTGAGACTGGTGCCTATTTCGAAAGATACTGAGGCTGGCAAACTCCTGGCACGTTGTCCTCTTCTGTGTCACCCACTGACTAGCGAAAGTGGAGCGCTCGCTTTTCATGCGTTTGCGCAAAGCTCGCTGACTGCATTTAATGCTGACCATGTTTTCTTGTTGGGCGGTCGCTTGCCACATGGACGTTAAAAAGAAAAAGATTAAATATTAAGTTAAAAAAATTCCCAGTTGGGCCACTGGGAGCTTCATGCTCACAATTGGTAATTTTATAGCTTGTGTGAAGTCAGCAGCTGGAGATTCCCTCTTGGCCATGGTCGTGCACCCCTTGCTTCGTGTCAACGCAAACTATGTAGAATAACTGGCTCGTCACAAAGAGTGCATGAAGACTTGCTCGGACAGCCCATGCTATCAGCTGGCATTGACCCAGCTTGTTTTAAAGTGTACTTCAGTACAGTGTAACCTGTTTGGAGAAGGGCTTTTTTTTATACTTGTATATAATAAAAATCTACAGAATAATCAATACATTTGCGGGGAATTACAAGGCCATAAAAAATCTTCAGTTAAAGGTTCTGATAACGATTGATGGATATCAAGATGCTCTGAGCCTTTAACTCCCAGATATTTTTGAACATAAACGTTTTTATTAACATACGTTGGCTGTACTTTGCAGCTATGGCATCGAAGTGTGAGGGGGTGGGGTTGATGGTGCTAAACCAGGACGTACTGCATGCTAGACCTGAAACCATATTTGATGACTTGCACATCATGGTTCACCTTCATACCATATTACTGGCTAATATTTTAGGTATGAGTGTTCACATTTGATGGAAGTAGCTAAGTTACATTTGGTTAGACTCTACTATCTAACTGAATTAACATTCTCTGCATTAAGAAAGACTTTCATTTCTACAGCGCCTTTCGTGACCACCGGACGTCCCAAAGTGCTTTACAGCCAATGAAGTACTATTTGAAGTGTAGTCACTGTTGTAATGTAGGAAATGTGGCAGCCAATTTGCACACGGCAAGCTCCCACAAACAGCAATGTGATAGTGACCAGATAATCTGTTTTAGTGATGTTGATTGAGGGATAAATATTGGCCACAGGACACCGGGGAGAACTCCCCTGCTCTTCTTTGAAATAGTGTCACGGGATCTTTTACATCCACCTGAGGGAGCAGACGGGGCCTCGGTTTAATGTTGTCTGTTAATAGGTCTGATGCAACATAAATACTATGTTTGCCTGCTTTCATCTGAAAGATGGCACCTCTGACAGTGCAACACTCCCTCAGTACTGCGCTGGAGTGTCAGCCTAGGTGCACAAGTGTCTGGAGTGGGACTTGAACCTACAACCTTCTGACCCAAGAGTGCTACCCACTGAGCGACAGCTGACATAAGAATGCTAATGTAAACTGCAAATGATACACATAAAGACCATTTCCCTTATTCTGCGCATAAAATTAATCAACTCACAAATTTTGGCCCAGAAAATGCATCTTGCAGTGGCTGTCGTAAATTGGTTTTTCCCCTCACCTGTTGGAAATGCGAATTGATAGCTGCACGGCGATGTCAACAGTACGTCTGGAACCTCGTGAGTGTCTGGTCCAGTGGACTATCTCCTTAACCAATGAAATTTAAAGATACAGAAAGAAACTGATGGAGAAGGAAATAGCGTGACTTAGTGTCAAATTAGATACAGAAAGGGGGGTGGGGGGGAAGGAGAAGGGGGGAAAAAAAACAAAATGGAAAAAGAGCCTCTAAGAATAATTTACTACCTGCCGGAATGAGACTCCAGTTTCAATTGTTCCCTTTCTGTGCCTCCAAGGTTGAGTTTCATGTCGGATCATAAATCATGTCATGAACAGGGTCCTTATAAGGACATAAGAATTAGGAGCAGGATTCGGCCCCTCGAGCCTGCTCCACCATTCAATAAGATCATGGCTGATCTTCTACCTCAACTCCATTTTCCCGCCTGCTCCCCGTATCCCTTGATTTCCCTAGTATCCAAAAATCTATCGATCTCTGTCTTGAATATACTCCATGATTGAGCCTCCACAGCCCTCTGGGGTAGAGAATTCCAAAGATTCACCACCCTTATGACATCAAATACCAGCCCTAACTTTCTGCGGTGAGATTAATTTGTATATGCAGCAGTTTCTTAAAACTCATGGGGAGGTTAACAGCGAGCTCTTGTTTTCGCGAGGCTAACGGTGGAGTGGCGCAAATCGGCCAGCAATTTGTGGCAATTCACTAGAGAGGGTACAGGGGAGATTTACGAGGATGTTGCCTGGGCTGGAGAATTTTAGCTATGAGGAAAGATTGGATAGGCTGGGGTTGTTTTCTTCAGAACAGAGGAGGCTGAGGGGGGACCTAATTGAGGCGTATAAAATTATGAGGGGCCTAGATGGAGTGGCTAGGAAGGACCCATTTCCCTTAGCAGAGAGGTCAATAGCCAGGGGGCATGGATTTAAAGTGATTGGTAGAAGGATTAGAGGGGAGTTGGGGAGAACTTTTTTCACCCAGAGGGTGGTGGGGGTCTGGAACTCACTGCCTGAAAGGGTGGTCGAGGCAGAAACCCTCATCACATTTAAAAAGTACTTGGATATGCACTTGAAGTGTCGTAACCTACAGGGCTACGGACCAAGAGCTGGAAAGTGGGATTAGGCTGGAGAGCTCTTTTTCGGCCGACACAGACACGATGGGCCGAATGGCCTGTCTGGGCCGTAAATTTCTATGAATTTGCAACTCGTGCCGTAGCCCTTTCTCACCATGAATTCTTGTGGTTTTTTTTTTGCCTTAATGATGGCGAGCGCTGGGAACTCGCCGTTACTTTTGCAATTTCTGGGCCCTTGGGTCTGCGCAATGTCAACTTTTTCCTTTTTTTTAATGAAAGTGGTGACATTGCTGGCGGGAGAATGTAATTACAGTGCGCCGAGTTTATATGGACCAATATCGACGTGGACATAGCAATTTTTGATGGACAGTGTCTGAGTTGAAAATATGGATTTGTTTATGTCGGATTATCTCGCGCTCTGTAATTCTGCTTTGCCTGAGGACCACACTTGGCCTCGACTCCTTGTGTGCAATGCCACAGGACATGGACTAGTGTATATTAATGATGTTTAGTGCGTGTTTTGTCCATCACCTGTTGACGTGCAAATTTCTGCCACATTAAGAGCAGAAGGTATAAAAAAAAAAGCCAATTACTGTATTTGCAATGTAGAGAACATCTCCTTTCTCCCCTTGCCCTGGCCAAGCTGTAGAATGCTGAATGTCGAGAGTGATCAGCTGTTTTTGACATCTAGGATTGCTAGGGTCCAAATGAGAGCAAATACATTAGATGGGCTATTCCTGTTGCTTGCATTCCATTTGAATAGATGTGGTCTATGCCCAACCCCCTCCGGCACTAACAACCAAACATGCTGGAGGGGATCGAGCGCTGGAGCTGCAATTCCCGGCATGTTTTTCCCCACCGCCCCGATCCATTGGAGCCGATCCAGAAAGCTGGTCTAAGTCCGGTTGGCAAATCCTGCCCTATGTGATTTATGGGCTATTTTCCGATGATGCAGAGGCAGTGAAAGTGTGATATCACAATCATGTCAATGTAGGCACCCTCACAAATTGACCACACCAAGTGTAGTAGCTGTTGGCGCTCACCGGTAACTTTACTGACCATTTTGTTTATAGAAAATTAAAAAAATTAGTGAGGAAGCGGAGAGAAACAGTGTCTCAAATTCCAGAGATTAAAAAAAAAAAGTGGATATAAGGGAATGTTAAGGCTGTGATCTGAATTTAGGAATCTGATGATTAACCACTCAATTTGTTCTCCTGGTTTGTCATGTGTTCTAAATCTATTTGAGATAATGCCTTGTAATTGCCCCTTGCTATCCATTGTGTTCTCATTTTACGACAGGAATTGATATTTGCTAACACGCAGTTTATGCTCTGACTCCAGCTTTCTGCTGTTTGATTATTGGTTTTTGATTTTGATTGTCTGGCGGCACACTATGTTACAGCTTGCCATGAACAGAGGGACAACCAGTAAACTAAGACAAGAGTATATATAAACAAGGCGAAAATATATTTATAAACTCAGGGATATACCTGTTTATACACTATGAATGGAACCGCGTTTATGTGTTCAACCATAAATGTATTTTGATGCTTTGGCAACATAAGATGTACCTTATCATGCCAATAAAGCGATTTGTATTGTATTGTATTGTCTGGAACCTATGGTGAGAGGCAAAGGTAGTGGGAGTGCGAATACACAGGCTGTGTGTAATCAATATTAATCCCGCTATCAGAAAAAGTAATGATCTTGAAATTATGTTGTTGTGTTCCTCTGAAACTATCCCCATGCTCTTTTAGAGATGGCATTAACCCATTTTATTTTAAAACCAGTTAAAGCCTTGCTAATCTAGCGGAGAGAGGAATTTCAGGTGAATATGTTGACCATTCGAGTGCAATTATCCCACAGTGTAATTTCAAGGCCTGTGTTTTTAAAAAAAAAAAAAACAATTTGGGAGGAGAATTGTGAGCAAGGCATTTCAATCCATGCTTGCATGTGGTCTATGTTGTCATTGAATTGAATACAGTGTTGTCACTGTGCTTCTTTGATGTATTGGTAGCAATAGGTTAAAAATCGCACTTCAGTTTAATGTGTATGATCTTATTGATGTTTCAAATTGTTCCCTCCACTATCACTCATACTTCACCCTTTACAGAACAAAATGGAGAAACAACTTAAATATGTAAGAACGCCTCTAATTTTACTGCTGGAGTGGAGTAAGTGTCCATCATCACACACTTTACTGAAATCTTAAAGAAAGAATTGTATTTCTATAGCGCCCTTCATGACCACCGGACGTCCCAAAGAGCTTTACAGCCAATGAAGTACTTTGTGAAGTGTAGTCACTGTTGTAATGTAGGAAACACGGCAGCCAATTTGCGCACAGCAAGCTCCCACAAACTGCAATGTGACAATGATCAGATAATCTGTTTTTAGTGATGTTGATTGAGGGATAAATATTGGCCCAAGGACACCGGGGAGAACTCCCCTGCTCTTCTTTGAAATAGTGCCATGAGATCTTTTACGTCCTCCTGAGGGAGCAGACGAGACCTCCGTTTAACGTCTCATCCAAAAGCCGGCACCTCCGACAGTGCAGCACTCCCTCAGCACTGCACTGGAGTGTCCGCCTCGATCTTTTGTGTACAAGTCTCTGGAGTGGGACTTGAACCCACAACCTTCTGACTCGGGTGAGGGTGCTACCCACTGAGCTACGGCTGACACTAAGGCACTTTTATATTCGTTGTGGTCGCAGTAGAGTGATACTCAAACGGAGACTCATGCCCCGTGTGTGCCAGTGTCCCGTCTGTTGGTCATGTAGCTTGGCAAAAAAATTTGCCATCAAAATGTGAAGTGGGAGGGGGAAATACAAATGCAGGCAACATCAGATTTCCGCCTTTTATACCAGGTACTGTTGTCTTGCACCGAATCCCAGAAGCATGCGTGCGCGTTACACAGTGAGCATTGCCTTGCCGATAGACGGACACTAGTTTGCGGGTGTACACCTGCTCTCTCGGTTTATTGGGATGGGATGGGGTAGGGTCGGAAGGAGAATTTTTTTTGAAACTCCGATATTGAGATGTCAGTTGAACTTCAAAAGCTGTCCTTGTGCACTGAATTACTTCATAATAACTGGAGTGTCTGAAAACACAGGTTCAAAGCAGCAGACGATGACTGAGCTAGTTAGTTTGCTTTCTGTACTTTTTGCATTCAGCTGCTCTATGCAAACTCTGTTTTTTGCTCTTGTATATGAAGCATGTAAGGAACCTCTACCCTAATTCTCACAGTTATACATCCCTGCAGTATGTTTCTTTTTGTTAAGCAGGAACATACAGGACTGGAAAAAACTAATCACCGATTTTTAAAAAGGCCTGGAATTTGCGGTCTGGAGGCAGCCTCTGACCTGCTTAAAAATATCCGCACCTACCTTCAGGTTCCCAGGCTGCGGAGACTTTGGGTCTCGAGCCTGCAGGCGTTCGCCTGCGTAAAGGCCCACGGATCCCAGGGACGCGGGTGGTTTGGAAGCGTCCCTGGGATCGCATGGGCCAGGTCCTCCGATCAGAAAGGAAGATTCCTCATATACTTATGGGGATTCCATTTACGAAGGGAACCCCCGTTGGCATACGAGGAATCCCCAAATAATTTATATAAATGGAATAAAAATAAATGTTCTCATTTTAAAATTGAATTAAAAGTCCCTTCAATTAAAAGCAAATACAATAAAAATTTAATTTTTTGAAAAATAATTTTAAACCTTTTATCTGGGCCAAAATTTGCATAAGCTAATTTAAAGTGTGCATAATTTTTTATTTTTAAATTTTAAGATTAATATTAACCCTCGCGCTGGTGAAAGCAGGCCCTAGTGTAAGGGATTTGCTGGGCAGTAGTTGGACAAATAACCCCACTCTGCCCCAGCAAAAGTGATTTTACTTTTGGTGCATTGGATCTGTCGAGGCGAACCTGGACAGATCGCAAGTTCTGGGTTTTCGCGCATGCTGTGCGTATGCAGTCATTGGAACTGCAAATTCTGGACCAAAATAATTATGGATGAGTATGGTCTATTGGCATATATTAATGAATGAGTCTCTTCCCCATTGCTGCATCTAATTGTTTTGCAAACAATTCCAGGTTTTTTTTTTGCCTCCACTATTCTGCCCGGAAACCCACTCCAAATGTTGCTCGTATTCTGCAAGAACCACCTCCTGATAACCTGTCCTAATGCGCCCTTTTACTAGATTGAACCGGTGTCCTCTTGTCCTCCCGAGGGAAGGTGCACAGATAGGTTAGATCTAGCCTACTTCAGAGAGTGCCTTTGTGTGAAGTGCGTCCAAGCCTGGGGCTTTTGCCGTCCTTGTCAGCCCGTGGCTCAGTGGGCAGCACACTCGCGTCTGAGTCAGAAGGTTGTGGGTTCAAGTCCCACTCCCGAGACTTGAGCACAAAAATCCAGGCCGACACTCCAGTGCAGTGCTGAGGGAGTGCCGCACTGTCGGAGGTGCCGCCTTTCAGGTGAAATCGAGGCCCCATCTGCTCTCTCGGGTGCACGAAAAGACGAGGAGGGAAGTTCTCCCCGGTGTCCTGGCCAATATTTATCCTTCAATCAGCATCACTAAAAAAAACACATGATCTGGTCATTATTACATTGCTATTTGTGGGAGCTTGCTGTGTGCAAATTGGCTGCCACGTTTCCTACATTACAACAGTGACTCCACTTCAAGTACTTCATTGGCTGTAAAACGCTTTGGGACGTCCTGAGGTTGTGAAAGACGCTATAGAAATGCAAGTCCTTTTTTGAACGTCCCTAGCCTATCGGTAACTGCGCTGTCTGAAATTTCTATTTATTTTAGTACTACTACCTCTCCTCTCAGGAAATTCAACTTCTGTGCTAGGGGTACAGCCCAGGATCTCCTCTGTGTGAACACAGAAAATTGACCTTTTAGGATCTTTCAATGTACTCGCCATCTCCTTTTTCTACATTTGTTTATAGAATTGCTTGACACTTGTAATACTACCTGCTTTCCTCACCAGTTTCGAGACCTCTTTTATGTTGTCTCGTTATGTGTCTTTGTTCACCATGCGACCCATAGCTTTATACATTAGGAACAATTTTTTTTGGCCCTTATTCTCCTCTGTCCCATATTGGTCTTTTTTCTCTCAATGGTTCTGTGTGTATTTTTTTATGCTTTCTCCCCTTAAGTGTTCTCCAGTCCATTTTCTTTAGCTCATCTCCCCCCCACTTGGATTCTCCCTGCTGAGGGGTGACCTAATCGAGGTCTTTAAAATTATGAAAGGTTTTGATCGAGTGGATACAGAGAGAATGTTTCCACTTGTGGGGAAGAGCAAATCTAGATGCCATCAATATAAGATAGTCACCAAGAAATCCAATAGGGAATACAGAAGAAACTTCTTCTTTACCCAGAGAGTGGTGAGAATGTGGAACTCGCTACCACAGGGAGTGGTTGAGGCAAATTGTATAGATGCACTTAAGGGGAGGCTGGACAAACATATGAGGGAGAAGGGAATAGAGGGTTATGCTGATAGATTTAGATGAGGAAAGATGGGAGGAGGCTCGAATGGAGCATGGGCTGATAGGATATACGGCACAGAAATAGGCCAATGTAATATCTCTCTAAAGTTGATGAACATGTGAATTAGGCGCAGGAGTCGGCCATTCGGCCCCTCGAGCCTGCTCCGCCATTCAATAAGATCATGGCTGATCTTCAACCTCAACTCCACTTTCTCGCCTGATCCCCATATCCCTTGATTCCCAAAAACCTATCGATCTCAGCCTTGAATATACTCAACGACTGAGCATCCACAGCCCTTTGGGGTAGAGAATTCCAAAGATTCTCCACCCTCTGAGTGAAGAAATTCCTCCTCATCTCAGTCTTCTTTTCTATCGTGAGCGCAACCTTAACTCTCTTGCCAAATTTTGGTCACTATTGCCAAGATGTTCTCCTCCCAACACTGAACTCTTCCACCATTTCCTGCTTGTTTACTAACTGTTGGGTCCAATGCTGTCCCTGGTCATGTGAGCTCATTGACCAAGTGTTCCCTGTAGCAATTCCGTGTTGTTTTCACTCCTGCTGCACTCGTTCTAGGTTTCCCAATCTATCCCTTTCAAATCACTACAGTTACGTTGGGAGAGGGCCACGGACAGAAGACGGCAGTTCCCTCGTTTCCTGCACTGCTCCGTATAAAGGGTGCAACCTCTGAAAGGCTGGCCGTATTGGAGACCTGCCTTCTGAGGTATGGATTCATGGGCCATGGTTCCTTGTAGCTCACCAAATGGATCATTCTTCACGTGTTGAGTTTGGACAGTGAGTGCTGCCGGATTATTTGACTGTAGGGAGCGTCGCACGTGAGCTTGTGCCGGTTCTCTTCCAGTACACTCACTGGATAGAAACATAGAAGATCGGAGCAGGAGTTGGCCATTCGGGGATAGTGATCGGGAGTGAACAATCTGACTCTTTGAACCCCAGTGGGGTACTGAGGCATGTTGAAATGTCGGGAATGCTGCCTCGACTGAGGTCAACTAACAGTACAGACCTGGGGTCGAAGCTGGGACCTGCCAGGTGTCTGTGGTTCAGTGCCACCGCATGTGATGCATTTAGCCACTGAAATGTTGGTTCTGCTTTTTGAAAGGTGCTGTGAAAAATGAATTTTTTTTTCTGTTACCGGTTGGTGTTTTAAAAGTGTCAACTTCCTTTCCTTAAGTGTGAAAATAAAAATGCTAAACCCAGCAGCATCCTTGCTTCTGTCTTACTGAACACACACCGCTATTGCAGAAGTGTTAAAGGTCGTGACCGGTGGAGTTTGACATGATTTTGCAATAACAAAACTGTAGTGTCCGAGTATCAATAATACATGGATTGCAGGAGAACAATAATAACAGGTATTTACTGAACAGAGGGTAAGCTTAAACTGAAGTACAGAAGCCTGCTACGGCTTTATATACAGGTGTGGTCACTGCCGGTACTACAGTATAAAATCAGTTCTCTCTTAAAGGTACATACACAACAATTCTTCCCCTTTTAGATAAACAGTCCATAACATTCATTTAACAACTAAATAATAACTAATTACAATTTTCTCTGTACTATATACATCAACTGAAATAATCATTTATAAGTTCAGTCTTTGAGGAGGCTTCCTGACCCTGACTGGATAGCGCCTTTGTCGAGTATCCTGTTCTTGCGGCGGAGTCGATTCTGGCTCATTGTCATTGGTTGGTTCGTCAGCTTCCAATACCACTGATTCTGAGGTAGATGCAATCTGTACTTCGGGCTCATTACCAGGTGCACATGCTCGTGGTATGGGTTTGGCTTGTTCCTGTGACTCTAGAATCTGGTCAGCATGGCGTCTCACGATGCTCTTTCCAACGTCCACTGTGTACATTAGTGGTCCCTGCTGTGTGCATATCGTTCCTGGCTGCCATTTTTCTGTTCGGTAGTTGCGGGCCAAGACTGGTTGCCCTATCTTGAAGCTCCTGGTTGGCTTCTCATTGATGTGCTGGAATTGCTTATCCTCAACATCTCGTCTTATGTTTGGTTTGAGCAAATCCAGGCGACGTCTTAGCCTTCGGTTGAAGAACATTATGGCTGGAGCTTGGTTGGTGACTGCATGTGTCGCATTCCGGTAAGCAAACAAGAAATTATCCATCTTGTGTTGTAGTGGTATGTCGTCGTTATACATCGCCTTTATTGCCTTTTTAAAGGTCTGAACAAACCTCTCAGCCAATCCATTTGTGGCTGGATGATATGGGGCAGATGTGTAATGTTTCACCCCATTATTCCTCAGAAACCTCCGGAAATCCTCGGACACAAACTGTGGCCCATTGTCGGAGCAAATCTGTTCTGGCAAGCCATTCCTGGCGAAGATGGTCCGTAGGACTGCAATAGTTTTCTCCGTGGTGGTGGAGGACATTTTGATGACCTCTGGCCATTTCGAATGGACGTCCACGGCGATTAGAAACATTGAGCCCATAAATGGACCAGCAAAATCAATGTGTACCCGTTGCCATGGAGATGAGGGCCACTCCCATGGGTGTAGCGGGGCCTGTGGTGGAGCGTTTTGGACCTTCTGGCATCCTGTGCATCTCTTGGTCATATCCTCGATTTCTTTATCGATTCCCGGCCACCACACAAATGCCCTGGCTAGGTTCTTCATTTTTACCCCTCCCAGATGACCCTCATGAAGCTCATTGAGCACTCTATCTCTCAACTTGGGTGGAATTACCATTCGGGATCCACACATCAAGGTCCCCCGGCACACTGACAGCTGTTCTCTCCTTGGCGAGAATGCTGGCAACAGTGAGTCGCCATGTGCTGGCCATCCCTTCACCGTCAAATCATAGACCCGAGAGAGTGTCGGGTCATTTCGGGTTTCCTTCTCTATACTTGAGTTTGTAACAGGTAGATATTCGACTATGGTCGTATGGAATATCTCAACAGGGCCCACTGCAGGTGCTTCCTCCACTGTAGGCAACGGTAGGCGCGACAGCCCATCAGCGTTTCCATGCTGTTTCGTACCCTTGTACTCTATGTCGTATTGATGTGCCCCTAGAAAAAGTGACCATCTTTGCAGCCGTTGCGCCATCATCACCGGAACGCCCTTCTTTGGGTTAAAAATGGAGACCAGGGGCTGATGATCAGTCAGTAGGGTGAATTTCTGCCCGTGCAGATAGTGATTGAACTTCTTCACCTCCCCCCCCCCCCCCCCCCCCCCCAAACACCAGGCTGAGGGCCTCCCTGTCAATCTGGGTGTAGTTACGCTCGGCTGAGGTTAACGAGCGCGACGCAAAGGCTATTGGCCTCTCTGAACCGTCGAGGAATTTGTGTGACAGCACCACTCCGATGCCGTAGGGAGACGCATCACATGCCAACCGAATCGGTAGTGTTGGATCGTAGTGGGCCAATACTTCTTTTGAAGTGATTAGGCATTTACATTTCTGAAAGGCACGCTTACACTCATCACTCCATTTCCATGTTACTCCAGTTTGTAGCAGGGCGTTCAGTGGGTGCAGAATTGTAGATAAATTCGGCAAGAACTTATGGTAGTAGTTCACCAACCCGAGAAACGACCTCAGTTGCGACACATTTTCCGGTGCTGGAGCCTTGACTACAGCCTCAATCTTGTCCGGCGACTTATGCAACCCTTCCTCATCAATCATGTGGCCACAATACGAGATTTGTCTCCTGAAGAACTCGCATTTGGGGCGGTTGGCTCGTAGCCCATATTGTTGTAATCTAGTGAGCACCTGCTCCAGGTTGGCAAGGTGTTCACTGTCATTTTCGCCCGTAACCAGGATGTCGTCCAAATAACACTGGGTCCCCG
This sequence comes from Somniosus microcephalus, assembly GCF_052327205.1. Taxonomy (NCBI): domain Eukaryota; kingdom Metazoa; phylum Chordata; class Chondrichthyes; order Squaliformes; family Somniosidae; genus Somniosus; species Somniosus microcephalus. The sequence goes on from NC_141006.1 coordinate 75,222,164, forward strand.
GGATCCCTTGCAGGACTTGTTCCATCGCCCTCTGCCAAATAGCCGGGGCTGATGCTACCCCGAATATCAGTCAGTTGTACTGGCAAAGACCTTTGTGAGTGTTTATCGTGAGGTATTTCCTAGATGCTTCTTCCACCTCCATTTGTAGCTACGCTTGGGCCAGATCAATCTTTGTAAAGCGTTTCCCTCCAGATAGTGAGGCGAAAATATCTTCTATCCGTGGAAGTGGATATTGTACTGTGTGCAGGACTGGGTTCACAGTTACCTTAAAGTCCCCACAGATGCGAACCTTCTTTGGCTCCCCAGGCGTGCTGCTCAATGATTTCTTCATTACAGGAATGATGGGTGTGGCCCACTCGCTCCAGTCCACCTTGGACAGCACACCCGAACGCTCCAGACTCTCCAGCTCTGCTTCAACGGCTGGGTGGATCGCGTACGGTACCGGTCTGGCCTTTAAAAAAAATTTGGGGTTTGCGTTCTCTTCGATTTTTATCATTGCCGTTACGCCTTTTAGTGTCCCAAGTCCTTGCTGGAACACCTCTTTCGCGTCAGTTAGAATTTTTGATAGTCGTCCAGGTGTGACGTCATCATCCTTTTTGTCAGTCACAGTTAGCGCCTGAATGGAATGCCAATCCAATTGTATTTTTTGGATCCATTCACATCCCAATAATGGTGGTCCTCCATCTGGTAGTGTATATATAGATACAGTTTCTGTGTTTCTTTGCTGTTGTATTTAACTGGCACCCTTATTTTTTCTCTGGGGTAGACTTTTTGCCCCGTGTATGTCTTCAATACAATGGACGTGTCCTTCAAGGGTATGTGTGAGAATAGTTGCTCATAGCCTCGTCGATTCATGGCAGTTAGGGCTGATCCTGTGTCCAATTCCATCTTTACTTGGGACCCTGCTATCATGAGGGTGACCCAAATGGTTCGGTGATCCTCCTTTGAGATCACGTTGTGTAACTTTAGACAACTTAGTCTCCTGCTCCCGGAGTCATTATCACTCTCCTGATCTTCCGAACTACTGTCTCTTTTTTTTACTTTCTTGTACTTTTCCTTAGTAGTTCTTGTAGTGTTGGTTTTCTTTCCCGACCTGCAGACTCTTGCTATGTGTCCCATTTTCCCACATTGCCTGCATACTTTGCCCTTAAACCAGCAGTCCTTCTGATCATGGGTTGTTCTGCCGCAGCGATAGCACTTTTCTGCTCCATATGCCATTTCGTTAGTGCTGTATTCTTGTGGTTTCTGTTGTATTTCCGCAGCTCCCCGTGCTGCTGCTTCATAGGATACTGCCACGCTGAAAGCCTGTTGTAGCGTCGGGTCCTTTTCCGAAAGTAGTCGTTTCTGGGTTCCTTCACTCTGGAGCCCGCAGACAAACTTATCCCTTAAGATGTCTGCCAGTCCTGCTCCGAACTGGCAGTGCTTCGATAACTTGCGTAGTTCCGTAAGGTAGTCAGCATTGCTCTCATCCTTGTGCTGGTTTCTTTTATGGAACTTGAATCTTTCTGCTATCGGCAGCGTTGTAGGGTTTAGGTGTTCCTGTAAGATATTAACAATCTCTTCAAAACTTTTCTCCATTGGTTTAGCTGGGGTAATTAAATTCTGCAATAGGCCGTACGTTCTCGCGCCCATCAAATTTAATAATACCGCCACCTTTCCATCGGCCACCTCATTTGCCTTGCAGTACACTTCAACGTGGTCCAGTCTTCTACCTCGTTGTCGAAAGCAGTGATACTGCCACTCTTCGGCATCTTGAGTGGTTTAAAATGGCGCCTCCCGCGCTTTTTCTTCTTCCCCAATGGATTAAAATGGCGCCTCCCGCGCTTTTCCTTCTTCCCCAATGGAATAAAATGGCGCCTCCCGCGCTTTTCCTTCCCCTTGCTGCCACGCTGCTCCTAGCGTTCTACAGGGTAATGGTGGCGACCCGCGGCTTTGGCGCGTCTCACTTTTCCTTCCCCTCGTTTTATTTTCTCTTAGCTGCCCGGTTCTTGAGCTCCGACTGCGCCCTGTGCGTTCCACTCTCTCTCTCTCTCTCTCTCTCTCTCTCTCTCTCTCTCTCTCTCTCTCTCTCTCTCTCTTCCTCCCAATGATGCTGCACGGCCCCTTTTGCAGAGCCGCTCGAGCCCGCCACAGTCCGGAAGGGTCAGCGCACTACCTGCTACCAGCACGATTTGCTGGAACACCTTGACTGGGGAGCCAAGCCCAGCTCTCCACAGCCTCCCCTGCAATTCTCCGAACTCCGATGGATCCCTGGGCGGTCGACGCCCGTTGCTCTGACTTCGACCTCCAAGAAGCTTCTTTTCAGGGAAAGATCCCCGTGAGGTGATGCAGTACTGCAGGTGAGTTGGAACCTGCTCGTCGCCAGTGTAGTATCAAGTATCAATAATACACGGACTGCAGGAGAACAATAATAACAGGTATTTACTGAACAGAGGGTAAGCTTAAACTGAAGTACAGAAGCCTGCTATGGCTTTATATACAGGTGTGGTCACTGCCGGTACTGCAGTATAAAATCAGTTCTCTCTTAAAGGTGCATACACAACAAAAACTACACTTGGAGGTTTTCTAATGAAATGGATGATACCCAGCCATCCTCTCCATTGAGACCTCTCAGAATTTATTATGAAATCCTGTCCTAAGGATAGTACAGCATCCAGTGCCTGATATGTGCTGTTTGCTGACCATTTTCTTCAATGGCCCAGAAATTCGGGTCGGTGGCTTCCCACGGGTGCAAGCCTCCGACCTGCACTTAACTAGTGCGCCAGCTGTTGAGCTGTGGGCCCGCGTGGGATTCCGATCCTGGACCGCCTCCAACTGCCGGCGCGCAGTGCTTGCGTATCCCAGGGGCGCAGTTAGTTCAAAGCGTCCCCTGGGATCACGTGGGCCATGGAGAGCCAATGGTAGCAGGGAAATGCCCATTCATAAAGTTGACAGGAAGAGCTGTCAAAACCATAAATACTATAAGCCCCAAAACATCACTAAAACTTCAAATAAATGTAAAAAAAAATCACATTTTTAAAATAACTATAAATTAGACAAAATAATTTTAAACAGTAATTTAAATTTTTGAAAATTAATTACATTTTCTAACAGGGCTAAAAATAAACTTACATTTCTTTAAAGTATTTAAAAATAATAAACCTGTGGGGGAAAAAATGTTTTAATTTTAATTAATTCACCACTTACCTTGTTAAAAGCAGGCCTTGCGCCTGCTTTTTATGTGTAACTCCTGGAGACTTGCCCTCCTGGAAAAACCTGGGAAAAAAATGTAAGTTCAATGCGCATGCGCTGCCTCTCCAGCGCACGCATTCTACCTCTGAACCCCTTCTTTCAAGGGAACGGAAGTTCCGGTTTCCCGCGCATGCAGGAAACCGGCACTTCCATTGTGCCTACGGATGAGTACCCTGACCCGAATTTCTGGGCCATTACTTATAGGTGGACACTCCAGATTAATCTAAAACTCCTTGTACCTTTTTAAGCAGGAACTTGCATTTAGTCCCTCTGAGTCCCAAAGGGCTTCGCAGTTGATTGATTTTTTTTTTTTTTTGAAGTGCTATCACTTGTCATGTAGCCAAACATTGCAGGACATGTCCACGCAGCGGACCCCCATGGAGGCGACTGCCCAGGTGATCGGTTCAAGATCAGATTTGGCCAGGATCTCGAAGTCCCATGGTCTTGGTCGAGTAGTGCTTTGGGACTTTTTTTTAGATCCACCGCCTAAATCTCTTGTTAACATCTTGGTTTAACATCTCGACTGAAATGCAGCACCTCTGACAAAGCAGCACTTCACCTGAAGTTGCAGTCGAGATTGTGCTCCAGTCCTGGAGTGGGGCTTGATCCCACAACCTTCTGACTCAGAGTGAGAGTCCTACCACTGAGCCAAGCTGACAATTTTTTTGCAGAAGTAAAATCTTGAGGGCGTTACATAGGATATACGGCACAGAAACAGGCCATTCGGTCCAACCAGTCCATGCCGGCGTTTATGCTCCACTCGAGCCTCCTCCCGTCGTTCCTCATCTAACCCTATCAGTGTAACCCTCTATTCCCTCCTTCCTCATATGCTTATCTAACCACCACATCGATACTATTCGCTTCAACTAAGCTCCCTGTGGTAGCGAGTTCCACATTCTCACCACTCTCTGGGTAAAGAAGTTTCTTTTGAATTCCCTATTGGATTTCTTGAAACTCCCAAGATTTTTTTTTATCTTCCTGACCACTGAATTTTAATGTTGGGTTATTAAGCTCCACTCCCACACTGACCTCTCTCTCCTCGGCCTCCTACACTGTTCCAACGAAGCTCGACAGCTCGAGGAACAGCACCTCCTCTTTCAATTAGGCACTTTACAGCCTTCCGGACTCAACATTGAGTTCAACAATTTCAGATCATAACCTCGGCCCCCATTTTTTTCGGACTGCTGGTGATGATTCTGCTACTCCCATTTACACCTCTTCTAGACTCCTTTTTCTTGTCCCATTACCATCTCCTTTTGCCTTTCACCATCATCCCTTTTTATCATTTAATCTCGCCTGTCTTCCACCCTATTACGGACCTTCCCTTTTGTTCTTTCCTCCCCTCCCCGCTTTCCCTGCCTCTACTTACTTAAAACCTGTTATATCTCTAACTTCCAGTTCTGACGAAGGGTCACAGACCTGAAACGCTAACTTGCCTGACCTGAGTATTTCCAGCACTTCCTGTTTCTATTATGCTATATATCTACTTTTACAATTCACTTAATCAAATCCAGTTTTAGTTTAAAAATTACTATTTTTGTGGCTTCTTCACAAAAATCATTGGTTGAAATGGTTGGATGTCTGGGAGTGGGGGTGAAATTGGGCAGGGACGTAAAATGGGCATTATCTCACCGACCACTGCTTATATGCTCTGCCCGATGATCAGTTCCATCAAATTTAATAGAACAGAGTATTGACCCTGGTGAGACCACACCTGGAGTATTGTGGACAGTTTTGGTCTCCTTACCTAAGGAAGGATATACTTGCCATAGAGGGAGTGCAACGAAGGTTCACCAGACTGGTTCCTGGGATGGGGGGATTGTCCTATGAGGAGAGATTGAGTAGACTAGGCCTATATTTTCTAGAGTTTAGAAGAATGAGGTGTGATCTCATTGAAACATACAAAATTCTTACAGGGCTTGACAAGGTAAATGCAGGGAGGATGTTTCCCCCTGGCTGGAGAGTCTAGAACCAGGGGGCCACAGTCTCAGGATAAGGGGTTGGCCATTTAGGACTGAGATGAGGAGAAATTTCTTCCCTCTGAGGGTGGTGAATCTTTGGAATTCTCTACCCCAGAGGGCTATGGAGGCTCAGTGGTCGAGTATATTCAAGGCAGAGATCGATAGATTTTTGGATATCCAGGCATATGGGGATTGTGCAAGAAAGTGGAGTTGAGGTAGAAGATCAGCCATGATCTCATTGAATGGCGGAGCAGGCTTGAAGGTCCAAATGACCGACTCCTGCTCCTAATTCTTATTTTCTTACGTCCTGTAACAGTCGCAAAATGCACTTCTGCCTGTTCCCTCCCTTGCCCAGTTTCACCCCATGGACCTGATGATGCACTAAGAGTTGTGTTGGGTTGCAATTAACAGCTTTCTGCAGTAGTTTTTCCACATCTATCGGTAATGTCCACCTCACCAAGTAGCTTCAGGTTTCTTCTTTCCTACCTTAGCCCAAGGGCAAGTACATTTTATATGTCCTACAGTTTATTTCTTGGCTTTTGGCCATGTAAATGGTAGGGATTTGAAGCCCGATTAATTAGATGTTATAGTTTGCTTCGTAATCCTGTGTGCTTATTTTTTTTTTCCCTCTTTGCAGGATCCAGATCCCGGCTGATCGGAGTACATCAACGGTATATTTCTCTACAATGAGAAAGCCGGGACCTCAAAAAGGTGAGTGCAGGCAATCTGCTAAAATGAACAATTCCCGGTACCAACCTAATTGTTGCCAGTCATTGGCAAGGCCGCAGGTTTATAGCTTTCACAGAAAAATGGAGAGAATTGCAGAATGAGAGATTCAAAATGTTGGTAAAAGTCCCATGGGATAGCCCCAATTTGGGAAGTCAAAAATGAAGCTGCTGGTAAGGTACAGGAAACTTTTTTTTTTATCCGGCACGGACGGGACCGACGTGGTGCCAGTTCATCAAAAATTCCGGATAACCGAAAGCTATAGTAAAAGATACGGAGTGCTGAGAGCTCTGTATAAAGCAAGAAACCCTGTTGCTTAGCAACAGGTTCAGAACAATGGCCACAAGTTCCAAGCGTCTCTGTAGCTTAGCAACAGCTGCAGCCACACCCTTGCACAGCAACAGATGGAAGAAGGCAAATAATAAAAGTTACCTGAACCTACTCCTGAATTTTGCCGGTTAACCGAGATTTCTGGTTATTTAGGTGCCGGTAAATCGAAAGTTTCCTGTACAATCAGTTGGAGTCTGGTCCAAGTGGAGAAGGGCCCTCTGCTTCTCTGGATTTTGTTTTTGCTGAGGTTTACGAATATTGCATCTAAGGCTGAGTTGAAACGTTCCACAGGACGGCAGAAAACTAGCTATTAGAAGTCAGGCCAATGGATACACTGACAAAGACTGATCCCTTGGTGGAGAAGGGAAGAGAAATGTAGCTGTTACGATTTTGTGTTTTAGATTGTCATCGGAGTAACATAGTATTGATCTAAATGAATTGTAAATGAAGGGAGTGGCAAAGCAGAAAAAGTAAGATTTAAAAAAAAGACTTGCATTTCTCTCGCGCCTTTCACGACATTGGACGGCCCAAAGCGCTTTACAGCCAATGAAGAACTTTCTGAAGTGCAGTCACTGTTGTAATGTAGGAAACGTGACAGCCCATTTACGCACAGCAAGCTCCCACAAACAGCACTGTGATAATGACCAGATACAGGAAACTCTCTTTACCGGCACCTAAATATCCGGAAATCTCTCTAAACCGGCAAAATTCAGGAGTAGGTTCAGGTAAGTTTTACTTCATATTAGTGGTCGTGTAACCGGGGTTCCTGCACCTGTGGCCGTGCATCAGGGACTCCTGGATCTGTGGCCGTGCAACAGGGACTCCTGGATCTGTGGCCGTGTAACCGGGGCTTCTGCACCTGTGGCCGCGTACGGGGCTCTCGTACCTTGGTAACTATACCTCTCTGTAATCCGGACTTTTTGATCAACCGGCACCACACCGGTCCCGTCGGTGCCGGATAAAAAAGAGTTTCTTGTAATCTGTTTTAGTGATGTTGATTGAGGGATAAATATTTGCCAGGATACCGGGGATAACTCCCCTGCTCTTATTCAAAATAGTGCCATTGGATCTTTTACATCTGCCTGAGCGAGCAGACGGGGCCTCGGTTTAATGTCTCACCTGAACGACTGCACCTCCGACAGTGCAGCACTCCCTCAGTACCGCAGTGGAGTGTCAGCCTAAATGTTTGTGTACAGTTTCAGGTTGTGGGTTCAAGTCCCACTCCATCTAACTCAGAAGTGCGAGTGCTACCCACTGAGCCACAGCTGACAGAAAAATATGGGGAAAGATCCAGGGAAATAGAACCAAAGTCTTTAAGCCTTCTGTGCTGGCAACAGATGAAACCATGTGTACATGATGGAACAGTAGGTTTCCATATTTACTGATTATGGACCAGTAACAAAGAAAATAATTTTTGTTTTCCATTAGAATTTAAAGAAGTCTAAAAGCTTGTTTTCCACAAAATTAAAATCTCATTAATTAACACTTTTTAAAAATGGGTCAATTCGATCTTTGTTTGCTACATCGTGTCTGCTAGGCTTTCTAAGAGGAGACTAATACACTTCAAGTTTGGAGGCTATAATGAGCTAATTGGAGAATTATTTTGAGGACACTCACGTGGAAGAGCAGGCACTCACAGGTTACACTTTCATTGTAAACTATTTCACTGGGTTTGGTATTTCTAAGTCTAAGTTTGGCTCAATGATGGCATTCTCTCCTCCAGAGTCTGCAGTTTATGGAGTCAAATCTTGTTCCAAGGCACATGATCAGAGCTGGCTCTTGAGCTGCATTTTCAGAGTTGCTGCCTTTTGGCTGAGGTATTAAAGCAAGGCCCTGCCTGCTCGATTGGACATAAACTAACTCGTGGCTCTTGTTCAAAGAGGAGCAGGGAGTTTTCCATGTGCCCTTGCCAACAATCATTGCTCACGTAATACCGCCAAAGTAGATTAGCTGGTTGTTCAGTGACAACTTGCATTTATATCATGCCATTAACAGCAGAAAAAAAATCCCAAAGCACTGCACAGATGTGTAATTAAAAAAAAAAAAAGGATATGAAACCAAAGAAGTGTGTTTTAGGAGTGGTGGCCAAGCGCTTGGTCAAAGCAGTGGGTTTTCACCTTTCACCCCACCAGCCTCCACATTCAACGGATCATCCTCCGCCACCTCCAATGTGATCCCACCACCAAACACATCTTCCCCTCACCTCCCCTTTCAGTATTCCGTAGGGACTGCTCCCTCTGCGACACCCTGGTCCACTCCTCAATCACCCCCAACAGCCCTTCTCCTTCACCTGGCACCTTCCCGTGCAAGCGCAGGAGATGCAACACATGCCCTTTTACCTCCTCCCTTCCCACTGTCCAGGGCCCCAAACACCCCTTCCAGGTGAAACAGCGATTTACTTGTACTTCTTGCAATTTAATATACTGTATTCGCTGCTCACGATGCGGTCTCCTCTACATTGGGGAGACCAAACGCAGATTGGGCGACCGCTTTGCGGAACACCTCCGTTCAGTCCGTACGGGTGACCCTGAGCTTCCGGTCGCCTGTCACTTTAATTCACCGCTTCACTCCCACTCTGATCTCTCTGTCCTCGGCCTATTACATTGTTCCAATGAAGCTCAACGTAAGCTCGAGGAACAGCACCTCTTTCGATTGGGCACTTTACAGCCTACCGGACTCAACACTGAGTTCAACAATTTCAGATCATAATCCCTGCCCCCATTTTTCATGCAGTATGATTTTGCCATTCCCATTTGCAACATTTTCACAGTATGTTCTTTCAATTCCTGCCTCCCCTCCTACCCACCCCCCCCCCCCCCCCCCCCCAGTCTCTGCACCTGCTTAATATCTGTTACATTTCCAGCTTTTTCCAGTTCTGATGAAGGGTCCCAGACCTGAAACGTTAACCCTGTTTCTCTCTCCACGGACGCTGCCTGGCCTGCTGAGTATTTCCAGCATTTTCTGTTGTTGTTTTGGGTTTTCAGGAGGGTCTTAAAGGAGAAGAGGGAGATGAGAGGCTGTGTTTCTTTTGGTGGAGTTCCAGAGCATGGAACCTAGGTGGCTGAAGATGCAGCTACCCATGGTGGAGTGAAGAGAGGGGAGGTGCAAGAAGGCAGAGGGACGAAGAGTTTGGGAGTGGAGTTGTAGGACTGGAGGAGGTTACAGAAACAAGGCAGGGCGAGGCTATGAAGGAGTTTAAGCACAAGGATAAGAATTAAATTTTGAGGACAGCGAGCCAATATAGGTCAGCAGGGACAGTGGTGATGGGCGAGAAGGATTTGGTGTGGAATTGGATGCAGGCAGCAGTTTTTGATGAACTGAAGGTGAAGGATGGGAGGGTGACTAGAAGAGCATTGGAATGGTTGAGTCTGGAGGTGACTGACATGGATGAAGGTCGGGACAGAGGTGGGTGATGTTGATGGAGGAAGACGTAGGCGGTATTTGTGACTGGAAGGATATTGAGGTCAACCAGGACCCCGAAGTTGTGAACAGTCTGGCTTTATCTGGGACGGTGACCGGGCAGGGGAATGGAGTAATTGAAAAATATACAGAGGTTGTGGTGGGGACCAATGGCTTTGGTCTTCCCAACGTTTAGCTGGAGGAAATTGCAGCTCATCCAAGACTGGATGTCTGACCAGTAGTCTGAGCACAGAGGTAGCAAGGGGTCAAGAGGTGATAGAGAGGTAGAACCGGGTGGGGGTTACCCTGTACATGTGGAATGTGACTTCATGTTTGCCAGTGATGCTGCCAAGACACAGCATGAGGAAGAGGAAGGGAGCAGGGATAGGTCTGGGACTGCGGAGATGATGGTGCAAGGGTTGGAAGTGAAGCCGTTGCTGGAGATGCTCTGACTTGAGATAGGTAAAAGTAGAATCCAAGCGAGGGCAGTCTCAGGTGGTGAGTGGAGGAGAGGTATTGGTTGAGGATGGTCTGGTCAACCATGTCAAAGGTTGTAGAGAGGTGAATAAAGGATAATGCACCATGGTCACAGTCACAGAAGATGTTGTTTGATTTTTTGGTTAGGGCCATTTTGCTGTTGTGGAGGGGTGGAAACTTGATTGGAGAGATTCAAACAGGGATAGATAGATGTGCAGGGATTTGAGGCGGCCATACATTCAAGGACTTTGGAGAGGAAATGGAGGTTGGAGATGGGGCGGTAGTTTGCGAGAACAGAGGGGTCGAGGGTTGGGATTTTTGAGGGGAGTGTTGGTAGTTTTGAAAGGAAGAGGGTTAAGGCTGATGTGAGAAACGTAAAAGATAGGAGCAGGAGTAGGCCATTCGGCCCCTCGAGCCTGCTCCGCCATTCAATGCGATCATGGCTGATCATCCAAATTCAGTACCCTGTCCCTGCCTTCTCCCCATATCCCTTGATCCCTTTAGCCTTAAGAAATATATCCAACTCCTTCTTGAATATATTTAATGAATTGGCCTCAACTGCCTTCTGTGATAGAGAATTCCACAGGTTCACCACTCTCTGGGTGAAGAAATTCCTCCTCATCTCAGTCCTAAATGGCTTACCCCTTATCCTTAGACTGTGACCCCTGGTTCTGGACTCCCCCGCCATCAGTAACAGCCTTCCTGCATCTAGTCTGTCTAGTCCTGTTAGAATTTTATAAGTTTCAATGAGATCCCCTCTCATTCTTCTAAACGCTAGCGAATATAAGCCTAATCGATCCAATCTCTCTTCATACGTCATTCCTGCCATCCCAGGTATCAGTCTGGTGAATCTTCGCTGCACTCCCTCCATGGCAAGAACATCCTTCCTCGGATAAGGCAACCAAAACTGCACACAATACTCGAGGTGTGGTCTCACCAAGGCCCTGTACAACTGCAGCAAGACATCCTTGCTCCTGTACTCGAATCCTCTCGCTATGAAGGCCAACATACCATTTGCCTTCTTAACCGCCTGCTGCACCTGCATGCTTACCTTCAGCGACTGGTGCACAAGGACACCCAGGTCTCGTTGCACTTCCTCTTCCCAATCTATTGCCGTTCAGATAATAAATAATCTGCCTTCCTGTTTTTGCCACCAAAGTGGATAACCTCGCATTTATCCACATTATACTGCATCTGCCCAATTGCCCAACCTGTCCAAATCGTACTGGAGTCTCTCTGCATCCTCCTCACAGCACACACGCCCACCCAGCTTTGTGTCATCTGCAAACTTGGAGATATTACATCTAGTTCCCTCGTCTAGATCATTAATATATATTGTGAATAGCTGGGGTCCTAGCACCGATCCCTGCGGTACCCCACTAGTCACTGCCTTCCACTTGGAAAAAGACCCATTTATTCCAACTCTTTGCTTCCTGTCTGCCAACCAGTTTTCTATCCAAGTCAGCACCTTGCCCCCAATTCCATGTGCTTTAACCTTGCACGCCAATCTCTTATGCGGGACGTTATCGAAAGCCTTCTGAAAGTCCAAATGCACCACATCCACTGGTTCTCCCTTATCTATTCTACCAGTTACATCCTCAAAAAATTCCAGTAGATTAGTCAAGCACGATTTACCTTTTGTGAGGGAACTCTGTTTAATGTCAGCTAGTATGGGGGGCCAGGCAGCTCTGTTGGGCGGTCAGTGGTATAGTGGAAATGGGGTCAAGGGAGTTGGAGTTGGGTCTCGGAGATGAGATGCGCTCGGGAGAGGGCAGGGGGGTAAATCATCTCATTGCTCTTTATGGGACCTTGCTATGCCGTCAAAGCAACAGTAACTGTTTGTGATTTATTGGCGGTGACGCACTTTGAGATGTCCCGAGGACATGAAAGGTTTTTAACATTGACCCCCGTGAGCAAATAATGTTTGAACAAAGTGTAGCAGCGTAAGGGGTTCAACATGTCTGATATTCGAGATTGCTGAGAGGGGCAGTCATACTGACGCTGTGGTTGGTGCTCTTCAAATTGAGAGCTCTGTCTAGTTCTGAAATAAAAATGGGGGTGTTGTGAACCCCGTGTACGGCTGTCAGTTTTAAAACTTTCAGCAGCAAGTTAAACATTGGCCTTCACCTCCTGGGGTCTGGGTCCTAATGCAGGATGATGATCAAAGACTCTTCTGTCTGACTGACTAGACTGATTCCTGGGATGAGAGGATTGTCTTTGGAGGAGAGATTGAGTAGACCAGGCCTATATTCTCTGGAGTTTAGAAGAATGAGAGGTGATCCCATTGAAACATAAGATTCTGAGGGGGATTGACAGGGTAGATGCTGAGAGGTTGTTTCCCCTGGCTGGAGAGTCTAGAACTAGGGGGGCATAGTCTCAGGATAAGGGGTCGGTCATTTAGGACCGAGATGAGGATAAACTTCTCTCATAAGAACATAAGAACATAAGAAATAGGAGCAGGAGTAGGCCAATCGGCCCCTCGAGCCCGCTCCACCATTCAATAAGATCATGGCTGATCTGATCCTAACCTCAAATCTTCTATCATTCTGCATCCACCCGAACCCATGTGATCTCCCGGGAGAGGCGAAAAACCAGATAAAGACCCAATGGCCAATTTGGGAGAAAAAAATCTGGGAAGTTCCTCTCTGACCCATCTAGGCGATCGAAATTCTTCCAGGAGATCACTCTGTCCCTATATTTTCTACAGTACTTACCTTCTGTAAAGGCGATCTCCACCCCAGCCAGGAACAGGAATAAAACCATCTCCTGAAATCTAACACAGAATTAGAACACAGTAGGAGCAGAACAAGGCTACACGGCCCCTGGGCCCACTCCACTACCCACAGGGCCATGACCATTCCGAACCTAGACTCATGTCCAATTTCCTGCCCGCTCCCCGTAACCCTTAATTCCCTTTACTTCTAGGAAACTATCTATTTCTGTTTTAAATTTATTTAATGATGTAGCTTCCACAGCTTTCTGGGGCAGCAAATTCCACCAACCTACCACCCTCTGAGTGAAGAAGTTTCTCCTCATCTCAGTTTTGAATGAGCAGCCCCTTATTTTAAGATTATGCCCCCTAGTTCTAGTTTCACCCATCATTGGGAACATCCTCACCGCATCCACCCGATCAAGCCCCTTCACAATCTTATATGTTTCAATAAGATCGCCTCTCATTCTTCTGAACTCCAATGAGTAGAGTCCCAATCTACTCAACCTCTCCTCATATGACCACCCCCTCATCCCCAGGATTAACCGAGTGAACCACCTTTGTACTGACTCGAGAGCAAGTATGTCTTTTCTTAAGTATGGACACCAAAACTGTATGCAGTATTCCAGGTGCGGTCGCAGCAATACCTCCCTGTTTTTATATTCCATCCTCCTAGCAATGAAAGCCAACATTCCATTGGCCTTCTTAATCACTTGCTGCACCTGCATACTAACCTTTTGAGTTTCGTGCACCAGGACCCCCAGATCCCTTTGTACTACAGTACTTTCCAGTTTCTTGCCATTAAGATAATAACTTGCTCTATGATTTTTCCTGCCAAAGTGCATAACCTCACACTTTCCAGTATTGTATTCCATCTGCCAAATCTCTGCCCACTTACTTAGCCTGTCTATGTCCCTTTGCAGGTTTTTTATGTCCTCCTCACTCACTACTTTCCGTCCCATCTTTGTATCATCTGCAAACTTTGATATGTTACACTCGGTCCCCGCCTCCAAATCGTTAATATAGATTGTAAAGAGTTGGGGACCCAGCACTGACCCCTGCGGAACACCACTAGTTACTGGTTGCCAATCTGAGAACGAACCATTTATCCCAACTCTCTGCTTTCTGATAGAGAGCCAATCCTCCACCCACGCCAGAATATTACCCCCAATCCCGTGATTTTTTATCTTGAGCAATAATCTTTTGCGTGGCACCTTGTCAAATGCCTTTTGGAAGTCTAAATACACTACATCCACTGGTTCCCCTTTATCCACCCTGTATGTTACTTCCTCAAAAAACTCAAGCAAATTTGTCAAACATGACTTCCCCTTCATGAAACCATGCTGAGTTTGTCCTATTAAATTATGTTTATCCAAATGTCCCGTTACTGTCTCCTTAATAATGGACTCTAACATTTTACCAACCACAGATGTTAGGCTAACAGGTCTATAGTTTCCAGCCTTCTGCCTACTACCCTTTTTAAATAAGGGTGTTACATTAGCAGTTTTCCAATCTGCTGGGACCTTTGCTGAGTCCAGTGAGTTTTGGAAAATTATTACCAATGCATCCACAATCCCTACCGCTACTTCCCTCAAGACCCTAGGATGCAAGCCATCAGGTCCAGGGGATTTATCCGCCTTGAGTCCCATTATTTTACCAAGTACCACTTCCTTAGTGATTTTAATTGTATTTAGTTCCTCCCCCCCTAGAGCCCCCTGTTTGTCCAGTGTTGGGATATTCTTAGTGTCCTCTACTGTAAAGACTGATACAAAATAATTGTTCAGTGTTTTTGCCATCTCCATGTTTCCCACCATTAATTTCCCGGTCTCATCCTCTAAGGGACCAACATTTACTTTAGCCACCCTTTTTCTTTTTATATAACTATAGAAACTTTTACTGTCTGTTTATATTTTTTGCTAATTTACTTTCATAATCTATCTTCCCTTTCTTAATCAATCTTTTAGTTATTTTTTGCTGTCTTTTAAAGACTTCCCAATCTTCCATCCTCCCACTAGATTTGGCGACCTTATATGCCCTTGTTTTTAGTCGGATACTATCCTTAGTTACTTTACTTAGCCACGGACGGCTATCTTTTACACCCTTTTTTCCCTCAGTGGAATATATATTTTTTGGAAGTTGTAAAATAACTCCTTAAATGTACACCACTGATCATGTACCGTCTTACTCTTTAATCTATTTTCCTAGTCCACTCTAATTAATTCCGCTCTCATACCTTCAGGGTTGTGAATCTTTGGAATTCTCTACCCCAGAGGGCTGTGGATGCTCAGTCGTTGAGTATATTCAAGACCGAGATTGATAGATTTTTGGGCAGTAAGAGAATCAAGGGATATGGAGATAGGGCGGGAAAGTGGAGTTGAGGTCAAAGTTCAGCCATGATCTTATTGAATGGCGGAGCAGGCTCGAGGAACCGTATGGCCGACTCCTGCTCCTAATTCTTAAGGCTGTGGAGGTCTTGCATGGAATGAGTTTGGCAGTCTCAATCCTGGTCCTAATGGGCATGGACCTAGAGCACAAAACTTACTCTAATTTAGCTCTAAACATCACTCGAACAAGCATGAAGATGGTTGGTGTGGAAAATGGAAAATAATGTCGCAGTGGAGCTACTCCTCGAGGGAGCTTAACTCTAGTTGTACAATATGTGACCTGACCTGGGAGTGCTTGATGTGGACTCTGGGGACAGAACTTTCAACTCCACAGGGGTATAATATGGACGATCAGCCGCCCCTTCTGCACCCTGCCTGATTTTTCCTTTCAGTTGACTTCAATAAAAAGGGAAGTCATGTGGGGTATATATATAACTAGCAGCCAATCCGCTGCACCCTGTTTTACGCCCCCCCCCCCCCCCCGCCAAAACCAAAGTTGAAAGTTCCCCCCGGGTGCCTGAAGCAGAATGTGTTCCGGTTCCCAGCATTAACATCTCTCACCTTGATGAGTACAAAGATGTAAGAAAAGAAAATGCAATCTGTACCTATTAACAATAGCCATGTTTATTATTCCTAACATTAAACAAAAAAATGCTGGAAACACTCAGCAGGTCAGGCAGCATCTGTGAAGAGAGAGAGAAACAAAGTTAACGTTTTGGGTTGATGACCTCAAATCAAATCAACTTTTATTGTCATTGTTAGTGCACAAGTGCAGTACAACAAAATGTAGGCTTGCGGCTCCCGAGAGTGTACATTTAGATTAAGACATTTAAACATTCAACATACATTTGGCTTGTAGTATATTAACATAAACATAACCATAATAAAGTGCATTGGCAGATGTGCAGGCTTTAGAGTTTATTTGTAGAGTTCAGTAGGATGACAGCCCTGGGAAAGAAGCTGTTCCTAAATCTGGTCGTACGGGTGCGAATGCATCTGTAGTGTCTCCCAGATGGCAGGAGGGCGAACAGACTGTGGCTGGGGTGGTCGGAACTGGAAAAAAATTGGAGAAGTAACCGGTTTATTACTCCTAATGTGTAATTAATAACCAGACTTTTCCCCCTGGCCACTGAGTGGTAGAACAAAGGCTGGATTCCAGATTAAACACATTGAGCCTCGCCCATGGAGAGCTGTCTGCAGGAGAAGGGGCAGGTTAGATGGGCTGGACCTGTGCTGTGCTCGAGTGGCTGGGTAAACATACCCACCTTCTTGGCTCCAGAATGGTGTATGGACTCTCACTTTCTAAATTAATAAAAGTGAGGCTGGAAGTGAAAAGTTAATTATGTGGTTGGTACAAGTAAAAGAAAGACTTGCATTTCTATAGCACCTTTCATGACCATCGGACGTCCCAAAGTACTTTACAGTTAACGAAGTACTTTTGAAGTGTAGTCGCTGTTGTAATGTGGGAAACGTGGCAGCCAATTTGCGCACAGAAAGCTCCCACAAACAGCAATGTGATAATGACCAGATAATCTGTTTTTAGTGATGTTGATTGAGGGATAAATATTGGCCCCAGGATACCGGGGAGAACTCCCCTGCTCTTCTTCAAAATAGTGCCGTGGGATCTTTTACGTCCACCTGAGAGAGCAGCCGGGGCCTCGGTTTACCGTCTCATCCAAAAGACGGCACCTCCAACAGTGCAGCACTCCCTCAGCACTGCACTGGGAGTGTCAGCCTAAATTCTGTGCTCAAGTCTCTGGAGTGGGACTTGAACCCACAACCTTCTGACTCCGAGACGAGTGTGCTACCCACTGAGCCATGGCTGACATTGTTAAGTAAACAATTAATCCATCCGGAATCCTGTCCAGCTTTTTAGGAAATAATGCTTCAGTGTTTATACGCAATCTCAGTACTAGTGCATGAGTTCTAAATGAGTATTTGCAATCCATTTTTCTTGTAGTGACTGACAACCTCAGGATTAAATGAATTGTCCTGACTGACTTGAGCGAACAGTACGTTTCTGTGTTCAGTTTTTTTTCGCGCATTCAACTGTTTTAAACCCTGATTTAAGTCAGTGTGGATCTAATTTGAAGACATTGCACACTGTGGAATGATCAGTAATATTTCTGTCAAAGTATTGATCTAATGCCAGCTGTCTCATATATTTTCATGTCACAGTTGATGTTTAATGCAGCACTTTTTATAATGGGTATTGGAGAGATGTCCAAATGAGATGTGCATTTGCCTAGTTGCAGGCTACCACCTTCAGCACCAGCCAGGGACGGGAATGTTGTTCCTGGTCAGCCTGGCCCCTGCATAACTGACATTCAATCCTGTGCTGTGTGTCGAGAGAAACTCGACATCTCATTCTTTAGTAACATTAGGAACCGGAGTCGGCCATTCAGCCCTTCAGGCTTGCTCTTCTGTTTATTGCTGATCTGCACCTCAACTCTAATTTCCCAACATTGCTCCATATCCCTCGCTACCCTTACCTAACATATCTATCTGTCAGCCTTGAAAGCTCCGATGGTCCCAGCATCCGCAGACTTTTGGGGGAGATTTCCAAATTTCTTCTACACATGGAAGCACTGGCAAGTTCCCCTCCAAGTCACCCCCCCATCCTGACTTAGAAATATATCGCCGATCCTTCATCGTCGCTGGGTCAAAATCCTGGAACTCCCTCGCTAACAGCACTGTGGGAGCACCTTCACCACATGGACTGCAGCGGTTCAAGAAGGCAGCTCACCACCACCTTCTCGAGGGCAACTAGGGATGGGCAATAAATGCTGGCCTTGCCAGCGATGCCCGCATCCCAGACATTTTTTTTTTTTTTTTTTTTTTGAAACAACGCGATTTTTGGATTTGTTTAAGATCAAGGGTGTTAATGTAATGCTCCACCGACAATAAACTAGATGGGAATCAGTCAACCTCCCAGTTTGTGCTGAGTTTGCTGATCTCGCCCGGGGTAGCAGTAGGGGGTCGAGAATGGCCCCTCGACCGGGAGAAGGAAAAGAACATCAGCCATGGTCCACATTTCGAAAGGTGGTGTAAAAAGTGCATGTTTGTGGCTGTAGGGCGAGGCGAGGTTTGTGATGCTCATTCATGGTGGAACAGCTTGCCGCCGTCATCTAAGTTTATACCATGGAGCATCGCTCCTTTAGTAAGGTACTGCAGTGTTGCCTGTGACTGAGACCGCAGTCCAGTTGGAGCCAGTGCCTTCAGGAGAGAGAGGGGGAAAATGAGCCACTCAATTTGCATCATCAGCAACTGTCGAACTCGTGCTTTTCAGTCTAGGTGCGGTGCACAAGAGAACTAATGTAATGCGTAGTGATCTTGACTAGGTTTTTAAAAAAAAAGAAACTTCATATTCTGGGGGAAAAATGGATTTGTTGGAATTTTAATCGCGGTTAGTGTATAGATCTTGGTTGAAGACGTACATGTGAATTGGGCTTGTTTTCCTACATCAGAATGCAGCAGTATAGATTTACCGTTCATCTCGTTTCCTCAGCACTCTGCTGTGCTGTCACAAGCTGTTCATAAAACTATTAAGGACTTTTAATACCATTTGCAATCTGTTTGTTCCCTATTAATAACACTTGCTGTCAGCTGCAACCAGCATCTGAGAAATGTTTTGTACTCTGGCAAGTTAGTTGGATTCAGCGAGTCAAGTCGCCAGTCTTCTGCATGTGAAACCATTTCTTTCCACGTGAGACTGGCCTGTTTCGTGGTAGGGTTAAAGATTTATTTTTTTATACTTTTAGCTTTCTGCCATCTGTTCTAGTTCCCTATAACCCACACTGTCCCCGAGAGGGTGGGATGGGCCAGGTTGGGAAAGACGAGACTCGTCCGTCAAGCTGCTAGGTGGGTAGGCTGCCACCTCCCTCAACCTTTTTTCCCTTCCTTCCTTTTCTTTCCTTCTTTCTTTGCCCTTTAGAGGACCCATTCCAGACTCTCGCAACAGTTCCCTGAGTAAGACTTTGGTTTAAATGCCAGTCAAGTCTGAGATTTGAACGTGAGTTTCCAGCTTGAGAGTCCAGCGTTCTAATATAGTAGATACCGGCCACCTCTTGCGCGAATCCTTCATTGAAATGTTTTATGCTATTGTTTTCTGCAGTGTTTGATGTCCCATCAAAGTCTGAAATATGAGCACATCTGTCAACAGGAGTATTAACACAATGCCATCTACTCTTTGAGACATTCTCTTGAATTTAAGGTATAAAGGCAATCATTCTTTTTAATATGTTTATATTGCAGACAAACACAATGGGATAGTCATGTAGTGCAGTGTGACATGAATCAGAAAAGCAGTCAAATTACCGTTTTCTGCTATACTTTTGCGACTGTAATTGTTAAGAACTTAATTATGTTCCTGGGGAAAGTCCCTGAGCGCGAGAATTCCATATCTCCTTCAAGATGATGTCCTGGTTACTACCCATTGCCACTGTCCACTCATTGCAACTTTCTGGAATAGAAGTGAATGCTTATCATTAAATACATTATATATTAACATGTCTATTCTATTCACCTATTGAGTGAGGCCCACACACTTCCATGTGAAAGGTGGATATATGGAGCGTCTTTGGCCACACTTCTGCACAAATTACACATGAGAACGATTGTCCTGAGAATGGTAAGCCAATCTTTTTTTTTCTTTGTTCTACTTCTAGATTGGAAAGATGGAAGAAGACAAAAGTACGCACGCAGTGGCCGCCCATCGAATACTCCATCTCCATATCAAGGTAAATGCTTCGACTTGAGTGAAATGCTATCTTGAGTATGCAAGAAGCCACCAATCTGTTTCTGTATTGTAAACCATCAGTTGGGTTGACCTGGGTGAAGTCAGTCCCCTTTTGTGGCATTTGTTTTTGGAAGGAACTGTGCCAAACAAAAGGGTTCTGCTTGAACAAAACTGGGCTGGCATCCCACTTTGTATGGGACTGCAATGCTGTATAACCCTTGCATTGAACATTGGAGTAGCAGAACACGTTCTCATTCAGGAATGTTTGTTTTTCTGTGAGATCATGCTGCTTTCAAATTCTAAATCTTGTGTGAGTGCGCATTTTTCCCCCCACCTCTACTGAGACTTGCACAGTATTGTATACAATATAGAAATAACACTAAATAACAACAGAAAATGCTGGAAAAACTCAGCAGGTCAGGCAACATCCGTGGAGAGAAATTTGAGTTGACGTTTCGGGTTGGACCCTTCTTCAAAACTGGAAAGAAAAGAAACTAGATCGGAGGCAGGGCTGCGATCGGACAAAAGAATAAAAGAAACAAAAGAAATAACACTCATTGGCTCTTCCATTTTTCCGAGGGAGTAGTTACCTTAAGCTCCGTATTAAAGAAGATAACATAGGGTGAAGTACTGGTGTCGTTGTAGGCCCCATGGCCTTTATGTTTAACTGATTTAAACCATTGAAGATTCAAGACAATTTAAATTGGGGACTTGTTGATGTCAAGATGTTCCATTGCTGACTCCCATTAATTGCTTTTGTAGTTGGTCTGTGCACAGACTGATTGGAATCCAATCTAAAGCCATCTCTATTCAGCATCTCTCAATTGGTGTGTTCTCTTAATTTTTTCCCCCCCTCTTTTTTGGGCAGTGATTGATTAAAAAAAATTTAAAGAGACAGTCTCCAATAGGGCCGTAAACAAACCAGTTCCATGGCAAGTAATGACCGCCAGTGCCTGCACTTTATAGCTAATCTCTGGAACAAGGGGGGCACGGTGGCATAGTGGTTAGCACTGTTGCCTCACAGCGCCAGGGACCCGGGTTCAAATCTGGCCTCGGGCGACTGTCTGTGTGGAGTTTGCACATTCTCCCTGTGTCTGCGTGGGTTTCCTCCAGGTGCTCTGGTTTCCTCCCACAGTCCAAAGATGTGCGGGTTAGGTTGATTTGGCTATGATAAATTGACCCTTAGTGTTAGGGGATTAAATACGTGGGGTTACGGGGATAGGGTGGGATATGTGTCGGTGCAGGCTCGATGGGCCGAAATGGCCTCTATCTGCACTGTGGGGATTCTGTGATTCTGTGAATTCCTCTTGGATACAATGGTTCTTTCTGGAGCTCCTTGAGGGAGCGGTTCAACCCCTCTGCATGCTATTGAATATAAAAGCGCTGGGACGCACCGAGGCAGAGGGCTTTATATCATCAATACTTCACCTTCAATGCTGCAATTAAATTTGATTCCTTAACTTCTCACTTAGAAAGTAAGTGCCCTGAGTCCTTGTTGGGAATTTGCAGGGCAGAGAGTTGATGCTATTAGTTTTAAGGCTTATGCTGCTTTTTGCTTTTTCTTTTAAATGGATCATCAACTGGGGAATGGGGAAAAATGTAATGAAAGGTTTGTTAGAGTGAAGTATGTCTGCATGTGTATCTAGCTATAATTATTTTGCCTGTTGGGAATTTACTGGAGCTGTTGTTGCCTGGTGAGTGATGAAGATAATTGTGTATTTAGTTTGTGGGGACAGAGAGAGGAGGATTGAAGAAGGATTTGGTTTGGCATCGAGTTCAGTAGGTTTTCTGGATCTGGTTTGACTTCAAACAAATTAAAATTTTAAATCTATCTCCTCTAGGCAATGTACCTTGAATCACCTGAACTATGGTCTCCCGGATCATCATTAACTTGCATTTGTATAATGCCTTTTAATGTAGTAACAGCTTCAGCGGAATCATGAGTGTTCAGCTAAAGGAAGAGAGGCATGCCAAATGTTTGAGGCTAATGGTTATGATGGGCAAATGATCATAGAGTCATAGAATTATACAGCACAGAAAGAGGCCCTTCGGCCCATTGCGTCTGCGCCGGCCATCAGCCCTATCTAATCTAATCCCATTTTTCAGCATTTGGTCCGTAACCTTGTATGCTATGGCATTTCAAATGCTCATCCAAATGCTTCTTGAATGTTGTGAGGGTTCCTGCCTCTACCACCCTTTCAGGCAGTGAGTTCCAGATTCCAACCACCCTCTGGGTGAAAAAGTTTTTCCTCAAATCCCCTCTAAACCTCCTGCCCCTTGCCTTGAATCTATGCCCCCTTTCCATATAACTCATTGTGTGCTGGATTTTTGGAAATGCTGCCAAAAATTTGGTTTGTTTTTAAACAAACAAGCCGTAATATCTCCAAATTTGCAGACAACACAAAGCTGGGTGGGAGGGTAAGCTGTGAGGAGGATGTCGTGAAACTCCAGTACGATTTGGACAGGTTGGGTGATTGGGCAGAAACATGGCAAATGCACTATAATGTGGATAACTGTGAGGTTATTCACTTTGGTGGCAAAAACAGGAAGGCAGATTATTATTTGAATGGCAATAGATTGGGAGAAGGGGAAGTGCAAAGAGACCTGGGTGTTCTTGTGCACCGTTGCTGAAGGTAAGCATGCAGGTGCAGCAGGCGGTTAAGAAGGTATGTTGGCCTTTGTAGCAAGAGGGTTCGAGTACAGGAACAAGGATGTCTTGCTACAGTTGTACAGGGCCTTGGTGAGACCGCACCTTGAGTATTGTGTGCAGTTTTGGTCGCCTTACCTGAGGAAGGACGTTCTTGCCATGGAAGGAGTTCAGCGAAGATTCACCAGGCTGATACCTGGGATGGCAGGAATGACGTATGAAGAGAGATTGTGTCAATTGGGCTTATACTCACTGGAGTTTAGAAGATTGAGAGGGGATCTCATCGAAACCTATAAAATTCTGTCAGGCCTGGACAGACTAGATGCAGGAAGGATGTTCCCGATGGCGGGGGAGTCCCGAACCAGGGGTCATAGTCTAAGGATAAGGGGTAAGCCATTTAGGACTGAAATGAGGAGGAATTTCTTCACCCAGAGAGTGGTGAACCTGTGGAATTCTCTGCCACAGAGGGCGGTAGAGGCCAGTTCATTAAATATATTCAAGAAGGAGTTAGATATATTTCTTAAGGCTAAAGGGATCAAGGGATATGGGGAGAAGGCAGGGACAGGGTACTGAATTTGGATGATCAGCCATGATCTCATTGAATGGCGGAGCAGGCTCGAAGGGCCAAATGGCCTACTCCTGCTCCTATCTTCTATGTTTCTATGAATCAATTTGAACAGCAATCTCGGCGCTACAGTGCCTATTGGACATTGGTTCAGTGGGAAAGCAATTGTTATGTTTGAGTTTCCTTTTTAAAATGGATACATTTTGCAAGACAAAACGGTCGTCTTTCAAGAGTGAGATCAATACATGATCATAAATGAACATTTAGCACTGAAGTCAGACGTGTGGCATGGCCGAGTGTTGGATCTTTTATGATTCTTGAACTTCCACACACCATGCTACTGTACTACAGGAAACTCTCTCTTTACTGGCACCTAAATAACTGGAAAAATCTCTTAACCGGCAAAATTCAGGAGTAGGTTCAGGTAAGTTTTACTTCATATTAGTGGCCGCGTAACTGGGGTTCCTGGATCTGTGGCCGTGTAACCGGGGTTCCTGCACCTGTTGCCATGCAACAGGGACGTCTGGATCTGTGGCCGTGTACGGGGCTCTCGTACTTTAGTAAGTATGCCTCTCTGTAATCTGGACTTTTTGATCAACCGGCGTCCCGTCGGTGCCGGATTTAAAAAAAAGTTTCCTGTAATTTATCTTGCATCTGCAATTAAAGTTTAATGCGCTGCATTACTTTCAAGGATTCATGCAGCCATGCTATCAATGTGAAGACTTGATGATGCTTTTCTGATGTTTAATGTTTGCAGGTCAACAGGGTTTCCTTTCCTTAGATTTAGATTTTTTTCCCCCTCTAATGCATTATTTCAGTATTATGTAATTGGTAATGTTTCTTTTTTCTCCCTTTTCCTATTTATTGCTGATTTTTTAAAATTCATTCACGGGATGTGGGCGTCGCTGGCAAGGCCAGCATTTATTGCCCATCCCTAGTTGCCTTTTGCGAAGGTGGTCGGTGAACTGCCGCAGTCCTTTTGCTGGAGGCCTTATTATAATTTCAACTGAGTGTCTCGCTCGGCCATTTCCGAGTTAAGAGTCAACCACATTGCCCTGGGTCTGGGGTCACATACAGGCCAGACCGGGTAAGGATGGCAGATTTCCTTCCCTAAAGGACATTAGTGAACCAGATGGGTTTTTACGACAATCCGGTAGTTTCATGGTCACCATTACTGCTACAGGTTGAGTGTCCCGAATCCGGCAACCTCGGGACCGAGGCTGAGCCGGTTTTCGGATTTTTCCGGACTTCGGAACGTGTTTCTGATGTCCGAAGTCCGGAAACTCCTGAGCCCTGATGTGCCATCAATTACTCAAAAGACTGAGGTTAAGCGAGTAACAACCAGGCTTTTATTAACTAAAGAACAGCGTAGGGGTCGGTGTGTCGCTGCGGGTATCAGATGGGGGGGGGGGTTGGCGGTCTGCTGCGTCCCGGCTGGTGTCCAAGATGGCAGCGTCCATGACTCCCATGTGGCTGGAGTCGTCCAAGATGGCTGCTGCTGCGGTGGTTCGCACATGGCTGGGGAGGCCCAAGATGGCGGCCCGCACAGCCCACACGCGGCGCTGTTGGGGGCCCCAGATGGCGGCTCGCACGGCCCACACGCGGCGCTGCTGGCGTTCGGGGTGGCTTTGGCCTTGCAGACGCTGGTGTAGTGTCCCTTTTTCCCGCAGCCCGAGCAGGTCGCATTCTTCACTGGGCAGCGCGCTCTGGGGTGTTTGGCCTGGCCACAGAAGTAGCATTTCTGGCCTTGGGATACTGCTGTCTGGCTTTGGGACACTGCTGCGGTAGTTGGGCCGTTGTTGAGCTGGGGTGGCACGGTGCTATGGGGCTGTCCTACCATGTCCCAGGTTGTCGTTCCCCGCAGCGTCCACGGTGCAGAGGAGTAGGCTTCCATGCCCCAGTAGACTGCGTCCAGCGTTAGTGCGATTTCGGAGGCTTTGTCGAGGGTGAGGTCACTCTGCTCCAGCAGTCACTGTCGGGTGTAGTTGGACCTGTGGCCCGCTACGAAGGCATCCCGGATCAGTTCCTCCGTGTACTTAGCGGGCGTTACCGCCTTACACCCACAGGCCCGGCCAAGCACGGACAGTGCTTGGAGGTATTCCTCAGTCGATTCCCCAGGTTGTTGCTTGCGACTCCCCAGAAGGTGCCTGGCGTATACTTCGTTCACAGGGCGCGTGTACTGGGTCTTGAGGAGCTGGAGGGCGGCTGTGTACGAGGTCGCGTCCCGGATGACTGAGTACACTCGATGGTTCACCTTGGAGATCAGGACAGACAGTTTGTCCGCATCCGTTACGACCGCAGTGGAGGCAGTCAGGAATGTCTCGAAGCACGTGAGCCAGTGAGCAAACTTGGTGGAAGCGTCCGCTTCCCGACTGTCCAGGTCCAGGCATGCTGGTGTGAGGATCTTCTCCATTATAAAAAATTTAGTTAATAAAATTGATGCGCCATCAATTACTCAAAAGACTGAGGTTAAGCGAGTAACAACCAGGCTTTTATTAACTAAAGAATGAAGGTCTTGTCTCGAGTGGTTGACCCGTCCAGAATACTAAGGGACTGGGAGGTAGTCACTTATATACCTGGAATAGTGGGAGGAGTCAGCTGAGCCATGTCCAGACCTGTACCTAGTGGAATACACATACACATACAGACAGGTATAACAGTGGTTTACCACAAGCCCAGGTTGCGATGTTTCCGGTTTTTGGTAAGCCTCCCTCAGGGTGTCCGGATTCAGGAACATTTTACGGATTCCGGACGCCTGCCACCAATCGCCCTGGATTCCGGAACTCCGGATTTGGGACACTCAACCTGTACTAATCTGGTTTTCTTTCCTCCTAAACTTGATTGCTCCTCTTCATTCAGATGTTCATAGATACAATCTTCAACCATAAATTGGGTTCACTTCAGACAACAACAACTTGTATTTATATAGCCCTGTTAACGTAGTAAAACGTCCCAAGGTGCTTCACAAGAGTGTTATCAAACAAAATTTGGCACCGAGCTACAGCAGGAGATATTGGGAAGAATGAGGTAGGTTTTAAGGAGCGTCTTAAAGGAGAAAGTGAGGCGGAGAGGTTTAGGGTGGGAATTCCAGAGCTTTGGGCCTTGGCACCTGAAGGCACGACCACCAATGGTGGGGCGATTAAAATTGGGGGATGCTCAAGAGGGCAGAATTAGAGAAGTGCCGATATCTCGTAGGGTTGTGGGACTGGAGGAGATTACAGAGATAGGGAGGGGCGAGGCCATGGAGGGATTTGAAAGCCAGGATTAGAATTTTAAAATCGCGGTGTTGCTTAACCGGGAGCCAATGTAGGTCAGTGAGCACAGGGTGATGAATGAACGGGACTTGGTGCGAGTTAGGACACGGGCAGCAGAGTTTTGGATGACGGAGGGTAGAACGTGGGAGAGTGTTGGAATAGTTTTAACAAATGAATGCATATCCTTACGATGCACCTTTTTATAGTCCATATAGTTTGATTTATAAGCAATACCAGCCAAGTTCAAATGTGTCACTGGTTTAAGCTAGTTTAAAAAATGGAATTTCCTGCCAGTTCATTCACACTTTTATTTTCTTTAAGGACGAATGTGTCTGAATTGGAATTGCTCTGAAAGAGGGCTAGTGATTTCAAATTATTTTCAACTTTCACATTAACATCGAGTTATTTAGAAGCTTAAGGAGGAAACCTGCCTGTGTCGTGTAAAATTTTCAGTGGGGCATTCGGGTCTTGATTTAATTGACGAGCCTGATTCACTAACATTGTGACCCGCACAACTCAAGTGAGATTTTTAATTGAACAAATCCCTTTTATAAAGAGTTGTTGCTTCCGATTGGCTTTGAACATCTGCCGGTCTGGTCTGGTCTGGTCGGTGAACGGAAAAGAAAAAAGTGGCAAATTCTGGAAATTCGGAACAAATGCTGGAAATCTACAGCTGCTCAGTCGATATCTGTGGGAGAGGAAAGACGTATTAACGGGACATCCATAACGTTGGCTTGTCTTTTTTCCTTTTTACAAATAATTGATCTGCTATGATTTACCATCATTTTCTGCTCTGGTATGTGGTGTCCCAGTAATCTTTATTGCACCAGTTAAACATCAAATGAGTGAAAGAATGATGCTATACTGTGAATTAATCAAAAGATGCCATTCTGTCTTGGATCCGGTCTAGGTAGCGCATTATCCCTTTATTGTCTCCCGCTCTGCTAGGTAGAAAGCTATAATTTACAAGTGTTGAATGCAATTGCTATCGTTTTTTTTTAATGTTGTCATTACCATGGTTTGTATATTGTTGACACTCGTTTATGTTTACCTACGGAGCTATACATAGCAGAAGGTTGCTGATAGAAATTGAGTCCTCTTTTTCTTATCTTTTTTCTCATCTCTTTCTTCCAACTCTCTCCTCTCTCCTCTCTTCTCTCTTCTCTCTTCTCTCTTCTCTCTCCTCTCTCCTCTCTCCTCTCTTTCTCCTCTTTTCTTCCCCCCCCCCCCCCCCCCCCCCAGCCCAGCCTTAGCTGTGGTTTTATTGCTCAACTAGGTTGTTTCCCCCTGGCTGGGGAGTCTAGAACACGGGGTCACAGTCTCCGGATAAGGGGCCGGCCATTTAAGACCGAGATGAGGAGGAATTTCTTCACTCAGAGGGTTGTGAATCTTTGGAATTCTCTACCCCAAAGGGCTGTGGATGCTGAGTTGTTGAATATATTCAAGGCTGAGATCGATAGATTTTTGGGCATGAATGGAATCAAGGGATCTGGGGATCGGGTGGGAAAGTGGAGTTTGAGGTTGAAGTTCAGCCATGATCTTATTGAATGGCGGAGCAGGCTCGAGGGGCCGTATGACCACCACCTGCTCCTAATTAATTATGTTTTTATGTCCTCAACCATGTGCAGTCCAACCGAGACATTTAGAAAGGGGGCGGGGGACATGGGTCCCCAATTTTGGCATGGCGGAATTGTAGCAGCGTTTCCAAGCAAACCTCTTCCAACAATCCTGTTGCATGACATCAAGTTTCCGCTTTACAAAGTGCAGTTTTCTTGGCAGATGTGGAGCAGCTGTTCTTGGGGTTAGTGGAAGATGTACAACAACTGTTGCAGGAATTGGCCTTGTGCAGCAACAACAAAAATAATGGGCTAATAAGTCAACAAATACAGGAATAATCTAGAATACAAAATCTTCACTACCCGCGCTTGCAATGCATTGCATTCCCTGCTCCAGACATGTATCTCAAATGTAGGCTGCACATACACCCCAAGCTGCAGCACATTCACCACCATTTTTAAAATGGAGGATTAATAGAAGTGACGTGGCTATGGAGAGGGGCAAATTAGTATACTGTACTCGCTGCTCACGATGCTGTCTCCTCTACATTGGGGAGACCAAACGCAGATTGGGCGACCGCTTTGCGGAACACCTCCATTCAGTCCGTAAGGGTGACCCCGAGCTTCCGGTCGCCTCTCACTTTAATTCTCCGCTCCACTCCCACTCTGACCTCTCGGTCCTCGGCCTCTTACACTGTTCCAACGAAGCTCGAGGAACAGCACCTCATCTTTCGATTAGGCAATTTACAGCCTTCTGGGCTTAACATCGATTTCAACAATTTCAGACTATAAATTAGCTCCTGTGTTTTTTTTAATTTTTTCCCTCTCTTGTTTCCACACATGGTAACTGTTAATGTTGCTGCCATCATTCACACATCAACCAGAGCCATCTTTTATTTCTTAACTTGTCTCATTACCATCTCCTTTTGCCTTGCACCATCATCCCTTTTGTCAGTCCATCTCTCCTGCCTTCCATCCTATCACAGACCTTCCCTTTTTGCTTCCTCCCTGCCCCTGCTTAAAAAATCTCTCCTCCCTAACCTTTTCCAGTTCTGACGAAGGGTTCGACCCGAAACGTTAACTCTGTTTCTCTCTCCTCGATGCAGCCTGACCTGCTGAGTGTTTCCAGCATTTTCTGTTATTTTGTATTTTAAAAAATTATTTGCATTACATGTGCAATTCCATAATCAAGATCACTCGCTAAAGCAACAACAATTTGATTTATAGTGTCTTTAATGCAGAAAAGCATCCCAAACAATGTTCCTTTGTAAACTGCATGGCTGCGCAGTGCTTCAGGGAACCCGCGCAGCCGGCTTTCCAGTACAGTAACTGTAGTGTATGTGCCTTTAATGAGCCCCATGTGTACTGTAATGCCGGTAATGGCCACTCGGGCTATATAAGCCTGAGTATTGTGTTGTATCTGTTAGTTCCCCTCCAGACTTTGTTTAGTAAACACCTATCAAACCAACTCCTGTCTTCAGTGTCTCTATCAACACACAGACACAACAGTAACCCCGCGCATGCGCGGTATTTTCAACGGACTGCGCTGCCCCTTAAAGGGGCCGCCCGGCACCAAACAAAATTAATGGGGCCATTGATCTCCAAGGACTTCGGAAGTTTTTTTTTTAATGGGCGCCGTGCCAAAGGAGCGGACCAAAAGTTTGGTCAAAGAGGTGGGTTTTAAGGAGGGACTTTAAAGGGAGGCGGAGGGGGTTTAGGGTGGGAATTTTGGAGTGTGTGATCTAAATGGTTGCTAGCCGGGTGAACAAGTGGCTGAAAAATTGGTTGAGATTGTGGAGCAAATCCCAAAATCCCAGTAAAGATCCTGGAATCCCGTGTAATAAAAATGGAATTTAATTTCAGATTTTTTTCCAAATTGGGGTCAAGAAGCCAGCCTTACGTGATGTGCAATGTAATTCGATTCCTGTTCAGAGGAGGGCTTACCTATAAACAGAGTTCCATTTAAAAAAAAAAAAAAAAAAAAAAAAAAAAAAAAATTATTCGCACCTGTATTGACTTACTAGCACATTATTTGTGTTGTATACCAATAAAAGCATTAACCGCTATGATGGTGTTGCTTAGCTTTAGATAATTGACTCTCTTCTGGAAGTTTGAACCGAGCCTCCCTGGAATCTTGCTAATATTTGTCGGGGTTACTGCCACGCAGAAAAGTTTGAAAACTGCTGCTGCATACCAGGAGGCCCGGCAATAATGGGTCATTCTCACTCAAACAGGCTAGTTTTCAAACTCCTTTTCTGGTCTCAAACTAGCCGTTAATATGAATTTATAGATTGGTCCTTTTGCCTGAGGTATTCTGACCTGGGGACCCTGGCTCTCATGCCTGCCTCCCTAAAGAGGCATAACCGCAATCGGCACCATATTCAAGCTTGCGGTCAAAATGAGCACAGTCAGCGAGCAAACTTAAAGTAATGATCACGTTGAACCTTCCCATTGTGTGATTTGTCTAACCATGAGGCCTCATAACAAGAATCAGGAGCAGGAGTCGGCCATTCGGCCCCTCGAGCCTGCTCTGCCATTCAATAAGATCATGGCTGATCTTTGACCTCAACTCCACTTTCCCACACTATCCCCATATCCCTTGATTCCCCGAAAGTCCAAGCCTCGTACTCCAGTCTGCTATTAAAAAATGTTTAATTCTAATGTTGCATAATGCCATACCGTAAGTATGGCAGAGTATAAATCAACAAATAATGGAGGCCTGTAAACAAGGTATGGTAATAATCATCAGTGATTTTTAATCTCCATATTGATTAGACAAATCAAATTGGCCATGGTAGCCTTGAGGAGGAGTTCATAGAGTGCATCTGGGATGGCTTCCTAGAACAGTATGTAAATGGAACCAACCAGGGGGCAGGATATCTTGGATCTGGTACTGTGTAATATGAGCGAATTAATAAATGATCTCCTAGTAAAGGATCCTCTAGGAAAGTGATCATAGCATGGTTGAATTTCAAATTCAGTTGGAGGGTGAGAAAGTTGTATCTCAAACCAGTGTCCTGATCTTAAACTGAGGCAATTACAGTGGTATGAGGGCAGAACTGGCTAAAGTGGACTGGAAAAATAAATTAAAGGGTAAGACAGTTGAAATGCAGTGGTGGACATTTAAGCAGATATTCCATAACTCTCAACAAAAATATATTCCAGTGAGAAAGAAAGATTTTAAGAGAAGGGAGCACCATCCGTGGCTAACTAAGGAAGTAAAGGATGGTATCAAATTGAAAACGAAGGCATACACTGTGGCCAAGATTGGGAAATTTTAAAAAAACCAGCAAAGGATGACTCAAAAATAATAGAGAGATGAATTATGAGCGTAAACTGGCAAGAAACATTAAAACAGATAGTAAGAGCTTCTACAGGTATATAAAAAGGAAAAGGGTAGCTTGGTCCCTTAGAGGATGAGACTGGGGAATTAATAATGGGGAACGGGAAAATGGCAGAGACACTCAACAAATATTTTGCATCTGTCTTCACGGTAGAAGACACTAACAACATCCCAATAATGGATAATCAGGGGGCCACAGGGAGGGGGGAACTAAAGACTATCACTAAGGAAATAGTACTTGATAAAATAATGGGACTAAAAGATGACATGTTCCCTGGACCAGATGGCCTGCATCCCAGGGTCTTAAAAGAAGTGGCTGCAGAGATAGTGGATGTATTGGTTGCAATATACCAAAATTCCCTGGACTCTGGAGAGGTCCCAGCGGATTGGAAAACTGCTAATGAAACACCCCTATTTAAGAAAGGAGGGAGACAGAAAGCAGGAAACTATAGACCAGTTAGTCTAACATCTGTCATTGGGAAAATGCTGGAGCCCTTCATTAAGGAAGCAGTAGCAGGGCATTTGGAAAATCATAATGCAGTCAAGCAGTGTCAGCTTATTTTTATGAAACTTGCTGGAGTTCTTTGAGGAGGTAACGAGCAGGGTGGACAAAGGGGAACCAGTGGATGTGGGGTATTTGGATTTCCAGAAGGCATTCGATAAGGTGCCACATAAAAGGTTACTGCATAAGATAAGAGCTCACGGAATTGTGGGTAATATATTAGCATAGATAAAGAATTGGCTAACTAACAGAAAGCAGAGAGTTGGGATAAATGGGTCATTTTCCGGTTGGCAAACGCTAACTAGTGGGGTACCACAGGGATCGGTGCTGGGGCCTTAACTATTTACAATCTACATTAGTGACTTGGATGAAGGGGGACCGAGTGTAATATAGACAAGTTTGCGGACAATACAAAGATGGGTGGGAAAGCAAGTTGTGCAGAGGATTCAAAGAACAGGCAAAGGGACATAGACAGGTTAAGTGAGTGGGCAAACATTTGGCAGATGGAGTATAATGTCAGAAAGTGCGAGGTTATACACTTTGGCAGGAAAAATAAAAAAGCAAATTCTTATTTAAATGGAGAGATTACAAAATGTTACAGTTCAGAGGGACCTGGGGGTCCTTGTGCATGAAACACAAAAAGTTAGCATGCAGGTACAGCAAGTAATCAAAAAGGCAAATGGAATGTTGGCCTTTATTTCAAAGGGGTTGGAGTATAAAAGCAGGGAAGTCCTGCTACAACTGTACAGGGTATTGGTGAGACCACACCTGGAGTACTGCGTACAGTTTTGGTCTCCTTATTTAAGGAAGGATATACTTGCATTGTAGGCAGTTCAGAGACGATTCACTCGGTTAATTCCAGAGATGAGGGGGTTGACTTATGAGGAAAGGTTGAGCAGGCTGGGCCTATACTCATTGGAATTTAGAAGAATGAGAGGTGATCTTATTGAAACATATAAGATACTGAGGGGGCTCGACAAGGTAGATGCAGAGAGGATGTTTCCCCTCGTGGGGAAATCTAGAACGTGGGGGCACAATTTTAGAATAAAGGGTCGCCCTTTTAGAACTGAGATGCGGAGGAATTTCTTCTGAGGGCCGTAAACCTGTGGAATTCTCTGCCCCAGAGAGCCGTGGAGGCTGGGTCATTAAATACATTTAAGGTGAAGATAGACAGATTTTTGCAAGATAAGGGAGTGAAGGGTTATGGGGAGTGGGCGGGGAAGTGGCTTTGAGCCCAAGATCAGCCATGATCTTACTGAATGACGGAGCAGGCTCGAGGGACCAAGTGGCCTATTCCTGCTCCTATTTTTTATGTTCTTATGTAAGTGTATGGACTATAACCCAAGTGTATGGACTATAACCCAAGTGTATGAAGTTGACACTGCCTCCTCCGATCGGAAGATGTGAGTTCAGTGTCACTTCTCAGTTCAATAGATCCAACAGTGACACAATATAATTAAGACCAGTGATTTTCACCAATTAATTAATTCAAATTCCATTATTACTGTGTGGGATTCTAACATTTTAGCTGTTTTGGGTTTTATGGTGTATATTGCTAATGTCGCTGCATGTTATTTTTCTGTAATCCTGCACAATTATTTATTGATGCGTCATTATTATCCTTGCGTATCAAGGACGTGGCGCAACTGATGTCTCCGATCTGTATTGGTGAATGAAATCTGCATAAAAAGAATACCTTGCATTTATATAGCGCCTTTCATGACCTCGGGGCGTCCCAAAGCACTTTACAGCCAATTAAGTACTTTTGAAGTGTAGTCACTGTTGTAATGTAGAAAACGCGGCAGCCAATTTGCACACAGCAAGCTCCCACAAATGGCAGAGAGGTAATGTCCAGATCACCTGTTTTTAGTGATGTTGATTGAGGGAGAAATATTGGCCAGGACACCGGGGAGAACTCCCCTTGCTCTTCTTTGAAATAGTGCCATGGGATCTTTTACGTCCATCTGAGAGCAGACGGGGCCTCGGTTTAACGTCTCATCTGAAAGACGGCACCTCCAACAGTGCAGCACCCCCTCAGCACTGCACTGGAGTGTCAGCCTAGATATGTGCCCAAGTCTCTGGAGTGGGACTTGAACCCACAACCTTCTGACTCAGAGGAGAGGGTGCTACCCACTGAGCCACGTCTGAATAAAAACAGAATTGCGACCTCCTAATAATAAATTAAAACAATGTGCTCTGAATAAGGACTTCTCGGGAGTTCTTTCAAGGCAATGGTGACTGGGTTGAGATTTATCAATTGGACATTACTCCAGTAGTTTGTCCTTTTGAACCCGTTGAATAGATTATGATCCTGGAATGACTGTCCGGTATCTCTTGTGATCTTCTGTTTCAATCTACGTAGCTGAGCTAGAAAGCTGAATAGGACTGAAAAAAAATCAGTGCCATTGTTTCAATGTGCAGGCAAGTATTTGAAGTTTATCGTGGATCTTTGGAGAGCGATTGGAGGGAGCAGGGCTGGAGCATGGGGAAAGGGATACAGATGTGAAGGTAC
This sequence comes from Somniosus microcephalus, assembly GCF_052327205.1. NCBI lineage: Eukaryota > Metazoa > Chordata > Chondrichthyes > Squaliformes > Somniosidae > Somniosus > Somniosus microcephalus. The sequence continues at coordinate 75,256,499 of NC_141006.1, forward strand.
TGCAGTTTGGACCAATTAGGGTCAGCTGTTCCTATCTGGTGCGTACATAATGGCCTTCCATTATAGATTGTTGGTGCTGCAGGCAGTCTCTAGGGTCTGACTGACCTGGGTTAGTTACGCTGTTCAAATGCATGCCAGAAAATTGATTAGCTACTTGATTAAGTGATGCCATCCCTGTTTACAAGCAAACTGTAATCTACGCTGGTGATGAATACAATTATGAGCACAGCCAGTATATATTGTCATTAAAACTGGGTACCAAGTGTACATTTAATAAAGTAAGCCTTTTTAATCTGATATAGCGTATTAATTTATTCTGCTTCCGTGAACTTTGGTTCACCTAAATCAAAGTATTCATCCGCTAAGGGTTGTCACTAGAAGAACAAAGTGGGAAATTGAAAGTTTTTTTTTTCTGAGTGTTATTAAACATGGAATGTTTTACCACAAGTGGCCATTGAGGCAGAACTATCATTTTAAAAGAGAATTTGGTAAGTATTTGAAGAACAACGTACAAGGATTTGAGGCAAGGCCACGGAAATGTGATTAGAGTAGATTGCTCCCGTTGAAGAGCTCGATCCAGCACAGGTGTGGTGAGCCAAATAAGAACATAAGAAATGGAGCTTGACTGGATAGATGCTCTGAGGATGTTTCCCCTTGGCTTGGGAGCCTAGAACTCAGGGTCACAGTCTCGGGATAAGGGGTCGGCCTTTTAAGACCGAGATGAGTTGTGAATCTTTGGAATTCTCTACCCCAGAGGGCTGTGGATGCTGAGTCGTTGAGTATATTCAAGGCTGAGATCGATAGATTTTTGGACTCTAGGGGAATCAAGGGATATGGGGATAGTGCAGGTGGGTGGAGTTGAGGTCGAAGATCAGCCATGATCTTATTGAATGGCGGAGCAGGCTCAAGGGGCCGAATGGCCGACTCCTGCTCCTATCTTCTCTGTTTCTATGCTATTTGAAGAAAAGTAATGAGCTCTCCTGATGGTCCTGGCCAACATTTATCCCTCAACCATTACCACCAAAAACCAACTACGTATTCAAAGCATTGCATTGACTGTGAAGTACTTCGGAATGTCCGGAGCACATGGAAGGTGCTATTTCAAAGCAAGTTTGTTCTTTTCCCCTTCATGGAGGTGCACAAGGACTATTTTGCCCAGCAAAGCTCATCCATTACATTAACTCTCACATCGTGGGATTAAATTATATTTTGAATAACCCAAATGTGTTTACCTTTCTCCACTCTCTTCCCCCTCTTTCCTCCCCCCCCCCCCCCCCCCCCACACCCAGTATCTGTTTATTTTTCAGTTAATTTCCTTTCATGCCTTTAGTCTGACTTTCTTGGTACCCACAGCATGTTCACTGTGAAACCAGGAGCTAGGTTTTCTACCCGTTGACTGTGGGTGGGAAATCTAGTCCCACATGTCGAGGCTAGATGTGGAAATTGAGGTTTTGTTTGAAGAGGCTGGTAATGCAGGGCGGGAGATGATGATGGAAGCTCCATCTGAATCCGGTATCTTCACGGACATGCAGCAACTGGTGGCGATGTCTTTCATGGTGTGTAAATCGTGATTTCTGTTTAGCCTCGTTCTCTCCCGAAGCTGCTGTCTCATTTAATTATTTACAGATTGATTTACCCAGTAACATTTCTTTCTTCGCCTCATTGCCACAATGCGGCTCTTCTCTCTTGCGAGAAAGGCAACCTGCTGAAAGGCTGCAAAACACAAACCGAAATACAAAGCTGAGCCATCCGCCCCCCCTCTCCATAATTCCAGAGTGCTCCGACATTGCTAAATCCTTCAGTGTTCCGCTTTAACTGATGCCCCGTCTGCCTATTTACATCATTTACATTTGCCCGCGTTTGATCAATGTCTCCAGTTGGAGCTACAGGGAATATTTTCCGAGCCTCTCCTGTAGTGTTTGAATTACGTTTCCTGCTCTTTGATGCTGTGCTCCCAGTGTCCCACTCCAGGGGCTTTCAGAAGCCAGAGTGAAGAAATCTTCGTCGAATAAAAAGAAATAACCAACTTGAAATTTAAAAAGATGTTTCATTTTATATTGAGCAAATTATTTTCTTTCTATTTATCCGGGTCCCCCCCCACCTCACCTGTTCTCATTCTCTGCTGCATCAAATGTTCTAAACTCCCCCGCCCCCAGGAGCTGAATCTTGCTCGAGTACAAGTCCACAGACACTGGCAGTCCTCCCGGTTATGTCAAGGGGCCATTTTCACGTGTGAGCCCAGGCTGAGTGCTGACTAATTATCTTGTCATGAATGAAAGGTAGACCAACATGTGTATGCTGCCTTATATTGTGTCGCAAAGCCCTTCGAATCCTACATCATCGAAACTTGCAGCACAGAAGGAGGCCATTCGGCCCGTTGTGCTCTTTGAAAGAGCAGCCATGCGCAGTCCACCCCCCCCCGCTTTTTGTCCGTAACCCCTGTGAGTTCCGTGCCCCCGAGAACCCGTCCAACTCCCTTTCTCAGCTTCCACCACCTTTTCAAGTAGAGCATTCCAGATCCCGACAACCGAGTGAAAACATTTCTCTTCACCTCCCCTATAAATCTTTAGTCAGTGATTTTCAATCTGTGACTAGTTATTGACCCACTCACCAGAGAAAGAAAAAGACTTGCATTTCTATAGCGCCTTTCACGACCACCAGACGTCCCAAAGCACTTTACAGTCAATGAAGTACTTTTGAAGTGTAGTCACTGTTGTAATGTAGGAAACGCGGCAGCCAAATTGTGCATAGAGGGAATAATTTTTCTCTCTACTCTATCAAAACCTCTCCTCATCTTGAAAACCTCTAGTAGGTCACCTCTTCACCTTCTCTGTTCCAAGGAGAACAGTCCCAACTTTTCCAATCTCTCCTCATAACTGAAGTCCCTCAACCCTGCTAACATCCTGGTAAACCTCCTCTGTACTCTCTAAGACCTTCTTTCCTGAAGAGTCGCGCCCAGAGTTGTCAGCAATACTCCAGCTGAGGCCTAGCCAGTGATTTTTTTAAAGTTCTAGCATGATCTCTCTGCTTTTAAATTCTATTCCACTATTTGCAGATCAGCAGGGGAATTCTCCTTGCTGTCCTGGCCAACAGATAATCTGGTCATTATCACATTGCTGTTTGTGGGAGCTTGCTGTGCGCGAATGGACTGCCGCATTTCCTACATTACAACAGTGACTACACTTTAGAAAGTACTTCATTGGCTGTAAAGCGCATTTGAGACGTCCCGAGGTCGTGAAATGCTTTTTTATTTACTGAATATAGTTCTGGAACCCAATGCCAAATTAATGAGGATAGACTGGAAAAATACTTGAAGCAGCGGAAGATACTAAACTGTGGGGCGAGAGCAGGGCAGTGCACTTTGGATTGCTCGAGCAAGGAGCCTGCACAGATACAATGGGCTGAATAGTCATCACCTGTGTCGTAAACTCCCTGCAGTTCGTGCTGGAGAGAAAGAACATGATCCAAGCGGTTACAATGCTGAAATGTGCGTAGAAAATGATTTCCGAAACACAGAACATGGATACAAAATTGGCAAGTGTGAAGTGAGAATGATGAGCAGGCTGCTCTGAAAGATAGTTAATGATGTATTAATACCTCTTTTTAAAAACAGGCTGGAAGGATAACTGTTTATCAAACCAATTGAAGGTTGCAGGAGTGTGCATGGGGATTAGATGATCACGTTATAGGTTCCAGGTCTGTTGGGACGATGAAAATACAATCTGTGAAAGGAAGCCTGTCCAGGTTGAATTGATGGCTGTTGGATTGGGCCAGGGAGAAATTTCTCAATTGTTCTCTCCTGTTGCATGCAATTGTTTGTCTTTTCTAGGATGCTGAGTGAGCTGGGCAGAGTCTGATACTGTGACAGCCACCTGCAGAGAGAGCTGAATCACAGAATAGCACAGGAGGAGGCCATTTGCCCCAACTGGTCCGTGCCGGTGTTTATGCTCCACACGAGCCTCCTCCCACCCTACTTCATCTAACCCTATCAGTATATCCTTCTATTCCTTTCTCCATCATAGAATAGTGCAGCACAGAAGGAGGCCATTCAGCCCATCGAGTCTGCGCCAGCTCTTTTGAAGACTAATCCAGTTAGTCCCACTCCCCCCGCTCTTTCCCCATATCCCTGCAATTTTTTCTCCTTCAAGGATTTATCCAATTCCCTTTTGAAGGCTACTATTAGGGCGGTGGATACAGATTCATCAGGCAGCGCATTCCAAGTCCTGACCGCTCATCATGTTAAAATTGTTTTTCCTCCTGTCGCCTCTGGTTCTGTTGCCAATCACTTTCAATCTGTGTCCTCTGGGTTATCGACCCTTCAGCCATTGGAAACCGTCTCTATTTACTCTATTGAAACCCTTCATGATTTTGAACACCTTTTTTAACAACCCCAGCTTCTCCAGTCCAGCCACGTAACAGTAATCCCTCATCCTTGGAACCGCTCTAGTAAATCTCTTCTGCATCCTCCAAAACCTTCACCTAAAAATCGGAGGAAGGGGAGTTAGTCTGTCAGTTGCTTCTGCTCAGTTGTGTTTAGCAGTTACTGTGTGTCCTGTGTCCATTCCGGTTATGCTACTTCTGCATAATTACCTTCATGAGCTAATTTATATAGCTTAATAATCACCTGACATCAGGCAAACTACCCTGGGGACGTTGGCTGGGGACCTATGGAGGTAAAATGAGCAATAAGAGTGGGATCATCGCTGCCTCTGGTGCCAGGCACACTCCAGAGCTGTCACTTTCCCCACTGTTGTTACATGACATATTTCATGCACACACATGCTTTGTATACTTGTGAATCTGTGGAGCATTTTCCTCTGAGGTTGACCATGAATTGGTGATAAAATATGGTGGTTATATATATTTTTTCCCCTTCTGCTTCCCTCCCCATAACTTCTGTTAAAGGTACTGACTCTTGCTGGGGTACTTCATTAAAGCACCCAATCTTTGTGAGAGAGTCCAGACACCGAGTGTAGGCATGGACACGTTGCAGCCTTGCTAGTTAAGCAATGCCTCAATTTTAAAATTCTCATCCTTGTTTTCAAATCCCTCCATGGCCTCTCCCCTCCTGACCTCTGTAATTTCCTCCAGCCCCACAACCTCCGAGATCTCTGCGCTCCTCTAATTCTGCCCTCTTGAGCATCCCTGATTATAATCGCTCCACCGTTGGTGGCCGTGCCTTCAGCTGCCTGGGCCCCAAGCTCTAGAATTCCCTCCCTAAACCTCTCTGCTCCTCGACCTCTCCCCCTTTAAGATGCTCCTTAAAACTGACCTCTTTGACCAGGCTTTTGGTCATCTGCCCTAATACCTCCTTATGTGGCTCAGTGTCAAATTTTGTTTGACAATCGCTCCTGTGAAGCGCCTCAGGACGTTTTACTACGTTGAAGGCGCTATATAAATACAAGTTGTTGCCCGCCTGATCCACACCCGTAGTTTAAGAGTATGCAGGCAGAGAGGGATGGGTGACCACCAGATGGAAGAGGAGGACCAGACAGGTAGTGCAGGAGTCCCCGGAGTGCATCACGCTCTCCAACCAGTATTCTGTTCTGATGGTTCCTCTGGGGAGTGCAGCCAGAGTCAAGTCCATGGCACCACAGGTGGCTCAGCTTCATGGGAGGGAGGAAAAAGAGTGGAAGAGCAATAGTGGTAGGGGATTCAATAGTTAGGGGAGCAGACCGGCGTTTCTGCGGCTGTAGATGTGACTCCAGGATGGTATGTTGCCTCCCTGGTGCCGGGTTCAAGGATGCCACTGAGCGGCTGCAGGACACTGAGGGGGGAGGGTGATCAGCCAGAGGTCGTTGTCCATATCCGTACCAGCGGCATAGGCAGAAAGCGGGATGATGTCCTGCAGGTAGAGTTTAGGGAGCTAGGAGAGAGACTAAAAAGCAGGACCTCAAAGGTAGTAATCTCCGGAATACCCCTGGCACCACGTGCTAGTGAGTACAGGAATAGGAGGATAGAACAGATGAATGTGTGGCTGGAGAGATGGTGCAGGAAGGAGGGCTTTAGATTCCTGAGACATTGGGACTGTTTCTGGGGAAGGTGGGCCTTGTACAAGCCAGACGAGTTACACCTCAACGGAGCCGAGACCAATATTCTCGCGGGGAGGTTTGTTAGTGCTGTTGGGGAGGGTTTAAACTAGCTTGGCAGGGGGATGGGCACCAGCATATAGCAGTAGAAAAGAGGAATAAGGTGCATGAAATAATGAGTGTTGGATAGTACTAAAGGCGGTAGTAGTACCATATTGGATAGGAGCAGACTAAGAAAGACTATGAAAAATTCAAAAATGGGTTTAGAATGTATGTACGTAAACGCACAAAGTGGGGTGAATAAGGTTGGTGAGCTACAAGCACAGTTAGCCGTGTGGCAATGTGATGTGTCAAAAACGGAAACGTGGCTTAAAAACGGTGAGGACTGGGAAATTAATATTCAAGGGTACAAGGTGTTCAGAAAAGATAGGGAAGGAAAAAAGGGAGGTGGGGTGGCGGTGCTGATTTAAGGAAGACATTGTAGTGTTGGAAAGGGAGGATGTTCTTGAGGGGACAAGGACAGAATCCATTTGGTTAGAGTTGAGGAGCAATAAGGGTATGATCACGTTATTGGGGGTATTCTATAGGCCTCCAAATAGTGAGAGGGAGGTAAAGGAGCAAATCTGCAGGGAAATCGCAGAGATACGCAGGAGCTATAGAGTGGTGATATTGGGGGACTTTAATTACCCAAATATCGATTGGGATAATGCTAGGGTAAAGGGAAAGGAAGGGGAGGAATTTCTGAAATGTGTTGAGAATTTCCTTGACCAGTATGTTCTTGGCCCAACTAGGAAGGAGGCATTGCTGGATCTGGTGCTAGGGAATGAGGTGGGCCAGGTCGACCAAGTGTCTGGGAGAACACTTGGGTATGAGTGGTCATTGTATCATAAGATTTAGATTAGCAATGGAGAGGAGCAAGGAACAATCTAGAGTGGAACTTCTAAACTGGAATAGGGCTAAGTTCAATGGGATGTGAAGGGAATCTAGCCAGGGTAAAATGGAACCAAAGACTCACAGGAAAAACTGTAATGGAACAATGGGTGATCTTTAAGGAGGAGATGTTCCAAGTACAGGCTAGGTACATTCCAACAAGAGGGAAGGGTAAGGGAACCAAAGCAAGGGCTCCTTGGATGATGAGGGAGATGGAGAAGATGATGAAATAAAAAAAGAGGGTATATGATGCATGTCAGGTGAATTTTTCAGGGCATAACCAGACCAAATACAGATCAGTTGAGAGGGGATGTGAAGATGAACATAAGATTGGCAAAGAGAATGAGTGTAGAATGGCGGTTAACATAGAAGGGAACCCAAAAATCGTATCCTGGCATGTAAACAGTAAGCGGGTAGTAAGAGGTGGGGTGGAGCCTATTAGCGACAAAGAAGGTGATATATGCTTGGAGGCGCAGGGCAAGGCTAGAATACTCAATGAGTACTTTGTATCAGTGTTTACTAAGGAGGTGGATGCTGACAAAATATCGATAGCAGTGGAAAAGGTAGAAGCAATGGAAGGGGCGAAAATTGATAGACAGGATGTACTAGAAAGGCTGGGTATGCTTAGAGTAGACAAGTCGCCTGGTCCAGATGGCTTGCGTCCCAGGTTGCTAAGGGAATTGCGGGAGGAGATAGCAGAAGGGCTTGCCATAGTTTCCCAATCTTCCTTAGATGCGGGGGAGGTGCCTGAGGATCGGAAAGTGACAAATGTGACACCATTGTTCAAGAAAGGGTGTAAGGATAATCCTAGTAACTACAGGCCGGTCAGTTTAGCATCAGTGGTGGGTAAAGTTTTAGAAACAATAATCATGGAAAAAATTAACAGGCACTTGGAGAGATTTAAGCTAATTAAGGAGAGCCAACATGGATTTGTAAAAGGCAAATCGTGTTTGACTAATCTAATTGAATTTTTGATGAAGTAACAGAGGATTGATGAAGGGAATGCAATGGATGTTGTCTACATGGATTTTCGGAAGGCGTTTGACAAAGTACCACAGAGAAGGCTGATTAACGAAATTGAGGCTCATGGAATAGGTGGGTCAGTGGCAGCTTGGATAAGGAATTGGCTTAAGGACAGAAAACAGCGAGTTGTGGTAAATGGCTGTTTTTCAGACTGCAGGATGGTATACAGTGCTGTTCCTCAAGGGTCGGTGCTGGGGCCATTGCTTTTTTTGATATATATAAATGATCTGGATATTGGAATACAGAGTAAAATTTCTAAATTTGCAGATGACACCAAACTTGGGGGTGTGGCAAACAGTGAGGATGATACCAATCGACTGCAACAAGACATAGAAAGGCTAGCAGAATTGGCAGACAAGTGGCAGATGGAATTTAATACAGAGAAGTGTGAGGTGATGCATTTTGGTAGAAGGAACAGGGAGAGGCAATACACACTTAATGGCACCGTTTTAAAGAGTGTGCAGGGACAGAGGGACCTGGGAGTTAATGTGCATAGGTCCCTGAAGGTGGCGGGACATATTGAGAGAGTGGTTAACAAAGCATATGGGATGTTGAGCTTCATAAATAAGAGGTATTGAGTACAAAAGTAGAGAAGTTATGCTGAACCTTTATAAAGCGCTGGTTCGGCCACAATTGGAGTATTGTGTCCTGTTCTGGTCACCACACTTTAGGAAGGATGTGAAGGCCCTTGAGAGGGTGCAGAGGAGATTTACCAGAATGGTTCTGGGGATGGGGAATCTTAGCTACAAGGACAGGTTGGAGAAGCTGGATTTGTTTTCATTAGAGCAAAGGAAGTTGAGGGGTGATTTGATAGAGGTGTACAAGATTATGACCGGTATGGATAGGCTAGATGGGGCAAGGCTGTTCCCATTAGTTGATGGTACAAGGACTAGGGGACACAGATTCACAGTTTTGGGCAAGAGATACAGGGGGGATCTGAGGAAAAACTTTTTTACGCAGCGAGTGGTGATGACCTGGAATTTGCTGCCGCGGAAGTGGTGGAAGCGGAGACACTCAATGTTTTCAAGGGGAGACTGGATAGGCACTTGGTATACAGTCGGGAGGGAGTAGCCCTGGGAGTCCTCAACATTGACTCAGGACCCCATGAGGTCTCATGGCATCAAGTCAAACATGGGCAAGGAAACCTCCTGCTAATTACCACCTACCGCCCTCCCTCAGCTGATGAATCAGTACTCCTTCATGTTGAACACCACTTGGAAGAAGCACTGAGCGTAGCAAGGGCACAAAATGTCCTCTGGGTGGGGGACTTCAATGTCCATCACCAAGAGTGACTCGGTAGCACCACAACTGACCGAGCTGGCCGAGTCCTAAAGGACATAGCTGCCAGACTGGGTCTGCGACAGGTGGTGAGGGAACCAACAAGAGGGAAAAACCTACTTGACCTCGTCCTCACCAATCTACCTGTTGCAGATGCATCTGTCCATGACCGCATTGGTGGAAGTGACCACCGCACAGTCCTTGTGGAGACGAAGTCCCGTCTTCATGTTGAGGATACCCTCCACCGTGTTGTGTGGCACTACCACCGTGCTAAATGGGACAGATTTCGAACAGATCTTGCAACTCAAAACTGGGCATCCATGAGGCGCTGTGGGCCATCAGCAGCAGCAGAATTGTATTCAACCACAATCTGCAACCTCATGGCCCGGCATATCCCTCACTCTACCATTACCATCAAGCCGGGAGATCAACCCTGGTTTAACAGGGTGCAGGAGAGCATGCCGGGAACAGCGCCAGGCATACCGCAAAATGAGGTGTCAACCTGGTGAGGCTACAACACAGGACTACTTGCATGCCAAACAACGGAAGCAACATGTGATAGACAGAGCTAAGCGATCTCACAACCATCGGATCAAATCAAAGCTCTGCAGTCCTGCCACATCCAGTCGTGAGTGGTGGTGGACAATTAAACAGTTAAGAGGAGGAGGAGGCTCCAAAAATATCCCCATCCTCAATGATGGTGGAGCCCAGCACGTGAGTGCAAAAGACAAGGCTGAAGCATTTGCAACTATCTTCAGCCAGAAGTGCCGAGTGGATGACCCATCTCGGCCTCCTCCTGAGGTCCCCAGCATCACAGATGCCAGTCTTCAGCCCATTCAATTCACTCCACGTGATGTCAAGAAACGGCTGAAGACACTGGATACTGCAAAGGCTATGGGCCCTGACAACATCCCGGCAATAGTACTGAAGACTTGTGCTCCAGAACTAGCTGCGCCCCTAGCCAAGCTGTTCCAGTACAGCTACAACACTGGCATCTACCCGGCAATGTGGAAAATTGCCCAAGTATGTCCTGTCTACAAAAAGCAGGACAAATCCGACCCGGCCAATTACCGTCCCATCAGTCTACTCTCAATCATCAGCAAAGTGATGGAAGGTGTTGTCGACAGTGCTATCAAGCGGCACTTACTCAGCAATAACCTGCTAACTGATGCCCAGTTTGGGTTCCGCCAGGGCCACTCAGCTCCTGACCTCATTACAGCCTTGGTCCAAACATGGACAAAAGAGCTGAACTCAAGAGGTGAGGTGAGAGTGACTGCCCTTGACATCAAGGCAGCATTTGATCGAGTGTGGCATCAAGGAGCCCTAGCAAAACTGAAGTCAATGGGAATCAAGGGGAAAACTCTCCATTGGTTGGAATCATACCTAGCACAAAGGAAGTTGGCTGTGGTTGTTGGAGGTCATTCATCTCAATCACATGACATCACTGCAGGAGTTCCTCCGGGCAGTGTCCTAGGCCCAACCATCTTCAGCTGTTTCATCAATGACCTTCCCTCCATCATAAGGTCAGAAGTGGGGATGTTCGCTGATTGCACACTGTTCAGCACCATTCGAGACTCGTCAGATACTGACGCAGTCCGTGTCCATATGCAGCAAGACCTGGACAACATTCAGACTTGGGCTGACAAGTGGCAAGTAACATTCGCACCACACAAGTGCCAGGCAATGACCATCTCCAACAAGCGAGACTCTAACCATCTCCCCTTGACATTCAATGGCATTACCATCGCTGAATCCCCCACTATCAACATCCTGGGGGTTACCATTGATCAGAAACTGAACTGGACCAGCCATATAAATACTGTGGCTACAAGAGCAGGCCAGAGGCTGGGAATTCTGCGGCGAGTGTCTCGCCTCCTGACTCCCAAAGCCTTTCCACCATCTGCAAGGCACAAGTCAGGAGTGTGATGGAATACTCTCCACTTGCCTGGATGAGTGCAGCTCCAACAACACTCAAGAAGCTCGACACCATTCAGGATAAAGCAGCCCGCTTGATTGGCACTCCATCCACCACCTTCAACATTCACTCCCTCCACCACCGGCGCACCGTGGCTGCAGTGTGTACCATCTACAAGATGCACTGCAGCAACTCGCCAAAGCTCCTTCAACAGCACCTTTCAAACCCGCGACCTCTACCACTTAGAAGGACAAGGGCAGCAGACGCATGGGAACATCACCCCCTCCAAGCCACACACCATCCTGACTTGGAACTGTATCGCCGATCCTTCACTGTCGCTGGGCCAAAGTCCTGGAACTCCCTTCCTAACAGCATTGTGGGTGTACCTTCACCACACGGACTGCAGCGGTTCAAGAAGGCGGCTAACTATCATCTTCTCAAGGGCAATTAGGGATGGGCACTAAATGCAGGCCTAGCCAGCGACGCCCACATCCCATCAATGAATTTTTAAAAAAACTTGAGGGAAATAAACTTGCAGGGCTACGGGGATAGAGCGGGGGAATGGGACTGACTGGATTGCTCTACAGAGAGCCGACATGGACTTGATGGGCCGAATGGCCTCCTTCTGTGCCGTTATGACGTTATGTTATGTTATAGATGTAGTCAGCAGTGAAGAAGGAATGTGGGGGAGAGAGTTGGACATCACTCTTTTCAACCCTTCTGTAGTCAGTATAAATCTACGCCTGAAGTCTGAGCACCTCCAGCATTGCCAAACTGAGCTGATACCAGACACTGAGTTCAGGATCTAATTCAGTTTCTTTGTACCAGCAGTGAGAACCCTCGCTCTTTACCCTTTGCTTCTACCGCCCCCCTCCCGAGTCCATTATAAAAGATGTAATAGCAGAACACTTGGAAAACAATGACGGGATCGGACAAATTCAACATGGATTTACAAAAGGTACATCATGCTTGACCAATCTACTGGAATTTTTTGAGGATGTAACTGGTAGAATAGATAAGGGAGAACCAGTGGATGTGCTGTTTTTAGACTTTCAGAAGGCTTTTGATAAGGTCCCGCAGAAGAGATTGGCGTGCAAAGTTAAAGCACACGGGGTTGGGGGTAAGGCATTGACTTGGATAGAAAACTGGTTGGCAGGCAGGAAGCAAAGAGTTGGAATAAACTGGTCTTTTTCCGAGTGGAAGGCAGTGACTAGTGGGGTACCGCAGGGATCGGTGCTAGGACCCCAGTTAATTCACTATGTATTAATGATCTAGACGAGGGAACTAGATGTAATATTTCCAAGTTTGCAGACGACACAAAGCTGGGTGGGCGTGTGTGCTGTGAGGAGGATGCAGAGAAACTCCAGTATGATTTGGACAGGTTGGGTGATTGGGCAGATGCATGGCAGATGCAGTGTAATGTGGATAAATGCGAGGTTATCCACTTTGGTGACAAACAGGAAGGCAGATTATTATCTGAATGGCAATAGATTGGGAAAAGGGGAAATGCAATGAGACCTGGGTGTCCTTGTGCACCAGTCGCTGAAGGTAAGCATGCAGGTGCAGCAGGCGGTTAAGAAGGCAAATGGTATGTTGGCCTTCATAGCAAGAGGATTCGAGTACAGGAGCAAGGATGTCTTGCTGCAGTTGTACAGGGTCTTGGTGAGACTACACCTTGAGTATTGTGTGCAGTTTTGGTCACCTTATCTGAGGAAGGATGTTCTTGCCATGGAGGGAGTGTAGCGAAGATTCACCAGACTGATACCTGGGATGGCAGGAATGACGTCTGAAGAGAGATTGGGTCGATTAGGCTTATATTCGCTAGAGTTTAGAAGAATGAGAGGGGATCTCATTGAAACTTATAAAATTCTAACAGGACTAGACAGACTAGATGCAGGAAGGCTGTTCCCGATGGCCGGGGAGTCCAGAACCAGGGGTCACAGTCTAAGGATAAGGGGTAAACCATTTAGGACAGAGATGAGGAGGAATTTCTTCACCGAGTGGTGAGCCTGTGGAATTCTCTACCACAGAAGGCAGTTGAGGCCTATTTAAATATATTCAAGAAGGAGTTGGATATATTTCTTAAGGCTAAAGGGATCAAGGGATATGGGGAGAAAGCAGGGACAGGGTACTGAATTTGGATGATCAGCCATGATCTCATTGAATGGCGGAGCAGGCTCGAGGGGCCGAATGGCCTACTCCTGCTCCTATCTTCTATGCTCTCCACCCCCCCCCCCCCCCCCAAAGACCCAGGGCACTGAGGCAAACTGTAGTGTCCAGCCGAGGTGTTAATTCAACAATGAATCAAAATCTCAGTCCTGCTGCCCAATGTTCCTGTTAATTTTTTTTCTGCGTGTGTGGCCCCTTTAAGGGGCTGTGTGGCCCATTCTGACTAGCGCACGTGTGGGTTTTTTTTTTCTTATTGTAAAGCTGGCAAGCCGGCTTCGTGGGAGGTCCAAAGAGCTGTGCAGCTTAAAGGGAACATTGGTATGGATTAGAACAACGATGGGTGGTGTCTTTATCCAGTAGGCTGGCGGGGACCTTCAAAATAAATTTTAAAATAACACACCAGCACTGATCTAGCACAGATGCATTTTGCTGGCAAAATGCACTAAAAGTGCTATTTTTGGCAGGGGGGAGGCGGTGGAATTTGGATCATTGCACTACTCATAACTTTTGGACATCCTTGCATTCTTCAGTCTTGTCAGTGTTTTGACCATTTTGGATTTGTAGAACCTTCTCGCTTGGCAATTTTTCCAGGAAGGCGCTTTTTTTGAGAGCTGCTCGTATTTCCGGTCGGAATTCGCCGCTGACGTTAGCTGTTTTGTCATTGAACGGACTGGACGTGTTTGAAATGCTGCATGAAGCGTGATGAAATAAGAGCCTCCATTCAACACGGCTCGCTGCTGGCCTCTGCTGTGACTGGCAGGAAATGGGGAAGAAAACATTTGGATTGGCGGCTTGTCATTGAAGTGTTTAATATAAATGTGCTTTTACATAGCAGTCAAGAAGTGCATTCAGTGTTCCAGCGCTCATCCAAGCTAGAAGCCTAGCATGAAGTAATGGTTAGAAATCACTTTTTTTTCTTGCAGCAAGAAGTGAAGGTTTGAGTCCGCGATGCTTTCTAAAAAATCTTTTTTTTTTTAAAGTTGCCAAGAGCGGTTTGGGGGTTTGGCCCTTCTTTCCTGTTGGTTTTTAACATCTCAAATCTTGCTGTCACACCTCATCTGTAAATCCAGGGGTCTGAGAAAACGTGTCGGTGTTTTTCCTCTAAGGAAATTAAGCATCGTCCTTTTCCTGAGCTTAGATTCTCAGTGCACGCTTCAGCAAATCTTCCTGATGATTTTTTTAAGTGATTGCCTTGCTAGGAGAGCTGGTTTTGAATAATTGAAAGTAGCTCAGAATTGAAATGCTTGAATTCCCAAAGTGCACATGAACATGAATGTTTACATATGTGTGCGGTAAGCAGGTACCATTGGTTGGCCGTGCAAACTTGATTTATCTCTGTAAATTTAAAAATAAACTTGCCAGCGTCACCAGTGTAATGTTACAGAACATTGAATGCAGACTGTTTCATATTTGTACTATTGTTTATTTGAGAGGGGTTGTGATTGTTTGTTGATGCAACAACTTGTATTTCTACAGCGCCTTGAATGCAGTAAAATGTCCCACGGCGCTTCACAGCAGAATAATCAGACAAAATTGACACAGAGCCAAAGGAGATATTCGGGGGGGGTGACTACTAGCTTGGTGAAAGAGAGATTTGAACAAGTGTCTTAAAGCAGGAGAAAAGAGGTTGAGGGAGGGAATTCCAGAGCTTCGAGCCCAGACGGCTGTAGGCAAGACTGCCAGTAGTGGGGCGAAGGAAGTGGGGGTGGGGTGGGGGGGGTGGCGTGCGCAAGAGGCCAGAGTTGGAGGAAGGTGGAGTTCTCGAGTGTTGTAGGGCTTGGAGGAGGTTAGAGATGGGGAGGAGCGAGGCCACGGAGAGGGTTTGAACTACCTTGAGCAGGGCCTGATTCTCAAGTATTTTAACATTTTTGATTTGGTGCTAATCTGAAATGCAGCACTGTGACTCGGTGCTTTTGCAAACCTGAAATCTTCAGTTGAGGAGGAAGTTGAAGCCGCGAATGTGTCCGTTCCTGGCAGTCAGCGGTCAGTTCACGTGCTAATCTTCCAACTCTTCGTATTCTTCAGCATGGCAGATTGTCACGGAGCTGTGAATTTAAACTAGCTAGATGGCAAGCTGGTAATCTGTTGGGACTGTACCGCCCCAGAATTTTAAACATTGTGATTTTCAATCTGGCAGATAACACTATCTTCATGCAAAAGCAACAGAATTGTTTGTTTCCTTCTAGATAACACAATTGTTCTGTGTATCTAAATGCGAGTTCGTTCTTTAGTTCAGACTCTGAGAATATTTTATTTTACTGTAATGCATATTTTAGATCAAATCTGTAGAAGCAGTATATTTGACGGGAAGATTTAGAATATAGAACTCTGAGTGTTTCCCCAGTGCCTCAGTAAGTAAAATTGCCGCTCGGTGTGGAATAGAACCGTACAGAGCAGGATGGTTCCAGTTTTGATCCCGAGTCTGTGTTGAGCTTAAAATTCTCACCCTTGTTTTAAAATCCCTCCATGGCCTCGCTCCTCCCTATCTCTGTAATCTCCTCCAGCCCCACAACCCTCCGAGATCTCTGCGCTCCTCCAACTCTGACCTCGCACGTCCCCGATTTTAATCGCTCCACCATTGGCGGCTGTGCCTTCAGCTGCCTGGGCCCTAACCTCTGGAATTCCCTCCCTAAACCCCTCTCTCATTGAAACTTATAAAATTCTAACAGGACTAGATGCAGGAAGGATGTTTCCGATGGCGGGGGAGTCCAGAACCAGGGGTCACAGTCTAAGGGTAAGGGGTAAGCCATTTAGGACTGAGATGAGGAGGAATTTCTTCACCCAGAGAGTGGTGAACCTGTGGAATTCTCTACCACACAAGGCAGTAGAGGCCAATTCATTAAATATATTCAAGAAGGAGTTAGATATATTTCTTAAGGCTAAAGGGATCAAGGGACATGGGGAGAAAGCAGGGACAGGGTACTGAATTTGGATGATCGGCCATGATCTCATTAAATGGCGGAACAGGCTCGAGGGGCCGAATGGCCTACTCCTGCTCCTATCTTCTATGTTTCTCTTTTAAGATGCTCCTTAAAACCTACCTCTTTGGCCAAGCTTTTGGGCATCTGCCCTAATACCTCATGTGACTCGGTGTCAAATTTTGTTTGATAATCGCTCCTGTGAAGCCCCTTGGGACATTTTACTACATTAAAGGCGCTATATAAATACAAGTTGTTGTAGTTGTAGTATCATCTCTGGTGGGATGACCGTTAAAGTTTCATTCGGCCTCCCTGGTGCTGGGTTAGCGAGGAACATTTAGCGAGATTTCCACACTCCTGATCGCAGTTCCAGTCATGCCTCAAAAGTGAGTGTGTATGTGCACGTTAGATGAGGATAGGATTGGGGCTTGGATTACCCCCCTCACCTCATGGTGGAATCATTTGCCAAGACTCACTATCTAGGCTCAGCAATGGGGGATGGTGAAATGCTCTCAGGTGAGGTTTTGGAGGGCGGTTGGTAACCCCAGCATGGTTTTTTTTTATTCGTTCCTGGGATGTTGGCGTCACTGGCTCGGCCGGCGTTTATTGCCCATCCCTAGTTGCCCTCGACAAGGTGGTGGTGAGCCACCGCCTTGAACCGCTGCAGTCCTTGCCTGAAGCCAATGCCTAGGTCGATGCCGGGTAGTCCATCTGGTTTTATTCTTGTTTTTTGTAGCGGCTTGTTACAACAGAGTGGCCTGCTAGGCCAATTGCTAGAGTCAACCATATTGCTGTGGGTCTGGAGTCACATACAGGCCAGACCGGGTAAGGACGGCAGATTTCCTTCCCTAAAGGACATTAGTGAACCAGATGGGTTTTTACATCAATCCGGTAGTTTCATGGTCACCATTACTGACACTAGCTTTTTATTTCCGATTTATTTAATTCACAGAATCACAGAAACCCCACAGTGCAGATAGAGGCCATTTCGGCCCATCGAGCCTGCACCGACACACATCCCACCCAATCCCCGTAACCCCACATATTTAATCCCCCTAACACTATGGGTCAATTTTATCATAGCCAATCAACCTAACCCGCACATCTTTGGACTGTGGGAGGAAACCGGAGCACCCGGAGGAAACCCACGCAAACATGGGGAGAATGTACAAACTCCACACAGACAGTCGCCCGAGGCCAGATTCGAACCCGGGTCCCTGGTGCTGTGAGGCAACAGTGCTAACCACTATGCCACCGTGCTGCTCAGTTTATCTACCTCGCTAGCGGATTAAAATTAACTGAATTTAAATTCCCCAGCTGCCGGGGTGGGATTTGAACTCACGTCTCCGGATCATGAGTCCAGGTCTCTGGATTACTGGTCCAGTAACATCGCCACGATGCTACCATTTGCCCTATGAAGAGAGGAGGAGAGAAATGTCAGTTGGGGCAAGAATATGAAACTTGTTCCTCTTCCTGAATGGGAACCGCACAACTAGCACTTAAGTTATTCAGTCCCTCTCAGAACCAATACTGCATAAATGACTGTGTATCGGTACTAATCAGAGATACTTTGTAACCGTTTGAATCCAACTCCAAATATGGATGCAAAAAAAATCCGTTTATTGTGTTCGACCAAGTCCAGACACACACACTATCTTTCAGTAGTAAACATAGAGACATAGACAATTGTACTGTGTTTTTTCCCCGGGTAGAGATGTAACCTTTGTTACTCCTTTCAAATTCTGATTATTCTTTGCAACTTGTTGAGAAAAGCTTGAGATCTTTTTATAGTCTGTTTCTCACTAAATAATCTTATTGCTGATCCATTATGGCATGACAAGTGTTATTGTGAACAAGAACCCCCCCCCCCAGAAAGAATGTATTTCCTTCAAAACAACAAGATGCCAACTGTTTTTATCCTCTTCTCCACTTGTTTCATTTCTCATCTCAAAACTTCCTTGGCTAACTGTTTCCCAGTGTGGCCATGATAACAAGTCAAGAGACTCGAATCTTATACGTCCTGTCCTTTCAGCAAACACCTAAAGCACGGTGCCGGCTAAATTGTACGCAGACAAATCAAACCCTAAAGCATCCTGTGAATGAACAACATTTAACCATTTCATTGGCCCTGAAATTAGGATTGGGTGCTTGCCGCGCGTGCAAGCCCCCGATGTGCACTCACCCGGCGCGCCGACATCTGAAGCCCGGGCCTGCTTGCATTTCCTGTCACAGGCCTGGTTCAGCTGTCGGCGCGATGTGCTTACCTGATCCAGCGGCGTAGTTAGTGCGATGTGCCGGCTGGGATCAGGTGAGCACTGTACAACCAATCAGGGGAGGGGAAACTCATTCATGAGTTTGACAGCAAGAGCTGTCAAACTCATGAAAAGTATGGGCTGCCAAAACACTACTTTAACTTTAAATAAAATTTTTAAAAAACATCCCACTGATTATATTAACTATAAGTTTAAAGAAATGTTTTAAACAATTAATCAATTTTTTGAAAAAAATAAATTTTTAAAAAATAGGGTCTAAAACTAAACTTACCTTACTGTAAATTCTTTAAAAATAACAAACCTGTGGGGAAAAAAATGTCTACATTGTACTAAAAGCCCACTTACCTGAAAAGCTAAATACTTACGTCTGGTTTTTCCACGCGTAAAGACCGGAGGCCTTTACACGCGCGCAACTCTTTGGGGGGGTGGGGGGAAGGAATTTTACTGCGCACGCGCTGCCTGTGCAGTCACGCGCGCTCTGCCTCTTAACCCCTTGGGTCAGAGGACAGGAAATGCCAGTTTTCAGTGCATGCTGAAAACCGGCAATTCCTCCGGGCACACGCATGAGTACCCCGTCCGTACTCGCGCGTTGTGCCCGGAATCACTGGGCCATTAAGTTAACAAGAAACCAAAAACTTTCATCATGTGAAATTAATCCTATATATCTATTATACACAACTAGGGTATCTTACACCTTGGTGCAATTAACAACCTGTTAATCTGGGACAAGAGATAAATGGCCAGTGAGTTTTCGATGCTGTAACAATCTCAAAATTGCCTACTTGTGCTGAGCCACCAACTATAAGTGTCTCTACCAGAAGTAATTTGTTTTTTTTAAAAATTGCTTTCAGCTTTGAGTCGTACAATGTAGCCTTGTTCTACATGTCCGGTAGTACAAATATCAAATGACTTGTTTCTGCCAATTACTTCAAAGTCTTTATGTTTAAGTTTAAAGCAACAGGCAATAGCACAGATTGTATTATCAGTAATTCAATATCAACATTCCTAGCCTGTTTCATTAACATTGAAATGTTTAATCTTGAATATCCTGTAAAGTCCACCCCTGGGGGAGCTTCATTGTCTATGTACCAATTCTCCCCACCCTTTTTATATATTAAAATAAGTGCCTTATTACTTCAGTGCTCCTCAAACTGGTCGAGGTGCAAGTGACAGGCCAGGGCACCAGCCCTAGTGTCGACCTTTGATCTGGACCATGTTTCTCGAGGTGCCAATGCAGCCACTTGATGCCGTACGGCAGTCTTTGCTTTCTGCCTGGACAGCTGGCTCTGAAAGGTTGGTGGTCTCTGCAGATGGACGCACCGAGCCCGCATTAAGCCTCCACTGGAGGAGGCGATTGAGTGCAAATGAAGCCCAACTGGGTTTTGGCCTTCATTTGTGCTGAAGGAAACGCAAAGTATTTTTCTGAAATTACAGGCTTGTGAATAGATTTGGGAACTTGGAGCTTTCCTTTCCCTTTATTTATTAAAAAAAAAAAAAAAAAAAAAACTTTTTATTGTTGTTGAATTTATTTTGCTCACTATTTTATTTCTGCTTTCAGGTCATTTCAGTTGGGACAAATACCTTAAGGAGACGAGTGCTGTTGCTGCTCCTTCTCATTGCTTTAAGCAGGTGAAATAGGCTTTTATTTCTTAGTGCTGTAATAACTTGTATACACCCGAGGTTGGTGGCGATATTCACTCGGGGACATTGGTATATGTTGCCTCTCATGATGTATGATGTTAATTATGAAAATGAGCGAAGCGGACCATAATTGATAACTCTGCGCTAATCGGAGAGATCTCCATGTGACTGTCGGGTGCTATTTTCAGAACCGTGCTCATCCGTCAGCCGAAGCTCTCTGAATCTAATTAGTGTCCGAGTCGTGGGACCACTCCCCTCCCTGTGATGCAAAGTAGTTCATGACCAGGCAAGAAGTTTTTGGGCCTTAACGAGAAATAAAAGTTTGAACCGCAAAACTTGGATGGGAAAGTTAATTGTTGGGGGGGGGGGGGGGGGATGTAAAATTAATAGGGTGAGGTTGGGTACAATAACTGGGGGGAGGGAATGCAGACTGTCTGGATCATCAAACTACAGGAAACTCTTGTTTAAACAGCACCTAAATATCCGGAATTCTCTATTAACCGGCAAAATTCTCATACTCCGAAAACAACACCTCAATAACCGGCAGTGTTGCCGAGTCCGAGTCTCCCGCGGTGGCCGAGTTAGTCAGTGGAGGTAGTTCTCCAAACTGCCACTACTCGGCTTCTTGGTGCTGTCGGAAGTCCGAACACCTCAATACCCCTGTAACAGGAGTCTGACTTTCCCGCGCTGCCGGGAGTCTCTTCTGATCCGCCATTTCACAGGGGTACTGTGTGTCTCCCACGCTGCTGGTAGTCATTGCATTGCATTACCCTCAACTGGCAGTACTGTACTTAATCTAGCATCTTCCACCATCCATTTAACACAACGTTCTGTAGGTGAGTACCCAATTACTGTGCACTGCACATTTCTTGATTTTTAAAATTTTTCTTTGTTAAAAATAGCCTTGGTTGATAACCCTCTCCGTCATCCGGAATTTTTGATCAGCCGGCAACACGCCGGCCCCGTCGGTGCCGAATACCAAAGAGTTTCCTGTACATAGGATTATAGAAATTTATGGCACAGGAGGCCATTCGGCCCATCGTGTCTGTGCCGGCTGAAGGAGAGCTGTCCCAGCCTAGTCCCACTTTCCAGCTCTTGGTCTGCAATTTTACATCTTTCCTCCCACTCCTATTTTCCACCTCGCAATTAACTTTTCCGTCCAAGTTTTGCGGTTCACATTTACATAAATGGTGAAAGCTGTAAAACTTTCAGCTTCACTGTTGGGATTTATACACCATCCGAGTCCCACTCCCGCGTTCACTTCAAACCGAACCGATTTCCTACCGTCTGGTTTTCTACACAACCCGTGGGGCAAATCTGCGACTGTATCACAGTCGGAGCTACATGTGCACGGACTGGTTCAGCATACAATAATTAAGGATTTATTTTTGAAGTGTACAACTTAATCCATTGGTCCAACCCCGCTGTTCCGAATCCTAATCTGAATATTGCGTCTTAATTAGCTGGCGTCTCTCAATCCGACTTTAAGCCAAATAAGCACTTCAAAATTAATCTAAAATAACATTTCCCAGTTAACTGTGGCAAACTTTATTATCTACTTCTAAAGACTTAAATTGTAGAAAAACCAGTTCTGCATTGTAAGGGCTTGGTCATCCTGGGAATGTAGTGGGCCTGTTACTTTACTGGGTTTGTGATCAGAGGGCCCCAATGCCGTTTTTAAAATCGTGACCTTGCCTGCTTCTGAGAATTCATTTTCTGAAAAGTTTTTTAAAATGATTGCTTTTAGTAACACTGCCCCTCACACACCGGGTCTGGTATCGATCTCGAATTACTGGGCTTGCATAGGAGCAGGAGCAGGCCATTCAGCCCCTCGTGCCTGTTCCGGGTTCGCCGAGTTGGCAAGTCCAACTGGCTACTTGTGTATACGTTGCATTTGTCGCTCTGTTATTGTATCAAAGCTGCCATTTGTCTTCCTCTTCCTGTCCTGATGGCGGTACCCCCCATGCTTTGGTATGGGTGCAGGGTTCTCTCCTGTATCTTGCCATGTTTGTCATTCTTCACGTGAACTTGGGCACCGAGTGTCGGCACTAAGTCCAATTCTGCCCAGCACACATCACGGACCAGCAGGTAGTCATCAGAGGCAGCAAGCTCTGTCTAATCTAGTTTCCTGCTTCCATCCTACAGCCTGGTACTGGGGACACTGAAGACCCTGGCCTGGTTGAAATGAGCTAATGCAGGACAGACCAGGGGATCGAACGTGGTGTCAAATCAAATCCCTCCATGGCCTCGCCCCTCTCTATCTCTGTAATCTCCTCCAGGCTCACAACCCCCCCGAGATCTCTGCGCTCCTCAAATTCTAGCCCCCTGAGTATCCCCAATTTTAATTGCCCCACCATTGGCGGTTGTGCCTTCAGCTGCCTGGGCCCTAAGCTCTGGAATTATCTACCTAAACCTCTCCACCCCTTTCTCCTCCTTTAAGACACTCCTTAAATCCTACCTCTCACCTGTGCTAATATCTCCTCCTTGTGGCTCGGTGTCAGATTTTGTTTGGTAACGCTCCTGTGAAACTCCTTGGGATGTTTGACTATGTTAAAGGCGCTATATAAATGCAAGTTCTTATCTTCCTAGCCTGTAAGGTGACTTGATGCATCAGGTTAAATTGCTTCTAAATCAATCCATTTTTAAACAGAGATGCTTCTAATACAACAATATTTGGTAGATATTTAATCCTCTCTGGTGATTTGCGCATCTTTATCGCTGTATCTGAAATAAACTGAATGAGCGAACATCCTGTTCACAGACCCGCTCTTGGGAATGTGACCAGAGGAACTTGTAACTGTGTTCGATGTACTCGACGGGGCTGACTAATCACTGCCTTGGCACAGTGGGTAGCACACACTCCTCTGAGTCAGAAGGTTGTGGGTTCAAGTCCCACTCCAGGGACTTGAGCACATAAAGCTAGGCTGACACTCCAGTGCAGTGCAGAGGGGGAGTGCTGCATTGTCAGAGGTGCCGTCATTCGGATGAGGCGTTAAACCGAGGCCCCGTCTGCTCTTGGGTGAACGTGAAAGATCCCACGGCGCTATTTCGGCAAGAGCAGGGGAGTTATCCCTCGTGTCCTGGGGCCAATATTTATCCCTCAACCAACATCACTAAAACAGATTACCTGGTCATTATCACATTGCTGTTTGTGGGAGCTTGCTGTGCGCAAATTGGCTGCTGCATTTCCCACATTACAACAGCGACTACACTTCAAAAAGTACTTCATTGGTTGTAAAGCGCTTTGAGACGTCCGGTGGTCGTGAAAGGCGCTGTAGAAATGCAAGTCGTTCTTGTAAAAGTTTTCATAATCAACTGACTTGAGATGAATCTCATGAAACCATTTACAGAAGTAGGTGTTTTCGCAAAATGACTGGAGATATCTTGGTTCCATGACAGTCTTGTGACTGACCTGGAAAGCCAGAGGTCTGATGGGTTCCCGAGGTCATGCCTCCATTGCTTTGCAGACAGTAATTTAATTTGTTCCACGTTAATCTGACGGGGGAATATTTTTTTAAAAATTCCGAGAAGTATTTTTCTTGAAACTAGTCCACACGTTCTGCCGGGACTTGAGGTTGCGCGATGTTGTCGACATTGTGGCGCTGTGCACTAAATCACAAAATAAAGCCCATTGTTCAGGCCCCCTCGTGTGGTATGGAAATGTTCACCAGTTGTGATGGGAGACAGCCGGCTGTGGTGTTTAAAATAAAAATTGCACTTCAGTCGATCCATCCTGCTAACATCAGGGAGAGTCGAGCTTGAACTGTGCAGGGACGCCATCAGTTCCACAGTGCAAAGGCATTAATTTGATATGACTGTACATACCGTGTCTTGTGTTTTTTTCCTCTAATTTTCTTGCCGGTATTCAGTGGCTGCAAATAGAAAGAGAAAGTCTTGCATTTCTACAGCGCCCTTCATGACCACTGGACGTCCCAAAGCGCTTTACAGCCAATGAAGTACTTTTTGAAGTGTAGTCTCTGTTGTAATGTAGGAAATGTGGCAGCCAATTTGCGCACAGCAAGCTCCCACAAACAGCAATGTGATAATGACCAGATAAACTGTTTTAGTGATGATGTTTGAGGGATAAATATTGGCCCCAGGACACCGGGGAGAACTCCCCTGC
The DNA here is from genome assembly GCF_052327205.1 of Somniosus microcephalus. Taxonomy (NCBI): domain Eukaryota; kingdom Metazoa; phylum Chordata; class Chondrichthyes; order Squaliformes; family Somniosidae; genus Somniosus; species Somniosus microcephalus. The sequence continues at coordinate 75,280,798 of NC_141006.1, forward strand.
TCCTCTTCAAAATAGTGCCATAGGGTCTGTTACATTCACCTGAGAGGACAGACAGGGCCTCGGTTTAATGCCTCATCCGAAAGACGGCACCTCGGACAGTGCAGCACCCCCTCAGCACTGCACTGGAGTGTCAGCCTAGACTTTTGTGCTCCAGTCTCTGGAAGGGTGGAAGGATGGCAGTGTTGGGTTCTACTTGACCTACCAGTTCACTGTGCAGTGAGCTTTGGTTGTACCACTATTTTTGAGTTCCCACATTCGGGTAGGGCGAGCTGTGTTCCCCTTGTGTGATGCTCCTGATTCAGCCTCGATGTCGGGTTTTCTTATACTTGGCTATTTTCCATGCCTACCCAACTCTCACTAACTAGGTGGGAGCCAGGCGCTGCCTGACTTTGTGACTTGTCTGCAGCCTTTGCTAAGGTTGAGCACTCCATCTTTCTCCAGCGTCTCTCCACCGTCGTCCAGCTGGGTGGGACGGCACTCGCCTGGTTCCATTCTTATCTATCTAATCGTAGCCAGAGAATCACCTGCAACAGCTTCTCTTCCCGCTCCCACGTCGTTACCTCTGGTGTCCCCCAAGGATCGATCCTTGGCCCCCTCCTATTTCTCATCGACATGTTGCCCCTTGGCGACATCATCCGAAAACACAGCCTCAGTTTCCACATGTACGCTGACAATACCCAGCTCTACCTCACTACCACTTCTCTTGACCCCCTCCACGGTCTCTAAATTGTCAGATTGCTTGTCCGACATCCAGTTCTGGATGAGCAAAATTTTTCTCCAATTAAATACTGGGAAGACTGAAGCCATTGTTTTCGGTCCCCGCCACACATTCCGTTCCCGAGCCACTGACTCCATCCCTCTCCCTAACATTTGTCTGAGGCTGAACCGCACTGTTCGTAACCTTGGTGTCATATTTGACCCTGAAATTAGCTTCTGACCATATATCTTTGGCATAACTAAGACTTCCTATTTCCACCTCTGTAACATCACCCATCTCAGCCCTTGCCTAAGCTCATCTGCTGCTGAAACCCTCATCCATGCTTTTGTTACCTCTAGACTTGATTATTTCAACGTACTCCTGGCTGGCCTTCCATGTTCTACCCGACATAAACTTGAGGTCATTCAAAACTCGGTTGCCGTGTCCTAACTCTCTCCAAGTCCTGTTCACCCATCACCCCTGTGCTCGCTGACCTACATTGGCTCCCAGTTGAGCAACACCTTGATTTCAAAATTCTCATCCTTGCTTTCAAATCCCTCCATGGCCTCGCCCCTCCCTACCTCTGTAATCTCCTCCAGCCCCACAACCCCCCGAGATCTCTGCGCTCCTCTTGAGCATCCCTCATTATAATCGCTCAACCATTGGCAGCCGTGCCTTCTGTTGCCTAGGCCCTAAGCTCTGACATTCCCTCTCTAAACCTCTTTACCTCTCTCCTCTTTTAAGATGCTCCTTAAAACCTACCGCTTTGACCAAGCTTTTGGTCACCTGCCCTAATTTCTCCTTCTGTGGCTCGGTGTCACATTTCTTTTGTCTTCTAACGCTCCTGTGAAGCGCCGTGGGACGTTTTACTACGTTAAAGGTGCTATATAACTCCAAGTTGTTGTTGCCTCAGTGGGATGGGCTGCCTGGGTTGCAGATTGGAGGAAGCCCCGGTGCCTGCTTCTGTTCGGGTCCGGTGCTGATGGCTGCGTGGAGCCGGAGAGCTGGGCCTGGTTCAGTTGTTTGTTTGTGGTGCTTTTTTCCCCCCTCTAAGAAATGTAGTTCTGGCAAGCCAAGGAAAATGAGTCAAAGTTGAATTTAATCCCTTACTAGTTCAGTGCTTTTAATTAGGCTGGCATTTCTCCACGTAGATAGTTAGAAAGTGACGCCTTCATCATGGTGTGTGAGGGTTTTTGTACCAATTTCTCCTGTTCTGCTCGACTGACGGTATTAACTTCTGCTGGTTGTGGTCCAGTGGGTGTCTGTGGCACTTTGTCAAAAAGCCCAGTCTGTGTAAGAGCCTAGATAGTGAGTGTGGGTGACTTTTCAATCGTGAGTGTTATCAAAGCTGAACCTAATCCTGTCTTGCATTAACCGTCCATAAGACAGGCAATTACAGCAGATGCCACTGGATCGTGGTGAGGGTAGGCAGCCCAGATGATCTTCCTTTTGCGAGTCCACTTTTAATAAAAAAAAAAGGCTTGCATTTCTATAGCACCTTTTAGGAACACTGGACATCCCAAAGCACTTTACAGCCAATGAAGTACTTTTTGAAGTGTAGTCACTGTTGTAATGTAGGAAATGTAGCAGCCAATTTGCACACAGCAAGCTCCCACAACAGCAGTGTGATAATGACCAGATAATCTGTTTGTGATGTTGATTGAGGGATAAATATTGGTCAGGACACCAGGGAGAACTCCCCTGCTCTTCTTTGAAACAGTGCCATGGGATCTTTTACATCCACCTGAGAGAGCAGATGAGGCCTCAGTTTAACATCTCATCCGAAAGACGGCTCCTCCGACAGTGCAGCACTCCCTCAGCACTGCACTGGAGTGTCGGCCTAGATTTTTATGCTCTGATATCAAGTCTCAAACAAGCCAAAACTTTTTTCTGGCTGAAGCCCACACATCTCTCGCCCCCCCCCCCACCCCCAACTCATCTCTCAAGTTTTGTTTGTTTGTTTTGCTACTGGCTGCATTCCCCCCCAACTATGTGAAACACCTTCGGATGTTGCACTGCTTTAAAAGATGCCCTGCAAGTCTTTGTTTTTGCTCTTTCTGGGTCTGTATAACGGGAGGCTGATCCCGTATCGCCAGTTTCCTCATCCTTGTTTTCAAATCCCTTCATGGCCTCGCCCCTCCCTAGCTCTCTAATCTCCTCCAGTCCTACAACCCTCAGAGGAGCGCAGATATCCAAGTCTGACCTCTTGAGCATTCCCCATTATAATCGCTCTGTGGCGGAACCACCAGAGGATTACGGACAATTGTATATAATTCCTTTTTACAGCAATGTAGTACAGCTGGGGGCTGCACCTTTAATGTATCTGTTAACTGTACTAGGGCTTCTTTCCTGTACTCCGCGTGATGACGTCATGCCGTCCGTCACGTGATCTCTCAACGGCGGGAAGAACATGATGACGTCATGGCGTCAGAACTCAGAACCTTCTAGCAGTTGAGCTTGGAACCTGCTAGCAGTTGAGCTCGGAACCTTCTAGTAGTTTCCAGAGAGGCTTTCAAGCAGACCAGACCTATTTGCATTGTATCCTACAGTTTCCTGTACAGCTTCGTTTGTTCATTAAATTTTATTGTTTTTGATTTTCTGAGTCGATCTCAATTCTTCGGCTAGGAACCCCAGTTCCTACAGCTCCACCATTGGTGGCCATGCCTTCAGCTGCCTGGGCCCCAAGCTCTAGAATTCCCTCCCTAAACCTCTCCCCCTCGCTACCTCTCTCTCCTTTTAAGACGCTCCTTAAAACCGACCTCTTTGACCAAGCTTTTGGTCACCTGCCCTAATATCATCTCGTGTGGCTCGGTGTCAAATTTTTTTTGTTTGAAGCGCCTTGGGACGCGTTACTACGTTAAAGGTGCTGTATAAACACAAGTGCTATTGTTTTAACGCCCCAGCAGACTTTCAGTTACGTGACCGTCCCGAGGCCACCGTAACCTTGTGTGTTTTTCATACGGATGTTCATTCACGAGCAGAGCGGTGCCTGTCCGGAGAGCTTGTCCATTCACTCTCCATCAAGCCATGGGCTCGCCCTCTCTCCGCTGCTGTCTTCAGCTCCTGCGTCAGGAACAGATGTCCAATCTGCTATCTCTGCTCCGTCGATGAAGAAAGTTTAATGAAGATAATTGCATTTTATACAGTGCCGACTCCACAACCCATCTGTTAAACGGGACCAGAATCATGAATACAGCCAATGACTTTCCTGCAATAGGAAAAAATAAGTTTTTTTTAAATTCCAGTAATAGTCATTTCATTTCACCTTTGGCGTGATTATGTATCTGTTGTTCTAAGTCAGTCCAGCTAATTATTTTTATTTGATTAATTGGAAAATCTAAATTTTTGACCAGAATTTTCAACCTATTTTGACAGTTAATGATTGGCTCTTTAGCACATCTGTGACTGAAATAGGGCTTCTCTGTAATTGCCTCTTGCCTCCAAGTCCGTCTGCTGAACGATTGCTGCGCCTCGGTGAATGGGACGCCTGCCTTCGATTAAATTCAGCACAACTCTTGATTTAACCCTTACACTACTGAAGAAGTGAGAAACCCAGAGTTAGTATTACCGGTTCTGTGGTTTGTGTTTAATGGGCGTGATATCTACCTGACTTCCAGTGAGGTTTCAGGTGGAATGAAGTGTCTGATAGAAGCGTTGTAATTTTAAGTACAATAGGATAAGGCTGGGAAGTGTTGTCAAAGGGTGATGTTCTTTGCTGCCATTTTAAACCAGATGAATTCCACCTGGCTTGGAGGGGGGGGGGGGGGGCAACTTAAAAGCACGTGTCGACAACAACAACAACTTGTATTTATATAGCGCCTTTTAGCGATTATCAAAACCGAGCGACATAGAGAGATGTTAGGACAGGTGACCAAAAGCTTGGTCAAAGAGATGGGTTTTAAGGAGGGTAGAGAGGTTTAGGGAGGGAATTTCAGAGCTTGGGGCCTCGACAGCTGAAGGCACGGCCGTCAATGATAGAGCGATTAAAATCGGGGGATTTGGCAGAGCGCAGATAACTCGGAGGGTTGTGGGGCTGGAGGCGATTGCAAAGGTGGGGAGGGGTGAGGCCATGGAGGGATTTGAAAACAAATATGAGAACTTTAAAATCAGTGTCGAACAAAGATTGTTCACCAATTTAAGATTACTTCAGGGTTCCGCTTTCTCCAAGGTTAAAAAAATGAAACCCAGTACCCTAACTTCAACTCGTTAACTGCATTGTGCTCTGGTTCTATTGTTGAATGACTTGTATAGCAGAATAGGAATCATTATGTTTGCTGGCTTGTGTCAGTAGGGTGTCGATTGAGCCCTTCTCCAGGACTTGAGTGCATAATCTAGGCTGACACTCCAGTAAATTACTGAGGGGAGTGCCACTGTGTTAGAGGAGCCATTCTCCAAATGAATATTACATCCGAGGTCCCATCTGTCTGTTCAGTTGGAATTGCGTGATCTCGTAGCAGGGAGTTCTCTGGTGTCCCAGCCAACATTCCTCCCTTTTCCAATACCACCTGGAAAAAGGCAGCTCGTCATTCATCTTATTGCTGTTGGTACAGAAAAGCTTCTGTATTTACAGGAAACTTTTTTTTATCTGGCACAGACGAGACCGACGTGGTACCGGTTCATCAAAAATTCCGGATAACCGAACGCTATAGTAAAAGATAGGGAGAGTTGACAGCTCCGTATAAAGCAACAAACCCTGTTGCTTAGCAACAACTATAGAACAATGAACACAAGTTTCAAGCGTCTCTGTAGCTTAGCAACAGCTGCAGCCACACCCTTGCACAGCACAGATGGAAGAAGGCAAATACCAATATGAAGTAAAACCTACTCCTGAATTTTGCCGGTTAACCGAGATTTCCGGTTATTTTGGTGCCGGTAAATCGAAAGTTTCCTAGCGCTTTGAGATGTTTTTATGCTATAAGTTGCTATGCAAATTCTTTTTAATAAGTCTGGAGGTAGTATCTGGGCCCAAACAAGATATCATTTGATACTTTTGATAGGATTTGTAATTTGAATCTTTTGTGGTGCCCTCCTCCTCCCTTTGATAGCTTGGGTGCTTCAATCAATCCATCTCCCTCTCCATTCCTTGCTCCTTCAGTTAGTATTAGTCTTCAAAACACACTCCAATGGACTACCAAGTTTGGATTCCGCTCTTTGCCAAGTCCATTTCCAGATAGGACAGGGCAGGGATGTGAACACGACTTCCGTTTTAATGTTAGCTTTGTCAATGATGGAAATTCTTTCAGAGCCTGTAATAGCGTTTAAAATTGTCTGTCCATCCTAAAACATGGAAGTAGGAGCTAAAAGAGCACTTTTTATTTTTAAAAAGAATTGGCATCTGGTTTACATTTTTGAAATTTCTGGATACCTGAATCAAAATCCAAGCTGATGATTGCCCTGATCTGGGATAGGGCAATCAAGCTGCTTGAAATTTGAGTTATTTGTAGAATAATGTCTACACCAGTTAGGCCACAGCTAGAGTACTGCATACACTTCTGGTCACCACATTACAGGAAAGATGTGATTGCACTAGAGAGGGTACAGAGGAGATTTACGAGGGTGTTGCCAGGACTGGAGAATTTTAGCTATGAGGAAAGATTGGATCGGCTGGGGTTGTTTTCTTTGGAACAGAGGTGGCTGAGGGGAGACTTAATTGAGGTGTTTAAAATTGAGAGAGGCCTAGATAGAGTGGATAGGAAGGACCTATTTCCCTCAGCAGAGAGGTCAATAACCAGGGGGCAGAGACTTAAAGTAATTGGTAGAAGGATTAGAAGGGAGTTGAGAACTTTTTTCACCCAGAGGGTGGTGGGGGTCTGGAACTCACTGCCTGAAAGGGTGGTAGAGGCAGAAACCCTCATCACATTTAAAAAGTACTTGGATATGCACTTGAAGTGCTGTAACCTACAGGGCTACGGACCAAGAGCTGGAAAGTGGGATTAGGCTGGATAGCTCTGTTGGCCAGCCCAGACACGATGGGCTGAACGGCTGCCTCCTGTGTGATAAATTTCTATGACTCTACGATGTCTGTGCATTTATACCTCTCGTAGTTTTTAAATCAAAGAAAAAATTGATGATATTGGCCCAGAAATTCGGGTCGGAGGCTTCCCGCGGGTGCAAGCCTCCGACCTGCACTTACCTAGCGCGCCGGCCGCTGAGCTGTGGGCCCGCGTGGGATTCTGATCCTGGGCCTGCTCCAACTGCCGGTGCGCAGTGCTTGCGTATCTCAGGGGCGCAGTTGGTTCGATACGTTCCCTGGGATCACGTGGGCCATGGAGAGCCAATGGTAGCAGGGAATCTGTATTCATAGATTTGACAGGAAGACCTGTCAAAACTATGAATACAATTCAGCCCCAAAACATAATTAAAACTTCAAATAAATTTTAAAGTAACTAAGTTACATAAAATAACTTAAACAATCATTTAAATTTTTGAAAAAATTAATTAGTTTCTAACGGGCCTAAAAATAAACTTACCTTTCTTTAAAGTATTTAAAAATAATAAACCTGTGGAAAAAAGTTTTAATTTTACTTAATTCACCACTTACCTTGTTAAAAGCAGGCCTTGCGACTGATTTTTAAAAGTGTAACTGCTGGAGATTTACCCTCCCGGAGAAAGCTGCAAAAAAAATGGGAAGTTCCAGGTGTACGCGCTGCCTCTCAGGTCGAACGCGTGCGCCGATTAACCCCTTCCTTTAAGGGAACAGAAGTTCCGGTTTCCCGCACATGCGCAGTGCATGCACGAAACCGGCACTTTCGTTGGGCCTACGCATGAGTACCCAGCGCGTACTCACCCGTGGGGACCCGACGTTCTGGCCCAATACCTCACTAAATGAAAGTAGCCCTTTAGGTGCCAGCCTAGGCTCGGTGGTAGCGCTCTCGCCTCTGTCACAAGATCGTGGGTTCAAGCGCATAATCTAGGGCTGACACTTTGGTGCAGTGCTGGGGGAGTACTACACTGTTGGAGGTGCCACCCTTCAGATGGAATAATAAACCAACGCGCCATCTTCCTGTTGAAGTGGACATAAAAGATGAATAATTGAAGAAGTGTAGGGGAGTTCCCTTGGTGTCCTGGCCAAGATTTATCCCTTAATCACCATCACTAAAACAGGCTATCTGACCATTTAGCTCATTGCTGTGTGTGGCACCTTGCTGTGTGAAAATTGGCTGCCACGTTTGCCTAGATTGCACAAGTGACTACCCTTCAAAAATTAATTCATGGGTTATGGAGTGGCTTGGGACATCCTGAGGACGTGAAAGGTGCTATATAAATGCAAGTTTGTCCTTTGATAATGCAAAAGCCCACAGCACCCGTTTTTAATGTACCAAAAATAGGAAGCAATTATAAACGCCCCAAAGTGCTTCAGAGACTTGATCAAAAATGCAATCGCAATCTTTCTATAAAACCGTAACTGCATTTTCTGTCCCTATAGCACTTCCCTATTTTAGTGTCACCTGTAAATTTAAGCAATCTTGCAAGCGGTTTCTGCACGGAGATAAATTATGTAGATGAGAAGCGACAAGGATTAAATCACTGACCCCATTTATTCCATTTAGCACCTTCTCGACTATCTACTGTGCTTTTTGCAATTAATTCCACCATTCGAATCCTTGTTGCTAGTTATTAAGCGATTACTATGGCTGTGGCTCAGGGGGCAGCACCTTCGCCTCGGAGTCAAAAGGTTGTGGGTTCAAGTCCCACTCCAGGGACTGGAGCACATAATCCAGACTGACACTCCAGTGCGGTGCTGAGGGAGTGCTGCACTGTCGGAGGTGCCGTCTTTCAGATGAGACGTTAAACTGAGGCCCCGTCTGCTCTCAGGCGGACGTAAAAGATCCCACGGCCACTATTTTGAAGAAGAGCAGGGGAGTTATCCCTGGTGTCCTGGCCAATATTTATCCCTCAATCAACATCATTAAAACAGATTATCTGGTCATTATCACATTGCTGTTTGTGGGAGCTTGCTGTGTGCAAATTGGCTGCCGCGTTTCCCACATTACAACAGTGACTACACTTCAAAAAGCGCTTTGGGATGTCTGGTTGTCGTAAACGGCGCTATATAAATGCAAGTCTTTTTCTGTACATAAGTTGCCCCAACCTCCTCTTTAGTTTAGTTTCCAGTGTTTTGGCAGCATTGGCCTGTAGTTAACTGGTCAGATTTATCCTTTCTTTAAATATAGATACTATTTTTGCTAGCTTGGACACCTGTAGAATCTCTCCAGTGATTCTTTCGTTACTGCGGTTAATGCTCTGCAAATTTCCTGCCGAGTCTCCTTCAGCGACTTGGCTTATATTCCCAGAGGATTTATTGGTCCTGTTCCTCACTGACCTCAAAATATTTGATGAAATTTGGATTGCAAACCTAGTTTTTTTTTCTCCCTGGTGAGTACCGTTGGGAAAGTAACAGTTCCGTAATTCAACTATTTTCTCCAAATATTCATCAGTTATTCTATTACACTTTAACTTTAAAAAATCCAATTCAGAAGAAACTTCTTTACCCAGAGAGTGGTGAGAATGTGGAACTCGCTACCACAGGGAGTGGTTGAAGCGAATAGTATCGATGCATTTAAGGGGAGGCTGGACAAGCCCATGAGGGAGAAAGGAATAGAGGGTTATGCTGATAGAGTTAGATGAGGAAAGACGGGAGGAGGCTCGAGTGGAACATAAACACCGGCATGGACTGGTTGGGCTGAATGGCCTGTTTCTGTGCAGTAAATTCGATGTAATAACAAAGACCGCCAACTTCCACCTCTGTAACCTCGCCCGTCTCCGCCCTTGCCTCAGCTCATCCGCTGCTGAAACCCTCATCCATGCCTTTGTTACCTCTAGACTTGATTATTCCAACACACTCCTGGCCGGCCTCCCACATTCCACCCTACGTAAACTTGAGGTCAACTCGGCTGCCCGTGTCCTAACTTGCACCAAGCCCTGTTCGCCCATCACCCCTGTGCTTGCTGACCTACATTGGCTCCTGGTTAAGCAATGCCTCAATTTCAAAATTATCATCCTTGCTTTCAAATCCCTCCATGGCCTCGTCCCCTCCCTATCTCTGTAATCTCCTTCAGCCCCACACCACCCCCGAGTTATCTGCGCTCCTCTAATTCTGCCCTCTTGAGGACCCCTGATTATAATCGCTCAACTATTGGTGGCCGTGCCTTCAGCTGCCTGGGCCCTAAGCTCTGGAATTCCCTCCCTAAACCTCTCCGCCTCTCTACCTCTCTCTCCTCCTTTAAGACGCTCCTTAAAACCTCCCTCTTTGACCAAGCTTTTGGTCACCTGCCCTAATCTCCTTGTGTGGATCGGTGTCACATTTTTTGTCTTAAAATACTCCTGTGCCGCGCCTTGGGATGTTTTACTACGTTAAAGGCGCTATATAAATACAAGTTGTTATTGTTTTTGTTGTAATCCTCTAACTTTTAAAGATCTAACTTCCTCCCTAATCACTTTTTTAAACCATTTCTGATGGTGAAATCGAGTTTTATTTTCGTGTCATTTTATTATGTGCCTCCCTAATGCCTTTTTGTTCGCACCCTAATCCTGTCTTTTTTTCTTTAAAAACGAGTTCAAACATTTTCTTCTTTCCAAAGTTGTTGTTCTCTTCACTGCAGGCTTTATCTGGAATGTTGTTCTTCCTTCCCTCCAATTTAACTTCTCTGTTCTTGCATTTTGGAGGCAGCTTGTTTAACTTGTACATATTTCTCTTTGGCATACAGCTGCTGTGCACATTTCTTGAAGGGAATTTACTCTACACTTTTGAAACTGACCCTAAAAGTAAATCCTGAAAGGACTAGAACAGGAAAATGAAAATTTTAATTAATTTTTCCAATATTGAAATATGACAATCTGGAAGCAAAATATGAATAAAAAGACATAAGATTCAGAATAGAGCTTGTTTCCCCCCTGGCTGGAGAGTCTAGAACTAGGGGTCACAGTCTCAGGATAAGGGGTCGGCCATTTAGGACTGAGATGAGGAGGAATTTCTTCACTCAGAGGGTTGTGAATCTTTGGAATTCTCTACCCCAGAGGGCTGTGGATGCTGAGTCGTTGAGTATATTCAAGGCGGAGATCGATTGATTTTTGGGCTCTAGGGGAATCAAGGGATATAGAGATTAGGTGGGAAAGTGGAGTTGAGGTCGAAGATCAGCCATGATCTTATTGAATGGTGGAGCAGGCTCGAGGGGCCGTATGGCCGACTCCTGCTCCTAATTCTTATTTTCTTGTGTGATAAGTTGGCAGTGGGTCGTCATATTTCATTAGCAGCTTCCTGTGTCAGTAGGGAGCAAGTTGAGTGTGCAGATTGCATTTAAAATTTTTTTTTTTTTTCTCCTTTCTTCCCCTCCCCCAACACAAACACGCGCGCGCACTTGAAGCAAACCTTTATAATCATTGGAATTTGGGTTTGAATTGTCTACATTTCACCAACCTATTCCACAGTAATTCTGAAAGGTCATCAGTTTGCAATCCTACATTACAATGTTCATTTTATTACTTCTATAGCTTTTAGAAAACGATTTCTCCCTCACCACCGAAGTGTGATGGTTGCCTTGTTAAAACATCAAAAAATCAGTAATCTCAATAATGAATCTCTTACATCATTGACCATTAACAAATACCTCTACATCATGAAATACAGAATTAGGTAGAAGAAAATTGACTTAAAGCGTCAGACTTTGTGTCCAGTTGATAGTGTAGCAGTTCCTGGACAGCACTCTCTCTAAAGCCAGTCTGTTCAAAACTCACTAGATGTCGACTGCCAGCAATTAAAAGATGTTCTTGGAGCATTCATTTTTTTTTTAGCACAAATAATTTGCTGGAATCAATGAAAATAATGCAGCAGAGTGAGAACGTGGTGCTTTTAAATAAAAAAAGAAGCGATCAAAATCCTTGAACTAAGAGGGATAGACTGTAGCTGGACGATCCATTCTGACTGAGGGAACTGGATAATGTGCGGCCTTTAAAAATTCTACAATGGTGGACAAAGATGGTTTGTTTTTTTGTTTTCCCCCAACTACTCGCCTGGATGAGTGCAGCTCCAACAACACTCAAGAAGCTCGACACCATCCAGGACAAAGCAGCCCGCTTGATCGGCCCCCCATCCATCACCTTAAACATTCACTCCCTCCACCACCGGTGTACCGTGGCTGCAGTGTGTACCATCTACAAGATGCACTGCAGCAACTCGCCAAGGCTTCTTCAGCAGCACCTCCCAAACACGCGACCTCTTCCACCTAGAAGGACAAGGGCAGCAGGCGCATGGGAACACCACCACCTCCAAGTCACAGACCATCCTGACTTACAAGTATATCGGCCATTCCTTCATCGCCGCTGGGTCAAAATCCTGGAACTCCCTCCCTAACAGCACTGTGGGAGCACCTTCACCACACGGACTGCAGCGGTTCAAGAAGGCGGCTCACCACCACCTTCTCGAGGGCAATTAGGGATGATCAATAAATGCCCGCCTTGCCAGCGACGCCCACATCCCAGGAACGAATATTAAAAATTAAGGGGAGCCTCAGGTGACGGTGTCCTCGGAGGGTTGCAGTTGTGCGAGGGTTTGCCAGACTGTTACCTGTAACCCTTCTAATTGCCGAGCCTCGCAATTACTTCTCAAAAAATCGCTGTTTCTGCACAACCGCCCACCCCGCCCCCCCAAAAAAACCCTCTTCCATGAGTTGCAAATCTTCAGCGCAACATAGGGGGGCTTTCAGATTCATGAGAAACATTTATTATTTTGCTTATTTCCAGCGCTGACGGGTGGGAATTTTTGCTAACTCTAAATTTGAAGACGTGGGCAGCAGGTCGTGTCCCAGCAACCTCTTTGATCTTATTCAGCTGTCAAGTTTCGGACAAATTCGACCTCTTCCCTCCCTGAGCGAGTTGAGCATTGAACAGAAACGCCGTCTTTTTTGTTTTCCCGCTGACTACCTGTTTTCCCCCCACCCCGAGCAAAAACAAATGTGCAGAACGTTGGCCGAGCGCCAGTCCATCGTAAGATGAGCTGGAATCCTGTGGGCACAACTCGAGCATGATCACGCCTGGCCCCGTCTAGAAGAGGCAAGGCCCGGCTGTTGAAGGTTCGACGAACTCTCACTCCTTGAGGTTTGGCAATGGCCCCAAAAAGAAAACATGCATGCCTTTTTTTTTCCTTAAACGCAATTGCAAAATAATTGTTCGGCTGAAATCGTTTTCGGCAGAAGGTTCCATTTCTTGACTGGTGTTATGGCAACTGGTCGAGGCTTCTTGTGTGATTGTGTCTTGGAACCCAGCAACCAAGAAGAAAATGAATAGAACATGGGTTAAATTAAGAAATTGTAGATTGATGAAAATCTTGCATAAAGATAAGGCCTTTGGCAGAATTCCAAGGTGTGGTTGGTAATTTTAAATGAGCGCACATAGAATTACATAGAATCCGCAGCACAGAAACAGGCCATTTGGGCCAACTGGTCTGTGCCGGTGCTCATACTCCACACGAGCCCTTTCCCACTCTAATTATTTCTTCACATCCGGCTCCAACCCTCTATTCCCTTATCCCTCATGTATACGCCAAGCATCCCCTTAAATGCATTGACTCTGTCTCCTTCAGTTCCACATTCTTGCCACTCTCTCTGTGTAAAGAAATTCCGACTGATTCCTTTGTGGTCCTTTAATAGCTATCTTCTATTTATGCCCCATTGTTCTGGACTCGCTCACCAGTGGCAACAGTTTCTCCACAAAGAAAGACTTGCATTTATGTAGCGCCTTTCATGACCACCGGACGTCTCCAAGTGCTTTACAGTTGATTAAGTACTTTTTGAAGTGTAGTCACTTGTAATGTGGGAAACACAGCAGCCAGTTTGCGCACGGCAAGCTCCCACAAACAGCAATGTGACAATGACCAGATAATCTGTTTTGTTACGTTGATTGAGGGATAAATATTGTCCCAGGACACCGGGGATAACTCCCCTGCTCTTCTTCGAAATAGTGCCATGGGATCTTTTACGTCCACCCGAGAGAGCAGACGGGGCCTCGGTTTAACGTCTCATCCGAAAGACGGCACCTCCGACAGTGCCGCACTCCCTCAGCACTGCACTGGAGTGACAGCCTAGATTTTTGTGCTCAAGGGTCTGGAGGGGGACTTGAACCCACAACCTCTGACTCAGGCGAGTGTGCCACCCACTGAGCCATATCCACCCTATCGGACCCCTTGATCACTTTAAAGACCTCCTTGATCATTTTAAAGATCGCGATCCGGTCCAATATTCCCTGTAAAAATTTTTGGGGGGGCTGCGCGGCCCAGTCAATTTTTCACGCATACACGGTTGTTTCAATTGTAAAGCCGGTGAGAGGCCTGCGCGGGACCTCGACCGCGGCGCAGCTTAGCGGGAATGTTGATCAGGTCTCCACTTAGTTGTCTTTTTTAGGGGAAAGAGCCCCAGCGAGATTTGGATTTTGATCGAACGTACTTTTTGTAATAATAGCAGGGTGGGGTATTGGTCTCAAATTTAAAACTTAATTCGTAGACCGCGTCTCGGCTTCACCAGTGCTCGTGCTCCAGTTCCGGGGCCGTGCCCAGGCGCGGTGAGGAAGCTGCCCCCAAGCTCGCTGACCAAGTGGCCACTTCACGTGGGCCAGAGTGTGCAAGTGCCCCTCCCTCACATGGTTCATCTTGAAAATGGCAGTGGGGTAAGAAACACTCCTTTCACTCGTTCATTTATTTTCCAATAGTCAGGAAATGTATTTAGAGTTTTAATTCTATTACTACTAAGATTTTGCACAATACAGCCCCTTTAAAATCCCATTGCTCCTTGGGCTCTCTGCTCCACCCACAATGTTGTAAACTATATCGGGCCTCTCGGTATTTTATTTTTGACCTTTTTTAAGATGGCGTTCAGATTTAATTCCTGTATATTCCCCCCCGCCCCCACACAATGGTCCACTGCTTAGCCAGGTTTCCTTTTTATAAGATGTTGTTTTGGGATTCTAGAATCGGAATTTAAATGATTTATTTTTAAGATGTGAAAGAATTTAAGATGCCACTACAAAAGCTAACCTCTGCGTCACCCAAATTCAGGAGGATCTAAAATGGGAGAACGCGGAACTGTCCCTGCTCTGGTAGTTCAGATAGACAAACCGTTTGGAACAGCCTCTGTCTGTCTGGTGGTTCAGACATTCCAGTGACCTTCAGTTGTCCATCGCCACGAGGAAACACGTAGCCAGACGGATGGGCGGGCTCTGCGTTTGAGTCGCACTGTGATTTAAGGTTCTTGAAACCGGTTTCCAGTGTAGTGAGACTCGCGTCCTGTTCAAATTGAGCAATTGGACAGTGCCTTGCATTTATATAGCGCCGTACACTCTGATTTCCATGCAATGTTTTCCTTATTTTGTACCCACAGTCTCGACTAAATCACTGGAAATATTTTACTAAAAAAAAAACCTTGACGGTATAAACTTTCAAAATCCACATCATGTGACAGTCTTCTAATTAAAACTCACCGCCCCGGCTTCACTGCAACCGAGTCACTGAGGGCTATACTGCTGCATTAAGCCAGGCTTTGTACCTCTGACTAATTAACTTTACCTAATTAATTTTTAACCTGCAGCATAAACAAAATGTATTGCTAAGACCTGTGGGAGGTGACTTGCATCCTAAGGGTCTTCCTAATGTATCCCACAGATCGAGTGATGGAGCATTAAGATGGGGCACGTCAAAGGTTCTGCAAATGATTTTGGAGCCTTTCACTATGTTTATTTATATGAAAGTGCCTCTGTCAATCTTGTGGCATTTGTAGTCTGTAGAAGTCTGAGGCACTGAAAGAAATTAGTATTAATAAAAAAAAAAAAAATAGTACTGCAGAAATTAATGGGACTGAAAGCCGATTAAATCCCCTGGACCTGATGGCCTACATCCTAGGGTTTTGAAAGAGGTGGCTATAGAGATAGTGGATGCATTGGTTGTCATTTTCCAAAATTCCATTGATTGTAGAACGTTTCCTGCGGATTGGAAGGTAGGAAGGTAGGAGGCTGAGGCCAAGGTCAGATCAGCCATGATCTTATTGAATGGCGGAGCAGGCTCGAGGGGCCAAATGACCGACCGACCTGCTCCTACGCCTTATGTTCTTATGAAATGTAACCCCACTATTTTTAAGGAGGGAGGGAGAGAGAAAATGGGGAAAAGAGAAAATGGGGAACTACAGACCAGTTGGCCTGACATCAGTAGTAGGAAAAATGCTATAATCTATTATTAAGGATGTGGTAACAGGGCACTTAGATATAATAATAATAGGATTGGGCAGAGTCAACACGGATTTATGAAAGAGAAATCATGTTTGATGAATCTGTTAGTTTTTTAAGGTTGTAACTAGCAGAATAGATGAGGGGGAACCAGTGGATGTGGTGTATTTGGATTTTCAGAAGGCTTTCGATAAGGTGCCACACAAGAGGTTATTAAACAAAATGAGGGCTCATGGGATTGGGGGTAATATACTAACATAGATTGACGATTGGTTAACGGACAGAAAACAGCGAGTCGGAATAAACGGGTCATTTTCGGGTTGTCCGGCTGTAACTAGTGGGGCACCACAAGGATCAGTGCTTGGGCCTCAGCTGTACACAATCTATATCAATGATTTGGATGAGGGGACCAAATGTAATGTATCCAAGTTTGCTGATGATACAAAGCTGGGTGGGAATGTAAGTTGTGAGGAGGATGCAAAGAGGTTTCAAGGGGATATAGACAGGCTAAGTGAGTGGGCAAGAACATGGCAAATGGAATATAATGTGGAGAAATATGAAGTTATCCACTTTGGTGGGAAAAATAGAAAAGCAGAGTATTTTTAAATGGTGAGAGATTGGGAAATGTTGGTGTTCACAGAGACCTGGGTGTCCTTGTACACGAATCACTGAAAGTTAACATGCAGGTACAGCAAGTAATTAGGAAAGCAAATTGTATGTTGGCCTTTATTACAAGAGGATTTGAGTAAAAGAGTAAACATGTCTTACTGCAATTATATAGCGCCCTGGTGAGACCACACCTGGAGTATTGTGTACAGTTTTGGTCTCCTTACCTAAGGAAGGATATACTTGCCATAGAGGGAGTGCAACAAAGGTTCACCAGACTGGTTCCTGGGATGGGGGGATTGTCCTATGAGGAGAGGTTGAGTAGACTGGGCCTATATTCTCTAGAGTTTAGAAGAATGAGAGGTGATCTCATTGAAACATACAAAATTCTTACAGGGCTTGACAGGGTAGATGCAGGGAGGATGTTTCCCCTGGCTGGGGAGTCTAGAACCAGGGGTCAAAGTCTCAGAATAAGGGGTCGGCCATTTAGGACTGAGATGAGGAGAAATTTCTTCACTCGGAGGGTGATGAATCTTTGGAATTCTCTACCCTTGAGGACTCTGGAGGCTCAGTCGTTGAGTATATTCAAGACAGAGATCGATAGATTTTTGGATATTAAGGGAATCAAGGGATATGGGGATAGTGCAGGAAAGTGGAGATGAGGTAGAAGATCAGCCATGATCTTATTGAATGGCGGAGCAGGCTCGAGGGGCCGAATGGCCGACTCCTCCTATTTCTTATGTTCTGGTCTCCGTACTATTTTTTTTTAAAAAGGACATAGAAGCACCTGGAGAGAGTGCAAAAACGTTTTACAAGGATGGTTACTCAGAATGGTTAGAATGTGGAACTCGCTGCCACAGGAAGTGGTTGAGGAAAGTAGCTTAACTGCTTTCAACAGGAAACTAGACGAGTACAAGAGAGAAAAAGGGAATAGAAAGATATGAGGTAGATGGAATGGGAGGAGTCTTGTATGACCCAAAGAAAAATTAGCGGGGACGTTGGTGTGGAGTATAAACATCAGCACAGACTGGTTGGGCTGAATGACCTGTTTCGGTGTTGTACATTCTAAGTAAAGGTGTTTCCCTGTGGTTTTTTAATGGGATGAGCTTGGTGGGGAGTTTCCTGGACCAAGATCTCTGAAAGCTCCACCACAGCAACATTATGTTGGTTGTCATGGAAAAGATGTAGCGCAGCTGAGCCAGCGTCCGAGTAGCAAGTTGCCCGCATCGGAGGCCGTGATTCTACGACACTGGTACGCTCCCCATATTTGCCGGCATGGCAGATTTCCTTGTTGAAGGTGGACAGGGATGAAAGAGAACTTGAGCCAGACCCAGTGTCATCTTAGACTGTGGCTATACTGCACCGCCAGTGAGATGCAGATAGCGGCCGGGTCCATCTCTCTGTTGGCAAGACCCCCTGTTGTATTGTCTTGCTGTGAGCCACACTCTGTCCCCAGGAAAGAGCGCTGTGCACGGGCCGCGCTCCGCCCCCAGCCAGCAATGTTTCTAATACTTTGTAGTCCACACCGTGAGCAGGATTGTCCATGGGAACATTGGGAACAGGAGGAGGCCACTCAGCCCCTCGAGCCTGTTCTGCCATTCAGTTGGATCATGGCTGATGTGCACCTCAACTCCATTTACCCGCCTTTGCTCCATATCCCTTAAAACCTGTTGCTCAAAGTCGTCAACTCCAGTTGTCCCAGCATCCACAGCCTGTTTCGGGGGGGGGGGGGAAGAGAATTCCAGATTTCAAGACCGGTAGATAAGGCAGTTACGAAGGCATACGGGATAATTACCTTTATTAGCCGAGGCATAGAATACAAGAGCAGGGAGGTTCTGCTCGAACTGCATAAAACACTTAGTTAGGCCACAGCTAGAGTACTGCGTACAGTTCTGGTCACCACATTACAGGAAAGGTGTAATTGCACTAGAGAGGGTGCAGAGGAGATTTGCCAAGATGTTGCCAGGACTGGAGAAGTTTAACTGAGGTAAGATTGAATCGGCTGGGGTTGTTTTCTTTGGAGCAGAAGAGGTTGAGGGGAGATTTAATTGAGGTGTATAACATTGTGAGGGGCCTAGATAGAGTGGATAGGAAGGACCTATTTCCCTTAGCAGAGAGGTCAATAACCAGGGGGCAGAGATTTAAAGAAATTGGTAGAAGGATTAGAGGGGAGTTGAGGAGAACTTTTTTCACCCAGAGGGTGGTGGGAGTCTGGAACTCACTGCCTGAAAGGGTGGTAGAGGCAGAAACCCTCATCACATTTAAAAAGTACTTGGATATGCACTTGAAGTGCCGTAACCTACAGGGCTACGGACCAAGAGCTGGAAAGTGGGATTAGGCCTCCTTCTGTGTCGTAAATTTCTCTGATTCTATGAATGTACAACATGGAACAAGAAAAGATATTTTGAACCATTCAGTCTGTTCCTGTCTTAAATTAGGTTACATTTATTTAATCATGGACTCCAGCCCACCCATGTACTCTCCTGAAGAAAAATTCTGCAGAAATATTTCCTATTAACCAAAGTTATTGAGCACAACTCCCAAAATGCTCATCCATCTCCACATCTCCAGTATTTGCTTCTTCACCCAACCCCCACCCCCCCCCCGCCCTTGGGCTGCACGAGAAGGTCTGTGTCCCACAGAGTGATCATTGCAACAAGATACAGGGACACAAGTTGTGAAGAGCAAGTTTAGGGCAAGTCGTGAGGAAGAATTTCTTTATACACACACACACACACACACACACACACACACACAGGGTAATCTGCAGCCGGAATGGGTTACTGGGCAGGTGGGTTGAGGCCGGGACATTGGATCCATTTATACAGCAAGTTGATACCGTAATAGGTAGACAGCAGGACTGCTGTTCTAGAAGAATGAGATCAAGTAGGCCGAAGGGCCACCTGCAAGTGAACCTTTCCTAGACTGTTTGTATCCTCCTGTTTCCGTCCAGATATTATTCAACTCCTTTTGGACCGAGTTAATCGATTTTGCGCTGGGCATAACTTGCGCTTGAAACTCCTCGATCTTGTGCACGGGTTCGGTCGATTTTGGGTGTGGCGGAAACTCTGCCCCGTGTTCCTTAGCCCTGTGCCCATCATCTACAGCAAGTAGAAGACGTCTACTTTTTCCCCCTCAAAAGAACGAATGTAACTGGGAAGGAAAAATAAATACAGGTCACCCAGTCGGGGGTCTGACCTTACCGATTCTCATCATGACGCACAGTTCCTCTAATACTTTATTCTTTAACTCAGTGATTCTTTCTAAAGTGGCAAGCTATTCTGGGATGGCAGAGAATGATCAGAGGTTGCTTTCAATATTTACATAAAACCCTTTTTGATTCTCTCTTCCCCCCCAGTCATATACGCCACCTGTAAATGAGTTCAAGATCGGGATGAAGCTGGAAGCTCAGGACCCCCGGAACGTCACCTCCACGTGCATCGCCACAGTTGTCGGGATAACCGGTGCCCGGCTGCGATTGCGCCTCGACGGCAGCGACAACAAGAACGACTTCTGGCGGCTGGTGGACTCGTCTGAGATTCAGCCAATTGGAAACTGCGAGAAGAATGCGGGGATGCTGCAGCCACCTCTCGGTAAGGAGCGGAAGGTTCCGGTAAATGGCCACTTTGGTGAGACCGCACCTGGGGCCACTGGGCACAGTTTTGGTCTCCTCATCTGAGGAAGGATAAGCTCGCCTTGGAGGGGGTGCAACCAGGGTTCACCAGACTGATCCCTGGGATGAGAGGGTTGTCCTATGAGGAGAGATTGTGCAGAATGGGCCGATACTCTCTGGAGTTTAGAAAAATGAGAGGTGATCTGATTGAAACATATAAGATTCTGAGGGGGATTTACAGGGTAGATGCCGAGAGGTTGTTTCCCCTGGCTGGAGTGTCTAGAACTAGGGGGCATAGTCTCAGGATAAGGGGTCGGCCATTTAAGATCGAGATGAGGAGGAATTTCTTCACTCAGAGGGTTGTGAATCTTTGGAATTCTCTACCCCAGAGGGCTGTGGATGCTCAGTCGTTGAGTATATTCAAGGCTGAGATGGATAGAATTTTTGGACCCTAGGGTAATTAAGGGATATGGGGATTGGGCAGGAAAGTGGAGTTGAGGTCGAAGATCAGCCATGATCTTATTGAATGGCGGAGCAGGCTCGAGGGGCCGAATGGCCGACTCCTGCACCTAATTCTTGCGTTCTTATGTGCCCTATTGCCCGTCCTCCTGTATTTCTCTCCTGTTGCTGAATAAATAAATTAAGGGTAACATGGGCAATGTCTTGCTTCCTTGTTGGCCCCCAGTACTAGTCATTCTGGATCCCAGGGCTACGTTCTTAAGACATCTCTACCTGTTTCTTGCCACCACCTCTAAACTGTTCTTTTGCTGCCCAATACGTTAGGGGGGAGAAAAGGTGTTGGCCTTGAACATCCACAAGGTTTGTGGAGTCGGGCGTTGTCCTACAATTTAAAATGTCATTGGCAGGGTAGGGGGCGCACCTGATGCCGGGTCCATCTCCCCTCGGAGGGGAACTGCAGGTGCCCCAAAGCGGGGCTGCTTCAAAACTTTATACAAGAAAACTTTTTATGGCCAGATCTTTGGCTCTTTTTGTAAGGCGGCTGTTTGGGGGAAAAAATAAATTGGCCTCCCAAATCTTTTGGTTGGTGGAAGGAGGGGCGGCGGGGGGGCGTGCAGGTGAGAAGATCTCGGCCATGTTCCTGGCTCAGACTCCAGGTGGGCCGCATAATAGTCACCAGTCGGTCGGCCAGTATGGCGACTCACCAGTTCCCAAAAATGACTTGGGATATGGGAATTCTGACCTTAGGAGTACCAACTGTGACCAATGTTCTGGGGTTTTTTTTGGTGGTGCGGCCCTTTTTAAAATACCGCGCGTGCACGGTTTTTCCCCGTTGAAGAGCCGGCTGCGTGGGGGGTCCAGAGAGTTGTGCAGCCTAAAGGGAACATTGGCTATTGCTCCTCCCCCTCGCGCTTCTACCATAATTGCGGCCCGTGGACCTTTGGGGCCATTGAGGCCACAAGTGGCTCTTGCTGGCTGACCACATTCAGGAACCACACGGCAAGCTGATTCATGACTTGACTTGAAGTTGGATGTATATCGCCAGGATACTTTTTGATTTTCATAACGTTTGTCGGTGTCTCCCTTCCCCCAATGCCCAAAATTCACAAAGCGATAAATTTAAACCAATCCCATTAGGAAGTAATGATTTTAAGGGGAGAGTCCAGTAGTTGCAGAGACTCAATGAAATGTGGAAATAAGGGAAAAGTTAAATTTATTCCACCACTACAGGTAGTCACCGTGCTACAACTAAATTATAACCTTGTTTCTCAGACCGTTCAGGCTGTGTGATCTGCTCAGGAGACGTGTGGCCAATAATATTTGTCTCTGGGTAATGGAATATTCACTCTCAATGGTTGAAGGAATTAAAGATGCTGTGGCATTACATTACATAGAATTACACCGTACCGAAACAAGCCATTCGGCCCAACAGGTGATTACGCTCTACACGAGGTTCTTCCCACCTTACTTCATCTAACTCCATCAACATATCCTTCTATTCCTTTCTCCCTTGCATACATATCTAGCTTCCCCTTAAATGCACTGGGTTAGGAGTTCCAGTTAGAATAGAATGAATCATAGAATGGTTACAGCATGGAAGAAGGCCATTCGGCCCATCGAGCCCACACCAACTCTCGGCTAGTCCCACTCCCCACATCCCTGCAATTTTTTTCTTTCCTTCAGATACTTATCCAACTCCCCCTCTGAAGGATAAGATTGAGTCTGCCTCCACCACCCTTGCAGGCAGTGCATTCCAGATCCTAACCACTCGCTGCGTAAAAAAGCTTTTTCTTACGTCGCCTTTGGTTCTTCTGCCAATCACCTTAAATCTGTGTCCTCTGGTTCTCGACCCTTCTGCCAATGGGAACGGTTTCTCTCTCTCTACTCTGTCCAGACCCCTCATGATTTTGAACACCTCGATCAAATCGCCCCTCAATCTTCTCTGCTCCAAGGAGAACAACCCCAGCTTCTCCAGTCTATGCACGTAACTGAAGTCGCTCATTCCTGTAACCATTCTTGTAAATCCTTCCTGCACCCTCTCTAAGGCCTTCACATCCTTCCTAGAGTACGGTGGATAGAGTATCCAGTTAAAGTAAAGTGAGTTGTGTGTGTGACATTCTGTGTCAGAGGCTAGTCTCTTGACCGTGCATGAGGCTCCACTTTATAACCTGGAGACCCAAGGAGCAAACGTACAAATCAATGACATGTACTTAGAAAGAAAGACTTGCATCTATACAGCACCTTTCACAACCTCCGGACGCCCCAAAGCGCTTTACAGACAATTTTGAAGTGTAGTCCTTGTTGTGATGTAGGAAAATTTACTTCAGTGAAACCTCGGTCATGCCCCAATCGTGCATTTCATTTGTCTACAATGCTGTCAGCTCTCTGAATAGCGGATCATTTACACTGTTGGCATGCAGCTGATGGAGAGGGGGAACGGCACACCGTGTCCTCCGGCACCTTGAGTATCAGCAAAGATGAGCAGAGAAGGCTAAGAGGAGATTTGGTCGAGGTGTTTAAAAATCATTGAAGGATTTAGACAGAGAGTAAATAAAGAGAGACTGTTTCCAGTGGCTGAAAGGTCGATAACCAGAGGGCACAGATTGAAGGGGATTGGCAAACGAACCAGAGGCGACAGGAGGAAAAACTCTTTTACGCAGCGAGTGGTTAGGATTTGGAATGCGCTGCCTGATAGGGCGGTGGATACAGATTCAACAGTAGCCTTCAAAAGGGAATTGGATAAATACTTGAAGGAGAAAAAATTGCAGGGATCTGGGGAAAGAGCGGGGGAGTGGGACTGACTGGATTGTTCTTCGAAAGAGCCGGCGCAGACTCGATGGGCCGAGTGGCCTCCTTCTGTGCTGCACTATTCTGTGATGAGCAGGTTGCCAACCTGAGGAACAAGTCTGTAACAGTTCATTCTACTTGGCTCATTGATTTTAATAACTAGCCATTCTTTGCAAGTCGAGCTTTATTATTGCATACAGGAGACGGTCAGGATTTTGTGGGGGGCAGATGGCGTTTGCAGCCTGGGACACAGAGGAACCCTGTAACAGGAAAATGTGATAAATAAAACGGGCAAAGCCTGGTCATGGTGGCCACCGAGACGGATGGGATTTCTAGCTTGGAGAAAAATTTCAGCAAATAGTAACGAGCTGAAAGGTGGCCATGTTATAAAGAGCGGAGAAAAGGAACTCCAGAGGAGAGTCAAGTCACCTTTTGAATTTTACGCTGGAGTTTCAAGTTGGGAACAGTTTGCTCCTTTTCAAATCGAAAAAACAAACTACTGCAAGTTGTGACGGGGCTAGCTCCGCTCTTATAATCCCCAGACCCCTTTCAAATTGAAATGAGGTTGAAAGGCTCTGGACAATGAGCTTGTAGCCGTGCATTATTGAAAAGGTTTGGCACTTTTTGCTTTTGGCGTTTATTTTAATGTTTAAATGCCTATTGGTATTTCTGCACAATTTAAAAGGGGATGGTAGCATAGTGGTAACATGAGGGCTGGACTAATGATCACGAGACATGAGTTCAAATCCCACCACGGCAGCTGGGGAATTTAAATTCACTTAATAAATAAATCTGGAATAAAAAGCTAGTTTCAGTAATGGTGACCATGAAACTACCAGATTGTCGTAAAAACCCATCTGGTTCACTAATGTCCTTTTTTAGGGAAGGAAATCTGCCGTCCTTGCCCGGTCTGGCCTATGTGACTCCAGACCCACAGCAATGTGGTTGACTCTTAACTGCCCTCTGAAATGGTCTAGTGAGTCTCCGTTGTATTCAAGAAGGCGGCTCACCACCACCTTCTCGAGGGCAATTAGGAATGGGCAATAAATGCTGGCCTTCCCGGCGGCCCCCACATCCCGTGAATGAATATATAAAAAAAAAGTGGCTTAATGCTCCCAAAACATGTTGCTAAGTGCATGTAACCTTACTGCCCTGCAGTTAATGAGTACTTTGAGCGAGTGCATTTGCTCGGGCAACGATTAATTTGCTCCGTTTATCAGTGCTTGCTTGGTAAAACAAACGTTCTGCTTGCCATTGGGAGCTCTGTTAAGAGACTCGTGCTGTGTTAACCTTGTGGCTTTTGGAGCTCAGCATTTTAAGCTGCTGCTTTCCTACAATTTTCCTTTTTTATCCATTCTCGGGATATGAGCGTCACCGGCAAGGTTGGCATTTATTGCCCATCCCTATTTGCCCTGATCGGGCGGGTGGCTCACTCAGCCACTTCCAAGGGCAGTTAAGAGTCAACCACGTTGGGTGTGGGACTGGAGTCACATGGAGGCTCAGGCCGGGTAAGGACGGCACGTTTCCCTCCCTACAGGACATTAGTGCACCTGTTGGGTTTTGTTTTTACAACAATCGGACAGCTTCATGGTCACTTTTACTGATCCTTGATGCCCTTGACTTCTTTGTGCTGGTATCTGAGTAGATTGTAACACAGCTTGTGTGGGCCAATATTAACTTCAAGGATGTGGTGCCTCATTTTTCACTTCACATTGTTTGGTTAAAAAAAACACTGATACAAAGCCTGACCTTTCTTTAATTTCTTAAATAAAAGCTCGAGCCCGCCATTCTACTTTTGTACCAATTGGAAAAGAGCTGACTTGAGAAGAGTTAACCAGACAATCGAAAAGCCCGAGGAGGCCAGGAAACAGCAGTCATAAGAACATAAGAAACCGGAGCAGGAGTCGGCCACACGGCCCCTCGAGCTTGCTCCGCCATTCAATAAGATCATGGCTGGTCTTCGACCTCAACGCCACCTTCCTGCCCGATCCCCATATTCCTCGATTCCCTTAATAGACCGAGTCATTAGTGCTTTTGGGTGTGGGCCTGTGTAGCAACACGATGGGATGCTGTTACCCTCGTTCCCCATTTGCAATGCTGGCTGCGCTTAACTAGCAAATGCTGTATGATGACCCCATCAACACACTGTGAATACCTGGCGCCGTTGCTGTCGCTGTTCTCGACGGACTTGTGTCTTTTGCCTCGGGCAGCATTTGCGTCAGAAACTGGATGCTTGAAAAGTAATTTTGGAGCGTGGAGAAGTGTGTGCCCCTCCTGCATTGCCATTTCAAAAGTCTTGGACTTAATGCAGATGTGTTTTCTCCTCCCCCCTCCACCCATCAATTCAGATCTGTTCAGACACATCTGGGGCACGTTAATGAAGGCTCCTGAGTTTCTCCACAAGCAGAGTCGACGTTTTTGTCAAGTTTTGGAGGCTGAAAGCTGGTTCATTGCCAACTTTGTCTTTTAATTACAGAAGTTAAAACAACTGCAGGACTTGTTTTCAGATCGGATCCTGCTGTGAATGCACTTTCTCCTGCTCCAACGGTGTTTTTATATATATTATTTTTTTTTAAACTTGAGTTTGGGACGGGCCCAGCCTGCCGTCTGCTTAGTGTTTGTAACCGAGCATCTATTGTTGGAATTCGTCCTCCACCCAATTGTTGGACTGAATTCATAGTCATACAGCACAGAGGGCGGCCATTCGGCCCATCGAGCCTGTAACATAGAAACATAGAAAAATAGGAGCAGGAGTCGGCCATTCGGCCCATCGAGCCTGCTCCGCCATTCAATATGATCATGGCTGATCCTCTATCTCAATACCATATTCCCGCGCTCTCTCTCCCCATACCCCTTGGTGCCTTTTGTGTCTAGAAATATATCTATCTCCTGCTTAAATATATTCAGTGACTTGGCCTCCACAGCCTTCTGTGGTAGAGAATTCCACAGGTTCACCACCCACTGAGTGAAGACATTTCTCCTCATCGCAGTCCTAAATGTCCTACCCCGTATCCTGAGACTGTGACCCCTCGTTCCAGCGCACTCTGGCTGGCCTCGCACGTTCTACCCTACGTAATCTTAAGGTCATCCAAAACTTGGCTGCCCGTGTCCTAACTCGCACCAAGTCTCGTTCACCCATCACCCCTGTGCTCGCTGGCCTACATTTGGCTCCCGGTTAAGCAACGCCTCAATTTCAAAATTCTCATCCTTGTTTTCAAATCCCTCCATGGCCTCGTCCCTCCCTATCTCTGTAATCTCCTCCAGCCCCACAACCCCCCAGAGATATCTGCGCTCCTCTAATTCTGCTCTCATGAGCGTCCCTGATTATAATCGCTCAACCATTGGTAACCGTGCCTTCAGCTGCTTAGGTCCTAAGCTCTGCAATTCCCTCCCTAAACCCCTCTACCTCTCTTTCCTCCTTTTAAGACGCTCCTTAAAACCGACCTCTTTGACCAAGCTTTTGGTCACCTGCCCTAATTTCTCCTTATGTGGCTCGGTGTCGAATTTTTTGTCTTCTAACACTCCTGTGAAGCGCCTTTGGATGTGTTGTTGTAGTGGTCCTTCCTTGCCCCCAGCCCCACTTTCCCTGCCAATTAAGAGCCTCTGTGTGGTGCTGAGGCTCAAGACCCTTGCCCCTGGATGGTGGTTGGCCAGAGTGAAGACTGGCTGGATTTCAAGCCGCCACTGGGACTTTTACCGAAATACAGTCGCAATCCACGGCACGGGGGGTTCACGCATTGTATCTGAACACTCCACGAGCTTCCGCCTTTTGATTCACGTTATCGGCTCCGATTTTCAGTTTATTTTCTTGCAGCTGTTCCGGCTTGCCACCAGGGGTCCTTTACAAACCATACTTTGTATCACAAACTGGGAGAACTCGTCCTGGTCGGAGCGCGGTGGAGAAATCCGGCAAAACCGATCTCCAGATCCCGTTATCTGACCAGGGCGAGTTCTCCAGCAGCGAAAACGTTTACACGCAGCACCACAAAAATATTTAGTCCCGTAGATTAGCTTCCGTCTGCTTGTTGTGCTCTGTTTTTTCTGTTTGGATTTTCTCCCTCCTCTCCGGGCTGGGGTCCAGTCCCGCGGGCAGCGTGCGCAGCTCAGCACCTCGCTCGAGTGGCCACTCGTCGTGTGTGAGCCTGGGCCGTGTGCGTCAGCAGGCTAATCTATCGTGAGGGGAATCACAGCGCTGTCTGATACGCCCCTGTGCATTTCGTTTTCGGCAAATGTCGCTGGAAAGTGAATAGGAACCCTGCTGGATTATTTTCTTTGAGCTCCTAAGCTGGTCTGCGTGGCTCCGCTCCTCACCGAACTTTGCCTTTTACTGTTTCTTCTTCCTCGTTCCGAAACCGTAGTTCCCTGCGATGAAGATTTGAAATTGGCCAGTGCCCCTGGTTCCTGTCCCAGTGTCAGTTTGCAGCAGGTCATTTTTCTTTTTATTCATTCACTGGATGTGGGCGTCGCTGGCAAGGCCGGCATTTTATTGCCCATCCCTAACTGCCCTCGAAGGTGGTGGTGAGCCGCCTTCTAGATAACTGAGTGGCTTTGCTAGGCCATTTCAGAGGGCAGTTAAGAGTCAACCACCATCGCTGTGGGTCTGGAGTCACATATAGGCCAGACCGGGTAAGGACGGCAGATTTCCTTCCCTGAAGGACACTAGTGAACCAGATGGGTTTATATGATGATCCGGTAGTTTCGTGATCACCATTACTGATGCTAGCTTTTTATTCCAGATTTTTATTTAATTAACTAAGTTTGAATTCTTCAGCTGCCAGTAAAGAAAGAAAAGAAAGACTTGCAGTTATATAGCGCCTTTCACGACCACCGGATGTCTCAAAGCGATTTACAGCCAATCAAGTACTTTTTGAAGTGTAGTCACTGTTGTAATGTAGGAAACGCAGCAGCCAATTTGCACACAGCAAGCTCCCACAAACAGCAATGTGATAATGACCAGATAATCTGTTTTAGTGATGTTGGTTGAGAGATAAATATTGGACACCGGGGAGAACTCCCCCGCTCTTCTGCAAAACAGTGCCATGGGATCTTTTACGTCCACCCGCCGGGGCGGACGATGCTATCATTTAGACGGCTAACAAGAAAGGTCTTTGCACAACAGCCCTCATTAACCCATGGTACGTTTCGGCAAGAGGATCCAGGAGGTTAAAATTGCTAATGCATTAACTTCCATCGACTAGTTTTCTTTATTTCACAGAGGCGACCTGATTAATGAGTTGGATTGGGGATGGGGGGTGGGGTGCAGACGTGCATGGTGAAAGAGACAGTTACAGGATGACCAGCCCAAGCCACTCGTCATAAACCCACACGGAAATCTAGTCCCCGTTCAATATTTGTACCTTTTTTATTATTTTCATTTTGTTCTACGAATGTGTGGTATAAA
Source organism: Somniosus microcephalus (assembly GCF_052327205.1). Lineage (NCBI taxonomy): Eukaryota > Metazoa > Chordata > Chondrichthyes > Squaliformes > Somniosidae > Somniosus > Somniosus microcephalus. The sequence continues at coordinate 75,309,565 of NC_141006.1, forward strand.
CCGCATAAATGCTGTGGAGATGGGAGAGTGTGATTTGCACCCCACTCATGGTGTTGACTAAAACTCACTTGCAGCCCTCGTGTGATTTTTAAAACCTTATTCCAGGGATGCTGCAGTGGTGAACTTGGAAGTTTTCACTTGAGGTGTGAGCACTGAAGTCAATGAGATTTATTACTAAGATTCTGGGACATCTCCGCCCTCTTCAAATTTTGACAATGGTGCACTTCCCAATATTTTGGAGGTGACGTTTTATACACGTAAATATTCTACGCTGTTTCTAATGCTTCATATTGCTTGGGTCAGTGTTAAATTAGGAAAATATACCCTACAGGGAATGGCAGAAGACAATTAATTATGAATCGAGTAGGATGTGGTGATGTGTTATTGTAGCAAAATTGTGTACTTAAAAAATCTCAAGTGGTTTGGAGTCAACAGTTCTTGCCCAATGCCCTGGTTCTTTTGATTACCTCTCACTTGGGAACTTCAGTTCTCTGTTCCTGTAACATCTGTTTTTTATCCAAGTGTTATTTTTGTCTGTTAGTGCGGCAATCCTTGCCTGAGTTAGAAGAGCCCCGATTTTTAACGTGACCTCAATGCAACGTTAAATCGAGCGGGGTGTGACGCGGGTATCTGACCCGTTCCTTCTCGGTGGGTTAGGTTAAAATTGGGCGTTGAGCACCTAGTGTAGGCTCGCGCTCCTGTGTAGTCCTCGGGGAGTGTCGCATTATCAGATTAAATTTTAAACTGAACAATGAATGTTGAAAGATCCCGTAGCACTGTTCAAAAGAAGAGCAGGGACTCTGTGGATGAGGAGGAGTGGGTTTAATGGAGTGGGGTCAATGGACCAGCCTCTCTCTCCCCTTTTATTAATGTGTGTTCATAATATAGTTACATTATTCCCTCAGCCAGCAGACTGAGACTAACCGGAGAGGGTAGAGAGGAGATTTACGAGTGTGTTGCCAGGACTGGAGAATTTGAGCGATGAGGAAAGATTGGATAGGCTGGGGCTGTTTTCTTTGGAACAGAGGAGGCTGAGGGGAGATTTAATTAAGATGTATAAAATTATGAGGGGCCAAGATAGAGTGGATAGGAAGGACCTATTTCCCTCAGCAGAGAGGTCAATATCCAGGGGCAGAGATTTAAAGTAATTGGTCAGAGGATTAGAGGGGAGTTGAGGAGAATTTTTTTCACCCAGAGGATGGTGGGGGTCTGGAACTCACTGCCTGAAAGGGTGGTAGAGGCAGAAACTCTCATCGCATTTAAAAAGTACTTTGATGTGCACTTGAAGTGCTGTAACCTACAGGGCTACAGACCGAGAGCTGGAAAGTGGGATCAGGCTGGAGAGCTCTCTTTCGGCCGGCACGGAGACGATGGGCCGAATGGCCTCCTGTGCTGTAAATTTCTCTGATTCTACGATTCTAACCAGGCATTCACCTTATTGCTGTTTGTAGATACAAAATAGCTGCCATGTTTGTCCAAATAAGCCAGTACTTCCAAGTAATTAACTGTATATGTTGGAAGAATTGGATCAGGATTTTCCATTCATGCCCAAGCTATTAATGTACGATGCTATTTTAGCCTGGGCGTTGACTTACATAAATCCACTTACTTAAATAATAATGTAACTTTACTGATGATTATTCATTTCAGGCACAATTGCATCAGCCACAAGAGCAGAAAGAATAAACCCACCTTGTTTGTCTTTCAATAACCTAGACACAAACACACACTCAGTGGACAGCACTCTCGCCTCTGAGTCAGAAGGTTGTGGGTTCAAGTCCCACTCCAGAGATTTATGCGCAAAAATCTAGGCTGGCAGTGCTGAGGGAGTGCTGCACTGTCGGAGGTGCCGTCTTTCAGCTGAGGCATTAAACAGAGGCCCCGTCTGCGCGCTCAGGTGGGTGTAAAAGATCCCACGGCACTATTTCAAAGAAGAGCAGGGGAGTTATCCCCGGTGTCCTGGGGCCAATATTTATCCCTCAATCAACATCACAGGTTATCTGGTCATTATCACATTGCTGTTTGTGGGAGCTTGCTGTGCACAAATTAACTTCCGCGTTTCCTACATTACAACAGAGACTACACTTCAAAAAGTACTTCATTGGTTGTAAAGTGCTCTGAGATGTCCAGGGGCTGTGAAAGGTGCGATATAACTGCAAGTCTTTCTATTCAATACCATATCAAAGAAAATAAGTCCCTTTGTCCTTCATTGAGATCGATAGAGATGTCCTGGGAAAAACCTCAGCCATCATGTTCACTTTATCTACATTTGCAACGATGCAGTTTGAAATGATCAAGCCTCAGACCAGAGCTACTGCAACTCTCTGTTACAGGAAACTTTCGATTTACCGGCACCTAAATAACCGGAAATCTCGGTTAACCGGCAAAATTCAGGAGTAGGTTCAGGTAAGTTTTATTACTTGCCTTCCTCCATCTGTTGCTGTGCAAGGGTGTGGCTGCAGCTGTTGCTAAGTTACAGAGACGCTTGGAACTTGTGGCCATTGTTCTGAACCTGTTGATAAGCAACAGGGTTTGTTGCTTTATACGGAGCTCTCGGCTCTATCTTTTACTATAGCTTTCGGTTATCCGGAATTTTTGATGAACCGGCACCTCGTCGGTCCCGTCCGTGCCGGATTTTTAAAAAAATTCCTGTAATTTTTGATACAGTTGCACTATCATTGAATTAATCTGACCCTCCCATTCAACCTTCTCCTCCGTGAAGTTTTGAGAGGCTTTGGAGAGAAGTGCTGAGGTGATGTAATAAATGCAAGTTCTTCTCCTTCATTTCTCCTACCCGTTTCCCTAGCTTGCTATCTCCCTGATCAAAGCTGTTTTTCGTCAAGTTGCAGCACTGGTCTCCTCCCCAGAGAGGGTTAACAACTGTCAAAACGAACGGCCATTAGCGGGGTCGGTGGCCATGTACTCCTTTTTTGTTCCCTGGTGGACGCAGTAACTGAAAGGTGCTTCCTTAAGCCAGACTGTATCTTGCCCCTTGGCAAAAGGTGCAGCAACAGCTGCTTCCCCCTGACGACAGAGGCGAGCGTACGGCAGCCGTTCTCCCTCTCTGCACTTTTGAACTGTGCAGCAAGCTCTCTGAAGGTTTCCTGTGGCTGTTGCAGGGTTAAGCTTGTCCGCGTACCTATTTTTATCCGCACTGCACCACCCTGTGGCGTGTTGTGTCTGTTGAGAGGATGCTTGCTGACGGCTGGGAAGTTTTATATCTTTAAAAAAAAGTTTTAGAAAAGAAAAGTGAACTTCAGAAAAATTTACAATTAAAAGGAACTTGCATTTCTATAGCACCTTTCACGACATCATGACATCCCAAAGTGCTTTACAGCCAATGAAGTACTTTTTGAAGAGTAGTCACTGTTGTAATGTAGGAAACGCGGCAGCCAATTTGCGTACAGCAAGCTCCCACAAACAGCAATGCGATAATGACCAGATAATCTGTTTCAGTGATATTGAATGAGAGAGAAATATTGGCCCCAGGACACCAGGGATAACTCCCCCGCTCTTCCTCGAAATAGTGCCATGGGATCTTTGATGAGATAACAGAGAGGGTTTATGAGGGTAATGCAGTTGACGTGGTGTACATGGATTTCCAAAAGGTGTTTGACCAAGTGCCACATAATAGGCTTGCCAGCAAAGTTGAAGCCCATGGAATAAAAGGGACAGTGGCAGCATGGATACAGAATTGGCTAAGTGACAGGAAACAGAGAGTAGTGGTGAACAGTTTTTCAGACTGGAGGAAGGTACACAGTGGTGTTCCCCAGGGGTCGGTTCTAGGACCACTGCTTTTCTTGATGTATATCAATGACTTGGACGTGGGTGTACAGGGCACAATTTCAAAACTTGCAGATGGCACAAAACTTGAAGTATAGTGAACAGTGAGGAGGAGAGTGATAGACTTCAGGAAGGCTGGTGAAATGGGTGGACACGTGGCAGATTAAATTTAACACAGAAAAGTGTGAGGTGATGCATTTTGGTAGAAAGAATGAGGAGGGGACATATAAACAAAAGAGTACAATCCTGAATTGAGTGCATGATGCGCTATCAATTACTCATAAAAGACTGAGAGTTAGAAGAGTAACTAAAGGCTTTTATTAACAACAGAATGGAGGTCTGCCTCGAGTGGTCGACCGGTCCAGGATACCAAGGGCTGGGGAGCAGTCACCTTTATACTAGGACCTGTGGGAGGAGTCAGCCGAGGCATGTCCAGGCATGTACACAGTGGAATACAAACAGGAATACAAACAGTGGTTTACCACAGTGCACAAACAGAGAGACCTGGGGTATGTGTGCACAAATCATTGAAGGTGGCGGGGCAGGTTGAGAAATCAACTAAAAAAACTTACGGGCTCCTGGGCTTCATAAATAAGAGGTATAGAGTACAAAAGTGCGGACATTATGATGAACCTGTATAAAACACTGGTTCAGCCCCAACTGGAGTATTGTGTCCAATTCTGGGCACCACACTTTAGGAAGGATGTGAAGGCCTTCGAGAGGGTGCAGAAAATATTTACGAGAATGATTCCAGAAATGAGGGACTTCAGTTAAATTGATAGACTGGAGAAGCTGGGGTTGGTCTCCTTGGAGCAGAGAAGGTTAAGGGGAGATTTGATCGAGGTGTTCAAAATCATGAGAGGTCTAGACAGAGTAGATAGAGAGAAACTTCCCATTGGCGGAAGGGTCGAGAACCAGAGGACACAGATTTAAGGTGATTGGCAAAAGAACTGAAGGTGATGCAAGAAAATACTTTTTTACACCGCGAGTGGTTATGATCTGGAATGCGCTGCCTGAAAGGGTGGTGGAGGCAGACTCAATCGTGGCTTTCAAAAGGGAATTGGATAAGTATCTGAAGGAAAGAAATTTGCAGGGCTGTGGGTAAAAGGCGGGGGAGTGGGACTAGCTGAAGTGTTCTTGCAGAGAGCCGGCACGGGCTCAACGGGCCGAATGGCCGCCTTCCGTGCTGTAACCATTCTATGATTCCAGTGAGCCAGATCCGGTAGTTTCATGGTCAGCATTACTGATAATAGCTTTTTTTAATTCCAGATTTATTTAATTAACTGAATTAAAATTCCACAGCTGCCGTAGTGGGATTTAAACTCGCGTCTCTCAATCGTTGGCTTAGGCCTCTGGAGTACTCGTCCAGTAACATAACCATTGTGCTACTTCCCTTTAGCTGCCTGGTTTCCCGAGACCCGGGAAACTCAGCCGGCCAGGGTTAAACCTGGAAGACAGATAAAATCTGAGGCACGCAGCCCCATTATAACATTTAAATGCCCAGCCTGCCTCCTGCAAGTGGGTTGGTTAATGAACTCTTTTTAACAGCAGAAGACATCTGTCTACAATGATTTTAAAAATCCAATAGCCATTAACATTAAAAGTACCCTATAGCGAGAAGCCACATCGTAACGTGGCTGACCAACCTCTCATTGTCTAACGAGGCAGGTGGGAAGATTGCAGTGCAGCCAATGAGCTGTACAGATGAGGAAGCCTGATTAAGCTCATGCATCCGTAGAAACTCGTGGTCCACTCACTGCCTCTTGAATGACCCCGAGTTTATGCCGACACGACCTGACCCAGAAGGCTGTTCCAGATGTTAATCCATCCGTGTTAGAAGAAGCGTTTACAGACATCCTGATGGCTTGGTGGTGGGTACTGAACGTTAGCCAGCAGACTCGGGTAATTACAGTGTTGGAGCAGGTAACGCTTCTTGTCTTGCTCCGCACGATGACATGGCGAGGTGGAATTGAAATCCTTCCGATCAATTGAAATCGTTGCTCCTTGCCTTGTTAAATTGCTCTTCTCATTAAACAGATTATAAATTATTAAATGTGTAAATGCATTGAGAATTGAGAAGGTCCTTTTAGATATTCACAAATATGTGCATATATTTATTTTAAATAAAAATCTGCATTAAATTATTCATGAGTAAAATCAAATTAGTTTGCAGGTTTATGAATGGGACGAATAGATTAAGCAATTGGTTTCTGATTTACTGGGCACGTCTCCAAATTAACTAACTTGAATTATTTAACGGCGACACATCAAGCACTAATGGAGCCTTTTAGGCACTGGCAGCCTTTTCACAGGCTGTCTGTAGTGGAGCTCCAGCACGGAGGCACGCAAAGCACTGCATCCAAAAATTGAGATTTTTGCGGCCTGAGATTTGATGAGCGCGGGAGCTTGGGTCCTGCACTGTGTGCAGCTTTTGGCTGGATTTGAGACACTGGGCTGGATTTTCATTGAGGAGGCGGGTAGGAGGCAGGACTACAACTTTCGGGGTTGTAGTCCCGCCTCCATCGAGTTGTGGCCAACCCACACGATTTAGACTTGATTGACCTTGTTGAGCCTGCTCAGCAGGCCAATTAAGGGCCACCCGGCAACCGGTGACGTCACAGATTGACATTTCATCTGTCAAGAGCTTTTGACAAATGAAATATCAGCGTTTCACAGCTGTTTGAAGCTGTCAAACACTGACAATCTGTACTCCAAGTTAATTCCTTCCTCTCGGGATGATTTAGAGATCTCTCCAGAACAGAAAGCTGAATGCTGCAATTTTTGACAGATCGCGGCCATTCTGCTTTCTGTGCCGGTGAGATGAGGGACTCCCGAGACCTGAAGGAAGGAAGGAAGGCTGTAAAGGTAAGTAAAACTTCTTTAAACACTTTAAACACACCTATCTTTGCACTCATGCACCCATCACTCACATGAACACCGGACATCTCAAGCCCTCCAAGCCCCTCAGCCCGACGGCCCGCCTCGCTAACTTGGCGTGGTTTGGAGCTGTCGGGAATCCCACACTTCAAGAATGAAAATAGGGATTAGGCTAAAAACTGCCTGTTAACGACCTGTTAACAGGCAGTTAATTGGCTCTAATCCCTTTCCCACCTTGGGGAGGCGGGTCCCAGTGCGGGTCGGGTACCCGCCTCCTTTGAAGGCGGGATGGGTTCGTGCCCCCCGATTTCAAGATTTTAACCCCCACACGCCTCCATGGCTCAATGAAAATCTTGCCCACTGTGTCAGCCCTGGACCTACATGTTTGATTTTTTTTTTTATTTATTCATTCACGGGCTGTGGGCATCGCTGGCAAGGCCGGCATTTATTGCCCATCCCTAATTGCCCTTGAGCAGGTAGTGGTGAGCCACTGAGTGACTTGCCGGGCCACTTCAGAGGGCAGTTAAGAGTCAACCACATTGCTGTGGGTCTGGAGTCACATATAGGCCAGACCGGGTAAGGACGGCAGGTTTCCTTCCCTAAAGGATATTAGTGAACCAGATGGGTTTTTACGACAATCCATTAGTTTCATGGTCATCATTACTGATACTAGCTTATTATTCCAGATTTTATTTAAATTTAATTAACTGAATTTAAATTCCCCAGCTGCCGTGGTGGGATTTGAACTTGCATATCCCTGGATCATTAGTCCAGGCCTCTAGACTTATTAGTCCAGTAACATAACCACTATGCTACCGTAGTGTGGAGCACAGTGCAAGTGCACCTCGCCTCCCTCGGAGTCATAGTGAACGAACTGTGAGCTTGTAAAGGAGGTAAAGTGAAGAAAATGATTCCCATACTTAGGAACAGGAGGCGGCCATTCAGCCCCTCTAGCCTGTTCCACCATTCAATTAGACCGTGGCTGATCTGAATTGGATCCTCTCGGACTCTGAGCCTCCCGACTGGCGAAGCCCTTAATGTTGGGCCATCTTCCTCTGAGGACTGAAAGAGGTCACTGGGAACGGGGATGACCAAAGTGGGGATAGAATGCCAAACAATCCAAATGAATTCTGTCGTTAACATCACTACAGGGAGCTTATGGGCAACCCTGAACTGCGTCCGCTCAAACCGCGTTGGCCGATGCGGATACTTGGTGCCCAAACGGAGAATTAAAAACTTACCCGTGCGTGACTGTGAGCACCCGGAACAGACCATGGAACATATAAAAAGAAAGACTTGCATTTATATAGTGCCTTTCATGACCACCGGACGTCCCAAAATGCTTTACAGCCAACGAAGTACTTTTTGAAGTGTAGTCACTGTTGTAATGTAGGAAACGCAGCAACCAATCTGTGCACAGCAAGCGCCCATAAACAGCAATGTGATAATGACCAGATAATCTGTTTTTATTGATGTTGGTTGAGGGATAAATATTGGCCAGGACACCGGGGATAACTCCCCCGCTCCTCTTCGAAATAGGGCCGTGGGATCTTTTACGTCCACCCGAGAGAGCAGACGGGGCCTTGGTTTAACGTCTCATCCGAAAGACAGCACCTCCGACAGTGCAGCACTGCCCTTGGAGTGTCAGCCTGGATTTTTTGTGCTCCAGTCTCTGGAGTGGGACTTGAACCCCCAACCTTCTGACTCGGAGGCGAGCCTGCTACCCACAATTCAATGCCCGATTCCTAACTACAGAGGAGGCATCACAGCGACACACTCCGCTACTCCTGACTCAATCATCTGGCTTAATCACCTCGATGTATAATTAGTAAAATTCTACATCTACATCAGCCACACAAAGTACAGGAAACTTTGGTTTATCCGGAGGTTGCATGTCCGGAAACCTCGATCTACCGGCAGAAATCAGGAGCCGTTTTGTTAGGTTTTTTTTCTTCTCGTGGCTTTATTTTCAACAGTCGGGCTCTGGAAAGTCTCTCTGAAGCTGTTGCTAAGCTACAGAGACGCTTCCAAGGTACGGGCCGACTGTTTACAAGCTGTTGCTAAGCAACAGTGTTTGTTGTCAGATACAGAGATGAAAACCTCCGTATGCTTCAACATTAACTTTGTATGTCTGGCAGTTTTGATAGATCGGCAACAGCTCGGTGCCGGATATAACAAAGTTTCCTGTAGGATGGAGGAATTTCCGGGGTACTTTATAGTCTAGTGCTTTTTGGGAATGTATTTCATGGATTTTGCTATTTGTAGACAATAATGTGGCTGCAGCGAGTTTGATTTTCAGTCACTTAACTTTACAACTAGATGTTCTGGGCCCTATAACTGCTGACGTTGATCACAGCACCAGACTTTGCCAAGTTTGTCTATATTGTTTGTGGATTTTTTGATTTTTGGTTCCTGTATTTGGAAAGAAACTGAACGTTCTTTTTATCACGACATTCACTGGTTCTAAAGCGGGAGCTCGGCGCATGTTAGCAACACCGTGAGGAGCCTGATGCAAAAGGGCAATAGAATTGTTCATATCACTCAGTATTTACCTGGTTGACATGACTGTGTTTATGCCTTGACAGCAGGGAGGAATTCAGTTTGTTGATCTGTGTGTCTGCCGTGCTGTAAAGGTAATAAAATAAGTGGCGGATGCAGTGACTGTAAAGTGACCAGAGACCGACTGCTGGATATAACTTTCCAGGTTCTTGACGGAATCATCTTCTTAGGCAGTCCCTCGGAACCGAGGATGACTTGCTTCCACATTAAGAATGAGTTCTCAGGTGACTGATGAGTCCAATGCAGGACCTACAGTCTCTGTCACAGGTGGGGCAGACAGTGGTTGAAGGGGCGGGTGGGTGGGGTGCTTAGGTTGACATGTGCTTCTTGCGTTGCCTGCGCTTGGCTTCCGCTTGCTCCCGGCGAAGAGACTCGAGGTGTTCGGTGCCTTCCCAGATGCTTCTCCTCCACTTTGTGCGGTCTTGGGCCAGGGATTCCCAGGTGTTGGTGGGGCTGTTACACTTTTTCAAGGAGGCTTTGAGGATGTTCTTGAAGCGTTTCCTCTGCCCACCTGGGGCTCTCTTGCTGTGCCGGAGCTCCGAGTAGAGCGCTTGTTTTGGGAGTCTCGTATCAGACATGCAGACAATGTGACCCGTCCATTGGAGCTGATCGAGCGTGGTCAAAGCTTCGATGCTGGGGATGTTGGCCTGAGCAAGAACACTGACGTTGGTGCGCCTATCCTGCCAATGGATTTGCAGGATCTTGCAGAGGCAGCGTTGGTGGTACCTCTCCAGTGCTTTGAGGTGCCTGCTGTACATGGTCCATGTCTCTGAGGCATACAGCAGGGCAGGTATCACTGCTGCCCTGTAGACCATGAGCTTAGTGCCGGGTTTGAGGTCCTGGTCTTCAAACACTCTCTTCCTCAGGTGACCGAAGGCTGCACTGGCTCACTGAAGGCGGTGTTGGACTTCGTCGTTGACATCTGCCCTTGTTGACAGTAGGCTCCCGAGGTATGGAAAGTGGTCCACGTTGTCCAAGGCCTTGTTGTGGATTTTGATAATCTGGGGGCAGTACTGTGTGGCGGGGGCAGGTTGGTAGAGGACCTTTGTCTTACAGATGTTTAGTGTAAGGCCCGTGCTCTCGTACGCTTCGGTGAAGGTGTTGACGTTGGTTTGGAGTTCAACCTTCGAGTGAGTGCAGATGCAAGCGTCGTCTGCACGCTGTAATTCGACGACAGAAGATAGGATGACCTTGGATCTGGACTGGAGGCGACGGAGGTTGAACAGTTTCCCGTTTGTTCTGTAAATTAGCTCCACTCCAGTGGGGAGCTTACTGAGGGTGAGATGGAGCATTGCAGCAAGGAAGATTGAGATGAGCGTTGGTGCGATGACACAGCCTTGCTTGACCCCGGTTCATACATGAATTGGGTCTGTGGTGGAACCGTTGGTCAGGATCATGGCTTGCATGTCGTCGTGAAGCAGGCGGAGGATAGTGACAAACTTTTTTGTGGGCAGCCGAATTTGAGGAGGACACTCCATAATCCCTCACGGTTGGCGGTGTCGAAGGCTTTTGTGAGATCAAAGAAGGCCATGTACAGCGGTTGGTGCTGTTCCCTGCATTTCTCTTGTAATTGACGAATACTGCAGGAAAGACTTGCGGGCAACGTTCCCTGTACGCTGCACTTTGTTCTGCGCAGCTCGTTTCTTTTAATGCGCGGTCCGTTTAAATTTCTGCGCATGCGCGGTGTTTACAGTGTAAAAGTCATTGAGAGGCCTGCGCGGGACCTTTCCAATTACCACACGGCCGCGTGCACCTTAGCGGGAACATTGCTTGCAGGACTCATGTTGTTATACAATATAAAAATCTTGCGTAGGATAATGCGCTTCCTGCCGACACACCTGGAACTTCTGTTGTCACAATTTTTGATGCTATTCTGTCAGTATTGATCTTTGTAAATTGCTATGTCATAATTTCATTCCGTTTTGCTCAGTCATCTGTCATGCTGTAGTTTCGGAGGTTGCGCTCCCAACTCAGTCGCCATCTTGTACATTAAAAAAATATATTCATCAACTGGCCACGGGCAAATTACTAGTGAGGTATGAAATGTCAAGGTACCTCCATTAATAATGGAACAGCCACCCCATTATCACATGGCTACTGTCACTTCTCCAGTTCCTGTACTAGATTTTCAGTGTCCTAAAATAACATAACGTGCTGTATCCCCTGTCGAGAAATGAGTCGCGATAAGTTAGAGTACAGGAAACTCTTTTTTTTTTATCCAGCACCGACTGGACTGGCGTGGTGCCGGTTGATCAAAATGTCCGAATTACAGAGAGGTATACTTACCAAGGTATGAGAGCCCCGTACACGGCCACAGGTGCAGGAGCCCCTGATACACAGCACTTGTGCAGGAGTCCCAGTTACACGGCCACAGGTGCAGGAACCCCGGTTACACGGCTACAGATCCAGGAACCCCGGTTACGCGGCCACTAATCTATAGTAAAACTTACCTGAACCTACTCCTGAATTTTGCTGGTTAAGAGAGTTTCCTGTAGTACACCGTCTTACTAGTATACGACCCTCCCAGGGGCGGTATCATTAAACTTAGAATGCTACTAAAATTGGAACTGTGGGAGCTTCTCTTGTCGTGTTTTTTCAATAGAGATAGAAACTGCTGCAGATCCTCGACACGGTGTAGTTTTTATAAATTGGGGCAAGTGTTGCCGTTGCAGCTATGAGTGGGGTTTCCAGTACTCATTATTAACGTAGTTTGTGTTCATGTCCAACATGCTGCAGGTGAATCCTGCTCTTCAGATTGGATCTGTTGGGTGTTGTCGCCTTGAGGTTCATCCAAATTTACAAATGTTCAAAAAAACAATTATGGAGGATTGTGCATGTCCGACGGCACACACCAGACACGTAGCTCAGTTAGTGTACAGCTCTTACAACACTTGTATATTTATATTCATCTTCCGATTAGGCACTTTACAGCCTTCCGGACTCGATATCGAGTTCAACAATTTCAGATCATAACCTCGGCCCCTATTACATTTTTACATATATTTTTTATCCACACCTTTGTTTTGTGCCCTTCCCCCTTTTTTTTTCTCTCTCCCACATGGCAGCTGTCTCCCATTCTGCCAGCACATTTCACACCTAATCTAGAGCCGTCTTTTGCCTCCACTAGTCCTATCACCATCTCGTCTGGTTTTGAATACCTCTTAATGTCTCTTCACTTCTCTTTTGTTCTCTCCCAGCCTGGCCTTTCAATCTATTTCATTTCTTGTGCTTTTTCAGTCCTGACGAAGGGTTTCGACCCGAAACATTGACTCTGTTTCTCTCTCCACGGATGTTGCCTGGCCTGCTGAGTTTTTCCAGCATTTTCTGTTGTTATTTTGTATATTTATAACTGGTTCTGGACAGAGCCCTGCTCAAATGGAGTCTCTCAACCTCCTTGCACTGCCCTTACCCGACCTCTCTCGCTGTTACACAAGGTGAGGGACCTACAATTCCCATTGGCAATGGAGGGAATCTTGCGCTGCAATTCAAGATTGTGGCGATCAGTAACAACACACGAAAATGTGGGTCCCCGCTGCCAAATTTCTGGAGGTTGGATCATCTTGTATTGGCGTATTGTCGCTCGACAGCACTATCAATGGAGAGAGGACCATGTTTCTGCTGTCAGGAGCACGCCCATCAATATGAATCAGCCTTAATCTTTTCTTTAACCTCTTGTGTTCATTGCTACCTGGAATGACTGCAGACCTTGGTCTGATCATTGTAGTGTTTATAGGAGCACAAGAACAGGAGTAGGCCTATCATCCTAATATAGAGGTTAGGGAGGGCATCACGAGGGAAATTAGAGAAGCGTGCAATAAGAGCACAGCTGTCATCATAGGTGACTTTAACTTACATATAGATTGGACTAGCCTAATCAGTAAAAATAATGAGGAGGAGGAATTCCTTGAGTGTTTGAGGGATGGTTATCTGGATCAATATGTCGAGGAACCAACTCGGGAACAGGCTATATTGGACTGGGTACTGTGCAATGAGAAGGGACTAATCAGTAATCTTGTTGTACGGGGACCCTTGGGTCAGAGCGATCATAACATGATCGATTTCTCACTCGAAATGGAGAGCGAAGAAATTGACTCAGAGACTAAGGTCCTGAATTTAAACAAGGGGAATTATGATGCCATGAGACGGGAACTGAGTAGGTCTGATTGGACAACGTTCCTGGGAGGACTGGAGGTAGATAAACAATGGCAAACATTTAAAGATAGAATGACAAAATTGCAAAAATTGTTTATACCAATCTGGCATAAAAGGAAATCTAAAAAGGTGACTCAACCGTGGATAACAGGGGAAATTAGAGACAGCATAAAATCCAAAGATAGGGCGTATAAAATAGCCAAAAAAAGCGCCAGAGCGGAAGATTGGGAACAGTTTAAGATAGAGCAAAGGAGGGCAAAGGGCATAATCAAGAGGGGCAAAATAGCTTACGAAAACAAGCTGGCGGAAAATATAAAAACTAACTCCAAAAGCTTTTATAAGTATATCAAAAGGAAAAGACTGGTGAAAACCAAAGTTGGTCCATTGCAGTCAGATACGGGGGAATATATAATGGGAAATAAGGAAATGGCAGATCAACTAAATGCATACTTTGGGTCAGTCTTTACGAAGGAAGACACAAAAAACCTCCCTGGGATATCGGGAAAAATAGGGACATTGGCAAAGGAGGAACTGACGCAAATCAATATCTCTAAGGATATGGTGTTAAGGAAGCTAAAGGGATTGAAGGTGGACAAATCCCCAGGGCCTGATAACATGCATCCTAGGGTACTGAAGGAGGTGGCCCTAGAGATAGCGGATGCACTAAGGATGATTTTTCAGAATTCATTAGACTCGGGAACAGTGCCGATGGATTGGAGGGTAGCTAACGTTACCCCACTATTCAAAAAGGGGGGTAGGGAAAAAGCAGGTAATTACAGACCTGTAAGCCTTACATCAGTTGTGGGCAAAATGCTGGAGTCCATCATTAAGGATGAAATAGCGGAGCACTTAGCAAATGGGGACAGGATAGGACAGAGTCAACATGGATTTACAAAGGGTAAATCGTGCTTGACTAATCTATTGGAATTTTTTGAGGGAGTAACTGGTAGAATAGATGGGGGAGAGCCAGTAGATGTGGTGTACCTGGACTTCCAAAAGGCCTTCGATAAGGTCCCACATAAAAGATTAGCATGGAAAATTGAGGCTCATGGGATAAAGGGGAAAGTTTTGGCGTGGATAGGGAACTGGCTGTCAGATAGAAAACAGAGAGTTGGAATAAACGGCTCATTTTCTGAATGGCAGGCAGTAACAAGTGGGGTACCACAGGGATCTGTCCTGGGCCCCCAGCTGTTCACAATTTACATTAATGACCTGGATCAGGGAGTCGGATGCAGCATTTCCAAATTTGCAGACGACACTAAACTAGGAGGGGGGGTGGGCTCAGAGGAAGAGACCAGGAAGCTCCAGAGCGATTTGGACAGACTGGGCGATTGGGCGGATAAATGGCAGATGCACTATAATGTGGACAAGTGCGAAGTTATCCACCTTGGGTGCAGGAACGGGAGGGCAAATTATTATTTAAATGGCAATAGATTGGGAGAGGGGGAAGTACAGAGAGACCTGGGTGTTCTTGTACACCAGTCACTGAAGGCGAGCATGCAGGTGCAACAGGCGGTCAAGAAGGCAAACGGTATGCTGGCCTTCATAGCAAAAGGGTTAGAATACAGGAACAGGGATACCTTGCTGCAGCTGTACAGGGCACTGGTGAGACCACACCTCGAGTACTGTGTACAGTTTTGGTCGCCTCATCTGAGGAAGGATGTTCTTGCCATGGAGGGGGTGCAGCGGCGATTCATCAGGCTGATACCAGGAATGGCGGGAATGACCTATGAGGAGAGACTATGTAGTTTAGGGATGTACACACTGGAGTTTAGAAGATTGAGAGGGGACCTCATAGAAGTGTATAAAATTCTGACAGGTCTAGACAGACTGGATGCAGAAGGAATGTTTCCCTTGGCGGGTGAGAACAGAACTAGAGGACATAATTTAAGGATAAGGGCTAAACCATTTAGGACAGAGATGAGGGGGAATTTCTTCACTCAGAGAGTGGTGAACCTGTGGAACTCATTGCCACAGAGGGCAGTGTACGCCAGCTCATTAAATATATTTAAGAGGGAATTAGATATATTTCTACGGGCAAAAGGGGTTAAGGGTTACGGAGAGAAGGCGGGGACGGGATACTGAATTAAAGGATCAGCCATGATCTCATTGAATGGCGGAGCAGGCACGAAGGGCCGAATGGCCTACTCCTGCTCCTATCTTCTATGTATCTATGTATCTATGTATCCCCGTGAGCCTCGTCCGCCATTCAGGTTGATCATGGCTGATTTGTATCTTCACTCCATCTAACTGCCTTGGTTCCATAACCCAGAATACCCTTGGCTAACAAAAACCTATCGATCTCCGTTTTGAAATTTTTAATTGACCCCCAACCTTTTGGCGGGGGGGGTTGGCGGAGAGCTCCAGATTTCTGCTGCCCTTTGTGTGAAGAAGTGCTTCCTGATATCACCCTTGAACTGCCTAGCTCTAATTTTAAGGTTATGCCCCCTTGCTCTGGACTCTCCCAGATCTCGGATCTTACAAATCCTGTTACACGGAATTTAGCAGCAGCGTCAAGATCCAAAGCGAGGCACTTAGTTTATTCCCAGCGGTTCGATTCCTCTGGAAAGGAGACGGTGTATCTGCCTGTTAGTGATGTGACCTGGTGTTGGTGGGTTGAGATTTTAGACCTGTACTTGGTTGTTCACACTGCCACGTTGGTTGCTGATTGAGGCCTCTCGCTGCATTCTGAATGAGATACTGTGCACAGCAAACTAATCTTACACATTTTCTTTTGTAACGGTGACTCTAGGATTTCGACTGAATGCATCTTCGTGGCCCATGTTCTTGCTGAAAACTCTAAGTGGAGCAGAAATGGCACCAGTCAGAATATTTCACAAGGTAGGCATTCCTCCTTTGATATTTTAAGTGTCTTTTATTTAAGGTCATGGCATTGCTGTGCAATTTTCTCCATTTGGTAAAAGTAGTTTCCTGTTGAGCTCCCCCATCTCCACTATTCCCTTCAGTATTTCCTCACTAACTTGAAAGTGCCCAGGGGCGATCTGTGTCCTCCGAGGACTGGTATTGATTCAGCTGTTGGGAAGTACATGAGCCTCGGTTGGGATTACTCTCTCTTCCAGTTTCTCCCTCCCTATGGGAATTCCCTCATTTCTGTTTGGCATCGCCCATCTCCTCCCCTCTTGTGACAGCATTGGAAATCATCCATCTGCACAAGCCTGCATCATCCCACTGCCTTTTTAAAAAATTTGTTCACGGGATGTGGGCGTCATTGGGAAGGCCAGCATTTATTGCCCGTCCCTAATTGCCCTCGAGAAGGTGGTGGTGAGCCGCCGCCTTGAACTGCTGCAGTCCGTGTGGTGAAGGTGCTCCCACAGTGCTGTTAGGGAGGGAGTTCCGGGATTTTGACCCAGCGACGATGAAGGAACGGCCGATATAGTTACAAGTCAGGAAGTGTGTGACTTGGAGGGGAACTTGGAGGTGGTGGTGTTCCCATGCGCCTGCTGCCCTTGTTCTTCTCAGTGGAAGAGGTCGTGGGTTTGGGAGGTGCTGCCGAAGAAGCCTTGGCGAGTTGCTGCAGTGCATCTTGTAGAGGGTACACACTGCAGCCACGGTGCGCTGGTGGTGGAGGAAGTGAATGTTTAGGGTGGTGGATGCGGTGCCAATCAAGCGGGCTGCTTTGTCCTGGATGGTGTTGAGCTTCTTGAGTGTTGTTGGAGCTGCACTCATCCAGGCAAGTGGAGAGTATTCCATCACACTCCTTACTTGTGCCTTGTAGATGGTGGAAAGGCTTTGGGGAATCAGGAGGTGAGACACTCGCCACAGAATACCCAGCCTCTGACCTGCTCTTGTACCCACAGTATTTATGTGGGTGGTCCAGTTAGTTTTCTGGTCAATAGGGACTTCCAGGATGTCGATGGTGGGGGATTTGGCGATGGTAATGCTGTTGAATGCCAAGGGGCGGTGGTTAGAATCTCGCTTGTTAGAGATAGTCATTGCCTAGCACTTCTGTGGCGCGAATGTTACCTGCCACTTATCAGACCAAGCCTGAATGTCCTCCAGGTCTTGCTGCATTCGAGCATGGACTGCTTCATTATCTGAGAAGTTGCGAATGGAACTGAACACACTCTGCAATCATGAGCGAACATCCCCACTTCTGATCTTATGTTGGAGGGAGGGTCATTGATGAAGCAGCTGAAGATGGTTGGGCCTAGGAATCTGCCCTGAGGAACTCCTGCAGCGATGTTCTGGGGCTGCGATGATCAACCTCCCACAACCATCTTCCTTTGTGCTAGGTATGACTCCAGCCAGTGGAGAGTTTTCCTCCTGATTCCCATTGACTTCAATTTTACTGGGGCTCCTTGATGCCACACTCCGTCAAATGCTGCCTTGATGTCAAGGGAAGTCATTCTCCCCTCACCTCTGGAATCAGCTCTTTTGTCCATGTTTGGACCAAGGCTGTAATGAGGGCTGGAGCTGAGTGGTTCTGGCAGAACCCAAACTGAGCATTGGTGAGTAAGTGAGATAGCACTGTCGATGACACCTGCCATCATTTTACTGATGATTGAGTAGACTGATGGGGTGTTAATTGGCCGGATTGAATTTTTCCTGCTTTTTGTGGACAGGACATACCTGGGCAGTTTTCCACATTGTCGGATAGATGCCAGTGTTGTAGCTGTACTGGAACAGCTTGGCTAGAGGCGCGGCTAGTTCTGGAGCACAAGTCTTCAGCACGACAGCCGGGATGTTGTCAGGGCCCACAGCCTTTGCTGTATCCAGTGCACTCAGCCATTTCTTGATATCACATGGAGTGAATCGAATTGGCTGAAGACTGGCTTCTGTGATGGTGGGGACCTCAGGAGGAGACCGATATGGATCACCCACTCGGCACTTCTGGCTGAAGATGGTTGCAAACACTTGTCTTTTGCACTCACGTGCTGGGCTCCACCATCATTGAGGATGGGGATATTCCTGGAGCCCCCTCCTTCCGTTAGTTGTTTAATGGTCCACCACCATTCACGACTGGATATGGCAGGACTGTAGAGCTTTAATCTGATCCGTTGATTGTGGGATCGCTTAGCTCTGTCTATAACATGCTGCTTCCGCTGTTTAGCATGCATATAGTCCTGTGTTGCAGCTTCCCCAGGTTGGCACCTCATTTTTAGGTACGCCTGGTGCTGCTCCTGGCATACTCTTCTGCACTCCTTATTGAACCAGGGTTGGTCCCCTGGCTTGATGGTAATGGTAGAGTGAGGGATATGCCGGGCCATGAGGTTACAGATTGTGGTGGAATACAATTCTGCTGCTGCTGCTGGCCCACAGCGCCTCATGGATGCCCAGTTTTGAGCTGCTAGATCTGTTCTGAATCTATCCCATTTAGCACGGTGGTAGTGCCACACAACACGATGGAGGGTGAAGACGAGATTTCATCTCCACAAGGACTGTGCGGTGGTCACTGTCATGGACAGATGCATCTGCGACAAGTAAATTGATGAGGACGAGGTCAAGTAGGTTTTTCCCTCGTGTTGATTCTCTCACCACCTGCCGCAGTCCTAGTCCCATTACCCTCAAAGGCCGCCTTGAATAAGTGGCTTGCTGGGCCATTTCAGAGTGCAGCTAAGAGTCAACCACATGACTGTGGGTCTGGAGTCACATCTGGGCCAGACCGGGTAAGATCGGTAAATCCGGTAGTTTCATGGTCACCATTACTGATGCTAGTTTTTTTAAATTCCAGATTTATTTAATGGAATTAAATTCCCCAGCTGCCGTGGTGGGATTTGAACTCTCGTCTCCTGATCGTTAATCCAGGCCTCTGGATTACTAGTCCAGTAACATAACCACTGTGCTACCATAGCCCAAGACTACTGTAATACCTGGTACTATATAGTGGAACAGCACTTGTGCCTTTAGCTTTTAACGTGCTTTATTCTGTCCCTTTTACTGGCTATACTGGGAAACTCTTGACTCTTCCACACTCCAATCAGCCCATCTTTGTCCATTGAAATTGGTGCCAGTTCCTGACCTTAGCTGTGAAAAGGGTTTGTGTAGATTATCACGTGGTTAATGTTTGTAAAACCCCTTGCTCAGCTCCGACTGAAAGGGCTGGGAGTTTACCAGAACGTTTTCCCTATGGGCATTTATTACTCTGCTTTTCATTACAGCAAGGTGAGGAATGGATTACACGAGCTATAGCATACGATAGAAATTGGCCAGAACATTTTTATATTTAATCTTCAGTTCCTCCCCTTCAATGTGTGTTATCTGTATTTTGTTGAGCATTTGAAATTCTGTCACTCCACCTTGCACTGCGATAGAGGACTGCTTGTGGTTACTGGCAATAGTAATGCGTCAGCTCCTTGGCAGGAAAGTTGAGTACATTTACTGCCTTCGGTTAGTGACTTTGCTTCTGGGAAAGTATCGTGCACCTGCTTGAGCTGGATTCCAGGTTGTGTAATATTAACGCCTGTAACCGAGATTTGAAAATTCCTTTCATGGTTCCGTCTCTTATAGCCCTTCCCATGCCCAGATGTTGCACAGATATTATCAAACGGCTTGATGATGATGTTGCAAATTAGTGATGCGGGTTTGTGGGTGGCGGGGGAGATGCTGGCTCATGCTGGGATGAGGTTTCATGGGGACAGGCCACGTCCCTCCAATACATTGCACAGCTCTCTGTGTGGTGCTCAGCAACAGCAGACTATGTTCACTGTGGAGGCAAGGAGGAAGAAGTCATCACAGCCGAGCGCAATAGTGCCTTCACTTTTCAGCGGGGTTACTGGGTAGCGATCCGGAAAGTACCCCAGCTGATTTATCCTCCTTCCCACCTGTCCCGGGGATTCCAAGGTCGTTTGTCGCATCCACCCTGCCTAAGACCAGCTAATTAAGTCCAAATAATTGAACCTTGGATTTTCCTGGTCTGTGGAACTCGGTTGCACACCACATTGGTGACCAGAAGCACGGCAGATGGAGGTCAGTGCGGAGAAGTGTGAAGTGATGCTCTTTGGGAGGAGTAATAAGGAAAGACAGTACACTATAAATCTGAGGAAGGATGTTCTTGCCATGGAGGGAGTGCAGTGAAGATTCACCAGACTGATACCTGGGATGGCAGGAATGAGGTATGAGGAGAGATTGGGTCGATTAGGCTTATATTCGCTAGAGTTTAGAAGAATGAGAGGGGATCTCATTGAAACGTATAAAATTCTAACAGGACTAGACAGACTAGATGCAGGAAGGATGTTCCCGATGGTCGGGGAGTCCAGAACCAGGGGTCACAGTCTAAGGATAAGCCATTTAGGACTGAGATGAGGAGGAATTTCTTCACCCAGAGAGTGGTGAACCTGTGGAACTCTCTACCACAAAAGGCAGTAGAGGCCAATTTATTAAATAATATTCAAGAAGGAGTTAGATATATTTCTTAAGGCTAAAGGGATCAAGGGATATGGGGAGAAGGCAGGGACAGGGTACTGAATTTGGATGATCAGCCATGATCTCATTGAATGGCGGAGCAGGCTCGAGGGGCCGAATGGCCTACTCCTGCTCATATCTTCTATGTTTCTAAATGGCACGATTTTGAAAAGTGTAGATGAGCAGAGAGAGACCTTGGTGTCCAGTTACACAAATCCTTAAAGGTGGCTGGGCAAGTTGATAAGGTGGTTAAAAAAGCATCTGGGTTACTTGGGTTTGTAAATAGAGGAATAGAAAATAAAAGCAAAGAGATCATTCTAGAACTTTATAAATCACCGGTTAGGCCTCAGCTGGAGTGTTGTGTGCACCACACTTCAGGAAAGATGTAAAGGTCTTAGAAAGGGTACAGAGGAGGTTTAGCAGGATGTTATAGAGTCATAGAGTTATACAGCACAGAAAGAGGCCCGTCGTGTCCGTGCCGGCCATCAAGCCCTGTCTCTTCTAATCCCATTTTCCAGCACTTGGTCCGTAGCCTTGTATGCTATGGCGTTTCAAGTGCTCATCTAAATGCTTCTTGAATGTTGTGAGGGTTCCTGCCTCTACCACCCTTTCAGGCAGTGAGTTCCAGATTCCAACCACCCTCTGGGTGAAAAAGTTTTTCCTCAAATCCCCTCTAAACCTCCTGCCCCTTACCTTGAATCTATGCCCCCTGGTTATTGACCCCTCTACTAAGGGGAAAAGTCCTTTCTATCTACCCCCCTCATAATTTTGTACACCTCAATCAGGTCCCCCCTCAGCCTGCTCTGCTCCAAGGAAAACAACCCCAGCCTATCCAGTCTTTCTTCATAGCTGAAGCGCTCCAGCCCAAGTAACATCCTGGTGAATCTCCTCTGCACCCTCTCCAATGCAATCACATCCTTCCTATAGTGTGGCGACCAGAACTGCACACAGTATTCCAGCTGTGGCCTTACCAGCGTTTTGTACAGCTCCATCATAACCTCCCTGCTCTTATATTCTATGCCTCGGCTAATGAAGGCCTCGGCTAATGAAGGCAAGTATCCCATATGGTGACCTAATGGAAGTTTTCAAGATAATGAAAAGTTTTGATAGAGTGGATAGAGAAAAACGATTCCCTCTGGTGAGCGAGTCGATAACCAGAGCTCATAGATTTAAAATCATTGACAAAAGATCTCATGGGGAGATGAGAATTTATTTCACTGAGTTTTCAGGATCTGGGAGCCAGGCTGCTTGTGTTCACCTCCTAGTGGTCAGTATCAGAGTAGCGTGAACATTATTATTTGGAGCAGGTTGATTGTGACTGAGACACCAAGCAAACAATTGGTTTTCACTCTGGGACGACCAGGGTGATGTATTTTTTTTGATGTGATTTAGTGCTGGGTGGCCTGTGTATTAAATAGAGGCCAGAACTTTCCTTTAACAGCCTGAAAGTGTTTTAGTTAAAATCTAATTAATTAAATATTTTCTGTAATTCAGGTGAATATTTTTGGAAGTGGAGTTGCTTTAATGCATCTGTGGGAAGCGCCCTTGCCTCCGAGTCAGAAGGTTGTGGGTCCAAGTCCCACTCCAGAGACTTGAGCACAAAAATCTGAGGGAGCACTGCAGTGTCGGAGGGGCAGTGCTGAGGGAGCGCTGCACTGTCGGAGGGTCAGTACTGAGGGAGTGCTGCACTGTCAGAGGTGCCGTCCTTCGGATGAGACGTTAAACCGAGGCCCTGTCTGCTCTCTCAGGTGGATGTAAAAGATCCCGTGGCACTATTTCAAAGAAGAGCAGGGGAGTTCTCCCCGGTGTCCTGGGGCCAATATTTATCCCTCAATCAACATCACTGAAACAGATTATCGGGTCATTATCACATTGCCGTTTGTGGGAGCTGGCTGTGCGCAAATTGGCTTCCTCAGTGACTACACTCCAAAAGTACTTCATTGGCTGTAAATTGCTTTGGGACACTGAGGTTGTGAAAGGTGCTGTAGAAATGCAAGACTTTTTTTTTCTTTTCAGCCTAATTATATGAACTAACATTTGTCTGTACTCCATCCACCCCCCCCCCCCCCCCCCTCCAAATTGGTCAGGTAAGCTTGTCCAGTCAATCACTGAGCAATACAGACAAGGAGGGGCTCGGGTTTGATCCCCAGTCTGTACGGAGTTCAGTGATGTCAGGTTGGTGCTAATGTTACTACAATAGTCTCGCAACCCTGGACCGGAAAAAGGGAAAATCAGCCAGGGTTTCCGACCCTCCTCGCCATCCAGAAACCTTCCATGGACCACGGAGGTGGCATCAGCTGTGGATTGGGTCGAGCTTGGCTACGATGCCCCCTCCCCATGTCAAATAGCCTATTGACCCCCAGCAAGGCTGAAGAATGAATGAAGGCCAACTTGGGCAAAGTACCAGAGGTTGGCCAGTCTCTGCGTCACTGTGTGTCATCGGAGAATTGATGCCTCCAGGAGAGGAGAAAGATTGCTGGAGGTTCTGGCGGAGTTCCCTACTTACTCGCAATCTCTAGATTTTTAAATTTATCTGCTAGTTTTTGAACTCTGTGATTTTACTCAAACTCCTTTTTTTACATTGTTTTTATATTTTATTCAGCCCTTACCTCCACGGCCACTTTAGTAAAGCTGCACAAATGGACCCACTCCTGATAGCTGCAATATTTCGTTGAAGCTCTTCTGATGTGAGATGTTGGTCACGTATTAAATAAGCTGCAGTGCCAGGTGACCTTGCACATGGCAGTAATTTAGATCTGAGAATGGTTTCTCTGCACAGCTTTGGTCTCCTTATCCGAGGAAGGATATACTGTACTTGCCTTGGAGGTGGTGCAACGAAGGTTCACTGGATCGATTCCTGGGATGAGAGGTCTGTCCTATGATGCGAGATTGTGTAGAATGGGCCGATACTCTCTGGGGTTTAGAAGAATGAGAGGTGATCTCATTGAAACATACAAGATTCTGAGGGGGATTGACAGGGTAGATGCTGAGAGGTTGTTTCCCCCTGGCTGGAGAGTCTAGAACTCAGGGGCATAGTCTCAGGATAAGGGGTCGGCTGTTTAGGACTGAGACGAGGAGGAGTTTCTTCACTCAGGGTTGTGAATCTTTGGAATTCTCTGCCCCAAAGAGCTGTGGATGCTCAGTCTTTGTGTATATTCAAGGCTGAGATCGATAGATTTTTGGACTCTAGGGGAATCGAGGGATATGGCGATCGGGCGGGAAAGTGGAGTTGAGGTTGAATTTCAGCCATGATCTTATTGAATGGCGGAGCAGGCTCGAGGGGCCGAATGGCCGACTCCTGCTCCTAATTCTTAAGTTCCAAACAATGTCCTTTTAACAACTGTACAGAACATGGCCCAGGGTCTTGACAGCACAAAAGTCATTGATCAGCGCTTGTGTGCTTTGCGTTAAACAGGAACCACCGTCACCTTCACAGAACTATTATAAAGTGGGGATGAAACTGGAGGCAGTTGACCGGAAGAACCCGCATTTTATTTGCCCCGCGACTATTGGAGAAGTGCGAGGGACGGAAGTGTTGGTGACGTTCGATGGTTGGAGAGGGGCCTTTGATTACTGGTGTCGATACGACTCTCGGGATATTTTCCCCGTGGGATGGTGTTCTATGACTGGTGACAACCTGCAACCTCCAGGAACTAAGGGTAAGACTTGTTTTATACACCCGAGAAAGAGCTTCGCTTGCTGCAGGGAATTTATAGCAGGACTCCCAGCCTGTGGGGCTCATTGTGCCCTGGGATATTTAACCTTTTGAACAGGAGAGGGGAGCGGGGCACAACAAGGGACCTGTAAAACAGACTTCAGTTGGGGAGAGTACACATGACCCTCAAGTCTGTTGACTTGGTCATAGTCATAGAGTTATACAGCACAGAAAGAGGCCCTTCGGCCCTTCGTGTCCGCACCGGCCATCGAGCCCTGTCTATTCTAATCCCATTTTCCAGCACTTGGTCCGTAGCCTTGTATGCTATGGCGTTTCAAGTGCTCATCTAAATGCTTCTTGAATGTTGTGAGGGTTCCTGCCTCTACCACCCTTTCAGGCAGTGAGTTCCAGATTTCAACCACCCTCTGGGTGAAAAAGTTTTTCCTCAAATCCCCTCTAAACCTCCTGCCCCTTACCTTGAAACTATGCCCCCTGGTTATTGACCCCTCTACTAAGGGGAAAAGTTCCTTTCTATCTACCCTATCTATGCCCCTCATAATTTTGTACACCTCAATCAGGTTCCCCCCTCAGCCTTCTCTGCTCCAAGGAAAACAACCTCAGCCTGTCCAGTCCCTCTT
This sequence comes from Somniosus microcephalus, assembly GCF_052327205.1. Lineage (NCBI taxonomy): Eukaryota > Metazoa > Chordata > Chondrichthyes > Squaliformes > Somniosidae > Somniosus > Somniosus microcephalus. The sequence goes on from NC_141006.1 coordinate 75,334,591, forward strand.
CATAGCTGAAGCGCTCCAGCCCAGGTAACATCCTGGTGCATCTCCTCTGCACCCTCTCCAATGCAATCACATCCCTCCTATAGTGTGGCGACCAGAACTGCACACAGTATTCCACACTTATTTCATTTTAACACTGCAAGAAAGATCCATGCTGTTAATTGGGACAGTCTCTCAGTATAATGACAGGATACTGGAAATCTGAAACAAGAACAGAAAATGCTGGAAATATTCCAGGTCAGGCGGCAGCATCTCTGAGAACAGATGAGACGCTTCAGGTGTTGTCAGCCGTGGCTCTCTGTGTGTGTCACTCTCTCTCTCTCTGTCTTTCTCTCTCTCTGTGTCTCTCTCTCTCTCTCTCTCTGTCTCTCTGTGTGTGTCTCTCACTCATTATCACAGTGCTGTTTGTGGGCGCTTGCTGTGCGCAAATTGGCTGCCGCGTTTCCTACATTACAACAGTGACTACACTTCAAAAGTACTTCGTTAGCTGTAAAGCTTTGAGACTTCCAGTGGTTGTGAAAGGCGCTATAGAAATGCAAGTCTTTCTTTACGGACTCTTCATTGGAACAGTCCTGTTCTTTCCACAGATGCTGCCTGACTTAGTGATTGCTGTGATTTTGGCAATCGGGCACTAGGTGTCACTATTTACCTAGATGTAGAATAACGTTACTTTAATTTTGACCTCCATTTTGACTACTTGAATCCAATTTTGGGTCGCCTGAAAGTCAGAGCTCACGGTCTGTGTGAGCGCGTAGTTTCAGCATCTCAGATCGTGCGGCCCTGGAATAATCCTGATACCGATCGACAGCACGAACGAAGCACAATGTTCGATCAAGTGTCATGAATTTGAAAACTGGGTCATGGGGAAGGGGGGAACCACAATACCATGGACCTCTCTGAAGGTGTCGCTGCTATCTGACTGTTGCTCTTCACCTGCTGACTGGCAGATCCATTTGCGATGGAGCAGCTGAAGGGTTAATATTCCCTTCTCAATCGAGCAACAGCCTGAGTTTTAAAGATCTTGTAGCTAAGGTAACGCTGCAGAAACCAATATTTTGGCGCTGCAGTTTTGAGCACAAAACTCTTGCAGGGAGATGTTTGTGTTTTATGGTGCTGGGTCTAATTGTAAGTTATAAGTGCCAGATTGTCAAAGAAATTTTAATGATCAAACCGAGAGACCTGCACACCGCAGGGATGGAAGATAAAGAGCTTGAACCAGGAGCTTGTATAATGTGAGCATTAACCCTTCAATTGCACAACCTTGTTCTGCTAAAAGTTTAGCATTGATGTGAAGTACTTGTGTAGGATAAGTTGGGTATTAGACCAGTGTCAGCCAATGGCTCAGTGGGCAGCACTCTCTCTCGCCTCTGAGTCAGAAGGTTGTGGGTTCAAGTCCCACTCCAGAGACTTGAGCACAAAAATCTAGGCTGACACTCCAGTGCAGTGCTGAGGGAGCGCTGCACTGCCAGAGGTGCCATCTTTTGGATGAGACGTTAAATCAAGGCCCTGTCTGCCCCCTCAGGTGGATGTAAAAGATACCACAGCCACTATTTTGAAGAAGAGCAGGGGGAGTTCTCCCCGGTGTCCTGAGGCCAATATTTATCCGTCAATCAACATCACTAACACAGATGATCTGGTCATTGTCACATTGCGTTTGTGGGAGCTTGCTGTGTGCAAATTGGCTGCGGCGTTTCCTACATTACAACAGTGACTCCACTTCAAAAAGTACTTCATTGGCTGTAAAGCGCTTTGGGACATCCGGTGGTCGTGAACAGCGCTATAGAAATGCGAGTTTTTCTTTCGATTACGGCCCGATCGGGTATCTGGAATGAAGTGGAGGGAAACTCCCTGTGGCAGGGTGAGTTTCTCATCTTCACTCCAGGATCAGGTGAAGCACGGACTCCAGATTCAGGCAGCATTTATACTATAACTGGAGCAGTGCGAAATGTAACTCGCCATTTCACTTTGCCCAAGTAGCAGCGTGAATGCCCTCTTCGATTTCAGTCGCTCGCTTTCATTTTTTAATAAACCCTCCTCCTGGTGACTGAGGTGACTTTTGAGTTGCATCAAAATAGCACCTTCCATGCCTGACTACCACCGGGCTGGTGGAGTCCAGCCTGCCTGTTCAGGCGGAAGATGCGCAGATCTTCCAGCGTCCAGGCCAACATTTGTCCCTCAACCAACATCGGCCGAAACAGATTAGCTGGTCATTCATCTCGTTGCTGTTTGTGGGATCAATTCAATTCAATTTTATTTGTCATATATGCAGCAGACATATGTACTGCACAATGAAATGTTGATTTTTACGAGTCCTCCCAACACTGGAATAAATATTGCATAGCAATGATAAAAATACCAACAGAAACACAGCAACAATAAACAAGACAACAGTAATATAAATAATAAACTATTCGTTCATGAGTCTTATGGCCTGGGGGTAGAAGCTGTTCCGAAACCTGCAGGTACGAGACCGTATACTTCAGTACCTCTTACCGGACGGGAGCAGGGCGAAGAGGTTGTGGCTGGGGTGGCTCGCGTCTTTGATGATTCTCAGGGCCTTCCCCCGGCACACCTCTGGATAGATATCCTGCACAGCAGGTAGTTCAATTCCCACAGTATGTTGTGCAGCCTTCACCACCATCTGTAGGATCTTGCTGTGCGCACGTTGGCAGCTGCGTTGGATCTTGCTGTGCGCACATTGGCAGCTGCGTTGGATCTTGCTGTGCGCACGTTGGCAGCTGCGTTTGCCGACAAAAATAATCGTGACTACCCTTCAAAGATAATGAATTGTTTGTGAAGCACTTTGGGACCTCCTGAGGAATTGAAAGGCGCTATATAAATGCAAGTCCACCCGTCACGGTACTGCTATGCCACGGAGCTGAAATTCCTCCTAATTAATTTTACAGAAAAAGTCAAGAGTGAGGGCAGGACAGGACTCCACCCCCTGCTGTGTTGCTAAAGCAGAGGACAACGTCCCAGTATGAATGGCCAGTGTTCACACCTGGCCATCTACGTCTCAGCCAGGATCTACCCAAGAAATTTTTTTTTATTCATTGATGGGATGTGGGCGTCGCTGGCTAGGCCTGCATTTAGTGCCCATCCCTAATTGCCCCTGAGAAGATGGTGGTGAGCCGCCTTCTTGAACCGCTGCAGTCCATATGGTGTAGGTACACCCACAATGCTGTTAGGAAGGGAGTTCCAGGATTTTGGCCCAGCGACAGTGAAGGATCGGCGATACAGGTCCAAGTCAGGATGGTGTGTGGCTTGGAGGGGAACTTGTAGGTGGTGATGTTCCCATGCGCCTGCTGCCCTTGTCCTTCTAAGTGGTAGAGGTCGCGGGTTTGGAAGGTGCTGTTGAAGGAGCTTTGGCAAGTTGCTGCAGTGCAACTTGTAAAAAATGACCACGTTATTCCCATGACTAGGTCCCTCTGCTGGACATGTGTGCAATTTGATTGGCACCACATCCACCACCTTAAACATTCATTCCCTCCATCACCGGCGTACCGTGGCTGCAGTGTGTACCATCTACAAGATGCACTGCAGCAACTCGCCAAGGCTTCTTCGGCAGCACCTCCCAAACCCGCGACCTCTTCCACCTAGAAGGACAAGGGCAGCAGGCGCATGGGAACACCACCACCTCCAAGTCACACACCATCCTGACTTGGAAATATATCGGCCGTTCCTTCATCGTCGCTGGGTCAAAATCCTGGAACTCCCTCCCTAACAGCACTGTGGGAGCACCTTCACCACACGGACTGCAGCGGCTCACCACCACCTTCTCGAGGTCAATTGGGGATGGGCAATAAATGCCGGCCTTGCCAGCGACGCCCACATCCCGTGAATGAATTTTTTTTTTTTAGATGAAGCCTGCAGTTATTGGTCTCTGCAATGCCACTGATGGACGAAAACTAGCAACTTGGCATTTCTTCCCACTGTGGGGAGGTTTGAGGACTGATCACTGTGAGGTGCTGTCTGCCCAACTCAAAAGCAACCTGGCCTTTGGGCCCTGATAGCGTACTGATTCTAATACTGAAGCCCTGCGCATCAGAACTACCTTGCTCCTCAGCCAAGCCGTTCTAGTGCAACTAAGACACTGGCATCTACCCGATAGTATACAAAATTGCTTGGGTATGTCCTGTCCACAAAAATCAGGACAAATCTAACCCAGCCGGTTAATGCCCTGTCAGCCTCCTCCTAATCGTCAATAAAGTGACGGACTACTCACCAATTTCCTGCTCACTGACACTCAGTTTAGGTTCTGCAAGTTCTGGGACTCGTTAAAGCTTTGATTCAACAACAACTTGTATTTATATAGCACCTCTATCTTAAACGTCCCAAGGTGTTTAACAGCAGTGTTATCAATAAAACATTTTTTGACACCGAGTCACAGAATGAGGTATTGGGACAGATGACCAAAAGCTTGGTCAAAGAGGTAGGTTTTAAGGAGCATCTTAAAGGAGGAAAGAGAGGCGGAGAGGTTTAGGGAGGGAATTCCAGAGCTTGGGGCCGAGGCTGTAGGCACGGCCACCAATGGTGGAGCGAATAAAATCGGGGATGCTCAGGAAGCCATAATTTGAGGAGCGCGGATATGTTGGATGTTCGCAGGGCCGGAAGAGCTCTCGGAGGTAGGGATGCAATACAACAAGAACCTGATCGCAGCCAACGGATGAAAGCTCTCACAGCCTTGAAGCATGCTGGGGACTGGTGGGGTGAGGTGAGATACCAAAACTTTGTGCCATTCCATGTCTTTATTTCCATTTTATTTAAAGCAACTAACTTGAAATGTACTATATGTGAACCCGCGAATGATATCTGTACCCACATCGATTCACACATACTTCCAACATCACCGCTCCATAAGGGAGACTACGATGGGCTTGATCACTGCTGCTCTTGGGCCTCGGCCCACAAGACCAACAAAGGAAATGTTGCTTTGTTCCCTTTCCTGAAGCTTCGACAAATGCACTTGGAGTTCTGGCTTTAGATTTGTTCCTCTCTGGGCAGAAAGGAGTTTAAACTAGGTTCCTGCTTAGCAGGGAGCACAGACTTGATGCATCTGACTGCCCAAATTACAGCGTTGACTCTTCCTCACACAGTTACGGTTTTATTCCCATCCATGATGGCATTCCTTGTTCCCAGAACATGCTGCTGGATAAATGGCTGCCCCTTTTCGGCCGCACTGATGGTGGGTCACATGCTCAGTTAACTTTTATCAGGATTTCTGCCTAACTTCGCTTCAAGTTGAAGAAATCTCCATGATTCCCGCTTTAAGCAAAAGTCCATGTCGCCAGTTCGTTTATAAAAAAAAAAAAAAAAAATTGACGTGAGCTTTTATCATTTCAAAAGATAAACACTCTGATTCACCCTGTGTCCATCAACCAGATGTTGTCCCTCTAGCTCCTGCACAAAGAAAAACTGATTTGACAGAAATATCCCTCTTGAAAATTCAGGGCAACAAACAGGAGTGATTATAGAAACATAGAAGATAGGAGCAGGAGTAGGCCATTCGGCCCCTCGAGCCTGCTCCACCATTCAATGAGATCACGGCTGATCATCCAAATTCAGTACCCTGTCCCTGCCTTCTCTCCATATCCCTTGATCCCTTTAGCCTTAAGAAATATATCCAACTCCTTCTTGAATATATTAAATGTATTGGCCTCTACTGCCTTCTGTGGTAAAGAATTCCACAGGTTCACCACTCTCTGGGTGAAGAAATTCCTCCTAATTTCTGTCCTAAAAGGCTTACTCCTTATCCTTGGACTGTGACCCCTGGTTCTAGACTCCCCGACCGTCAGGAACATCCTTCCTGCATCTAGTCTGTCTAGTCCTGCCAGAATTTTATAAGTTTCAATGAGATCCCCTCTCATTCTTCTAAACTCCAGCGAGTACAAGCCCAATCGTCCCAATCTCTCCTCATACGTCATTCCTGCCATCCCAGGTATCAGCCTGGTGAATCTTCGCTGCACTCCTTCCATGGCAAGAACATCCTTCCTCAGATAAGTGAACCAAAACTGCACACAATACTCAAGGTGTGGTCTCGCCAAGGCCCTGTACAACTGCAGCAAGACATCCTTGTTCCTGTACTCAAACCCTCACGCTATGAAGGCCAACATACCATTTGCCGCCTTAACCACCTGCTGCACCTGCATGCTTACCTTCAGCGACTGGTGCACAAGGACGCCCAGGTCTCGTTGCACTTCCCCGTCTCCCAATCTATTGCTGGTCAGATAATCTGCTTTCCTGTTTTTGCCACCAAAATTATCAAACAAAATTTGACACTGAACCACATAAGGAGATATTGGGACAGGTGACCAACAGCTTTTCAAAGAGGTCGGCTTTAAGGAATGTCTTAAAGCAGGAACGAGAGATGGAAATATATTCAAGGCGGAGATAGACAGATTTTTGAGCAACAGGGGAGTCGAGGGTTATGGGGAACGGGCAGGAAAGTGGAGTTGAGGTCAAAGATCAGCCATGACCTCGTTGAATGGCAGAGCAGGCTCGAGGGGCCGAATGGCCGACTCCTCCTATTTCTTATGTTCTTATGAAAGGCGGAGAGGTTTAGGGAGGGAATTCCAGAGCTTGGGGCCTCAGCAGCTAAAGGCACGGCCGCCAATGGTGGAGCGAAAAAATCGGGGATAAACAAGAGGCCAGAATTGGAGGAGCGTAGAGATCTCGGAGGGTTATAGGGCTGGAGGTGGTTACAGAGATAGGGAGGGGCGAGGCCATGGAGGGATTTGAAAACCGGGATGAGAATTTTAAAATCGAGGCTCTTGGAAGCTCTGAACCGAGTGTGTGACCCGCAACAAAACTGTGATTCACAGTTCAGCAAATGCAAACGCGATTGTTTTTAATAAATAATTTAGAAGTCCGAGAAGCCACGTATAGCTGCAGACAGGAAATGCTCTTCAGCTGCTCTGGGTGGGGAGATGATTAAGATCTGGAGGAGTCGGGAGTTGCAAGTGGATGACACAACAGGAATGTCAGCAATGACAAATCAAAATCCTTTCATCTCCCTCTTGCAGCCTCCAACAACTCCTGCGCTTCCCATCGCGCACTCGCGAGTGTGTCTGTGTCGGCAGACTCTTTGGCATTCCGTCAATCACTGGCCACGGTAATCTATTGTGAATGATGCTTGTGGCATCGAACAAGCAGCAGGATCCTGTTTTAACCAACAGCAACAACAGAAATCGTTTGCTTATTCACGGTGATCGCAGGATGACAGATCTCGGTAGGGCGCCGACAGTGTCCAGTGTGTACTGCAGATTGGTGACCTCGACCCTTGCCGATCGTGCATGGTTTTGGCCAGCGTTCGAGGGCGTGCAACACTTCTGGTGTTCCGGCCGCCATTGACGGCCGTGCCTTCAGCTGCCTGGGCCCTGGAATTCCCTCCCTAAACCTCTCCGCCTCTCCTCCTTTATGACTCTCCTTAAAACCTCCCTCTCTGACCAAACTTTTGGTCACCTGTCCCAATACAGGTAGACTATCCTTTATCCGAAAACCTCGGGACCAGCCGTGTTTCGGTTTTCGGAAAATTTCAGATTTCGGAAGGTATTTTATAAGACTGGGAAATTTGTCGAGTGGGGGTCGGGGTCCGCGGGGGGGTCGGCGGGGGTCGGGGTCGGCGGGAGGCGGGGGGTCGTCGGCGGGGGTCGGGGTCGTGCGCACAACTTACGCTGACCTTCTGCTCAGCGTAAGACGTGCGCCACTCTGGTCATGTCGTGCGCACGACTTACGCTGAACGAAAAAACCTTCGGTTTTTAGAGGGTTTCGGTTTTCGGAAGTTCGGATAAAAGGTAGTCTACCTGCTGTATCTCCTTAATTGGCTCGGTGTCAAATTTTGTTTGATAATCGCTCCTGTGAAGCGCCTTGGGACGTTTTGCTATGTTAAAGGCGCTGTATAAATACAAGTTTAGTTGGTGCCTTTACTATCAGCAAACCCACCATCTGAACAAATATAATTTTGCAAACAGCCGAAGAATGGAGGGCAAATTGTGAATCATTCAGGAAACTGTATTATCCGGAGGTTAACTGTCCGGAATGCTCGAGCCACCGGCAAAAATCAGGAGCCATTTCGGTAGGTTTTTTTTTTCGTTGCTTTTTTTTCACCAGTCAGGCTCTGCAAGGTCTCGCTGAAGCTGTTGCTAAGCTACAGAGACGCTTGCAAGGTACTGCCGACTGTTTAGAAGCTTTTGCAACAGGGTTTGTTGCCAGATACGGAGCTCAAAATCTCCGTATGTTTCAACATTAGCGCTGGTTTGTCCGGCAGTTTTGATGGGACGGCAACAGCTTGGTCCCGTCGGTGCCGGATAGCACAAAGTTTCCTGTATATGCTTGCAAGTAGGGCATTGATGATCTTGAGTGGGCTGACGGCAAGGGTGTCGCAATCAATGTTCCCTTTAATGGCGGCCCATTCGAAACACCGCGCATGCGCAGCTTTTCCCATTTAAAAGCCGGTGAGCCAGCTGCGCGGGAGCTACGGAGCGCCACGCAGCTTAAAGGGAGCGTTGGTCACAGTTAGTGTGTGGGGGGGGGGGTGCAGCCCTGTCCTTTTCTTCATTTCCTTCTCTAGGGGGGGAGGAACTAAATACAATTAAAATCACTAAGGAAGTGGTACTTGGTAAAATAATGGGACTCAAGGCGGATAAATCCCCTGGACCTGATGGCTTGCATCCCAGGGTCTTGAGGGAAGTAGCGGTAGGGATTGTGGATGCATTGGTAATAATTTTCCAAAACTCACTGGACTCAGCAAAGGTCCCGGCAGATTGGAAAACTGCTAATGTAACACCCTTATTTAAAAAGGGTAGTAGGCAGAAGGCTGGAAACTATAGACCTGTTAGCCTAACATCTGTGGTTGGTAAAATGTTAGAGTCCATTATTAAGGAGACAGTAACGGGACATTTGGATAAACATAATTTAATAGGGCAAACTCAGCATGGTTTCATGAAGGGGAAGTCATGTTTGACAAATTTGCTTGAGTTTTTTGAGGAAGTAACATACAGGGTGGATAAAGGGGAACCAGTGGACGTAGTGTATTTAGACTTCCAAAAGGTATTTGACAAGGTGCCACGCAAAAGATTATTGCTCAAGATAAAAAATCACGGGATTGGGGGTAATATTCTGGCGTGGGTGGAGGATTGGCTCTCTAACAGAAAGCAGAGAGTTGGGATAAATGGTTCGTTCTCAGATTGGCAACCAGTAACTAGTGGTGTTCCGCAGGGGTCAGTGCTGGGTCCCCAACTCTTTACAATCTATATTAACGATTTGGAGGCGGGGACCGAGTGTAACATATCAAAGTTTGCAGATGATACAAAGATGGGACTGAAAGTAGTGAGTGAGGAGGACATAAAAAACCTGCAAAGGGACATAGACAGGCTAAGTAAGTGGGCAGAGATTTGGCAGATGGAATACAATACTGGAAAGTGTGAGGTTATGCACTTTGGCAGGAAAAATCATAGAGCAAGTTATTATCTTAATGGCAAGAAACTGGAAAGTACTGTAGTACAAAGGGATCTGGGGGTCCTGGTGCACGAAACTCAAAAAGTTAGTATGCAGGTGCAGCAGGTGATTAAGAAGGCCAATGGAATGTTGGCTTTTATTGCTAGGGGGTTGGAATATAAAAACAGGGAGGTATTGCTGCAGTTGTACAAGGTATTGGTGAGGCCGCACCTGGAATACTGCATACAGTTTTGGTGTCCATACTTAAGAAAAGACATACTTGCTCTCGAGTCAGTACAAAGGTGGTTCACTCGGTTAATCCTGGGGATGAGGGGGTGGTCATATGAGGAGAGGTTGAGTAGATTGGGACTCTACTCATTGGAGTTCAGAAGAATGAGAGGCGATCTTATTGAAACATATAAGATTGTGAAGGGGCTTGATCGGGTGGATGCGGTGAGGATGTTCCCAATGATGGGTGAAACTAGAACTAGGGGGCATAATCTTAAAATAAGGGGCTGCTCATTCAAAACTGAGATGAGGAGAAACTTCTTCACTCAGAGGGTGGTAGGTTTGTGGAATTTGCTGCCCCAGAAAGCTGTGGAAGCTACATCATTAAATAAATTTAAAACAGAAATAGATAGTTTCCTAGAAGTAAAGGGAATTAAGGGTTACGGGGAGCGGGCAGGAAATTGGACATGAGTCTGGGTTCGGAATGGTCATGGCCCTGTGGGTAGTGGAGTGGGCCCAGGGGCCGTGTAGCCTTGTTCTGCTCCTACTGTGTTCTAATTCTGTTAGATTTCAGGAGATGGTTTTATTCCTGTTCCTGGCTGGGGTGGAGATCGCCTTTACAGAAGGTAAGTACTGTAGAAAATATAGGGACAGAGTGATCTCCTGGAAGAATTTCGATCGCCTAGATGGGTCGGAGAGGAATTTCCCAGATTTTTTTCTCCCAAATTGGCCATTGGGTCTTTATCTGGTTTTTCGCCTCTCCCGGGAGATCACATGGGTTCGGGTGGATGCAGAGTGATAGAAGATTTGAGGTTAGGATCAGATCAGCCATGATCTTATTGAATGGTGGAGCAGGCTCGAGGGGCCGATTGGCCTACTCCTGCTCCTATTTCTTATGTTCTTATGTTTATGTTCTTCGCCCGCCCCTCCCACCTCCAAGTGGATGACTAGCCTGCTGAGGCTCACAGTGTGTTCTCGACCGTGAAGAATGGATGTTTGGGCGCCTGCACCGAAGCAAGCATCCACCCCATGAGGAGAGGTGAAAATGGTTAGGGCAGCTTTAGATTTCTTGTATGACAGTATCCAAAGCTTGCTGCAATAGTACGGATATACCACCCGAGCACCAGTACACACGAGATAAAAGTTTTGAATTTAAAAAAAAAAAACAGGTTGCAAACATCATGTGTTAAATACTCTGTCCGCTCCTCCAGTATCTAGTTCCTGGGGCTAATTCATCTTTATCATTTCTCCTGTACGCTAAAGCCAGTTTTTGAAGTGCACACATACACAATATCTTTATTTTAAGCAGAGACGTGGACCACAGTTCTCGGGGTCAAAGCTAATTCCCAGCAGATGGTTTCCACTTTAACCAGTCACAGCCATGGTGAGCTTTACAGTGATGAGCTGCAGCCTTTCGTCATTGGATGTGGGCGATATTCTGCTGTCTGTCCATCACACTGACAGCAGCAACAACAATAACTTGCATTTATATAGCGCCTTTAATGTAGCAAAACGTCCCAAGGCGCTTCACTGGAGCGAATATCAAACAAAATTTGACACCGAGCCACAGAAGGAGATATTGGGACAGAAGAGGTAGGTTTTAAGGTGCGTCTTAAAGGAGGAAAGAGAGGCGGAGAGGTTTAGGGAGGGAATTCCTGAGCTCGGGGCCTCGGCAGCTGAAAGCACAGCCGGCAATGGTGGAGCAATTAAAATAGGGGATACTCAAGTTCAAACATTACTTCCACTCCTTGTGCATTGGGTTCCTTCCATAAGAAGACTTGTGTTCAGGCTCTTAGTAATGTTAAAATGATCATTTATTTTTCATTAGGTGGTATTTATTTTCCCATTTTTTTCCCCCCCACTGACTCTTGCCGAGATATGGTTCCACAAGAAAGGAAGATTTGCATTTGTATAACGCCTTTAATGACCTCGGGACATCTCAGTGCTTTGCAGCCAATTGTATGCTTTTGAAGTGTAGTCACTGTTGTAATATACAATGGCCCTGAAATTGCGGTCGGCAGCACAGCTAAGGAGTAAGTTTATTTATTCATATAAGACTAAGTCAAATATATGAATGGGGATCACTGAAAGAAGAAACTAAAACATTTTTTTTTTAATTTTAAGCACATTTTTAAAATGAGTTTAAAATTACATTAAGTATTTTAAACATTTTATTTTTTGAAAAAAAATTAAAGTTTTTTACGGGGCTAAAAAATAAACTTTTTTTTAAAGTATTTTTTACATTATAAATGAGTGGGGAAAATTTTTTTTTACTTTTTTAAACTCTTATGCTGGTAAAAGCAGGCCTCATGCTTTTACCAGGCGTTAGATTTTTAAAGGTTTTCAGCGGGCGGAGGTTGTGCAGAAAGCGGAACTCTCCCCCCGCGGAGGCCCTTCTCCCGGGCAGGCGTCCGATCTGTCAAGAGGATTCTCGACAGAGCGGAAGTGCCGGTTTTCAGCGAATGCGCTTCGCACCCATAGGGATCGGAAAATACGGGCCAATAATCCGGGACAAAATTAATTGGCACTTGGAAAAGTATGGGTTAATAAACGAAAGTCAGCGCAGGTTTGTTAAAGGCAAATTGTGTTTGATTAACTTGATTGAGTTCTTTGAGGTAACGGAGAGGGTTGACGCTGTGTACATGGACTTTCAAAAGGCATTTGTTAAGGGAACAAATTTACAGTGCGCTGTGGAATTGATTCCAATCCCACTTTTAGACTTTAAATTTAAGAGAAAGAGAGACAAAAAAGTCAGACAAAGCTCGGGTTCTGAACTGCAGCCTGATCACACATTGAACTCTGAATGAACTAAAGCAGTTCCTGCTCCATCTCCTCCCGTTTTGGCAACATTTTTATGTCAACATTTGAAGGAAGAAGAAATTACTTGCATTTCTATTGCGCTTTTCACGACCACTGGACGGCCCAAAGCGCTTTACAGCCAATGAAGTACTTTTTGGAGTGTGGTCACTGTTGTAATGTGGGAAACGCGGCAGCCAATTTGCGCACAGCAAGCTCCCACAAACAGCAATGTGATAATGAGCAGATCATTTGCTTTTAGTGAAACCAAAAGAAAATACTGCAGATGCTGGAAATCTGAAATAAAAAACAGAAAATTCTGGAGATACTCAGCGGGTCAGGCAGCATCTGTGAAGAGAGAAACAGAGTTAACGTTTCAGGTCGAAGATCTTTTGTCAGAACTGGAAAAAAACAGGAAATGGAACAGATTTTTAAGCAAGTGCAGGGGCTGGGAAATGGGGGAGGGGATGAAAAAACAAAAGGGAAGGTCTGTGAGAGGATAGAAGGCCTTCCCTTTTGTTCTTTCATCCCCTCCCCCCCCCCCCCCCCCCCTTTCCCAGCCCCTGCACTTGCTTAAAAATCTGTTCCATTTCTTGCGTTTTTCCATTTCTGACGAAAGGTCATCGACCTGAAACGTTAACTCTGTTTTAGTGATGTTGATTAAAGGATAATTGTTGGCCAAGACACTGGGGATAACTCGCCTGCTCTTCTTCAAAATAGTGCCGTGGGATCTTTTACGTCCACCTGAGAGAGCAGACTGTTTAATGTCTCATCCGGAAGAGGGCACATCTAACAGTGCAGCACCCCCTCAAAGAAATACAGAGACATGGAGAGGGTTAAGAGAAACAAATCATACGTTGGACCTGTATGCTCCGTGCTCATGTAAGAAAGATGGAGAGGGTCTGTGAGTCTGGGAGAAGGGGAGAGAGATGCAGAGAAAGATACTGCAATCTGTAATGAATAATTCTCCTAATTTATGTTTTCCTGCCATCTCCTTGAGTAACGTCCTTGGGGGCCCTCAGCGTCTTTGCTGATAACATTCCCAGCTTCAAGAACTCGCCCATGGGAAGTGTGACTGTGAGACCTACCACATTATTGAAACATATAGGGCCAGAACTTCGGGTCCCCACGGGTGAGTACGCGCGGGGTACTCGCACGTAGGCCCAACAAAAGTGCCGGTTTCGTGCATGCACTGCGCATGCGCGCGAAACCGGAACTTCCGTTCCCTTAAAGGAAGGGGTCCACAGGTCGAACGCGTGCGCCGGAGAGGCAGCGCGTACACCTGGAACTTCCGTTTTTTTTTGCAGGTTTCTCCGGGAGGGTAAGTCTCCAGGAGCTACGCTTCTTTAAAAAAAAAAGCAGTCACAAGGCCTGCTTTTAACAAGGTAAGTGGTGAATTAAGTAAAATTAAAACATTTTTTCCACAGGTTTATTATTTTTAAATACTTTAAAGAAAGGTAAGTTTTTTTTTTAGCCCCGTTAGAAACTGTAATTTTTTTCAAAAATTTATATTTAAAATAGTTATTTTATGTAATTTATAGTTATTTTAAAAATGTGGCTTTTAAAAAATGTATTTGAAGTTTTAGTTATATTTTGGGGCTGAATTGTATTCATAGATTTGACAGGTCTTCCCTGCTACCATTGGCTCTCCATGGCCCACGTGATCCCAGGGGACGCTTCAAACTAACTGCGCCCCTGGGATACGCAAGCACTGCGCGCCGGCAGCTGGAGCAGGCCCAGGATCGGAATCCCACGCGGGCCCACAGCAAAATGGCCGGCGTGCTAGGTAAGTGCAGGTCGGAGGCTTGCACCCGCGGGAAGCCTCCAACCCGAATTTCTTGGCCAGATTCTGAGGGGGTTGGACAGGGCAGATGCTGAGAGGATGTTTCCCCTTGTGGGGGAATCTGGAACGAGGGGGCATAGTCTCAGAATACGGGGTCGCCCATTTAAGACGGAGATGAGGAGGAATTCCTTCTTTGAGGGTCGTGAACCTTTGGAATTCTTTACCCCTGAGAGCTGTGGAAGCTGAATCATTGAATATATTCAAGGCTGCGATACAGATTTTTGAGCAACAGGGGAGTCGAGGGTTATGGGGAGCAGGCGGGAAAGTGGTGTTGAGACCAAGATTGGATCAGCCATGACCTCGGCTCGAGGGGCCGAATGGCCGACTCCTGCTCCTATTTCTTATGTTCACTCTGGAACACTAATGGGCTGAACCAGTGTCCTGTTTTTGTAAAACCCAAGAATGTTTTAGGACAGGTTGTCCATTATGTAGCAGCATTTCTATCAACAGAAATGGGGCGCTTTTTTGTTAAACACCCTCTTTTTGACAGATGTTAGTGCCAGAAACCATTTCTAGTTTGGGCATTCAGTGCAAGCATCAAGCAGTCTGTGCTCCCAGATCAAGTCTGCGATGGTTACATGCCAACTAAAACTGCCTCGCCTCTACTCCAAACTCACGCAAGCTCAACCAATTCGCCATTTACCACACCAGCCTCCCGCAGTGAGGGGGCCAGTTTCGTACCAGTTCGCCCCGTTGGCGGCATCTGTGGGCAATGGGTAAATGGCCGCGAGCAGCTGGATTGACACAGCCCAAATTTATGTCTTATCGGATCATCGGCCGAGAGACAGAGGAGACTCATTCCACCACATGAAGTGGATTTGATTCATTACACCATTTTGTTCTCCTCTTCCTTGCCCTCCAGCTGTACGAGCATGTCTTTGAAGCTAATTATCTTTTTTTTAAAGATAAGATTTGTAATTAAAATCGTCATGTTTAAATGAGCTAGCTTGTTCTTTCATAATGTTTAGTTAAAGCAAGTTCAGCTCATTTGTTTGCTTCAAGACCTGACTTGTTTTTCCAAAGTTATCTGTCGTATTTATCGAGTCTGTATTTTTCAACCTGAGGGAGATCATTTAAGCCGCCAGTAAGAACGTTGCCAGTTGATTATCCAAATCCAATTGAAGTTCCATCCTTGATCTTCTCATAACAGATTATTCTCGCTACAGTATTTCAACATCTGTAACATTCTTTAATTATCTGTTCATCAAAATAGATCGACTCACCAAATGAAGAGAGTCTGGGGTCCAGTGTTTGGATCGTTGGGTTGAGGCACAGTTTTGTGCTGGAGCTTATTTTGTTCTTCGATTTCCTGTTTCATTGTTGTAGAACCTTCTACAATTTGAAGTGATTTTTTTTTAATGCTGCATTGTCTTAAAGTTTTTGCAATCTCGTAGTACAATTCCAATGTGACTGGGTTCTTCTTCGTTGTCATTTAGGCAAACCACTTTATCAGGGCGGCTTTTCTTCCCTCTTTCCTTTTTTCCCATCTGTCCAGAAGACGCACACGACCTTTTGTGCACTCACTTCAGGGCTGACTGTTCAATGGTGTCCGATGTCCTCTTGGGTTGTTTGGAGGAATGACACTTTTGCTGTCTACCTGGGTTCCCTTTGGGGGCACTGGGGGCATTGAAGTGCGCCATCTGTTCTGACCACCTAGCACAGGAGCTGTATTCGTGATCCTAAATGCGCATCCCCCAATTTTTAATCGCTCCACCTTTGGCGGCCGTGCCTTCAGCAGCCTGGGTCCGAAACTCGAACTCCCTCCCTAAACCTCTCCACCTCTCCTCGTTTTAAGACGCTCCTTAAAACCCACCTCATTGACCAGGCTTTTGGTCACCTGCCCTAATTTCTCCTTATGTGGCTCGGTGTCAAATTTTATTTGGGAACGTCCCTGTGAACTGCCTTGGGACGTTTTACTACGTTAAAGGCGCTATATAAATACAAGTTGTTGTTGATTGTCAAAACTACTGTGGAGTTTTGCTGCCTACCAGGTAATTTGTTCAAGCAGAAGTTGGAATTTGTGGTTGGCATGTTGGCAACTCTGCAAATGCCCATATTCGAGGGATATGGAGATCGGGTGAGAAAGTGGAGTTGAGGTCGAAGATCACCATGATCTCATTGAATGGCGGAGCAGGCTCGGGGGGGCCATATGGCCGACTCCTGCTCCTAATTCTTATGTTCTTAGGAAATAATTACTGGACTAAAATCTGATCATGATTTAGTTTATATTTCAAATGACTTGAGCTTAAGTTTCAAACTTTACTGAAGTAATGAACAGCTCGTCAGACCGCTCTGTGGTATCTTGTGACAGGTTCAGGGATGTGCAATGTGCATCGGTTTGGATTCTAACTTTTTCTCTGGGCACCGATGGATCTCGCATGGTGAAAATTTGGTTAATCCGGCAAACCTGGTTGTTCTGTTTGCAGCCCTGTTTACACAAGCAGTCACCCTGTCAGCATCACTCTTCCTCACTTCTACATACATGCCAACTGGCACTGCCCTGTGCTGCACCGGACTAGGGCAAATAATGAACTCCAATTGAACGGGCTGGGACTCTCTAGAAAAGAGAAGACTGAGGGGTGACCTGATAGAGGTCTTTAAGATTATGGAAGGGTTTGATAGGGTAGACGTAGAGATGATGTTTCCACTTGTGGGTATGACCAAAACCAAGGGCCATAAATATTAAGGGAGTCACTAATAAATCCAATAGGGAATTCAGGAGAAACTTCTTTACCCAGAGAGTGGTTAGAATCTGGAGCTCGCTACCACAGGGAGTGGTTGAGGCGAGTAGCACAGATGCATTTAAAGGGAAGTTGAACAACATGATATAAGAATTAGGAGCGGGAGTCGGCCATTCGGCCCCTCGAGCCTGCTCTGCCATTCAATAAGATCATGGTTGATCGTCGACCTCAACTCCACTTTCCCACCCGATCCCCATATCCCTTGATTCCCTCATAAATAAACACATGAGGGATAAAGGAATAGAAGGTTAGGCTGGCTGGGTTAGATGAAGAGGAGTGGGAGGAGGCTCATGTGGCCCATAAACACCAGCACTGACCAGTTGGGCGGAATGGCCTGTTTCTGTGCTCTACCTTCTATGTAATTTGGCACTTTAATATTAGGGTTCATCCAAACCTGGACTGCAATATAAATGGCGAATGCAGATTTGTGAATTCTGTGAGGGATTATAAAATCTATTGCTAGATATAGGAAGATAATGTACTATATTATAACGTGTGTGCTGCCTGTCTAGACTGTTATCTTTAGCCTTAGAGTTTTACTTCTAATTGGCGGTCTAGGTTTCAGTATAAAACTAGCACAGCACTCTAGTATTTAATAATTGTTATATCCAGATATTTGCTGATTCATATCATTTGTGTTTAAAAAGTATTTTCCAACAATTAGCAAGTACATTGAATCATAGAATGGTTACAGCACAGAAGGAGGCCATTCGGCCCGTCGAGCCCGTGCCGGCTCTCTGCGAGAGCACTTCAGCTAGTCCCACTCCCCCGCCCTTTCCCTGTAGCCCTGCAAATTTATTTCCTTCAGGTATTTATCCAATTCCCTTTTGAAAGCCACGATTGAATCTGCCTCCACCGCCCTCAGGCAGTGCATTCCAGATCCTAACCACTCGCCTTTAGTTCTTTTGCCAATCACCTTAAATCTGTGTCCTCTGGGTTCTCGACCCTTCCGCCAGTGGGAACAGTTTCCCTCCATCTACTCTGTCTAGACCCCTCATGATTTTTGAACACCTCTATCAAATCTCCTCTCAATCTTCTCTGCTCTAAAGAGAACAACCCAAGCTTCTCTAGTCTATCCACATAACTGAAGTCCCTCTTCCCGGGAATCATTCTCGTAAATCTTTTCTGCACCCTCTCTAAGGCCTTAACATCCTTCCTAAAGTGCGGTGCCCAGAATTGGACACAATATTCCAGTTGAGGCCGAACCAGTGTTTTATAAAGGTTCCCTACTTGCTTTTGTACTCCATGCCTCTATTTATGAAGCCCAGGATTCTGTATGCTTTTTTAACCACTTTCACCCTGCCGCCTTCAACGATTTGTGCACACATACCCCCAGGTCTCTCTGTTCATGCACCCCTTTTAGTTTATGTTGCCTCTCCTCGTTCTTCCAACCAAAATGTATTACTTTGCACTTTTCTGCGTTAAATAGAGATTGAAAAGTCTATAGAAAACGGGTTGATGCTGTAAAAACACAATCATTGCAAGGTTTCAGCTTTGCCGCCTTTCTCCCTGGGTGGAAAGAATCCAGCGTCAAGGACATGCAGAGAATGAATGGCAGATGGAGTATAATGTGGGGAAATGTGAGGTTATTCACTTTGGTAGGAAGAATAGAAAACCAGAATATTTTTTGAATGGTGCGAAACTATTAACTGTTCGTGCTCAGAGAGATTTAGGTGTCCTCGTACAGAAAACACGGAGGCCGCGGTTTTTTAAGAACATAAGAAATAGGAGCAGGAGTAGGCCAATCGGCCCCTCGAGCCTGCTCCACCATTCAATAAGATCATGGCTGATCTGATCCTAACCTCAAATCTTCTATCACTCTGCATCCACCCGAACCTATGTGATCTCCCGGGAGAGGTGAAAAACCAGATAAAGACCCAATGGCCAATTTGGGAGAAAAAAATCTGGGAAATTCCTCTCCGACCCATCTAGGCGATCGAAATTCTTCCAGGAGATCAACCTGTCCCTATGGAGGCGGGTTGAATGTGGGTCAGGTGGTTTCCAGCTTCCAATCCCGCCCCCAGCTGCTTCCGTTCCACAGATGTGATTTTCCATTGATTGACCTTGTTAAGCTAACCCTGTGGGCTTGCCAGTCAGATAACTGAAAGCCGGTCAGATGACGTCATTTGATGACGCGTCATCTGCCGGTTTCCTTAAAGGCACAATTTTATTTTGACAGCTGATTTCTCGGTGTTTGACAGCGTTGAGGTGCTTCAAACACTGACAATCACTGCACAAAGGTGACCTCTTGCACCCAGGCTCTCCAATAACTCCCTCCATAGGCTGGAACAGATGGCAGCTGCAGGTGAGGTGATAGAAGCGATCTGTCACTGGTGAGAGAGATTCTGCCAATGAGGTGGCACTGGACATGGATTTTAAAACTTGTAAGATAAAGAAATCTGTAAATGTATTCAAATGCAGTACCCAACATTTTCTTTCCTCTGGGACTCACCAGTGCACCGTTGGATCCTTCACACCACTTCTGCAGCTGTCATCAATCCAGAAACATTACAGCAGACTCACGACACGCCACACTTACCTGGCGTGGTGTCCGGACGTCGGGAAACCAGAGCCAGAAGCGGGAAAATCCAAAAAAAGGCTGACAACTACTGGCAATTACCTGTTAATAGGCAGGTAATTGCCTTAAATCTGCTTCCCGCCGTTGGGTGTCGGGTCCATTCGCAAATCAGGCACCCGACACTTGGGAACGCTGTTTGGAGGCGGGTTGATGGTGGGATCGGAACCCGCTGTCAATCAAAATGAATTTAACCTATGACCCGCCTCCAAACCCCAAAATCGCGGCCGGAGGGTTAGCATGCAGGTGGAGCAAAAAATTAGAAAGGCAAATGGCATGTTGGCCTTTATTGCAAGGGGGTTGGAGTATAAGAGTAAGGAAGTCTTACTACAATTGTTCAGCGCTTTGGTGAGACTGCACCTGGAGTACTGTGCACGGTTTTGGTCTCTTCATCTGAGGAAGGACATACTTGCCATAGAGATGGTGCAAGGAGGGTTCACTAGATTGATCCCTGGGATGAGAGGTCTGTCCTATGAGGAGAGATTGAATAGATTGGGGCCATACTTGCTGGAGTTTAGAAGAATGAGAGGTGATCTCATTGAAACCTGTAAGATTCTGAGGGGGATTGACAGGGTAGATGCCAAGAGGCTGTTTCCCCAGGGGTCACAGTCTCAGGATAAGGGGTCGGCCATTTAAGACTGAGATGAGGAGGAATTTCTTCACTGAGGGTTGTGAATCTTTGGAATTCTCTGCCCCAGAGGGCTGAGTCATTGAGTATATTCAAGGCTGAGATCGATAGATTTTTGGGGCAGGAATTTAACTCGAGTTGGTTTGGAGGCAGGACTACAACTTTCGGGGTTGTAGTCCCGCCTCCATCGAGATGTGGCCAACCCACGCGATTTTAACTTGATTGACCTTGTTGAGTCCGCCCAGCGGACTCAGCAGGCCAATTAAGGGCCACCCGGCAACAGGTGATGTCACAGACTGAAATTTCATCTGTCAAGAGGTTTTGACAGATGAAATATCAGTGTTTCACAGCTGTTTGAAGCTGTCAGACACTGACAGTCTTACTTCTAACATGTCCTTCTCCACAGACTCAGTTAGAAATCTCTCCTGCACAGAGAGCTGCAGGCTGTCACTTTTGACAGATCGCAGCCATTCTGCTTTCTGTGCCGGTGAGATGAGGGACTCCTGGAGCCTAAAGGAAGGAAGGCTGAAAAGGTAAGAAGTTATGTAAAACTTACTTAATCACTTTAGACACACCAAACACACTTACCTTTGCACTCATGCACACATCACTCACCTGAACACCGACATCTCGACCCCTCCAAGTCCTTCAACCCGAGGGCCCGCCTCTTCTAACTTGGCATGGTTTGGAGCTGTCGGGAATCCCACACTTCAACATCAAAAATAGGGATTAGACTAAAAACTGCCTGTTAACAGGCAGTTAATTGGCACTAATCCCTTCCCGCCTCGGAGGCGGGTCCCAGTGCGGGGCGGGTACCCGCCTCCTTTGGAACTGGCATGGAGGTGGGTTTGGGTGCGGGATGGTGTCGGGACCCCCGAATTCGGGACTTTAACCCCCCCGCACGCCTCCAATCCCGACTCCACGGCCCAATGAAAATCCTGCCCTTGGACTCTAGGGGAATCAAGGGATATGGTGATCGGGCGGGAAAGTGGAGTTGAGGTCAAAGATCAGCCATGATCTTATTGAATGGCGGAGCAGGTTCGAGGGGCCGAATGGCCGACTCCTGCTGCTAATTCTGATGCTATGTTTGTAAAAGTAATTGCTAAGCTTATGGAGTGTGCATGTACAGTGGCTGCTTGCTGCAGCTTGACTTATAATTAATTGTTTAAGAGGAATTGCAGCAAAAGTGTGATCCCAGATCTTGGCTCCCAGCTCATTGCGTGGTAGCAGTTGAGTGTGACTCACACCATCAGTCTTCCCTTTATCCTACAACATACAGGGTTTTAAAATCTGAAGCTTCTCCTGGCCGGCCTCCCACGTTCTACCCTCCATAAACTTAAGGTCATCCAAAACACTTCTGCTTGCCTCCTAACTCGCACTGAGTCCCATTCATCCATCGCCCCTGTGCTCGCTGACCTACATTGGCTCCCGGTTAAGCAACGCCTCAATTTTAATATTCTCATCCTTGTTTTCAAATCTCTCCAGGGCCTCGCCCCCCCCCCCATCTCTGTCACCGCCTCCAGCCCTGAAACCCTTTTAAGATCTCTGCGCTCTGCCAATTCTGGCCTCTTACGCATTCCCAATTTTAATCGCTCTATCATTGGCAGCCGTGCCTTCAGCTGCCAAGGCCCTAAGCTCTGGAATTCCCTCCCTAAACCTCTCCGCGCCTCTCGCTCTCTTTCCTCCTTTTAAGACGCTCCTTAAAACCCTCACCTGCCCTAATATCTCCTTATGTGGCTCGGTGTCAAATTTTGTTTGATAATCGCTCCTGTGAAGCGCCTTGGGACGTTTTACTAGGTTAAAGACGCTGTATAAATACAAGTTGGTATAGGCGTCACCTAATTGCCGCGTCTTGGGTTTATCTTCACTTCTTTCCTCTTTTTTTCCACCTTGGTGGTCACATTCTGCAGTGTAAACTTTGACCTTTCACCTAAAGTTTCCTCATTTTAAAAAAAATCAGTGCTATCAGTGCTTTCCGTGGCAAGGTTGAGGACACGGCCCTGCTTTTCATCGCATTGCGTTTGTATTGTTTGAATATTTTGGGAGGAAACAAGACTGCAACCTGATGGATAAGCTGCTCTTTATAACTGGCTTCCCAGAGCGATCTCGGTACAGCTCGCTCCCCAGTGCAGGGCAACGAGGTCTACAACTTCAAGACTACTGTGTTAACTGGCCTTTGACTGCCAGCGCAGGCCTGTTGCCGCACACTGACTTTCCCACCACCACCAGCCTCCCGAGAGTGCGGCTGCGTCCTTCCACTTGGCTCCAGCTCTTGCCAGGCCAAGCATGTTTGGCTCGCGTGCTTCTAGTTTCTGGACTGAATTTACATGATTAAACCTTGAGGGATGCACATGATGACAAATCCTATTTGGAAGTAGGGGGTCTGCAGATGTTGCCTGCCTTGTGCAAGGATTTTTCTGGCATTTTGATCCTAAACAAAACATTAACCGTGCAAGTGCAAGACAAGCTGATGTAAGATCCGGATCACAGGCTCACACAGATTACCCAACAGGGCTTTAGAAGTTGTAAGGCTTTTATTAAAGAGCTACAGTTTTAAAGCATAATCAGATATTACATATGGTTTAAGCTGAGTATAATAGACATACAACCCGTGACAGTAGAAAGCGATCCACGACTCCCGAAGCGGAACGCCACGACGGGATGGATGGTTGGTTCGATGTTCGATGAGGCAGCGTGGCGGTCTTGGGTCAGCAAGTCTCTGCAGTCAGCAACAACAGTCGCCTCTGTTGATTCGTCCCCCGAGCTGTTGGAGGTGTTAGGCCTGAGCCAGCATTAATTTCCACCTTGAAGAAGCCTTCGCCCCCTCGCTGTCTGTCTTCTGCTCTCAGCCCACTATATTTATAGTTATTTCTGTGGGCCATGATTTATTTAAAATAACAACAGAAAATGCTGGAAAAACTCAGCAGGCCAGGCAACATCCGCGGCGAGAGAAACAGAGTCGACATTTCAGGTCAAAACCCTTTGTCAAGACTGAAAAAGCACAGGAAATGAAACAGATTAAAAGGCCAGGCTGGGAGAGAACAAAAGAGAAGTGAAGAGACATTAAGAGGTATTCAAAACGAGACGAGATGGTGATAGGACTAGTGGAGACAAAAGACGGCTCGAGATTAGGTCTGTCCCAGCCTGGCCTTTTAATCTGTTTCATTTCCTGTGCTTTTTCAGTCTTGACAAAGGGTTTCGACCTGAAACATTGACTCTCTTTTCTCTCCACAGATGTTGCCTGGCCTGCTGAGTTTTTCCAGCATTTTCTGTTATTTCGGATTTCCAGCATCCGCAGTATTTTGCTATCGTGATTTATTTAATGTTAATCACCTATACTAATCTTTATCCCAAGTGTGATGCGGGAAAACATCTCTCACTGTCTCTTTCTACATGGCCGCCGAACCCTTTCCTCTGAGGAATGTTTTGTCAAGTTTCTTCAAGGGCATTTTATGGCTTCGTGGCTCCTTACTATCTAGCAGGTGCTATCCTCCCTGTTTCCTTGCATTTTACGACCACCTTATCATTTTGGTGTTTGTTAATTGGCCGTGCTGATCCTTCCCCCATCTGTTCCTGACTACAGTTTTAATTTCTGTTCTAAGAGTCAAACTTCATCTATGAATCTAATAGTTGTTTCTTACACTGATGCGAGCCGGACTCTCGGCAGCAATAACACGGAAGCTGCGTGTGGCTTTTGAGCATTTTATAGATTATTGGTCTAATCTTGGTGTGAAATGTACGGGTTGTATGTTTCTGGCAGTTAACGCAAACGCCTGTTGTTCCGCAGCTGTCTTAATCAATTTATTTTTAATCAAAATTGAAATCCAATTAAATGTGACTCTGTACAGAAAAGGTCCTGTTCCCGTAGGAGCTGCAGGGTTAATAGGGCTTCTGTCAGTCTTGGGGGGCAAAAATTCAGTTGCTTGCGCCTCCCGTTAGCATTTTAAGAGGGCGCTAATGGGGCGCAAAGCAACTAGCGCCCGGGCGCGGCGATGTTTGCGCCGCTCGCGAAATTAACTAGACATTTTGCGGCGGCGCTAAACACTACCGCCACGATCTCCTGCGCCGGCAGATTGTGACACTAGTCGAGTGTGCAACGCCCCGGTAGCGCCCCCTGCCTTACCGCCTGCCGCTAGCAACAACAGGTTGAGGGGAGCGTTTTGCTGTCAGAATGGGACTAGGGGAGCGCTATTTAAAGGCGACCGCTTCCTGCCTTTTTTTGTTGGTGACATTTTTGCACCACGCATTTTGGGGACTGAGCAGCACTTTGCAGGTTCATTTTGATTTTCCCTTCCTTGCTTCGCCCGCGCTCGGAGGTAGCGCCTCGCCCCTCTGCCTTTGTGCCTTAAGACAGGTGTGAAGCGCATGATTTAGCGCTCCAATCACCTCCAGGGGCGATAAAAGCCAAGTTTGCTGTAGGAGGCGATAATTAGCGCCAGGCACTAAACTTTGCGCACGGCCGATAATGGTGCCCCAAACGGGGCGATACTGAATTTTTCCCCCTTGGTGTTTTATTACGTACAAATTCATCTGGTCTCTGCTCCAGGAATATCTAGTGCTAGATGCAAACTGTATTATTTTTTATTTTTATACACTTACGGGCTGTGGGCGTCGCTGGCATTCATTGCCCGTCCCTAATTGCCCTCCAAGGTGGTGGTGGTGAGCCGCCGCCTTGAATAAGGGGCTTGCTGGGCCATTTCAGTGGGGCAGTTAAGAGTCAACCACGTTGCAGTGGGTCTGGAGTCACATATAGGCCAGACCGGGTAAGGACGGCAGATTTCCTTCCCTAAGGAACCAGATGGGTTTCTACGACAATCCGATAGCTTCATGGTCACCATTACTGATACCAGCTTTTTATTCCAGATTTAATTAATTAACTGAATAGTGGTGGGATTGTGAACTCATGTCTCTGGATCATTAGCCCAGGCCCCTGGATTACTAGTCCAGTAATGCAACCACTGTGCTACCGTACCCCTATTTTGTGAATACAGGGCCCACACGTGAGACGTGTTTACTTGGTACTGTATTGAACTGCTGGGTAAAACAAATCCAAGGTGATGGAGCATCCCACATTGCCAAAACACAACAATAAGTTGTAGTTGAAAGCGGTGTGTCTTTGTGGGTGGCCGTTACAGCTACTCTGTGCCATTTGGGAGAGCTGGATGGAGATGAACAGCATTGGGTGGTGGAGCAGAAAGTGAGGCAGGTTGAGAGTTTCAGAAATATCGGGGAGGGGGGAGGCAAGCCGGTATTGGACAAAAATTGACCCTAGAACATTAGACTTGCGAATGAATTTGTGCCTCATTTGAACTGCATTTCCTGTAATCGGTTGTTGGCGCTGATTGTGTAAACTGCTTTGCGCTAGTGGAAAAAAAAACCCTCCATCTCTGAAAACATCAATGATTTGGACATAAGGGCTTTGGTGTCCAAATTTGGTGACAATACTGAAATAGGAAACATGTTAAATAATTCTGAGAGCCAATGGATGATGGAAGGGGATATTGATGAGACGATGAAATGGACAAAAAAATGGTAGATGGAATTCAGTGTCAGTGAATGTGGGGTGAGCAGCCTGCAGACACTCTGAGCTCACACAGTAGAATGCCCACTTGGATAAGAACATAAGAATTAGGAACAGGAGTCGTCCATTCGGCCCCTCGAGCCTGCTCCGCCATTCAATAAGATCATGGCTGACCTTCGACCTCAACTCCACTTTCCCGCCCAATCCCCATATCCCTTGATTCCCCTAGAGTTCAAAAATCTATCGATCTCAGCCTTGAATATACTCAATGATTCAGCCTCCACAGCCCTCTGGGGTAGAGAATTCCAAAGATTCACAACCCTCTGAGTGAAGAAATTCCTCCTCATCTCAGTCCTAAATGGCCGACCCCTTATCCTGAGACTGTGACCCCTGGTTCTAGACTCTCCAGCCAGGGGAAACAACCTCTCAGCATCTACCCTGTCAACCCCCCTCAGAATCTTATGGCCTAGAAATTCAGTTGCTTGCGCCAGCCGGTAGCGCCTTAGGAGGAGGAGATGTTGGGCGCTAGGCGGCTAGCGGCCAGGCGCAGCGTGATCTGCGCCTCTCCCCAACTTCACTCAAGATTTAGCGGCGGCGCAAAGTCTTTGCGCGCGCTCAGCTGCGCGCGCAGATCTTGACGTCATTTCCTCATGCAACGCCCTTTGTGCGCCCCAAACCGGAAATTCAGTCGCGACGCCCTATTGTGCGCCTGGCGCCCCTAGTGACTAATAGAGGGGAACGGTTCTCAGTCGATGCGGGGCGTGGGGGGCGCAAATTAAAGGGCACTCCTCCTGCAGTAGAAAAGGCTGCCATTTCGCAGCACTCCTTTTTGAGAGACGGATCTTTGCAGAGAGACAAAGGTAGAGAGCTTTCTACTTTGGCTCCACACTCGGACAGGTACTTGTGGCTTCAGGCCACAGCTTTCCACTTGTCTTTGCCTTCAGTGTCATATCATTGTTTGCAAACATATAATGGGGGCTGCAATGGGTGCAAACGCTGGCCTTCTCCATTGCATCCAAAGGGCTCACAGACGCCGTGAGAGAGTGGCAGTGATGTGCCTCAATAATTCCGAGACTCGAAGTTAGCAGAACAAAACAAGGCTTTTATTAACTTAGAAGGTAACACGTAAGAGAGAGAGATGTCTTCCTTCTGGAGACTGAGGCCAGACTGAAGCTAGCTTACAAACGGGGCCAGGTATGGGCGGAGTTCTACACACAGCACATTCCAGTATACAATACAGCACATTCCAGTACACAATACAATGAGGTCTGGGGGAAGGGAAATGACACTGAAACCGATCTCAGTCACAGGCAGTGATGAATGGAAATATTTCATCACATTCACCCCTTCTATAGATTTAGTCTGTTCGGGGGTTTGATACTCCTCTGCGACCGACGTGGCTGTTGCGGTGCCGCGGGTGTCGGCTGGGTGTCCCCGGTAGCCTCCTGGGTCTCTGCCGGGGGTGCCGCCAGGGTTGTTGAAGGGGTAGTTGGTGGGGGTGCCGTTGGTCGGTGTTCTTCCGGGGGTGATGGAAGAGTAGTGGGTGGGTAAGAGTTGCTGTGATCGTCGTTGCCGCTATTGCCGTGGTTGTTGTCGATGCCGGCTGGGGCGACGTCTTTTATGGACACGGTGTCCTCCCTTCCGTCGGCGTGCCGGACATATGCGTATTGGGGGTTGGCGTGGAGTAGGTGTACTGGCTCCACGAGAGGGTCCGTCTTGTGGCCCCTCACATGCCTTCGCACGAGTACCGGACCTGGGGTGGAGAGCCATGACGGCATGGATACGCCTGAGGTGGATTTCCGGGGAAAGACAAACATTCATTCATGAGGCGTGGTATTAGTGGCCGTACACAATAGCGACCGTATCGAATGGAGCACATCCGAGAGGACTTCCTGCCAGCGGGAGATAGGGAGGCCCTTGGTCCTTAGAGCTAGAGTGACTGCTTTCCATACTGTCCCGTTCTCTCGCTCCACTTGGCCGTTACCCCGGGGGTTGTAGCTGGTGGTACGGCTTGTGGCGATCCCCCTGGACAGCATGTACTGGCGTAGCTCTTCACTCATGAAGGACGCCCCCCTATCCGTATGGATGTAGCTCGGCATACCGAACAGGCAGAACAGGCTGTTGAGGCATTTAATGACCGTGGCGCTGGTCATGTCTGGGCAGGGGAAGGCGAATGGGAACCGGGAGTATTCGTCCACAATGTTCAGGAAGTAAACATTGCGGTCGACGGACGGGAGGGGGCCCTTGAAATCTAAGCTGAGCCGCTCAAAGGGCCGCGTAGCTTTGATTAAGTGGGCTCTATCTGGGCGGTAGAACCGAGGCTTGCACTCAGCGCAAGTGCGGCAGTTCCTGGTCAGGGACCGAACTTCCTCAATCGAGTAGGGTAAGTTACGGGACTTTATGAAGTGGAACAGCCGCGTGACCCCTGGGTGGCAGAGGTCGTTGTGGACGGTATGTAGCCGATCCCCGGTGGCGCTGGCACACCTCCCTCGTGAGAGGGCGTCAGGGGATTCGTTAAGGGCCCCTGGCCGGTAAATGATGTCGTACTCGAAGGTGGAGAGCTCGATCCGCCACCTAAGAATCTTATCATTTTTAATCTTCCCCCTCTGTTTATTATTGAACATAAACGCTACCGACCGCTGGTCGGTAAGTAGGGTGAAGCGTTTGCCGGCTAGGTAGTGGCGCCAGTGGCGCACTGCCTCCACGATGGCTTGGGCCTCCTTTTCCACGGAGGAGTGTCTGATCTCGGGCCCTTGGAGGGTCCTCGAGAAGAAAGCTACGGGCCGCCCCGCCTGGTTGAGGGTGGCCGCCAAGGCGAAGTCAGACGCATCACTTTCCACTTGAAATGGAGTGTTCTCGTCCACTGCCTGTAGCGTGGCCCGCTCAATATCCTGCTTAATGCTTTTGAAGGCGGCGTGGGCCTCAGCAGAGAGCGGGAAAGAGGATGCTTTCAAGAGGGGGCGGGCTTTGTCGGAGTAGTTGGGGACCCATTGAGAATAATAAGAAAATAACCCCAGGCACCTTTTCAGGGCTTTGGGAGTGTTGGGCAGGGGCAGCTCCCGTAGGGGGCGCAATCGGTCGGGGTCTGGTCCGATTTCCCCACTCTCCACCATGCTGCCTAGTGTGCAGAGGCGCGTGGTGTTGTAAACGCACTTGTCCTCGTTGTAGGTGAGGTTGTGTTTTTGTGCGGTTTTCAGGAACCTCTCGAGGTTCGAGTCGTGATCCTGCTGGTTGTGACCGCAGATGGTGACGTTGTCGAGGTAGGGGAAGGTTGCCTGCAAGTGGTGGTCATCGACCATGCGGTCCATCTCCCTCTGGAAGACCGAGACCCCATTCGTCACCCCAAAGGGGACTCTGAGGAATTGGTAGAGGCGTCCGTTCGCCTCGAAGGCGGTGTACGGGCGGTCCTCTGGTCTGATAGGGAGCTGGTGGTACGCTGACTTGAGGTCGATGGTGGAGAACACCCGGTATTGGGCGATTTGGTTCACCATTTCTGATATGCGGGGTAGCGGGTAGGCGTCTAGTAGGGTGTACCTGTTGATCGTTTGACTATAGTCGATCACCATCCGTTTCTTCTCGCTTACCCCTTACCACCACCACTTGGGCGCGCCACGGGCTATTGCTGCGTTCAATAATGCGCTCTTTCAGGAGCCTGTCTACCTCGGTCGCGATAAACCGCCTGTCCTCCCAGCTGTACCTCCTGCTTTTGGTCGCTATTGGCCGGCAGTTAGGGGTAAGGTTCGCCAATAGCGAAGGCAGCTTTACCTTCAGGGTAGCCAGACCGCACACTGTGAGGGGCGGCTGGGACCCACCGTACTTGAGCGTGATGCTTTGGTGGTTGCACTGGAAATCCAGGCCCAAGATCACGCTCGCACATAGGTTCTTCATGATTAATACTTTAAAATTATCATATACAGTTCCGTTAACGCACAATTGTACCGTGCAGTAACCCAGAATGGTCGATGTCTGGGTTTTGTCAGCCATAGAGATGGTACCCTGAGTAGGGACCACCTTTAGGGAGAGTTGTTGTGCCAGTTCTGGGTGGATAAAGCTCTCCGTGCTTCCACTGTCAATTAAGCATTTAACCCGGCACCCGTTTACCTCGATGTCCACCATTGATCTGGATAGCGGGTGCGGCCTGGTCTGGTCCACTGTGACCGATGCCACTGTAGGGCCCTGATCGATACAAGATGGCGTCCACGCTGTCTGCTCACAAGATGGCGGACCCCACGAGGTCGGGCAAGATGGCGTCCAAGATGGCCGCTCCCACGGCGCACACGCGGCGGTGGCGGGTTTTCCGGCGGTTGGTTTTCCGGCGGGGTTCCCTCTGCACACCTTCCCGAAGTGCCCCTTCTTACCGCACTTAAAGCAGGTGGTGCCTTTCGCCGGGCACAGGTTTCTGGTGTGCTTTGGCTGCCCGCAGAAGTAGCAGTTGGGTCCCTGACGCGTCGCGGCTGTCGTAGGGCTTCTGGGGGGAGAGCGGGGCCCAGCCGGTGTCGGGCTGTCGGGCGGGGAAGATGCCTTCCAAGATGGCGGTGCACGCGTGGACGGCGCGGGCTGAAGAGTAGGCGTCCGAGTTTCTCTGGGCCACATCCAGGGATCGCGCGGTGTCCGCAGCCTGTTTCAGGTCCAACCCCGTTTTTTCCAGCAGTCTTTGCCGGATGTAAGTGGAGCTGAGGCCTGTGATGAAGGCATCGCGAACAAGCTCGTCAGTGTACACTGCGGCTTTTACATCTCGGCACTTGCAGTCTTTGCCAAGCATTTTCAGGGTGCTTAGGAACTCCTCCACCGATTCCCCAGGTTGCTGTGCGCGGGTGGCGAGCAGGTGCCTAGCATACACCTCATTCGTAGGCTGCTGGTAATGCGCCTTTAAGATGTCGCAGGCGGCCAGGTACGTCTCGGCGTCTTGGATGAGGGGGTAAACCCGGTGGCTTACCCAATTCCGCGTCTCATCCGCGCAGCGTCCGTAGCGTCTTTGACGGCTGCGGAATTGTCCAGGAAGAATTCCATACACTCAAACCAGTGTCCGAAGCGTGCTGATGCGTCCGGAGCATGTTGATCCAAATCCAAACGTTCGGGTTTCAGGAGTTGATCCATAGTGTTGAAAAATAAGTTAATAAAATTGATGTGCCTCAATAATTCCGAGACTCGAAGTTAGCAGAACAAAACAAGGCTTTTATTAACTTAGAACGTAACACGTAAGAGAGAGAGATGTCTTCCTTCTGGAGACTGAGGCCAGACTGAGTTAGCTTACAAACGGGGCCAGGTATGGGCGGAGCCCTACACACAGCACATTCCAGTATACAATACAGCACATTCCAGTACACAATACAATGAGGTCTGGGGGAAGGGAAATGACACTGAAACCGATCTCAGTCACAGGCAGTGATGAATGGAAATATTTCATCACAGGCAGTCCTGGCCAGACGGAGAGGGGGCAACAGGCGTCGGGAAAGGAGGCCTTACCCACCCAGGGTATACCGCCAGCAGTTCTCCTATCTGAACATGTCTGACGAGCACTGTGTTCGGAGGCTGCGATTCCGAAGGGCGGTGGTCACTGAGATCTGCCACCTGCTTGGCGGTGATCTGCAGCCACATCTGAGGAGCAGGACGTCTCTGTCGGTAGCAGTGACGGTGGCTCTCAACTTCTATGCCACCGGCTCCTTCCAATCTGCTACTGGGGACATTTCCAACATCTCCCAGTTCGCCGTGCATTGCTGCATCCGCCAGGTGACCAATGCCCTTTTCAGAAGGAGACGTCAGTTCATCTCCTTCTCCATGGCCCTTGTCAAGCAGCAACAGCGTGCAATGGGCTTTGCAGCATTCGCGGGCTTCCCCATGGTGCAGGGCGCCATTGACTGCACGCATGTGGCTTTGCGGGCACCTCTGGAGAATGCCGAGGATTACCGCAACCGGAAGGGCTACCATTCGCTCAACGTTCAGCTGGTGTGTGACCACAGGCAGCTCATCCTAGCTGTCAATGCCCGCTTTCCAGGCAGCAGCCACGATGCCTTCATCCTGCGCCAGACTTCTGTGGCAGACATGTTCCAGGCCCAGCCTCACCCACGCGGATGGCTTCTCGGGGACAAAGGCTATCCTTTGTGTACCTGGCTGATGACCCCGCTCCGTGCGCCCAGCACCCCTGCTGAAGAGGGATACAACGACAGCCATCAAGCAACCAGGAACATCATTGAGCAAACAATCGGCGTCCTGAAGCAACGGTTCCGCTGTCTGGATCGTTCCGGAGGAGCCCTACAATATTCGCCGGAGCGAGTCTCCCATTTCGTGGTCGTATGCTGCACAACCTGGCTATCCGCAGGACTCAGCCACTGCCACCAGAGATTGGAGGACCACAGGAGGAGGAGGAGGAGGAGGAGGACCAGCACAGGAGGGAGGCAGAAAGTGCAAGGGCCGCCTGTCGGCGGCTTATTGAACGTTGGTTCTAGGCCCCCTCTCAGGGAATGGCTTGTGCCAATGTCACCGGATGAATGTAGCCGCTCCACAAGCCCTCAGCCGAGCAGGGCAACCAGGACTTGCAAAAAAAAGCATGGAGTGTGTGATTTAAGAACATTTATTTCTTGGAAACCTCTGCCCTTCCCACATTACAAACTCATGGAGAGAAGCCCCCTCCAAAAACACAAAACAAAGAAAGACACCAGTCTCGGCCTTACAAAAAAAAAAGAAATACACCAGTCTCGGCCTTACAAAAACACAACTACACCAGTCTCGGCCTTTCAACAAACACAAAGCATTTGGCCAGACCTTCCACTTTTTGCCCTGCGAGGGTGATGCCTTTCGCATCCGTGACTGGCCCCTGCCCGCCCTGCAGCTCCTCCTCAATGGGACCCCAGTGGCTGCAGCAAGGCTGGGGGAAGGCTGCTGAGGGTCAGATGGCGAGACGGCAGATGTCCTTGGGGGTCGGCCTGCACCAGCTCTGGCCCTGGAGGGTCCGGCTGCTGACTGCTCCAACTCTGCTTGGGCGGCTGCAGTCTGTCCAGCGGCTCGTGGCAGCTGCAATGGCGGAGTGGCAGTGTCGGCTGCAGGAATGGTGCCAACCTGGCAGATCGCAGGTACTCCCTGGTTGCCTGAGACATTGGCACTCGCACGGGCCAGCACTGCAGCATGCGCAGCAAACAGCTGAAGAACAGACTGGGCTTCTGCTGTGCGGCGAGTGCCCTGGCGATGCCTGGCCGATCCAGCGAGGGTGGTAGCAGTTAGTGCCCGTGTGGCCCTGGCCTGTGTCCACATGACACCAGCCAGTGAATGAACGGCACGACTGAGCACTTGGCTCGAAGCCGCCTGTGCTGCCGCGAAGTCCTGCAGACTCCTGGCCTGTGCTGCACTGAATTGTTGCAGACTCCTGGCCTGTGCTGCTCCAAATTCCTGCACACTCCTTGACAGAGACTCAATGGAGTCAGGCATCCTTGCCACTGCAGCCATGAGCTCAGTGTGCCTGCGCTCAGCCTGGACGGCCATTTCCTCCAGGAGCCGCACCTCCTCTGCGCTCACCGTCGCAGGACTGGAGGCCGCACTCACCCTCTGGGGAGAAGTCCGCCGAGCTTCCCCACCCCTCCCGCGTTGCTGCAGGCCGCTGGGCCCCGGAGCTTCACTCTCCTCTGACCCTTCCCCCCCGGCTCCCCTCCAGGGAAGACGTGTCCCCTTCAGCGCCATGGGCTGGCTCGGCTGAGGGTGGCACTGATGGGCCGACTTCCTCTTCCTCCTCCTCGAATTCGGAATCGCTGACAGTGGCAGCTTGAGGGCCCGCCTCCTCACCTGGCGATTCACCATCTGAAAGCAGGGAGGCACAAGAGTAGCTTTAGAGTGAGGACAGGGCGGCAGCGAGGGAGGCATGAGTGCTGCCATGCACTGCATTGGTCGGACAGTGGCAAAGGATGCTGATCTGAGGCGCAAGTGGAAAGCGAGAGGTCAAAAAGGTGATGCCCTTACCATTGGTGCCCAGAACGGGGCCAATCAGCCGGCCTGCCATAATGCGCTCCACACGCTGGTCGAGGTCGGAGAGCTCTTTGACGTCAGGACGGCCTCCCCCGGTCTCGCGCTGCTTCCTACGGTTGTGCGCCACCTTGGCCTGCAAGAGAAAGGACGGCCTCTAAGTACAGTGTGAAGCCCTGATCTTGGCTGCACTGCCTCCCATGGTCGAATAGCTTGAACAGTGTGCAAAGTGCTGAATGTGCAAGTGATTTTCATGACCGTCCCATAGCTGCTGGATGAGGGCTGGCCCTTAGGGCTTTCAGGTCCCTTTGCCCATAAACTGAGGTGCACATGCAGGGATGAGGAGGACACTGGAAAGGGTACTCACCCTGACAACCCGAGTGAGGTCGTTGAACTTTTTCCGGCATTGCACAGGAGTCCTGGCAACCACGCTGTTGGAAGTCACCCTGTTTGAGACCTCCCTCCAGGCTTTCCGGTAGGCGCTGGGCAGCAGCCTCCTGCCACCTTCTGGGAACAGAACATGGCGCCTGCGCTCCACTCCGCCAACCAGCACCCTCCGGTCACCCTCGCTGAAGCGCTGCGCTCTCTCCCTGGCCTTCTCCATAGCCCTGGGCGTTGCACAGATGAAGCAGAAGTGGTCAGGCCTAGGTTGAGGGCTGCAGTGTGCAGGGCATGGCAGGCAAACAAATCCACCCTCCCCCTTTAAGAGCTGGCCGGCGCCAGAGTGTCTGCCGTCAATCAACAACTCGCCGCACCTGCGCTGCGCCCGGCCTCGGGGGTATCGCTCCGGACCGCCGGCTTAGCGCCTAATGATAGTAGTGCATCGCCTGTTTTAGCGCAGCAGCAACCTCTTGGGGCGATGCGACTGAATATCGGCGAAGGTGGCGCGAAGTTGCGCCGGGTGCGAACTTTAGCGACCGCCCGACTTTAGCGCCCCGAACGTGGCTATACTGAATTTCTAGGCCTATATGTTTCAATGAGATCACCTCTCATTCTTCTAAACTCCAGAGAGTATAGGCCCATTCTACTCAATCTCTCCTAAGGTAGTGGCGAGTTTCCTGAGGAATGACACCCATGGGCATGACGGGGAGAAAATGCGCTCAAACAATTAAACTTCTGGAACATCAAGAAGCCATTATAAAATGACTGCTATTGGGACATGATTACACCAGGTTCGGGGCGAGGGCTTCTAGATGCTGTGTATTTTTCTTGGTGAGGGGAGATCAAAAGTCCATCAATACCCTTTCATTTACACAATCTTTGTGTTGTCCAATTTGCTTTTCGATCAATTGACGTCACTCCTTTCCCAGATGTTTTAAATACAAAAATGGAAACCCTCCTTCTGCTATAAGCTGGCTGCCATGAATCAAATTTTTTCAAATATAATTACTTTAATTGCTCTCTTCTGGAAGTTTCTTTGCGCACCTCACAACTAACGAAGCAACAATCATAGAATAACATACCTGGGTCCAGTGTTTCAGCACATGATACCCTCCACCATTTAAAAAAAGAAAAACTTGCATTTCTATAGCGCCTTTCATGACCACGGGACGTCCTAAAGCGCTTTACAGCCAATGAAGTACTTTTTGAAGAGTAGTCACTGTTGTAATGTAGGAAACACGGCAGGCAATTTGCGCACAGCAAGCTCCCACAAGCAGCAATGTGATAATGACCAGATCATTTGTTTTAATGATGTTGATTGAGGGATAAATATTGGCCAGGACACCGAGGATAACTCCCCTGCTCTTCTTCGAAATAGTGCCGTGGGATGTTTTACGTCCACCTGAGAGCGCAGACGGGGCCTCGGTTTAACGTCTCATCCGAAAGATGGCACCTCCGACAGTGCAGCACTCCCTCTACTGCACTGGAGTGTCGGCCTAGAGTTTGGCGCTCACGGCTCTGGAGTGGGACTTGAACCCACGACCTTATGACTCAGCAGGGATCACTGGGCAGCAATCGGGAACAGGAGCCCTGGTTGATGGGTTTTTTTTTCTCTCTCCCACCCCAGTAAGAGGGGAACTAACTCTACTCATCTATCTGTATATTTCAACATTACCGAAGTGAAATAATCGTCGCCAGGCCTGACCGATCCTCATTAAATTATACTTGTGCTCCTTGAACGATGATATTTCCTTTCAAAGCTCACTGGGATTATCCAGTTTAAAAACTGAGGTGTAATTTGAAGACTCGCCATATGGTCCTCCACTTTTATTGCTAAAACATCGTTGGGATGCCAGATATCGGGCCTTTTATTGCTGGAATTTCTATCCTACTCTTTGCCCTGTTTCTACCTGTCCCCAGTCAGCTACAAGGGAGCGGGCAAGAGCGGGAGAAGGTGACTCGGGCTCCGGTTTCTTCCCCTTCCTCCATTCTTTTATGGCAAGGTAGCGTGACCATATTTTCTAAGCCGAATCCGGGGACGCGCAGGCTGGGAGCGCAGCCAAGTAGCCAGGACGGCAAATGTAGGTTGCACACCGAAGCGAGGCAAAATGTTTAGGAGCCTGTATTTTAACAGTTGCACAGACACACTACAAACTGCAAAACAAATGTCCATATAATTACTGCGGACGGGGCGTCATGCTATTAATATTGAAGCGCATTCAGATACCTGACCCCCTCCCCCAGTGACTGAGGTCACTCCTGACCCCGACTATCCCCACACACACACTGCCTAGGATTAATGTACTCACCAAATAGTTCTCCGATCATAAATAATTCCACAGATGACCCAAGCTATCCGCAGTTTCCTTTTAGCTTGATGTTGCTCTAGTTCCTTCTGTTTATGTGCCTTTTTATTGTAGTGGCAATGGGAAACCCCACTGGCTCCACTGACAGTCTCAGGTGGGAGGTTTATCTCCAGTTCCGGATTGGAATGTTGAAAGGATGATCTGTGGTTGACAATGGATCGGGTCCGAGTGGTCATCTCTCAGTTTATTTCTAACACTCAAGCTGTGGCAGTCAACACAAGGGTCAGATAACAACCACGAGGACTCGCTGGGGCCGACTGTGCTAATCGGACGGGCGGCGGACCCTCTGGGTGGCTGGGCATCATGAGCATGGAGCCGACCAGCTGCGAGGGCCGATTTGGTGCTCGGAGAAAGCTCCGTGAGCGGGGGCGGGAGGTGAAACTGGCCAAGTGTCCGAGCCTGAGGTGTGGGAGATCGACGGTGAGAGGGAGGAGGGGAGCCACAAACTGATAGCTCAGGTCCGGTCTGGTGGGGCACAGTCACCACCCGGGGGCAGACTCCCTGCCCGGGAGGCACAATCACCACCCGGGGCAGACTCACCGCCTGCGGGCACACTGACCACCCGGGAGGCACACTGACTGCCTGGGGGCAGACTGACCACCCAGGGGCACACTTCGGGGATGAGTTTTGTAAACCGGGAACATTGTTCGCTCGGGGACGCACTACCTCATCCGGGGCCTGTCCCCGGAAAACGGGGACGTATGGTCGTCCTATGCTAAGGGTCGGTCTACACTGCCTCTTCTCACTGGGAACTTTTATGCCACCCAGTGGGTCCTGGGAGAGCAGTCCTCCGTTGGAGAGCCGTGCCCTGTGTATTAGACCGAATGCCTCTGCTCCAGACTGGAAGCCAGCCCACCCACAGTTCCCAAAGGGAGGGAATCCATTTACATTTCTGTGTCGACCTGCTTACGAGCTGGGTCCCCCTCGATCTCTTCCCCATTGACGGCGGTTGTGTGCCCACCTGTATCAGCCAGTGAGAAAGCTCGTTCTCCGCGCTCTCCCCTCCCTCGCAGTCTGATGTCAGAACTGAGATTGATGCCGGTATTCATTTAGAGATGAAAGCTAATGGCGGGATGAGGCTTTGTGATCACCGGAAAGCCAGGGATTAGAATGATGCAGCACAGAAGGAGACCATTCGGCCCATCATGCCTGTGCCTCTTCAATAGAGCAACCTAATCAGTCCCACTCTCTGCCCCCACCCCCCACCCGCTCTTGCTCCATAGCTCTGTAATTTTTTTCCCTTCAACTATTTATCCAATTCTCTTTTTTGAAAGTTACTATTGATTCTGCTTCCACCGCCCTTTCAGGCTGCGCGTTCCAGACCACAACGACGTGCTTTGATTCCTGGTGTCACCTTTGGTTCTTTTGCCAATCACCTTAAATCTGAGCCCTCTGGTTACTGACGGTTCTGGCAGTGTTGTGGGCGAGTGAAACACAAGAAAACGCTAACGGAAGTGGAGGGAGAATTGAAAAAGAAGGAAAACTGCATTAAAAAAAAATATATATTACTGCAGAGGCTGGAAATCTGAAATACAAACAGAAAAGGCTGGAAACACTCAACGTGTCAGCCAGCGACTGTGGAGAGAGAAACAGTCAATGTTTCAGCTCGATGACCCTTCATCTGAACTGGAAAAAGTTAGAGATGTTACAGGTTTTAAGCGCGTGCAGGGGCAGGGAATAAAATATTGTTTGCAATTAAATGTGCGATTTACGAGCAGATATTGAAGAATCAGTTTGTCTGCAGTTGTGTGCAGTTTTGGTCGCCTTATCTGAGGAAGGATGTTCTTGTCATGGAGGGAGTGCAGCGAAGATTCACCAGGCTGATACCTGGGATGGCAGGAATGACGTATGAGGAGAGATTGGGTCAATTGGGCTTATACTCGCTGGAGTTTAGAAGAATGAGAGGGGACCTCATTGAAACTTATAAAATTCTAACAGGACTAGATGCAGGAAGGATGTTCCCGTTGGCGGGGGAGTCCAGAACCAGGGGTCACAGTCTAAAGATAAGGGGTTAGCCATTTAGGACAGAGATGAGGAGGAATTTCTTCACCCAGAGAGTGGTGAACCTGTGAAATTCTCTACCACAGAAGGCAGTAGAGGCCAATTCATTAAATATATTCAAGAAGGAGTTGGATATATTTCTTAAGGCTAAAGGGATCAAGGGATATGGGGAGAAGGCAGGGACAGGGTACTGAATTTGGATGATCAGCCATGATCTCAGTAAATGGCGGAGCAGGCTCGAGGGGCCGAATGGCCTACTCCTGCTCCTATCTTCTATGTTTCTGTGTCTGTAGGGAAAGAAGCCATGTTAAACTGTGTAAACTTAAAAAAAAAAATAGAATTTTTTTGGAGAGGGGCGGGGAGGTGCTGAGAAGCACTGGTCAATACTGAACTAAAAATGAAACAGCAGTGTCTCCCTGATGCGCTCTGTTTCAGATATCCCCGTGAATTCTCATGTTGCCTAATCCTCTTATTCTAAGCGGCTGTATATGTGGACAGATAATCACATGCATGTTTTGAAAAGGCTGCAAAAGGCAGGGCTCCCAGGTTTAATTATGCATCCAGTTTGCTGCCTCTCATTGGCTCGCCGTGGGAACAGTTGCTACCCACCCCCGGGGCTCCAGAACATTGGATCCACCTCATTGGGTTGTGCCGGGGACAGGCGCTGTCATTGGCTTTTCCCCCCCCCTCATTTCACAAAGCGATGGAATTTCAGGAGTATGGTTTTAGATTTGGCATCGTATCAGCTGGCTGGATAACCGAGCTGGGTACAGAAAGGTGGGAGTCATGGAACAATGAATAACTCGAGTTGGAGCAGGCACTCCAAGGCTAACCATGCTTCAGAAGGGCTGCAGTAAACTCGGGCGGTCCGGAGGGTAGATTAGGAATAATGGGGGCTGTTTATTATGGTCTCGTCCAGGTGTTGGACACATTTGAGCCAAATTTGCACTGCCTCATGTTTTGAGGAAACAAAGTTTCTGGCTCTGCTGGGAATGATTTTAAACGAGGCTAGATAATTCAGCCAGCTGTTGTGGAGTATTTATGATTTGCCGCATTTCAAGCTGTGAGTGTGTGTGTGAGTGTGAGAGAGAGAGAGAGCAAGCGAGGATGTGAAGAGCCAGGTCAAATTCTTTTTTAAAAAAGTGGCCGAGAGGATTGCTTTACGGAGCACAATGTGAACATGGCCAGAGGTTTTTCGGATTCCTCAGCGCAGCACCGGCCGGAGAGGTGTCGCAGTCTCGTCAGTCAGCAGTGCTGAACTCCAGGTACAAGCTCGTGTGCTTTCTACTGAGCTGCATTTCATCTCTCCCTAGAACAGCTCGTGTCATCACCCTGTGATAACTGTGTGGGAGCTGTATTGGGGAAATGCTTTTGGTGTTCCCTGACCTATGGAGTGGATAATGGGAAAGTATTGCGACAGGAAGGGGAGTTATTTACTGCTTCCTCTTTGCTCTGTGAAATGTTAAACGTGGTCAGTGATTTTCAACATTTGAAGGTAAAAAGCCTAATAATATAATGGATTTTTTTTTTAACTTTATTTTTAAGGCTTTTATTCTAGGTTGTAATTGTACTTTCCCAATGAATAGAATTCTCCAGTTAAAAATGGTTGTGGCATCAATGCAAAGTGTCCAAAATAATACAAATATTTTCTATTCACGTGTGCCTTATAAGCCTAAAGCAGCCATGTTGTTTATTGAGGAGGAGTGGAATATTCCTGGGTCATCGGCTGTGGTGTTATCTTTATACCGTCAGCCATGGCTCAGTTGGTAAGACCCTCGCCTGAGTCAGAAGGTCGTTGGTTCAAGGATGATTGTTAAAGAAAGAATACTTGCATTTCTATAGCGCCTTTCACGACCATCGGACGTCCCAAAGAGCTTTACAGCCAATGAAGTACTTTTTTTGAAGTGTAGTCACTGTTGTAATGCAGGAAACACAGCAGCCAATTTGCGCACAGCAAGCTCCCACAAACAGCAATGTGATAATGACCAGATTTTTTTTTTAGCGGTTTTGTTTGAAGGATAAAAATTGGCCAGGACACTGGGGAGAAAGAAACATAGAAGATAGGAGCAGGAGTAGGCCATTCGGCCCTTCGAGCCTGCTCCGCCATTCAATGCGATCATGGCTGATCATCCAAGTTCAGTACCCGGTCCCTGCTTTCTCCCCATACCCCTTGATCCCTTTAGCCTTAAGAAATATATCCAACTCCTTCTTGAATATATTTAATGTATTGGCCTCAACTGCCTTGTGTGGTAGAGAATTCCACAGGTTCACCACTCTCTGGGTGAAGAAATTCCTCCTCATTTCTGTCCTAAATGGCTTACCCCTTATCCTTAGACTGTGACCCCTGGTTCTGGACTCCCCGACCATCAGGAACATCCTCCCTGCATCTAGTCTGTCTAGTCCTGTCAGAATTTTATAAGTTTCAATGAGATCCCCTCTCATTCTTCTAAACTCCAGCGAGTACAAGCCCAATCGACCCAATCTCTCCTCATACGTCATTCCTGCCATCCCAGGTATCAGCCTGGTGAATCTTCGCTGAACTCCCTCCATGGCAAGAACGTCCTTCCTCAGATAAGGCGACCAAAACTCCCCTGCTCTTCTTTGAAATAGTGGCCACGGGATCTTTTACATCCACCTGAGAGAGCAGACGGGGCCTCGGTTTAACGTCTCATCTGAAAGACGGCACCTCCGACAGTGCAGCACTCCCTCAGCACCGCACTGGGAGTGTCAGCCTGGATTTTTGTGCTCGAGTCTCTGGAGTGGGACTTGAACCCACAACCTTCTGGCTCAGAGGCGAGAGAGAGTGCTGCCTGCTGAGCCACAGCTTCTAGTAACATGCTCTAATATCAAGCACAAAGTCTGATTTCTGTGCCCCCAGGCTTTTTGTGATCATTTGAAGTTCGAAATTAAGCGGGAGCAAAAGCAGCTGGCATGTGAGAGTTGCTCACTGCGCCAGAAGTGGATGCAGTGGGTGGAATCTGGCCGAATGCCCATTCAGCCCACTGCCAGGCTTTAGTGTGCATTGATCTGTCTCCTGTGAATTGGATGGGTTTTACTAAAAAAAAAAGGCACTGGGATTTATTTCTAGGGGTATAGAATTCAAAAGTAGTGAAGTTATGTTAAACTGGTATCGTACCCTGGTCCGGCTGCACTTGGAGGACTGTGCACGGTTCTGGTCGCCATCCTATAAAATAGACACAAACACTGGAGAAAGTGCAAAAATGATTCACAAGGACGGTACCAGAACTGAGAGCTTACAGCT
Source organism: Somniosus microcephalus (assembly GCF_052327205.1). NCBI lineage: Eukaryota > Metazoa > Chordata > Chondrichthyes > Squaliformes > Somniosidae > Somniosus > Somniosus microcephalus. The sequence continues at coordinate 75,376,315 of NC_141006.1, forward strand.
ATCGGGAAAGATTGAACAAGTTGGGGCTTTTTTCTTTAGAACAGGGAAGACTTCGAGGAGGCCTTTAAAATTACTACGGGGTAGATGTGGAGAGAATGTTTCCACTTGTGGGAGAATCCAAAACTAGGGGCCATCAATACAAGATAGTTGCTAATAAATCCAATAGGGAAATGAGGAGAAATTTCTTAACTCGGCGAGTGTGGAACTCGCTACCACAGGAAGTGGTTGAGGCGAATAGTCGAGTGCTTTCAAAAGGAAACTAGACGAGTGCATGAGGGAAAGGGGAACAGAACGATCAGCGGAAAGGCTGAGATGAGGCAGATGGAATGGGAGGAGGCCAATAGTCCCTCTTTTTTTGGGCCGCACAGCCCATTCACTGTTCCCCACATGCGCGAAACTTAACCTTGAAAAAGCTGGTCCCGGGTTACGTGGGACCGGCAGAGAGCTTAGAGAAATAAAAACAGATAATGCTGGAAACACTCAGCAGGTCAGGTAGCATCTGTAGAGAGAGAAACCGAGCTAACGTTTCAGGTCAATGACCCTTCGTCAGAATAGCTTATAAAGAACATTGGAGGAGACTTGTGGGAAGTATGAACACCAGCACAGATTAGTTGGGCCGAATGCCCTGTTACTTTTGCTATATATTCTGCGTAGTTGGACGGACTGTATTGCATGGGTATTGGCGATTGAATTGCGACGATTTAGGTGCTGATCTGACTTCTGCGCGCCAGTCCATGTACAGCAGGCACCTCAAAGCACTGGAGAGGTACCACCAACGCTGCCTCCGCAAGATCCTGCAAATCCATTGGCAGGATAGGCGCACCAACGTCAGTGTTCTTGCTCAGGCCAGCATCGAAGCTTTGACCACGCTCGATCAGCTCCGATGGACGGGCCAGATCGTCCGCATGCCCGATACAAGACTCCCAAAGCAAGCGCTCTACTCGGAGGAAACGCTTCAAGGACACCCTCAAAGCCTCTTTGGGAAAAAGTACATCATCCCCACTGACACCTGGGAATCCCTGGCCCAAGACCGCACAAAGTGGAGGAGAAGTATCCGGGAAGGCACCGAACACCTCGAGTCTCTTCGCTGGGAGCAAGCGGAAGCCAAGCGCAAACAGCGGAAGGAGCGCACGTCAACCCAAGCACCCCACCCGCCCGCCCCTTCAACCACCGTCTGCCCCACCTGTGACAGAGACTGTAGGTCCCGCATTGGACTCATCAGTCACCTGAGAACTCATTTTTAGTGTGGAAGCAAGTCATCCTCGGTTCCAAGGGACTGCCTAAGAAGAAAAGTCTGTACTAAGAATTAAAAAGGAAAAATTGACTGTCCTATACGAAACACTTTAATAGCACAGACTAAATTACTCCAGCTGTGGCTAATTTAGGCTGAAAGCCTATAAAATACGTTAAGTATTCCCCCTTGAATCCTGGTACAGCAGGCAGCTGGAGGTAGGCCTCTTCCATCCAATCCTTTTGTTTTGCTAGTTTTTTTTCCCCTTCAATTAAAATTAGCATGTGTGGCGCCTGTTGCTAAACATTATCCAAAACATCGGTGTAATTTGAATGTTTTGACTTTAAAATAGAATTTTTTTATCAGTACTGCAGAGCAAAATCTGCTCTAATAACTATGCCCCTTTAAAACAATTGATGGCGAAATAAAGATTTGTCAAAGAAAAACATATTGGCGGTAATTTTATGAGCCTTTCCAGTGTCAAGATGCATATGAAGATTGGGCCTACGTGCTCCTGTATTGCCACTGCTGTGCTGACCGCCAGCAAGGCTCCAGAGTGCGACACTTATCTCTCACAAATGACCTCTGTGTAATCAGCGATTTAGCACAGGAGGAGGCCATTCGGCCCATTGAGTCTGCGCCAGTAGTGTTAATAATATCTATTAATGATCTGGACGAGGGAATTGGATGTAATATCTCCAAATTTGCAGACGACACAAAGCCGGGCGGGAGGGTAAGCTGCGAGGAGGATGTCGGGAAACTCCAGTACGATTTGGACAGGTTGGGTGATTGGGCAGAAACATGGCAAATGCACTATAATGTGGATAAATGTGAGGTTATCCACTTTGGTGCCAAAAACAGGAAGACAGATTATTATTTGAATGGCAATAGATTGGGAGAAGGGGAAGTGCAAAGAGACCTGGGTGTTCTTGTGCACCAGTCGCTGAAGGTAAGCATGCAGGTGCAGCAGGCGGTTAAGAAGGCAAATGGTATGTTGGCCTTCGTAGCGAGAGGGTTTGTGTACAGGAACAAGGATGCCTTGCTACAGTTGTACAGGGCCTTGGTGAGACCGCACCTTGAGTATTGTGTGCAGTTTTGGTCACCTTACCTGAGGAAGGACGCTCTTGCCATGGAGGGAGTGCAGCGAAGATTCACCAGGCTGATACCTGGGATGGCAGGAATGACGTATGAGGAGAGATTGTGTCGATTGGGCTTATACTCACTGGAGTTTAGAAGATTGAGAGGGGATCTCATCGAAACCTATAAAATTCTGTCCGGTCTGGACAGACTAGATGCAGGAAGGATGTTTCTGATGGCCAGGGAGTCCAGAACCAGGGGTCATAGTCTAAGGATAAGGGGTAAGCCATTTAGGACTGAAATGAGGAGGAATTTCTTCACCCAGAGAGTGGTGAACCTGTGGAATTCTCTGCCACAGAGGGCGGTGGAGGCTAGTTCATTAAATATATTCAAGAAGGAGTTAGATATATTTCTTAAGGCTAAAGGGATCAAGGGATATGGGGAAAAGGCAGGGACAGGGTACTGAATTAGGATGATCAGCCATAATCACATTGAATGGCGGAGCAGGCTCGAAGGGCCAAATGGCCTACTCCTGCTCCTATCTTCTATGTATGTTTCTATGTATCACTAGTGCATGGAGCACAATATGATGGAAAGGATTTTGTTCCTCTCTACTGCTTCCCCCCCACCCCCAACCACAAAATGTTGGCCAAATATTTTTTTTTAGCAAAGACGAGGCCCCTTTTGGAGAATGACATGAATCAACTGAGCGGCCTGCGGGTGGCACTGTCCAGGGAGAGTATAAATACTCGGGCACGGGCCCAGCTTGCGCAGGACATTCTTAACAGGAACTAGTGAAGGACACAACTGGACCTCCATGTTGTAAAACAGTTGATTAAAGCTTTGTTTAACGCTTAGACCAAGTGCCTAGTAGTTTTCTTACATCAGAGAATATTCCCAACGGTTGCCGCACATCAGTTGCTTCCTTTTAGGTCTTGTTTGCTGGCGTTCGTGTGCCTTCAACAATCTTCTTTTTGCAGCCTTTACAAATGTATTTTTATGGGGTTATCGACCTTGTTGTGACGTGGCAGCAGAGCTGATGGGTGCCGCTGGACATGAACTCTTGTTAATCGTGAAAGCAAACTGGATTGAGACTCCGGGGTGAGAGTTCATGCTCAGCGTATCGGGGCAAGCCGCGCGGACTTGGCCCAACGCGCAAAAGATCGGGGGAATCTTAAATGCGTAGAGTTACGCCCAAAACCACTTGCCTTCGCGCTCTCCTCGATATTTTACGCCGGTTCGAGATTAAATTCGCCCGCATCAGGCCTCGTCCACAAAACTGGCCAAGCCCCAGGTCGACATTACGAGATTCCGCCGAGTGCGCTGGTTCGGGAAGGCTCTTCAAATTGCGCCCATTGTCTTCGGCGCACGAGCACGAGTCGGCACGTTTTTGAAAGATTTTTTTTCAAATCAAAAAATATTTAATTTACTAAGAAACCGACTAGTGTGCATCAGTGAAACTATTAAATGGTTCGGTATAGTTTATTGAAGTCATTTTCAGTGATTTTAAATCTGGTTGCTCACAGACGGAGGACTGAACACCAATGTCCCCTTTAATTTTTTTTGGCTGCGTGGCCCCTTTAAGGGACTGCGCGTCCCATTCAAACTTCCACACATGCGGGTTTTTCCGATAAGAAACCTGCAAGCGGCCTGCACGGAAGCTTCAGGCAGCCGCGCAGCTAAACAGGAACATTGCTGGACACCCTTATTAACCGCAGTTGCAGCTGTGTTAATCAAACTGCACCAGGTTACCGCTCTTAAATACATCAAGGAATAATCTTCTTCTTAGACAGTCCCTCGGGACCGAGGATGACTTGCTTCCACATTAAAAATGAGTTCGCAGGTGACTGATGAGTCAAATGCGGGACCTACAGTCTCTGTCACAGGTGGGGCAGACGGTGGTTGGGTTGACGTGCGCGCCCTCCGCTGTTTGCGCTTGGCTTCCACTTGCTCCCAGCGAAGAGTCTCGAGGTGTTCAGCGCCTTCCCGGATGCTTTTCCTCCACTTTGTGCCGTATCAAGGAATACTTCTTAATGGAAAGGGGGGGGGAAAAAAGAAATGATTGCTATCTATTACGCTGCCCGACTGCGCTGGTTCATTGAACATTTTACGTTTTGTGTTCATGCAAATTAATTTCGTCCAAATCTTGGACTGTAACCAGCGCAATTTTGGGCGCAATTTCTTGATTGCGGAAACTCTACCACAACATGTTCTGCTAACGGGCTGTAATGCTCTAGCACCAGTGGCTGCCATTGAATCTGCGGATGTGAATCTACTATGGTTGGGGCTCATGCATGCACGGCACTTACTAAACCCCAAGAATGCATTCGCGGGCATTGTGGTTTTTCCACTGGATCCCTATTGCTGCATCATCCAGTCAGCTCTTTGCACTCAATCAGACTTCCATAAATCAGAATGGTAATGCAGAGCAAAGCTGCTAAGTGCACAAGCATTGTCCGAACACCGATTCACTGGTACAATCGCCGGTGAGGCAGCATCAGCCCACGGGATCTGCACTAGACCTTCATTCAGGGAGATGTTGACACTGCGTGGTAGTAACTACGATCGGGGGTGAGTGACATTGATGCTTCAAAGAGTCACTGCAGTGCTGACGCCAGACTGTGACACCTTTTAGTTAGTGTGTCTTATCGAGGAAGCTGAACCCCAGTCACAACACAGTGTAATGAGAGCAGGTGAGATAACAGCAACCCTGCTGTGGTAGTTCTCGGGTACTGACACTTCATTCACGTTTAGAATCATAGAAAGTTACAGCACAGAAGGAGGCCATTCGGCCCATCGTGTCTGTGCCGGCTGAAAAAGAGCTCTCCAGCCTAATCCCACTTTCCAGCTCTTGGTCCGTAGCCCTGTAGGTTCCGGCACTTCAAGTGCATATCCAAGCACTTTTTAAATGTGATGAGGGTTTCTGCCTCTACCACCCTTTCAGGCAGTGAGTTCCAGACCCCCACCACCCTCTGGGTGAAAAAAGTTCACCTCAACTCCCCTCTAATCCTTCGACCAATGACTTTAAATCTGTGCCCCCGGGTTATTGACCTCTCTGCTAATGTATAATTAGTTTTAAGTCTGAGTGCACCTGTAGTTTTTGTCTTCAATCAGTGAAGGCAACTTTTTTATAACATTGCTAATTACAGCTGCACTAGTTGTGTATTATCTGAAGTACCATTGTGCCAATACTTGTAACGATATGCAATAAAGGTATTGTCAGAGCAGCCTGTAGAAAGCATTGATAAAACTATTCCTAAAGCAAGGAAGCGTGGATAATTTAACAGCGCTTTTTTTTGTGCGCCCCAACTAGTTGTTGGATGTTTGAGATTGTAAGCTGATAGGAAGCGGTCCTGGGTTGTGAGGAACTATACGATGGACAGTTGAAGAGCACTAGCTGGGGAAAGTAAGAGTGGTGGACGGACCCGACTGGAAACCAAATATTGTCAGAACAATCAGTCTCACGCAGCCTTTTTGAACGGGTTCATTCTGTTCGGCTGCTGCTCTTGTTGCATTAGTGGGATTAACTCCGAGGTCTAGGATATTGCGTTTGATCCCCAGGAAGAAACCAAAAGAAGGGATTTTATTCTGAAGCGACGAGGAAAGAAGTAAGACTTGCATTTCTGTAGCGCCTTTCGCAAAGCGCTTTACAGCCAATGAAGTACTTTTTGAAGTGGAGCCACTGTTGTAATGTGGGAAACGCGGCAGCCAATTTGCGCACAGCAAGCTCCCACAAACAGCATTGAGATAATGACCAGATAATCGGTTTTTTGTGATGTTGGTTGAGGGATAAATATTGGCCCCAGGACACCGGTGATAACTCCCCTGCTCCTCTTCAGAATAGTGCAATGGGATCTTTTACATCCACCTGAGAGAGCAGGCGGGGCCTCGGTTTAACATCTCATCCGAAAGATGGCACCGCCAACAGTGCAGCGCTCCCTCAGGAGTGTCAGTCTAGCTTTTTGTGCTCAAGTCTCTGGAGTGGGACTTGAACCCACGACCTTCTGACCCAGAGGCATCCTTTGTGACTGAGACAAAGGCAAACTATCCCTCCTCGTCCTTCTCAACCTGTCAGCAGCCTTTGACACGATTGACCACTCCATCCTCCTCCAACACCTCTCCACCGTCGTCTAGCTGGGTGGGACTGCACTCGCCTGGTTCCATTCTTATCTATCTAATCATAGCCAGAGAATCACCTGCAATGGCTTCTCTTCCCGCTCCCGCATCGTTACCTCTGGTGTCCCCCGAGGAGCGATCCTTGGCCCCCTCCTATTTCTCATCTACACGTTGCCCCTTGGCGACATCATCCAAAAACACAGAGTCAGTTTCCACGTGTACGCTGATGACACCCAGCTCTACATCATCACCACTTCTCTCGACCCCTCCACGGTCTCTTAAATTGTCAGACTGCTTGTCCGACATCCAGTTCTGGATGAGCAGAAATTTTCTCCAATTAAATATTGGGAAGACCGAAGCCATTGTCTTCGGTCCCCACCACTGACTCCATCCCTCTCCCTAACATCAGTCTGAGGCTGAAACAGACTGTTCGCAACCTTTGACCCTGAAATGAGCTTCCGACCACACATCTGCAGCATAACTAAGACCGCCTATTTCCACCTCCGTAACATCGCCCGTCTCCGCCCTTGCCTCAGCTCATCCGTTGCTGAAATCCTCATCCATGCCTTTGTTACCTCTAGACTTGACTATTCCAACACACCCTACGTAAACTTAAGCTCATCCAAAACTCGGCTGCCCGTGTCCTAACTCCCACCAAGTCCCGTTCGCCCATCACCCCCTGTGCTCGCTGACCTACTTTGGCTCCCGGTTAAGCAACGCCTCAATTTCAAAATTCTCATCCTTGTTTTCAAATCCCTCCATGTCCTCGCCCCTTCCTTATCTCTATAATCTTCTCCAGCCCCACAACCCCCCGAGATATCTGCACTCCTCTAATTCTGCCCTCTTGAGGATCCCTGATTATAATCACTCCACCATTGGTGGCCGTGCCTTCTGTTGCCTGGGCCCTAAGCTCTGGAACTCCCGGCCTAAACCTCTCCGCCTCACTACCTCTTTCCTCCTTTTAAGACGCTCCTTAAAACCTACCTCTTTGACCAAGCTTTTGGTCACCTGCCCTAATTTCTTATGTGCCTCTGTAAAATTTTTGTCTTATAATACTCCTGTGCCGCGCCTTGGGACTTTTACTAAGTTAAAGGCGCTATATAAATACAAGTTGTTGTTGTTGTTTGATTTATTATTTTCTTCTAAAATCAATTTTAACTCGAAACAAATGGCGTTGGACAATTAGGAGTCTTGCAGTCTGCTTTCAGTAATTAATTCAGTAACTTTGTGCTTCCCTGTGTATAGCATCTAAAGCCAAGAGGGACATCTCTTGTACTGCACGCAAAACCGTCAATCGCCTTTCAAATGGTGCGTGATGTAGGGTCCTTGTCAACTGCCAAAGTGTTCTGCAGCAAATGCTAAACAGCCTTTGTTTTTGTTCTTTTGCCTTCTTGGGAATTTTCTTCTGTTTCCTCCTCTGGTGCCTTGACTTTTTATTTTGCCTTCGCTAGGCAGTGTTCTCTGAACTCTGTGTGCCTTCCAGAACCTTGCTCGAGTTAATATCCATGTATGTCCGTTCAATCGCCACAGAGTCCAAGCCTGTTATCGCCCAGAGTCCGTGCGCGTGCATTTCCACTGGGGATCACTGCGGATTCCCCAGGGGCAGGCACTCTGGCCAAATTTTCCTTTCACTTTCCCAAGGGCGCCGACGCTGAGGCCAGTTGTATTCCTCCTGTTCAAACTGCAGCCTGTGGACCTTATCCACAAGCCCTGGCAATCTGGAGCAACTCCATTCTGTTTATGCTTCTATTTTTTTCCTGCTGTTTCACAGGCCTAACGGTTTGGAAAGAGCGGAACAGGCTCGATGGGCTGATGTGGCCTACTCCTGTTCCTATGTTTTTAGTACGTCACTTCAATGGTGCATAAATCCTAAACTTCAACATTCAAGATATGTTGGGATCCGATGCCTGCTATATTTGCTGATTGATGAGGAGGCTGATTAAAATTCTGGATTTGGCCAATGCCAGAATGATCTTGCCAACAAAAACTGCAAAGCTTGCAATATTGGAGGTGGAATTTCCCTGGACGGTTCTTCTATAAACCTGTCCCAAACACGTTGAAGTCCTTTTTTGCATTTCCAATTATCTTGTATCCTCACCGCGCCGATTCATGGTGGGTTCGGTCCTGCGGGCACTACCTGACGTAAGAAAACTACTCGGCACTTGGTCTAAGCGTTAAACAAAGCTTTAATCAACTGTTTTACAACATGGAGGTCTAGCTGTGTCCTTCACTAGTTCCTGTTAAGAATGTCCTGCGCAAGCTGGGCCCGTGCCCGAGTATTTATACTCTCCCTGGACAGCGCCACCCGCAGGCCGCTCAGTATTAATTCATAAGTCTTTCTTTCATGAATGACTGATTCATGTCACTACCCATGTCGCAGTGCAGTTCTACAGGTACCAGCCACCCTCCGGTACGTCGCCCAAGTGACCATTCTCAATGTGCAAGCCCTGGCGGCTACTCCACTTTGGTGGGAATCATGCTGTTGAGCCTAGTTTTGTCCACACTCTTGCTCTTTCCAACATGTGCCACTGGACACCAATCAGGAGGAGGACGTTGCTTCAGTGGTGCTTAAATCCTAAATCTTAATGCCCAAGATATGTTGGCATCTGATGCTATATTTTCCAGTTGATGAGGCCGCTGATTAAAAATGTTGGATTTGGCCTGAGGCTCCATTGCTTATGCAGCTAAGGCGTGGCTGCTGAATCCTTTCAGTAGAGTATGAGGGCAATCGACTGCATTAACAGTCAGAAGTAACTGCAGCCTGCCCAGCAAACCTCACCAGCGGCCTTCCTCTCGATGCCACTTGACTGGGGCATCTCCTTGAACTGAAAGTTTCGGACTTTGTATGTCGCAAAAGATAGGAGCCTAGATTTTCCAGTTATGTTATGGTTACGCCAGTGTCAGGCATTTGTTTTAACCAAATTTAACATTGCCATTAAAATCACTCCAATTGGAAAGTCTCGGCTGAAGTGACTGGCATGGCAAAGATTGATCTTGGACCGTTGCATTAGTGTGTGAAATCTTATGAAACCTGGTCGAGGGAGAAATAGATAGCAAGTGGTTTTGCGAGTTAAAGGCAATCGACTAAATTTAATGATGACGCACAAAAAATGACAAATGGCAAAACCACACCTGTGTCTTTTCTAGCATGGCTCGGCCACGTGGATGGATGGATGGGTGTTCAGATGAAAAGGATCCGCAGAGGCGTAACAACATTTCTTCAAAATAATTTGGGCTGAGTTTCTAGTTTGCTTAATTTTTCCTCGGAATGGTGGAGGGAGAAACTGATAAATGAATGCAACAGCTTAATATCCTTTGCTAGGTTTTCTCGACCGGAAGGACTATTTCTTTGTTCCAAACTCTCTCTTTCTCCTTCTCCCTCACACACACTGAATCTCAACATCCAGTTGCACATTCTCTCTTTGCGTCGTGTAACTCTCTTTGCTGCTTATTCCACTTTGTTCTTTGCTTGGTTAGAATCATAGACATTTACGGCACGGGGGGAGGCCATTCGGCCCATCGTGTCTGTGCCGGCCCAAAAAGAGCTATTCAGCCTGATCCCCACTTTCCAGCTCTTGGTCCGTAGCCCTGCAGGTTACGACACTTCAAGTGCATATCCAAGTACTTTTTAAATGCGATGAGGGTTTCTGCCTCTCCCACCCTTTCAGGCAGTGAGTTCCAGACCTCCACCGCCCTCTGGGTGAAAACACTTCTCCTCAACTCCCCTCTAATCCTTCTACCAATTACTTTAATTGTTATGATTGGACGGAACCCTTTAACACAGAAACTGATCCATCTTTGTCGTGAACAGAAAATAAACCCTCTTCAAGGGGACGTACTGACATCTTGATGTATTTAAAATAATTCTTTCCCTCTTCATCATAAAAGGAGATAGCTGTAGGAACTTGAAAAGTGTCTTTGACTGGGAATCATTTGCTGTTCCGGTTGAGCGGGCAGTGCTCCTCGTGTGAGGGCTTGTTAACCATCTGCACTGCTGTGGACGCCAAGGTCATTTAAAATCTGTTCCTATGAAGATTCTGACCAGTGCTGCGGGTGCACTCTGCTCGTGCGTCATACTCCGTAACTGCCTCTCGTTTCCTTGACACTACTGCAGGGTTACTACAGGAAACCAGCCCAAATAGATGGGTATACGACACCTTTTCTTCTCTTGTCCTTACGAGGTGATGTCAGCTTTGCATTGGCACAAAAATTTGTACTGTAGCTCAAGTCGCTGAAGTGACAGCATTCTGCATGTTAGCAAATGATGCGAGACCACTTTCAGGATATCGGGTGACACCGCTACAGCCTCGCTCTGGCACAACATAACTGCGGACAGTTGCAAAGTAAACTTAAAATGCTACCTAAATGTCCCTCAGTGACTTCAAAATTTAGTTGGCATTTGGAGTAGAGATCTGCAAATGCGTGTAGACACACGAGGAACTGCGCTTTCCCGGATTCAGACAGCAATGCGGAGTCAGCAGTATAACTCCGATCTGCCACCTCGCCCATCAGTCAAACGGGCTGCCAGTACGAATCCGGAACTGAGTGCTAAATGTGCTGTGATTTAGTCCTGTTCAAGTTGTTAAACTAAATACTTAATCATGTCAAAGTACTGTAAATGCTGCACAGGATAACCAACCCTCCATAAGTGAACAAAATGATCCAATTAGATTCCTGCCCCTATAGACCAGAATAATCTTGCCAACAAAAAACTGCAAAGCTTGCAATATTGGAGGTGGAATTTCCCAGAGATGGTTATTCTATAAACCTGTCCCAAACACGTTACATTCCTTTTTTGCATTTCCAATTATCTTGTATCCTCACCGCGCCGATTCATGGTGGGTTCGGTTCCGCGGGCGCTACCCATGTTGCGATACAGTTCTGCAGGTACCAGCCACCCTCCGGGTACGTCGCCCAAGTGACCATTCTCAATGTGCAAGCCCTGGTGGCTACTCAACAGGGGTGGGCATCACAGCTGTGGAGCCATAGAAACAGAGAAGATAGGAGCAGGAGTAGGCCATTCGGCCCCTCGAGCCTGCTCCACCATTTAATGAGATCATGGCTGATCATCCAAATTCAGTACCATGTCCCTGCTTTCTCCCCATATCCCTTGATCCCTTTAGCCTCAAGAAATATATCTAACTCCTTCTTGAATATATTTAATGAATTGGCCTCCACTGCCCTGTGTGGCAGAGAATTCCACAGGTTCACCACTCTCTGGGTGAAGAAATTCCTCCTCATCTCAGTCCTAAATGGCTTACCCCTTATCCTTAGACTGTGACCCCTGGTTCTGGACTCCCCCGCCATCGGGAACATCCTTCCTGCATCTAGTCTGTCTAGTCCTGTTAGAATTTTATAAGTTTCAATGAGATCCCCTCTCATTCTTCTAAACTCCAGCGAATATAAGCCTAATCGACCCAATCTCTCCTCATACGTCATTCCTGCCATCCCAGGTATCAGTCTGGTGAATCTTCACTGCACTCTCTCCATGGTAAAAACATCCTTCCTCAGATAAGAGCCTCGTTTTGTCCGCACACTTGCTCTTTCCAACATGTGCCACCGGACACCAATCAGGAGGAGATACTTTGGGGAGCATTGATCAGCTGACGCAGCACTGACCAGTGATTGGACCTGGTTTAATACCCCTCTACTTCTAGCTGTCAATTTTTTTAGAAGTAATCTAATTTCAGGATTCAGATCGTAAACTGCTAAAGCTTCACTTGTAGTTTGATGTCCCTTGAATCATTACTATAAACATTGTACGGCAATCTTTACCATATTCATTTGTTTTTAGTGGCCATCAGAGATAATAGGACCTGTGCTAAAGAAAGAACTTGCATTTATATAGCGCCTTTCACGACCTCGGAACGTCACAAAGTGCTTCTCGACCAATTAATTTGTTTGGAGGGTAGTCACTGTTGCAATACAGGCAAATGTGGCAGCCAATTTGTGCACAGCAAGCTCCCACAAACAGCAGTGGGGTAAATAAGCAATTAAACTGTCTTGGTGGTGTTTATTGAGGGCTAATTTGTGGCCAGGACGCAGGGAACTTCCCCCCCCCCCCCCCGTTCTTTTTCGAAATAGTGCCACGGGATCGTTTACAGCCACCTCGGAGGGCAGATGGAACCTCAGTTCAATGTCTCGGTGCAGCATTCGGACAGTACCGCACTGGACTGTCGGCCGAGATTGTGCGCTCGAGTCTTGGAGTGGGACTTCTGACTCGGAGGGGCAACAGTGCTACTACCTGAGCCACAACTGACGAATACACAACTCCCGAGGACTGTCACTTGTTTTAATGAGCCGTACCTGTAGAACCAGTAACCTATTGCCTCAAGATGCCCTTTGATCATAAATTTGTGTCCATGTTTTAGTAGGAATTAGGCAAAGCGAGAATCAGCTGTGAGCATACAGACTAAATATGGAGGATGCACAGATTGGCCAACAGTGACTGTAAGGATCAGTTTAGTTTTGTCTCAGTTCAGCCAGTTTCTTTCACGAAAGACTTATACTGTTGATAAAACATATTTGTACACAGAAAGACAGACTTGCATTTTTCATGACCACCGGACGTCCCAAAGCGCTTTACAGCCAATGAAGTACTTTTTGAAGTGTAGTCGCTGTTGTAATGTGGGAAATGCGGCAGCTAATTTGCGCACAGCAAGCTCCCACAAACAGCAATGTGATAATGACCAGTTAATCTGTTTTTAGTGATGTTGATTTGAGGGATAAATATTGGCCCCAGGACACCGGGGAGAACTCCCCTGCTCTTCTTCAAAATAGTGCCACGGGATCTTTTACGTCCACCTGAGAGAGCAGACGGGGCCTCGGTTTAATGTCTCATCCGAAAGACGGCACCTCTGACAGTGCTGCCCTACCTCAGCACTGCACTGGCGTGTCAGCCTAGATTTTTGTGCTCAAGTCTCTGGAGTGGGACTTGAACCCACAACCTTCTGACTCAGAGGCGAGGGTGCCACCCGCTGAGCCACGGCTGACACAATCTACAGCCAGGCCTACAATCATCACGCTCTCTGTTGTTTGCTGCACATTTCATACAATCCTCTCCAACTTTACAAACATTCTATCAACTTTCAATTGAAATGCTGCAATGAGGTCAATAACCAGGGGGCACAGATTTAAAGTAATTGGTAGAAGGATTAGAGGGGAGTTGAGGAGAACTTTTTTCACCCAGAGGGTGGTGGGGGTCTGGAACTCACTGCCTGAAAGGGTGGTAGAGGCAGAAACCCTCATCACATTTAAAAAGTACTTGGATATGCACTTGAAGTGCCGTAACCTCCAGGGCTACGGACCAAGAGCTGGAAAGTGGGATCAGGCTGGATAGCTTTGTCAGCCAGCACGGACACGATGGGCCGAATGGCCTCCTTCTGTGCTGTAAATTTCTATGATTACCAGTTCCCCATTCTCTCCTTGTCTTAAATCTCTGTCTGGATCTACTCCTTCAAACTCCATTTTAAAATTATTGTTTGTGAGCAGCACCGTGAGAAATTGAGCAGTGTGTGGAAATTTGCAATGACCTTGTGAGTTCTCACAAGGTTTAAAATATAATGTGCTGCCTTCCTGTAGCATGCAGTGAAATATACTCCTGATATTGTATGGTAGAATAGCACTTCAAATCAGTCACTGCCATTTGATGATAGGAGCCTGCTGTTCATAACCTCCCAAACCCGCGACCTCTTCCACCTAGAAGAACAAGGGCAGCAGGCGCATGGGAACACCACCACCTCCAAGTTCCCCTCCAAGTCACACACCATCCTGACTTGGAAATATATCGGCCGTTCCTTCATCGTCACTGGGTCAAAAATCCTGGAACTCCCTCCCTAACAGCACTGTGGGAGCACCTTCACCACACAGACTGCAGCGGTTCAAGAAGGTGGTTCACCACCACCTTCTCGAGGGTAATTAGGGATGGGCAATAAATGCTGACCTTGCCAGCGACGCCCTCATCCCAGAAACGAATAAAAAAAAAGCCAATTTTTTTTTTAACTATCTGAAAACAGGAAACAGCTGGTGCCACAGATTCTGCCTCTCGGTATTTTACAGAATAATGCCGGTCGGCACATGTTTTAAGTCAGAAATCCACTGAACAGGCTGGCGAGGTACTAAATGTACTCATTACTTGGATAATACGAGCAGCTTTGTTGCTGACTTATAATGCACCCAATTTTTTTATTGATACGATTTTTTTTATGTAAATGTATTTAAATTTTTTTAAACCGTGATTCTCAGTACACTCTCTTCCTTTCTGATAACTTAATTATTCGCTTGGTTTAGTGTGACTTTGCCACAGAACACCTTGTCCTTGTCTGAAAACACAACGTTCCAATGTTCATGCTTCACCAAAAAAAAGCAAACAAATTTGTATCATTTTTAAAGGGGCGGGGGAGGATGGAATGATCTGCAAAACTGCTTCACCCCCACCCTGTAAAACCCTACTGGCTATTTTAATTCTCTATGGGTCTCCATTGAGAGATTGTGATGGGGTCATAAACTCTCCGCAAAGCTGCAACAATAATGCTGAACAGTCCCTCCCCCCCCCCCCCCCCCCAACCGTGTCTCTCCCTCTCTCTCCCCCATCTCTCTCTCTCCCCTCTCTCCCCATCTCTCTCCCTCCCCCGTCTCTCTCTCTCTCCCCGTCCCTCTCTTTCTGTCCCCATCTCTCTCTCCCCGTCTCTCTCTCTCTCTCTCTCTCTCTCTCCCCCCCCCCCCCCCCGTCTATCTCTCTCCTTTCTCTCCCCCCCGTCTCTCTCTCTTCCCCCATCTGCAGTATTTTGCTATCGTATCAGAATAATGTGTGGTTGGTTAATTCTAGATGTGAGGCTCCTAACTGGTTTTCGGCTAGTGGGGCACGTGCAAATATCAAACCAACAAGAAGTGGCCACACTTGTCTATCATTTAGACAGCTTTAACTTCATATATAAACCCTTTCACTGCTTCATGTTTCTAAATTACGTCATGGAGGACGGGCCACTTAGTAGTGGACACTGGTTATCTGACATCACATGCAAATCTGCACATCCTCCCAATAAAAGGAAAGACTTGCATTTCTATAGCGCCTTTCCTGACCTCTGGACATCCCAGAGCGCTTGACAGCCAATGATGTACTTCTGAAGTGTAGTCACTGTTGTAAGGTAGTAAAATGTCTGTCTGTGCAGCACGGTGTGTGTCTGTGCAGCACTGGACCTGGACGGTGAAAATGGCCAACGTGTTTGGCTGTGGCGAGCATTTGGAGTTCTTCAGCACGAGGCTTGCAGTATGAAGAATTTCAGCTCCCGGCGTACCTTGTCCCCCAATTTCTTTACTGACCAGCTCATTTAACTCTCTTGCTGTGAGTGACCTTCAGTTGAACCTGAGCAATGACCACTTGGGAGTGGCAGAACTCACTGACCATATCCAAGTGATCATTCTCCGCTGTTGCTGGTGGAATTTGACATGAATATCTGGTGAAATTGACAAATGGTATCTGACTGAACGGCACACTGTTCTTGAGCCACATTTTGCCCCCAAATAGAATGTTAAAAATGTAGCTAGTTAGTATTACAGACACATGTTAAATCTTTCACTGGTTCATGTTTTTTTCTATCTAAATGTATTCAGCTACTTAAAATTCTCATTCAGTCTTCTATGATGTTTCACGGGGCTCCATGAAGAGTCCGAGCTAGTGGTTATAAATACAGTGAGACCATTTACAAATCTTCAGTGCACTGATGTGAATTCCAAGAATTGAAAAAAGCATGACCTAGAAAATGACTCTTCCTAATGTGAGCTCCAGATTTTAATGTGGAGCCAACTCAAAAATCCAAGATGACGTCAGTAGTATCCACACGGAAAGAAACAATGGGATTGACTTGAATTTTGATGTAACTGCTTTTACATTATTGAGCTGAAGTGTGTGAGGAACTGAATGAATATATACACAGTTAAAGGATTTGACAGCTGAAGTGCTCGGGGTTTGTGACTGCACGCATTGCTCCTTCACACCTCAAAAGTAGCGACTCCGTTTTGACCCAACTTAAAGACTTGGTTGGGGGGGTGAACCAAAGGTTGTTAAATGGGAGCCAACATTCTCTGGCAGAGGGGCAAAAAGCACTTGAAATTTAAAGCATGCGCTCTCTCTGTCTTTTTCTCAACTCCTCTCCTCTTTCTCTCCTGACTTTCTCTCATGCTTTCTCTTTATGCTCTCTCTCTCTCTCTCCTATCTCTCTCTCTCTCTCTATCCTTTCTCTATTGTGCACCCCCTCCCCCGCCCCACACACACCCCCTGGCTGCAGATATTTATTCCTGGCAACAACAAAAAAAGTAGTCTGCTGTGTTTGTGCCATTTTAGATTTTGTGTCTGGAAGAAGCTACTTGAACTGACTTGTCAGTTTTCAGCTAATTGCCAATTCAGTTTGTGGAGAATCAGCATCTTTCCTGGCCCTTGGTGCTGATCCTGAAGCAGCAACGACTCGTATTTAACGAGGCTGATGTGCCTCAATAATTCCGAGACTCGATGTTAGCGAAACAAAACAAGGCTTTTATTAACTTAGAAGGTAACACGCAGTGGAGAGAGGTATCTTCCATCTGGAGGTCTGCAGTACTGGATATGAGGCCAGACTGAGCTTGCTTACATAGGGGCCAGGTATGGGCGGAGCCCTACACACAATACATTACAATATACAATACAATGGTGAGGAGACGGAACTGAGGTAAGGGAACTGAAACCAACCACAGTCACAGGCAGTGATGAATGGAATATTTCATCACAGAGGCCCCTCGACCTCCCTCAATCCTTGGGTAGCCCAGCACACTGACAAGAAAGGTCCCACGGTTGATGGCTGTCCTGTGCTGAGTTAGCTCCTCTCGGCCAGCTTGGATGTGGGAGGTGCTCCACTTGCCCTTGCTGCTCCTGGGTTAGGGAGCAAAGGCCAGCTCACTCCTGATTGCTGTCCAGCTGCCCCACTGGAATCGTAGAATTATAGAAATTTACGGCACAGAAGGAGGCCATTCGGCCCATCGTGTCTGTGCCGGCCGACAAAGAGCTCTCCAGCCTAATCCCACTTTCCAGCTCTTGGTCCGTAGCCCTGTAGGTTTCGGCACTTCAAGTGCATACCCAAGTACTTCTTAAATGTGATGAGGGTTTCTGCCTCTACCACCCTTTCAGGCAGTGAGTTCCAGACCCCCACCACCCTCTGGGTGAAAAAAGTTCTCCTCAACTCCCCTCTAATCCTTCTACCAATTACTTTAAATCTCTGCCCCCTGGTTATTGACCTCTCTGGAAGTGGGTACTTCTGGGAATATAGGGCCAGAGTGATCTCCTGGACTAGTTTCGATCTCCTAGATGGATCGGAGAGGAAATTCCCAGATTTTCTTCCCCCAAATTGGCCTGGAGTTGTTATCTTTTTTTGCCTCTCCCAGGAGATCCCATGGTTTGGGGTGGGGTGGCGAGTGTATATATTGTGATACACAAGGTATCGCCATTGCGTGAGACAGGCTGGGTGGACCAGAGAGCCTTTACCTTTCGGTCATTGTTCGTATGTTTTTATGAGTGTTGGCAGAATTGGATCCAGTTATAATGCCCCAGTGGTCAGGACACTCACTAGCGAGGTTCAAACGTGAACGCTGGTCCTTGGCTGAGGTACCACAGGGCACCTGTGGAGCTGTACCCTGCAAAGAATCAGCCCCTTCAAGAGAGGGGGCTGAAGGGGGTGAAGTTTGTCATCAGTTAGGATCTGAGTGATTATTCCCTACAATGGAATTTTTCTTCAGAAGGGTATAGCCAACAACATTCTCTGTTTGAAATAAAATGTTCTTTCTGTTCACTGAACTGTAAAAGGCTGCAGTTAAATCTCTTGAATAACAGCCAAACAAAACTTACTCAAACCCTTGGTCAATGGTTATTTCATATCAAACTGCTACCCACCCCTCCCCCTTCCATTATTCAGCAAACTAGGTCACCCAATCACTGTGTGACTAGAATCTTCATTGGCTGACAGACATTTGAATTGGAGCCTGACCACTTTGGCAGAGAGGTGAATGAGTATCTCAATGATGCAAAAGGACAGATCAAGAGCTCCCTAAAGGCCGAGTGGCTAGAAGGTATTTCCTGCTCATGCTAAGCTATGCAAATCAGAAGGTTGCAGGCATGCCATGGTCAGTGCTGGTCTCGGCAGGGCAGGCAGGGCGTTGCAATGGGCGTCACTGCCCATGGGCCAGGGAGGGACAACTCGGGCAGCAGTCCTTATCCTGACTGCTACCGACCAACCCCTGCCAGCGGCACGTGGGTGCGTGCGGACATGAGGTGAAGATAAAGGATTTGGCCACCATACTCTCCAGGATCGAGTAGCCAGCTTACACTCTCACTCTCGTACGTGACGGGTGGCCATTTGGACAAGGCACTGGAAAGCTGTCCGCAAGATTGATCCGTACCCCACCAGTCGTTAGTCGGCCCCCAGGAGAGCAGAAAATTAGAGGGTGGGGGGGTAGTAAATTGATATAATTAAGGAAAGCTTTCCCATGAAGTGCGCTACATCTACTGGTTCCCTTTTATCCACCCTGCTCGTTACATCCTCAAAGAACTGTAATAAATTTGTCAAACACGATTTTCCTTTCATAAAACTATGTTGATTCTGCTTAATTATATTTGATTTTCTAAATGTCCTGCTACTACTTCCTTAATAATGAATTCCAGCATTTTCCCAATGACAGATGTTAGGCTAACTGGCCTATTGTTTCCTGCTTTCTGTCTCCCTCCTTTCTTGAATATGGGCATTACAGTTACGGTTTTCCAATCCGCTGGGACCTCTCCAGAATCCAGGGAATTTTGGAAGATTACAACCAGTGCATCCACCATTTCTGCAGCCACTTCTTTTAAGACCCTAGGATGCAGGCCATCAGGTCCAGGGGATTTGCCAGCCTTTAGTCCCATTAGTTTGCCTAGTACCTTTTCTCTAGTGATAGTGATAGTTTTAAGTTCCTCCCTCCCTTTTGCCCCTTGATTTTCCACTATTATTGGGATGCTTTTTAGTGTCTTCTACCGTGAAGACAGATACAAAGGGGGTGATTTTCACTCAGAAGTCGGGAAGGAGGCGGGACTACAACTTTCAGGATAGTAGTCCCGCCTCCATCGAGATGTGGCCAATCCACGCGATTTTAACTTGATTGACCTTGTTGAGCCCGCTCAGCAGGCCAATTAAGGGCCACCCGGCAACAGGTGACGTTACAGACTGAAATTTCATCTGTCAAGATGTTTTGACAGATGAAATATCAGTGTTTCACAGTTGTTTGAAGCTGTCAAACACTGATAGTCTTACTTCTAACCTGAGTCCTTCTACACAGACTCAGTTAGAAATCTCACCAGCACAGAAAGCTGCAGGCTGTCACTTTTGACAGTTCGCAGCAGTTCTGCTTTCTGTGCCGGTTAGATGATGAACTCCCGAAACCTAGAGGAAGGAAGGCTGTAAAGGTAAGTACAGGTAATTTAAACTTCTTTACACACTTTAGACACACCAAACACACTTACCTTTGCACTCATGCACCCATCACTCACCTGAACACCGACATCTCGACCCCTCCAAGCCCTTCAACCCGACGGCCCGACGACTCTAACTTGGCGTGGTGTGGGGCCGTCGGGAATCCCACACTTCAAGCTTTAAAATAGGGATTAGGCTAAAAACTGCCTGTTAACAGGCAGTTAATTGTCACTAATCCCTTCCCGCCCCGGGTAGGCGGGTCCCAGTGCGGGGCGGGTACCCGCCTCCTTTGAAACTTACATGGAGGCGGGTTTGGGGCAGGATGGTCTCGGGACCCCCGAATTCGGGACTTTAACCCCCCCCCCGCACACCTCCAATCCCAACTCCACGAGTCAGTTAAAATCGAGGCCAAAATAATTTGTTCAAAGTCTCTGACATTTCCTTGTTTCCCATTATTAATTTCCTAGTCTCATCCTCTAAGGGACCAATGTTTACTTCAGCTACTCTGTTCCTTTTTATATACTTGTAGAAGCTCGTACTGTCTGTTTTTATATTTCTTGCTAGTTTACTCTCAATCTATTTTCTCCCTCTTTTTTTAGTCATCCTTTGCAAGTTTCTAAAAAATTTCCCATCTTCTGGCCTACCACTAATCTTCGCAACATTGTATGCCTTTTCTTTCAATTTGATACCATCCTTAACTTCCTTAGTTAGCCACGGATGGTTCATCCTACTCTTAGAGTCTTTCTTTCTCACTGGAATATATCTTTGTTGAGAGCTATGAAATACCTTCTTAAAAGTCTGCCACTGCTTATCTACCATCTTACCTTTTAATCTATTTTCCCAGTCCACTTTAGCCAACTCTGTCTTCATACCCTTGTAATTGCCTTTATTTAAGTTTAAGACACTAGTTTCAGACCCAAGTTTCTCACCCTCAAACTGAATTTGAAATTCTATCATGCTATGATCACTCTTCCCTAGAGAATCTTTTACTATGAGATCATTAATTAATCCTGTCTCATTACACATTCCCAGATCTAAAGCAGCCTGTTCCCTGGTTGGTTCCACAACGTATTGTTCTAAGAAACTGCCCATAATACACATTGCTGTTTGTGGAAGCTTGCTGTGCGTAAATTGGCTGCCGCGTTTCCCTACATTACAACAGTGACGACGCTTCAAAAAGTACTTCATTGGTTGTAAAGCGCTTTGGGACGTCCTAAGGTCGTGAAAGGCGCTGTAGGAATGCAAGCCTTCTAAAAGCTATTATGGATTCTGCTTCCACCTCTGTTTCTGTTTGGGCATTCCATGTCCTTACAACCCTCTGTATAAATAAAAGTTTAAAAAATACTCTTCTAATCAATGTTCCTTTTAGGCTGTGGGGCTGCGCCGCCCTCCGGGGATTCCGCGCAGCCGGCTTTTCAGTCCAAAAAATGAGGAAAGGCGGTATTTTGAATGGCCCGTGCAGCCCCTTAAAGGGGCCACACAGCACCAAGAAAAATTACAGAGAACGTCGCGTTTAACCTCTTCCTTTGTTCTTTTGAGGACTAACTTAAATTTAAGCCCCCTGTTTACCAACTTACTGAGCAGTGGAAACAGCTTTTCCTCAAGTAACTCTATGGGCTGGATTTTCATTGAGGCGGCGGGTAGGAGGCGGGACTACAACTTTTGGGGTTGTAGTCCCGCCTCCATCGAGTTGTAGCCAACCCACGCGATTTTGACTTGATTGACCTTGTTGAGCCCGCCCAGCGAGCTCAGCAGGCTAATTAAGGGCCACCCGGCAACAGGTGACGTCACAGATTGACATTTCATCTGTCAAGACCTTTTGACAGATGAAATATCAGCGTTTCACAGCTGTTTGAAGCTGTCAGACACTGACAATCTCTACTCCAAGTTAATTCCTTCCTCTCAGGATGATTTAGAGATCTCTCCAGAACAGAAAGCTGAATGCTGCAATTTTTGACAGATCGCGGCCATTCTGCTTTCTGTGCCGGTGAGATGAGGGACTCCCAAGACCTGAAGGAAGGAAAGCTGTAAAGGTAAGTAAAACTTCTTTAAACACTTTAAACACACCAAACACACTTACCACTGCACTCATGCACCCATCACTCACCTGAACACTGGACATCTCGACCCCTCCAAGCCCTTCAGCCCGACGGCCCGCCTCGCTAACTTGGCGTGGTTTGGAGCCGTCAGGAATCCCACACTTCAAGAATGAAAATAGGGATTAGGCTCAAAACTGCCTGTTAACTATCTGTTAACAGGCAGTTAATTGGCACTAATCCCTTCCCGCCTCGGGGAGGCGGGTCCCAGTGTGGGTCGGGTATCCACCTCCTTTGAAACTGGCATGGAGGCGGGATGGGTTTGTGCCCCCCCCCCCCCCCGATTTCAGGATTTTTAACCCCCCACACGCCTCCAATCCCGCCTCCACGGCCCAATGAAAATCCTGCCTATAACTCTTAACACCTCTATTGCTGAGTAATGTGTGCACGTTTGAAGATTTTTCAAAAACTGCATCGATGCCGCTCCTGCTGGCATTAATGTGTGTCATGTATCCACACTAATGGACCATGTACAGCAGGCACCTCAAAGCACTGGAGAGGTACCATCAACGCTGCCTCCACAAGATCCTGCAAATCCATTTGCAGGATAGGCACACCAACGTCAGTGTTATCGCTCAGGCCAACATCCCCAGCATCAAAGCTTTGACTACGCTCAATGAGCTCTGATGGACGGGTCACATCGTCCACATGCCCGATACGAGACTCCCAAAACAAGTGCTCTACTCGGAGCTCCAACACAGCAAGAGAGCCCCAGGTGGGCAGAGGAAACGCTTCAAGGACACCCTCAAAGCCTCCTTGAAAAAGTGCAACATCCCCACCGACACCTGGGAATCCCTGGCCCAAGACCGCACAAAGTGGAGGAGAAGCATCCGGGAAGGCGCCGAATACCTCGAGTCTCTTCACCGGGAGCAAGCGGAAGCCAAGTGCAAACAGCAGAAGGAGTGCACGTCAACCCAAGCACCCCACCCACCCGCCCCTTCAACCACCGTCTGCCCCACCTGTGACAGAGACTGTAGGTCCCACATTGGACTCATCAGTCACCTGAGAATTCATTTTTAATGTGGAAGCAAGTCATCCTCGGTTCCGAGGGACTGCCTAAGAAGAAGAGGTTAATTGAGGTTTTACTAAGGCTATCCCTGTATTGTAACTTCCCTATGAAAAATGCTGCTGAAGATGGTAAAGGGTTCACTGCAAGCAACAGTGGACAAAAAAGATGTGGTTATTTGCTGATGGTCGCTATTGGAGCTTGCTAGTTAGATTTGGCCACTTTCGTTTGATTTGCTGCATGTTTGGGTTGTAATTCTAAACAGAAGCATTGAATTGGGACAGATTTACCTGTTACACACTCTGTCAAACATATCCCGAAAAGTTCATGGCCTTTCTGGTTGATAAACCGCAAGGAAAGAAAGGTCATTGCAGTCAAAAGGCTTAGGGTGCGCTTCGTGCTTCCCTTATTTCGGTATTTCTCTTCAGTTTCTAACCCCTTTTTATTCAAGCCCTTTTGCCATTTTTAATGAAACTTTTTTTAATTCCTGTAGGCTTTGGCAGTTAGAAGAGGGCCAACCTGTTCAAGTTGTAGTGTATATACATAAATCTCTCTGGAATGTGCCAGCAGGCATTTTCCAACATACTGCGTGTGTATAAACAGCTATTACAGTGTCTGTGTGTGCCTCTAGTCCATTTCAGGACAAGGTTTGTTTTGAGCGCTGGAGGAGACTTGCACTGAATATTATTGTTTCAAAACGTTGACAGCAGAGGGAAAGCCGAACAGCCCATCCATCGATGTGCTATTCCTGCCGTGTCTCTCTCGCTCTCTTTCCCTCCCTCCCCTGGAGGTTCTAGACGTGAGGTGGCCACTCGAGTGCTTGCCTGGTATGTGCTTTTCTTATTGACGTGAAATGTGCTTTTATTCTGCGCTCTGTGGGCTCCCAGTACTTGGCACGGCGATCTTAATGTGAGCATTGCTGGCAAAGTTTGGCGTGTTAAATCATTGTTGCTTTCGTGACTCGTGACTTCCGCCAACTTTAGGTGTTGTACTCCTGTAAATTAGAGTATCTCAGAGTATCCTTAGAAATATACGCACTGGTTTTGTGTTGTTTGGCTGTTTCTGTGATTGGATCCGAGAGGTTTTCTTTTAACTCCACTGGTATCTGTTTCTTGGACGGTGGTGTCGTTAGCAATATCCTTAGAATAAATGACAAACACACAAGAAGGGAACTGTTGCCAAACCATTGCAAATGTTTCGCTTAACATGGAAGAAAATAATGCCCTTGATGTCGGGGAATCTTCGCACATATTCTCAAGTAAATTTGGCAATTAGTGAATGAAGGAAATAATATTCCCTGGATTCGCACAAAGCTTGCTTCTAATATATTTATAGTGTTTTAGGCCTGGAATTTCCTCGATCCCATTTATGCCGGTTTCTGCGCCGATCTTGCTGACGGGAACTTGTGCCCAAATTTCCTGTGGCGTTCATTTGCCGATGCCAGACCGTAAAAGCCAGTGTAAAACGAGCGCACGTGCAGCACCACCAGTAGGGACCTGAGGAAACTCAGTGCGCTACAAAAGTGCGGAACATACGCCATTCCTCAGAGTAAGGCTTGGGGAGTTAACGGTAAGTGTCAAGATTACTTCTCGCTCTAACTTTTGTTTAAATTGCTTCATTCACCGTGTTTCAACAGCGTTTCCACTTTCCCCTTGGGGAAGGCTATTCCAGTTGCTTTGGGCAGTTGTAACGCAACTTTGTGTGCACTGATTCTGAGAGCGCTTTGGCTAAGTGTCGTGCAGGTCTCAGTAAGAAAAATCACAGAAAAGCGTGAAGAAAAATCGCTAACGAACTCCAGAAATAAAGCTAGAAACTTTTGGGGACTCTCCCAAGGTTGGACTTCCTCAGGTACGCCAGTGTCGGGTGACTTCCGACCATGTTGCACCTAACTATAATATGAGCGTAAATGCATGCCAACGTATTACTGGAGTAAATGCAGGAAACTCACAAGAGCTGCTCTTTTTTAGCATGGGGCGGAGCTATGTTAATGAGCGGTGCAGTTTCAGCAGGTGCAGTGCAGGAGTGGCGCGGAAGCGCGAGGAAACTGCGCGTAGCGATGCTTCAGCGTAAGACCGTGTAAATCAGTTGCGTGCAAGTTTCCTCACTAAGAATAATCACTAGGCCGTTCTTGCACCGTAATTATGCCGAGAAAATGAGGAAATTCTGTTCCTTAAACGTTGAAAGAAAATGTTTATCTGCGTAATGTCTAATATTGTACTGAGCCTCCAGTGTTGCTGATTGGCCCATATGTGACGGCATGGGCCAATCAGAACAGCATGTGAGGCAGGCATTTCTTTCATTTTTCCCTTTCTATTTTTTTTATTATGTTCAGCTTTGTTCCTTTTAAATTAATATAAATCTCCTTTCCGGGCATGGCCACAGACCCAAGGCCTCGGCCTACTTTGCCTCAGTGTCCGATCTTTCACAGATCCAACACAGGCCAGCCTTCCTGCTATAGCCTGACTTCTCCAACCCAACTTTTTTTGCTCTCTTTCCTTCTCTCTCTCTCTCTCTCTTTCTCTCTCTCTACATTACAACAGTGACTACACTTCAAAAAATGGCAATTGATTGGCTAGATCAGTCGTTAATTGTTAATTGTAAGAGATTGATAGCTTTCTGTTAACCAAAGGTATAAAGGGATACGGGCCAAAGGCGGGCATATGGAGTTAGGTCGCAGATCGGCCGCGATCTCATTGAATGGCGGAACAGGCTCGAAGGGCTGAATGGCTTCCTCCTGTCCCTATGTTTCTAAAAAGTACTCCATTGGCTGTAAAGCGCTTTGAGACGTCCGGTGGTCGTGAAAGGCGCTATAGAAATGCAAGTCTTTCTTTTCTCTCTCTCTTTCTCGCCAGCTGTCCCTACCACTTTCATAGTTCCGTTCCTGTGCATTTGTGTATCTGAACAATGGGAGATTATGAAAGCTTAAGGGCTGATCTCTTAAATTACACAGAATATTTCTATGCCGAAAATTTGAAAGCAAAAAATATCTGTTCGCATATCACTTTTTTTGGGCAGATCTCCATTCAAAAGAAACATTTCGACTGGGCTTAGGGTTCTTTGAGAGCTCTGCAGTCCATGGCCCTGGAATTGCCACACATTCCATGGTGGACTGGAGTGGCGAGAACTCTTTGAACATGACTGTAAATGGTGGCAGTGGAATCTTCACACTCACTAACCTTGCAGTGCGCTTCATTCATTCCCTCTCATGACGGCAGAAAGTGTTGGTGCTCAGTCAGATAGCATCCTTCCCTTAAATGCAGGCCCTCTGAGGTCCCGATCTCTGGACTGTATAGCGGAGGATGGACATGCAATTTTCTTCCTACCCTCCTCCCCCTCCCCCACCTCCGTCTCCATCAGCTGGCGCTTGGCTCATTCCAGCTCGGGATCTCCTTCCGATAATGAAGTGAGGCTGAAGTGGGAAAATCACTTGTGGTGGACTTCTTTCCCCATTGTCTCACCATTCCCAGGTCCCACCGCTTTAACGTTGCGACTGAAAAATTCCCCCTCGTACGTTTCTTAAGTAAAAGAAAGACTTGCATATTTCTACAGCGCCTTTCACGACCACCGGACGTCCCAAAGCGCTTTACAGCCAATGAAGCACTCCTGAAGCGTAGTCACTGTTGTAATGTAGGAAACGTGGCAGACAAATCTACGCACAGCAAGCTCCCACAAACAGCAATGCGATAATGACCAGATAATCTGTTTTAATGATGTTGATTGACCAGGACACCAGGGATAACTCCCCTGCTCTTCTTCGAAATTGTGCCATGGGATCTTTTACGTCCACCCGAGAGAGCAGAGGGGACATCGTGGAAAACAAAAGGGGGGTGGGGGGGAAACAAGGTGCACAAACAGATGTAGTGCTCGGGCTCGAATGGATATAAACAGTTTCAAAGGTTAAACTCATGAAACGTTTTCAGGCCACCAATGTTGCATCTGCCTATCCAAGTTAGTCGAAAGGCAACTTGAGTGTTCGCAGCAGGGCGGCTGCTTGTTGAAAGGCAGCTTTGCAAATGATGGTATCCATCAGACCTTAATGTGCAGAATGGGTGTGTAAATGGCCAATGGATTTTAACGTAGGTAAGTGTGAGGTGGTGCATTCTGGTAGGAGGAACAAGGAGGCCACGTACTCCTCGGAAAATAAGAGTCGAAATGGGGTAATGTAGCAAAGCAGTCCCTGGGTGCGCATTCACAAATCATTCAAAGTAGCAACGCAAGTTAACAAGGCCATTTAAAATAAAGCAAACCGAGCACGGGTTCATTTCTAGAGGAATAGAATTGAGAAGCAGCAAAGTTATGTTAAACTTGTATAGAACCTTGGTTGGACCACACTTGGCGTACTGTGTGCAGTTCTAGTCTCCATATTACAAAAATGATATAGAGGCACCGAAGGTGCAAATAAAGATTTACAAGGATGATACCTGAACTGCGAGGTTATACATATCAGGAAAGACTGAGTAGGCTGGGAGGTGACCTGATAGAGGTCTTTAAAATTGTGAAGGGGTTTCATAGGGTAGACATAAAGATGTTTCCACTTGTGGGACTTGAGCACAGAAATCTAGGCCTGACACTCCCAGTGCAGTGCTGAGGGAGTGCTGCACTGTCGGAGGTGCCGTCTTTCAGATGAGATGTTAAACCGAGGCCCCGTCTGCTCTCTCAGGTGGATGTAAAAGATCCTACGGCACTATTTCGAAGAAGAGCAGTGGAGTTCTCTCCGGTGTCCTGCGGCCAATATTTATCCCTCAATCAACATTACTGAAAAACAGATGATCTGGTCATCATCACATTGCTGTTTTGTGGGAGCTTGCTGTGCGCAAATTGGCTGCCACGATTCCTACATTTACAACAGTGACTACACTTCAAAAAGTACTTCATTGACTGTAAAGCGCTTTGAGACGTCCGGTGGTTGTGAAAGGCACTATAGAAATGCAAGTCTTGCTTTTCTTTTTGTGGGGGAGTCCAAAATTAGGTGCATAAATATAAGATAGTTGACATGAATCAGTCATTCATGAAAGAAAGACTTATGAAATAATACTGAGCGGCCTGCGGGTGGCGCTGTCCAGGGAGAGTATAAATACTCGGGCACGGGTCCAGCTTGCGCAGGACATTCTTAACAGGAACTAGTGACTGACACAGCTAGACCTCCGTGTTGTAAAACAGTTGATTAAAGCTTTGTTTAACGCTTAGACCAAGTGCCTAGTAGTTTTCTTACGTCAATAGTCACTAATAAATAGAGAATGGTTAGAATGTAGAAGTTGCTACCACATGGAGTAGTTGAGGTGAATAGCGCAGATGCCTTTAAGCTAGATATATACACGAGGGAGAAAGGAATAGAAGGATATGCATCTAGGGTTAGATGACATAGGGGTGGGAGGAGGCGCGTGTGGAGCCTAAAGACCGGCACAGACCAGTTGGGCCAAATGGCCTGTGTCTGCTGTAAATTCTATGGAGCTACAACTGATCTTCTTCTTAGGCAGTCCCTCGGGATCGAGGATGACTTGCTTCCACATTAAAAATGAGTTCTCAGGTGACTGATGAGTCCAATGTGGGACCTACAGTCTCTGTCACAAGTGGGGCAGACGGTGGTTGAAGGGGCGGGTGGGTGGGGTGCTTGGGTTGACGTGCGCTCCTTGCGCTGCCTGCGCTTGGCTTCCGCTTGCTCCCGGCGAAGAGACTCGGTGTTCGGCACCTTCCCGGATGCTTCTCCTCCACTTTGTGCGGTCTTGGGCCAGGGATTCCCAGGTGTGGGTGGGAATGTTACACTTTTTCAAGGAGGCTTTGAAGGTGTCCTTGAAAACCCTGAAATCCTTAAAACCAACTGATCAAAGTAGCCTTTAAGGAGGTTGTTCTACTGGTGATAACCTATAGCTGTGTTTATTTGACAAATTAGAACATTTTCATACGGCACAGATATGAAAGGCTGAAAGTATAATCTTGGTAGTTCCCACCATTTGAGTTTCTCTCTGTTCACTGGCGCTGGAGTGTTGTTTCATACATGATCTCATTCTCGTTCCTTGCTCTTCTGCCTTCTATGCAGTAATCTGTCTCCTGCATTTTTTTTTAATATAAACCGCTCGAGTTGTATCTGTAAACACTGCTTGCTCCCTGTCTTGTTGAGACAAAACTTCAGAGTCTCCACAATCTAATGAATAATAATGTTCCGAAGCAGAGAGTGACTCGGCAGCCTGTGATTGTGCTGTGGTACACTGTGGAAGTGTGAGCCCACCCATCGCACACTTGACACGTGCGAAGCAAAAGAAAGGCTCGCATTTCTATAGCGCCTTTCACGTCCTCAGGACGTCCCAAAGCGCTTTACAGCCAATGAAGTACTTTTATGAAATAACAACAGAAAAGTTTCCAGCGTTTTCTGTTGTTATTTCAGATTTCCAGCATCCGCAGTATTTTGCTAAAGTACTTTTATGATGTGTAGTCACTGTTGTAATGTAGGAAACGCGGCAGCCAGTTTGCGCACAGCAAGCTCCCACAAACGGCAATGTGATAATGACCAGATAATCTTTTTTTTTAGTGATGTTGATTGAGGGATAAACATTGGCCCAGGACACCGGGGAGAACTCCCCTGCTCTTGCCATGGGAACTTTCACGTCCACCTGAGAGAGCAGACGGGGCCTCAGTTTAACGTCGCAGCTGAACGGTAGCTGTGAAAACTGAAGGTCTTTGGAGCACAGCTTCAAGCTTAATGTATAGAACTGGTACAATTTTAAAGGGGAAACCGGGACAGAGAGACCTGGGGGTGTTTGTGCACAAATCTTTCGAGGGTGACAGGAAAAGTTGAGAAGGCTGTTTAAAAAAGCACACAGGATCCTTGACTTCATTAATAGAGGAATAGAGTACAACAGCAAGGAAGTTATGCTGAACCTGTATAAAACACCGGTTAGCCCCCAGCTGGAGTCTTGTGTCCAGTTCTGGGCACCGCACTTTAGGAAGGATGTCAAGGCCTTGGAGAGGGTGCAGAAGAGATTTACTAGAATGGTGCCAGGGGATGAGGGATTACAGTCACGCGGATAGACTGGAGAAGCTGGGGTTGTTCTCCTTAGAGCAGAGAAGGTTAAGAGGAGATTTGATCGAGCTGTTCAAAAACATAAAGGGTTTTGATAGAGTAAATACGGAGAAACTATTAAATGGAAAAATTATAAAATTCTAACAGGACTAGACAGACTAGATGCAGGAAGGATGTTCCCGATGGCCGGGGAGTCCAGAACCAGGGGTCACAGTCTAAGGATAAGGGGTAAGCCATTTAGGACTGAGATGAGGAGGAATTTCTTCACCCAGAGAGTGGTGAACCTGTGGAATTCTCTACCACAGAAGGCAGTGGAGGCCAATTCATTAAATATATTCAAGAAGGAGTTAGATATATTTCTTAAGGCTAAGGGGTATCAAGGGATATGGGGAGAAGGCAGGGACAGGGTACTGAATTTGGATGATCAGCCATGATCTCATTGAATGGCGGAGCAGGCTCGAGGGGCCGAATGGCCTACTCCTGCTCCTATCTTTTATGTTTCTATGAAACTGTTCCCATTGGCAGGAGGGTCGGTAACCAGGGGACACAGATTTAAGGTGATTGGCAAAAGAACCAAAGGCGACATCAGGAAACATTTTTTTACACAGCGAGTTGTTGCAATCTGGAACGCGCTGCCTGAAAGGGCGGTGGAAGCAGATTCAATAGTAACTTTCAAAAGAGAATTGGATAAATACTTGAAGGGGAAAAAAATTACAGGGCTACGGGGAAAGAGCAGGGGGAGTGGGATTAATTGGAGAGCTCTACCAAAGAGGCAGGATGGGCCGAATGGCGGCCTCCTGTGCTGTATTATTTGATGATTCTAATGGACATTTCGTCCGCCAACCATGACGAGCCTGCCACAGACACACACTTTGCTTATAGGGCACTGTGTAGATTGAAAGACCCTGCTTCCTTTCCTCTGGATGGGCCATATATTAAAATGAGGAAAAGCTAGAAAACTTTGTGTATGATGTGTGATGAAATCATAAATTCGTACATAAATGACGCGTATAATTCATTACACGCAATGTACAGTCGAGTTCTTCCCCTATGTGTCAGCTGTGGCTCAGTGGGCAGCACCCTCGCCTCTGAGTCAGAAGGTTGTGGGTTCAAGTCCCACTCCAGAGACTTGAGCACAGAATTTAGGCTGACACTCCAGTGCAGTGCTGAAGGAGTGCTGCACTGTCGGAGGTGCCGTCTTTCGGATGAGACGTTAAACCGAGGCCCCGTCTGCCCTCTCAGATGGACGTAAAAGATCCCGTGGCGCTATTTCGACGAAGAGCAGGGGAGTTCTCCCCGGTGTCCTGGGGCAATATTGATCCCTCAATCAACATCACTAACACAGATTATCTGGTCATTGCTGTTTCTGGGAGCTTGCTGTGCGCAAATTAGCTGCTGCGATTCCTACATTACAACAGTGACTACACTTCAAAAAGTACTTCATTGGCTGTAAAACGCTTTGGGACGTCCGGTGGTTGTGAAAGGCGCACTTTTTCTTTCTATAGTATTTTTCAAGCCGATCAGAAATTCTGTCCTCGGGTCTGTACCCTTAATTGGTTATTTTAGGAGGGAAAAATGTACAGTTAATTTCAAGAGTCTTTATATTTCATTTTTCAGTCAATTCCCCCCCCCCCCCCCCCACCAAGTACATCCACACTTTTGTGCAAATGGTTGATCTGTGCTTTTTTTTTTAAATGAAAGAAATTGATACAGCACCTTATCATGGTCCCCAGAACATCCCACAGCACTTTGCATTATCAATGAATTATTATTTGAAGTGCAGTCGCTGTTGTTATGTGAACAACCACAGCAGTTTATTTGCACATAGCAAGGCCCCACCAACAGCAAACAAATGAATGACCGGTTAAGTTGTTTGAAGTGTTGTTACTGGGGGAGAAATGTTGGCCTGGACACCAGGAGAACTCCCTACTCACTTTCGAATAGCAAAGTGGGATTGCTTCGCACACAAGAGGTGTATGGACAAGGATTCAGTTCAATGCCTCCTCCAAAAGACTCTGACAGTGCAGCACTCCCTCGGTACTCCCCTAAGTGTTAGCTTAGACCTTGTGGTGAAGTCCATATATTGGAGCTTGAACCCAGAACCTTCGGACTCGGGTGCCAACTTGGCCTCGTTGACACTTCTGCTGGAGTCGACACGTAAGAGTTCTAGGGTGCGAAATTTACGGGTGTAGAGCCGGCAGTTAAGGCTGAAAAAAATGGCGGACACCTCGCTTCCAGCGCGGAACACAGCGGCCGCCATTTTGGGGAGGTCGTTGGCGCTGCCATTGCCTGCGCTCGCGTCCCACATGTAAATATGCAGATCGTGACGTCAGTCGGCGTGCAACGCCCGAATTGACGCACAAATGTGATTTTGGATGTCGCCGCTCTGGATTACCGCCCTCTCCAAAGCACGCACGGAGGAATGTGCGTGCAGCGGTACTACAGAGACGCTGCCAGTGCTTCTTAAAGGGACACGCACTACTTTCGGGTAAGTTTTGATTTTAGCTTTTGGACTTTTTTTTACATTTTATTGGAGTAGTAGTTTGTTGCAATACACTTAGAGTTGTTAGTGTGCAGGGAGTGCTGCCGGACACTTGCAAGGCTTTGGATGTTCAAGGAAGGCCTCTGAGAACACCACCTGCTCCCAGTCCTGGGGGCTGTAGGTACAGCCCCCCATGGGCTGCAGCATGACATGGAGATGAAGCAGAGACAGCAAAGGGGACAAACTGCTCGCAGAGGGAGGAGGAAGAAGTGGAAGAGCCATTTGTGTTGGTGCTGAAGCACTTTTACCACTTTTTATGTGCAGAAAGCAATTCAGCTTTAAGAGCTGCAGACTGCCTAGTTTTGAATGACTTTTAATTTTTTATTCAGAAGGCAGTTCCCCTTTAAGGGCTAGAGACTGCCTTGAAAACTAACCACCCAGCTTTAAGAAAAGGCGGCATCGCTCCAGCCATGCGACGTTGGGCCCCCTGCTGAGCGCACAGCCTGTCGGCAGCGCGTTCAGCATTAGGCTGTGCGCTAAAATCATTTAAATTAGTAGACCGCGCCAAATTGATGTGCTGCCTGCGTTTCTAAACGGGCGCGGGCATATCTTGCCTCGCGGTGCACGTACCTGTTTTTGGGCCTTATCGAATTTCCCAACCCCACTCTTTTTAAACCGTGCTTACCTATTCAGGAACAGAGGGACCTTGGAGTGTATGTCCACAGATCCTTAAAGGTAGTAGGACGGGTCGATAAGGTAGTTAAAAAGGCATACAGAATGCTTTCCTTTATTAGCCGAGGCATAGACTAGAAGAGTAGGGAGGTTATGCTAGAACTGTATACAACACTGGTTAGGCCACAGCTAGAGTACTGCGTGCTGTTCTGGTCACCACATTACAGGAAGGATATGATTGCACAGGAGAGGGTGCAATGGAGATTTACCAGGATGTTGCCAGGACTGGGGAATTTTAGCTATGAGGAAAGATTGGATCGGCTGGGGTTGTTTTCCTTGGAACAGAGGAGGCTGAGGGGAGATTTAATTGAGGTGTATAAAATTATGAGGGGCCAAGATAGAGTGGATAGGAAGGAATTATTTCCCTTAGCAGAGCGGTCAAGAACCAGGGGGCACAGATTTAAAGTAGTTAGTAGAAGGATTAGAGGGGAGATGAGGAAAACAAAATTTCACCCAGAGGGTGGTGGGGGTCTGGAACTCACTGCCCGAAAGGGTGGTAGAGGCAGAAACCCTCATCACATTTAAAAAGTACTTGGATATGCACTTGAAGTGCCGAAATCTACAGGGCTACGGACCAAGAGCTGGAAGGTGGGATTAGGCTGGAGAGCTCTTTTCCGACTGGCAGGGACACGATGGGCTGAATGGCCTTCTGTGTTGGAATTTTTCTATGATTTATTCATGCTATTAACCCCACAGTAACAAGGTTCTGTTTTGTCCTGGAGCACATATTCCTAAAAAAAAATGTTGAGCATTGTCTTAAGTAATCAGAAATATAGTGCGTCATTTCCAAATTCAATTCAGCCAAAAGTCCTTTGTAATTCCATTCCATGAATTGGTTTGTATTCGGTGGAAAATGAGTTAAATTACCTCCTGTTGCAGCAAAGCCTAAGTGTTGGGATATATTGAAGTATTTACATTATGCAATTGAGTGATGATTGTCAACGCTGCATATTTCAATGAGGGCATCCAAAAACATTTTCCATTTTCCTGATTCTTTTCGAAATCTATTTCTGTGTATGTGTCCTGTGACCTTGGGTTTCAGTATAGTACATGTCTGTGTTACAACAGTGTAGTTTAATTTTGTGCTCGCTGATCTACATTGACTCCTGGTTAAGCAACACCTCGATTTCAAAATTCTCATCCTTGTTTTAAGATCCCTCCATGGCCTCGCCCCTCCCTACCTCTGTAATTTCCTCCAGTCCTACAACCCCCCCCCCCCCCCCCCCGAGATATCTGCGCTCCTCTAATTCTGGCCTCTTGATCATCCTTGATTTTAATCGCTCCACCATTGGCGGCCGTGCCTTCTGTTGCCTGGGCCCTAAGTCGGGAATTCCCTCCCTAAGCCTCTCCACCTCTCTCTCCTCCTTTAAGATGCTCCTTAAAACCTACCTCTTTGACCAAGCTTTTGGTCATCTGTCCTAATATCTCCTTATGTGGCTCGGTGTTAAGCTTTGTTTGATAATCGCCCCTGTGAAGCTCCTTGGGACGTTTTACTATGTTAAAGGCGCTATATAAATACAAGTTGTTGTTTTTGTTGTAGGCCCATGGCATTGGCTTGAGATTGGCATTTAGAACCTAAAATTGTTACCCTAGAAGATTGTAATTTATAAAATGTTCTATAAATGTATCAAAAGACACTTTGTTTCATAGTTGTGAAACATTGCAGAGATAGACTTTCACCCCATCAATGTGGATTTGAATTTGATCGAGTGTGCAAACTAATGTGCTGCCCTATCGCCTGTGTGTGGCTGATTTTTTTTTAGTGTGTTTTGTGCAACCAAACTGTACACTTTTTTCCAAATTTACCTGGTAACGAAACAAGATTCTGCTGTATTTGGTCTCACTCTGTCCCACTCGTTTTCACAGCAGGGAGAGTGTTCACCTTTCTTATCCTTCTCATCTACCCCGATAATTATAGATCTCCGGCCCACTCGCCAACATAGATTTTGTATCCTGTGACTACCAGGCTGGTACAAGGCGGACTAGACGGACCTTGGCCTTTTCTCATCTAGCAGCTCCTATGTATTTCTCAGCGCCTCTATTGTGATCTCTTCGCACTTTTTGTTTGTCGTTGGAAGTGGAGAGGAGCACCCTCGAGACTCCTGTTGTGGGACCACTTCTATTCACTGTGCACATCACCGATTTGGATATAGGGCTGGAGGGAGGGTTGTCCAAATTTGCAGACAAACTAAAATAGGAGGCATAGTAAATGATTCTAAAGATTAGAGAAAACTGTAAGGGGATATTCATAAGCAGATGAAATGAACAAAAAATTGGCAGATGGAATTCAATGTCAGTAAGTGTGTGGTGGTATTTTTGTTTAAAGTAATGATCATACTTTGGGGGAGTTCTGGGTGATCTAGAAGAGCAGAGATTTTTTTTTAGAGGTTAATGTTCCTGAAACTCTAAAAGCAGCATCTCCAGTGGATAATGCCATTGGAAAAAAAGCCAATAGAATACTGGGTTTCATGGCAAGAGGTAAAGAATATAAAAGCCGAGATGCAATGGTGAATCTATATAAAACCTTAGTAAGAGCACAGTTGGAGTACTGTCAGTTTATGAGGGTGTTGCCAGGACAGGAGAATTTTAGCGATGAGGAAAGATTGGAGAGGCTGGGGTTGTTTTCTTTGGAACACAGCCTGAGGGGAGACTTGATTGAGGTGTGTAAAATTATGAGGGGCCTAGATAGAGTGGATAGGAAGGACCTATTTCCCTTAGCAGAAGGGTCAATAATCAGGGGGCATAGATTTAAAGTGATTGGTCAGAGGTTTAGAGGGGATTTGAGGAGAACTTTTTTCACCCAGAGGGTGGTGGGGGTCTGGAACTCACTGCCTGAAAGGGTGGTAGAGGCAGAAACCCTCATCACATTTAAAAAGCACTTGGATATGCACTTGAAGTGCCGTAACCTACAGGGCTACGGACCAAGAGCTGGAAAGTGGGATTAGGCTGGAGAGCTCTTTGTCGGCCGGCACAGACACGATGGGCCGAATGGCCTCCTTCTGTGCTGTAAATTTCTATGATTCTGTGCCGTTTTGGGCTCCACTTATAGGAAGGATGTTGAGGCAATGGAGAGGGTGCAACACAGATTCACTGGGATACTGCCCGGTATAAATATGAAGAAAGGTTATTCTCATTAGACCGAGGAGATTAAAGGTAAAAAAGCAATAGACCTGTACTGATGGAAAGTCATCGACCTGGAACGTTAATCCCACATTTCTCTCCACAGATGCTGCCTGACTGTTTCCAGCATTTTCTGTTTTTATTAAAGGGCGATTTGCTAGAGGTGTTTAAAAAAATATTATGAAGGGATGGACAGGGTGGATAAAAATGGACAGTTTCCAGTATCTGAAGGATCTAGACTGGGGGGGATATAGATATTAGATGAAATAGTAAGAGATTTGGAACAGGGTGTCGGAGAAGCCTTTGCGCACAGAGGGCTGTTGAATGCACCACCAGAGTTACTGGTTGAATCCGAGATCGTGTCAACTTTTACGAATATGTTAGAAAGGTGATTGAGGGAAAGGAATGACTTGCATTTCTATAGCGGCTTTCACGACCACCAGACGTCCCAAAGTGCTTTACAGTCAGTGAAGTACTTTTTGAAGTGTAATCACTGTTGTAATGTAGGAAATGTGGCAGCCAATTTGCGCACAGCAAGCTCCCACAAACAGCAATACGATAATGACCAGATAATCTGTTTTTTAGTGATGTTGATTGAGGGATAAATATTGACCAGGACACTGAGGATAACTCCCCTGCTCTTCTTCGAAATAGTGCCAGTAGATCTTTTACATTCACCTGAGAGAGCAGACGGGGCCTCGGTTTAACGTCTCATCCGAAAGACAGCACCTCCGACAATGCAGCACTCCACTGGGAGTGTCAGTCTAGATTTTTGTGCTCAAGTCTCTGGAGTGGGACTTGAACCCACAACTTTCTGACTCGGAGGCGAGGGTGCTGCCCACTGAGCCATGGCTGATATGAAGGGATATAGGAAAAGGATGGGCACATGGGATTAGGACTATCTGTTCCTGTGCTGTAATTTCTATGTAATAAAGCACTAATATACAGGAAACTTTGTGCTATCCAGAGGTGAGCTATCCGGCAATCTGGAGCCACCGGCAAAAATCAGCAGACTTTTTTATTCTTTTTGTTTTTTTTTGCTTTGTTTGAACAGTCAAGCTGTGCAAGGTCTGTAGCTATAGCAACAGCTTCAGCTACAGAGCTTTAGGGCCACACCCGAGTGTTTAGGAGCTGTTGCTAAGCAACAGTGTTTGTTGTCAAATACGGAGATAAGAATCTCCGTATCTCTCAACATTAACTCTGGAGAGTACGGCAGTTTTGAAGCAACGGCAGCAGCTCGGTCCCGTGGGTGCCGGATAGCACAAAGTTTCCTGTAAATAGAAAAAATGCTTCTCTTTCAATAACAAGTGCACTGTTGGTCATCACTTCAAATTGATTACTAGAGAATCTAAGATTCAAAATACATTGAGGAACGCTGTAAATTGGGATGTTCTAGAAATCTATGCTTTGGGGATGTTTAGAAAGGTGCATTTTCTAGTTGCATTGAGCCAGAATGCTTGTGGTTTAATTTTGATGATGGTGAGGTGATGTGTTGTTTTATTTTGGCAATTCTGATTCTGAAAACTGCCAAAAAAAATTATTTTCACTTGTATTTGTTACCCACACACATGCCGAATGCAGCCCTTGTGGAGAAACTCTATTGTAGTAAGATGTCGAAAGTACTTTAAAATCAAGACTGCAGACACTTTTTTTCAACAAAAAAAATTACAAGCAAATATTTGTAGAATATAGAACTAATTGAACCCTCAAGTAGAAGGAATTAAAGACAAAATTGGAATTTACTTTTGCAATAATGTAGTGCTGTACTTCTGTTAGTGGATAATGCATTTGCCTTTTTAAGAGATTTTTTTTTTTTAAGTAATCTCCTGTTAAAAAGTACAGTCCACTCTTGTTAATTCTTTTCACAAAAAAATCTAATCTAATTAAGCAACATAAATAAAGACGAGAGAGTGTTGTCCTATGAGGAGAGATTGTGTAGATTGGGCCGATACTCTCTGGAGTTTAGAAGAATGAGAGGTGATCTCATTGAAACACATAAGATTCTGAGGGGGATTGACAGGGTAGATGCTGAGAGGCTGTTTCCCCCTGGCTGGAGAGTCTAGAACTCAGGGGGCATAGTCTCAGGATAAGGGGTCGGCCATTTAGGACTGAGATGAGGAGGAATTTCTTCACTCAGAGGGTTGTGAATCTAAGGAATTCTCTGCCCCAGAGGGCTGTGAATGCTGAGTTTTTGAGTATATTCAAGGCTGGGATCGATTGATTTTTGGACTCTAGGGGAATCAAGGGATATGAGGATTGGGCGGGAGAGTGGAGTTGGGGTCAAAGATCAGCCGTGATCTTATTGAATGGCGGAGCAGGCTGGAGGGGCCGTACATCAGCAGACTGGGTCCACCGATCCATGTCCACGATCTGACACTGCTCTGGAAATGACCTGCTCTACACATGTATCAATCAGTCGTTTCCTTGCCCCCTCAATCCCCGTGCATTTGTGCTGGGTTGACTGAAGATGAGGCCCTGCACAACAAGGGTGGAGAGGAGGCCTGTTTGTTGTAGGCTGTTCCTGTCTATCTAGTGGCCAGTTACAGATTGATGATGCCTGTCTGCCCTTTCTGTGTTTGATGGTGACCATCTATCCATTGTGTTTGGGGGCAAAGGATATGATAAATTTCAAAGCAATTAGAAAGGCTGGTGTACATGTGAAGAAGATTGTAATTCCTCTGGACTGTGGCAGATTTAAGGTACTAGTTTTAATTTGCAGTACAGTCAGTGTAAATCCAAACAATTGATTATGGTGCTCAAGGGGATCTTGTTTCTACCCAAGCCTGTGGTGCAATATAAGGCTTTGTATGATCTGGCAGCAAGAACAATTGTGTTACTGACCATTCTTTACTTTGTTCTGCTTTATTACTTTTATTACCTTTTGGGAATTAAATTAATTAAATGACGGTCTCACAATGTAGAATGGCCGACTGTGAAATCTCTATTGTGCTAAATCCATTTTGTAGTGTTTCCAGGACGACGCAGAATTTAGCAGAAGTAAATAGTGAGTTGTCGTGGTAACTGAACACAAGATAGGGAAGGTGGCTACAGCTCATTTCATGCTGTTTGCAAGCAAGGTAGAGCTAACTCGTGTCAACGTGCAGTCGTTATTGGTTGCTCGCAGAGGATGGGATACTCCTTGTTGTTTTAAATAGTGGATCAGGCTCGAAGCTGCTTCATGATGGAGAAGATAAGTTTTAAGTCAGTATTGAAGAGGAGTGTTCTGATCACGTTAACTTTCATCCAGTTCTTTTTTAATTTTCATGATGAGAAACTATCCCTTTTGCTTATTTATTTAAGGGATGAATTTAAAATTTCTCATTACCTAGGAACAGGAGGAGGGCATTCAGCCCCTCGAGCCTGTTCTGTCATTCAATGAGATCATGGCTGACCTGCGACCGAACTCCATCTACCCGCCTTTGCCCCATATTCCTTAATACCGTTGGTTAACAGAAATCTATCAATCTCAGATTTAAAATTAACAATTGACCCAGCATCAATTGCTGTTTGCGGAAGAGAGTTCCAAACTTCTACCACCCGTTGTGTGTAGAAGTGTTTCCTAATTTCACACCTGAAAGGTCTGGCTCTAATTTTTAGACTCTGCCCCCCAGTCCTAGACTCCCCAACCAGCAGAAATAGTTTCTATCCATCTACCCAATCTGTTCCTCTTAATATTGTGAAAACTTCGATCAAATCGCCCCTTAACTTTCTAAATTGCAGGGAATTTTGTGTAATCGCTCCTCGTAACTTAACCCTTGAAGTCCGGGTATCATTCTGGTAAACCTGCACTGCACTCCCTCCGAGGCCAATATATCCTTCCTAAGGTGTGATGCCTCAAACTATTTCACTGTATTTAAAAGGAGTGTACTGGAAGACTATAGTAGTACTTGCACCACAGAATATTCATTTATTTGGAAAAGATAAAATTATAATTATAGGTGATCTATTTTAAAATATTTTCTTGCATTAATGTAGATCTGCTCAAGGCTGCTTGGGGTATTTTATTTAAATTTATATTAATCTACCCAGTTGCAGATGATACCCTCGATTAGATTTTCATTAAACCTGCTCAGTAATTTCTTCTCTTGGACCCCTGCCCTAGCCTCTGTCACAGCAATTCCGAGGTGAGCGATCTTCTACAAGTGTGAAGATTCTGAGAAGAGAGTCATTTCTTTTTCTCCAACAAAACCGTAACCTTTAGCGCCTTAGGTGAGATTAAAGAATTGCCTGCAGGAACCTGGTTGTGCTACTCAAATGATGCATTTAAGGAGAAGCTAGATAAGTACGTGAGTGAGAAAGGAATCGAAGGATGTGCTCGTCGAATGAGATGAAGTCGGGTGGGAGGAGGCTCGTGTGAAGCATAAACAACGGCACGGACCAGTTGGGCTGAATGGCCTGTTTCTGCGCTGTAAATTCGATGTAATTCTATGTACTCAGTGATGCAACACGTGGGTATAACTGCTACTCAGATGCCCCACTCTCTCAGAAAAACCTATTTCAGACATTGGTTGAGGGGTGATTTGATAGAGGTGTACAAGATTATGACTGGTTTGGATAGGCTAGACAGGGAAAGGCTGTTCCCAATGGTTGATGGTACAAGGACTAGGGGACACAGATTTAAGGTTTTGGGCAAGAGATACAGGGGGGATGTGAGGGAAAACTTTTTTACGCAGCGAGTGGTGATGACCTGGAACTCGCTGCCGACGGAAGTGGTGGAAGCGGAGACACTCAATGTTTTCAAGGGGAGACTGGATAGACACTTGAGGGAAATAAACTTGCAGGGCTACAGGGATAGAGCAGGGGAATGGGACTGACTGGATTGCTCTACAGAGAGCTGGCGCGGACTCAATGGGCCGAATGGCCTCCTTCGGTGCCGTTATGACTCTGACATACAGTTGTACTTTCTCCCTATTCCCATGTCCTTGGACCTCGGGTCTCTACCTGTGTTGGTGTGAAAGCAGCTGTTTGGAAATGCCCGAGTATACTCGGGATGGATTTCTCGCCAATATTTCCTGGACTCCACTTGCTGTCTCACCATGCCATGCAGCTGAGATCAATAACTCTGGATTCAGTGAATTATGGACACAAGCCTCTGTCATATTGCGCTGTGGCGTGATACATGAACCAGAGTAGAGCATTCAGCCCCTCGAGCCTGTTCCATCATTCAGTCGGATCAGGACTAATCCATTTACCTGCCTTTGTTCCATACCCCTCACCTATCAAAAATCTTAAACATTCAAAAAGGAAATCTTGGTGAAATTGCGATTGCTTTGGGAACACTTGAACTGGCACTAGCGGTATGTAATGAATATGACGACGTGTTGCATTTGTCTTGTGCGCGCTAATCTAGTTGAAGTGAATCTTCCAGCATGTTTTGCACTGGAATGCCAGACAGATGTCCTTAATAGCTCAAGGTCCTCTATTCCAGCATGAAATGTGAGAGTGTTCATCATGACAACTAGCAGGTAGCTTGTAAGGTAGTCACTGAGCTGTGAGAGCTGAGAGCCATCAATATTTATTTTTATTTATTCATGGGATGTGGGCGTCGCTGGCCAGCCCAGCATTTATTGCCCATCCCTAATTGCCCTCGAGAAGGTGGTGGTGAGCCGCCGCCTTGAATAAAACAGAGTGGCTGGCTAGGCCAGTTCAGAGGGCAGTTAAGAGTCAACCACATTGCTGTGGAGCTGGAGTCACACATAGGCCAGACCGGGTAAGGACGGCAGATTTCCTTCCCTAAAGGACATTAGTGAACCAGATGGGTTTTTACGACAATTCAGTAGTTTCATGGCCAAGGACAGAGAGGTCAGAGTGGAGGTGGAGCGGAGAATTAAAGTGACAGGTGACCGGAAGCTCGGGTCATGCTTACGAACTGAACGGTCACCCAATCTGCGGGTGGCAGAGGTCATTGTGGAGGGTCTTCAGTCTATCGACCTGCGCGTTGGCGCATGTACCACGTGATAGGGCATCTGGGGGCTCATTGAGTTTCCCGGGCCGGTACAAGATATCGTAATTGTAGGTGGAGAGTTCGATTCTCCACCTCAAGATCTTGTCATTCTTGATTTTGCCCCTCTGCTTATTATTAAACATAAAAGCTACTGAACGCTGGCCAGTGAGCAGGGTAAATCGTTTTCCGGCCAGGTAATGCCTCCAATGTCGCACAGCTTCCACAATGGCCTGGGCCTCCTTTTCGACAGAGGAGTGTCGAATCTCGGGGCCCTGGAGGGTCCTTGAGAAAAAGGCCACGGGTCTCCCCGCCTGGTTAAGGGTTGCAGCTAGGGCAAAGTCAGATGCGTCGCTCTCCACTTGGAAAGTGATGGACTCATCCACTGCGTGCATCGTGGCCCTTGCAATATCTCTTTTTATGAGAGTGAAGGCTGCACAGGCCTCTGCTGTCAGGGGGAAGGAGGTGGACTTGATGGGGGGTCTGGCTTTGTCCGCATAGTTGGGCACCCACTGAGCATAGTACGAGAAAAACCCTAGGCATCTCTTCAGTGCTTTTTGGCAGTGGGAGAGGGGGAGCTCCATAAGGGGGCGCATCCTGTCGGGGTCGGGGCCGATGACTCCGTTCTCCACTACACAGCCAAGAATGGCAAGGCGCATGGTACGAAACATACACTTGTCCTTGTTGTATGTTAGGTTCAGCCGTTGGGCCGTACGGAGGAATTTCTCTAGATTAACATCGTGGTCCTGCTGGTCGTGGCCGCAGATGGTGACGTTGTCTAGATAGGGGAAAGTGGCCTGGAGCGCGTTCTGGTCAATCATCCGGTCCATCTCCCGTTGGAAGACTGAAACCCCGTTGGTGACGCCGAAGGGAACTCTGAGGAAGCGGTAGAGACGACCGTCAGCTTCAAAAGCTGTGTACTGGCAGTCCTCAGCCCTGATGGGGAGCTGGTGGTATGCCGACTTCAGATCAATCGTCAAGAACACCCGGTATTGTGCTATCTGATTGACCATGTCAGATATGCGGGGGAGTGGGTATGCATCTAGCTGGGTGTAGCGATTGATCGTCTGGCTGTAGTCAATAACCAGGCGCTGTTTTTCGCCAGTCTTCACTACCACCACTTGTGCTCGCCATGGGCTGGTGCTACTTTCAATAATCCCTTCCTTCAGGAGTCTCGCTACCTTGGATTTAATGAAGCTCCTATCCCCGGCACTGTAACGCCTGCTTTTGGTAGCGATGGGCTTACAGTCGCGGGTGAGGTTCGCGAACAAGGAGGGGGGGGGGGACTTTAAGGGTGGAGAGGCTGCAAATGATGCGCGGCGGGCGATTTAAAAGCTGCTGGCTGCAGACTGTGAGTGGGGGGAGGGGTCCGTCGTACGCTAATGTGATACTCTTAAGGTGGCACTGAAAATCCAACCCCAGTAGAACGGCAGCGCAGAGATGTGGCATGACCAGAAGTTTAAAATTTTTGTATTCTGTGCCCCGTACTGAAAGGGTCACTACACAGTAGCCAACGACGTCCGCTGACTGGGCTTTGGAAGCCAAAGAGATCCGATGGCGCGTCGGCAGGACCGGGAGAGAGTAACTGCGCACCGTGTCGGGGTGGATAAAGCTCTCCGTGCT
Source organism: Somniosus microcephalus (assembly GCF_052327205.1). Classification (NCBI taxonomy): domain Eukaryota; kingdom Metazoa; phylum Chordata; class Chondrichthyes; order Squaliformes; family Somniosidae; genus Somniosus; species Somniosus microcephalus. The sequence continues at coordinate 75,420,223 of NC_141006.1, forward strand.
CCCGCTGTCAAAAAGGCAGGTAGTGGCGCGGCCGTTTACCGTAATGTCCATCATGGACCTGGACAGTTGATGAGGGAGAGATTGGTCCAGCGTCACGGAGGCCAGCGTATGGTCGAGCGGGTCGATGTGGTCATCAGATGAGGTGGTGGTTGAGTCCGGGTCCCCCGTGGTTGAAGTTGGAGATGTCCAAGATGGCGGACAAAATGGCGGCGCCCATGATCCCGATCCCCACGCGGCTGGGGGAGCACAAGATGGCGGACAAGATGGCTGCCCCCACGGTTCGCACGCGGCGCTGCTGGCGTTAGCGGTTTTACCTTTGCAGGCGCTGACATAGTGTCCTTTCTTCCCGCAGCCGGAGCAGGTAGCGTTTCTCGCTGGGCAGCGTGCTCTGGGGTGTTTTGCCTGGCCACAAAAATAACATTTCTGTGCCTTGGACATCGCAGCAGCAGTTGAAGGTGGCGGTCTCATGACCCAAGGTTGTGGCGTGGTGGGAGGAAGTGTAGTTCAGGTAGCTGTGGGAGTCAGTGGGCTTGTAGTGGATGTTTGTCGATAGCCTATCCTCAGAAATGGAGACAAAGAAGTAGAGGAAGGGAAGGGAAGAGTCGGAGATGGACCATGTGAAGGAAGGGTGGAAATTGGAAGCAAAGGGAATGACATTTTCCAGTTCAGGACGAGAGTAGGAAATGGCACTGATACAGTCATCAATGTACTGGAAAAAGAGGTGAGGGAGGGGACCCGAGTAGGATGGGAAAAAAGAATATAAAGGCAGGCATAGCTAGGACCCATGCGGGTTCCCAAAGCAACACCTTTAATTTGGAGGAAGCGAGTGGAGTCAAAGGAGAAGTTGTTCAATGTGAGAACAAGTTAAGCCAGGCGGAGGAGGGTGGTGGTGGATGGGGACTGGCTGGGCCTCTGTTCAAGGAAGAAGCGGAGTGCCCTCAGGCCATCGGGTGGGGGATGGAGGTGTAGTAGGATTGGACATCCATAGTGAAAAGGAGGCGGTTGGGACCAGGAAACTGTTAAAGTGCGGAGGGCATTGGAAGAGTCGCGGATATAGGTGGGAAGAGACTGGACAAGAGGAGAAAAAATAGCCGAGTTAGGAAGAAATCAGTTCCGTGGGTTAAGAACAGGCTGAAACAATGGGTCTACCAGGGCAGCCCTGTTTGTGGATCTTGGGAGGGAGGTAGAAGCGGACTTTGCGGGGTTGGGGAACTGTGAGGGTGGAGGCTGTTCCAGGTGAAACAGCGATTTACTTGTACTTCTTGCAATATAATATACTGTGTTCGCTGCTCACGATGCAGTCTCTTCTACACTGGGGAGACCAAACGCAGATTGGGCGACCGCTTTGCGGAACACCTCCGTTCAGTCCGTAAGCGTGACCCCGAGCTTCCGGTCGCCTGTCACTTTAATTCTCCGCTCCACTCCCTCTCTGACCTCTCGGTCCTCGGCCTCTTGCACTGTTCCAACGAAGCTCAACGTAAGCTCGAGGAACAGCACATCATCTTTCGATGAGGCACTTTACAGCTTTCTGGACTCAACATCGAGTTCAACAATTTCAGACCATAACCTCGGTCCCTATTTTTTCACATTGCAGCTGTTGGTGATGCCACCACTCCCACTTACACCTCTTCGCGACCCATTTTTTGATTCTTTACTTGTCCCATTGCCATCTCCTTTTGCTTTGTACAATCATCCCTTTTGTCATTTAATCTCTCCTACCTTCCACCCTCTCACAGACCTTCCCTTTTGTTCTTTCCTCCCCTCCCCCCTTTCCCTGCCCCTGCACTTGCTTAAAAACCTGTTACATCTCTAACTTTTTCCAGTTCTGACGAAAGGTCATCGACCTGAAACGTTGGGGTCGATTTTCCTGGAGCCGTCAGGCGGGGTTTCAGGCGTGTGGGGGGGGGGGGGGGAAATCCCGATTTCGGGGGTCCCGACACCATCCCGCCCAAAACCCGCCTTCACGCAAGTTTCAGGGACGGTGGGTACCCGCCCCGCACTGGGACCCGCCGACCCGAGGCGGGAAGGGATTAGTGCCAATTAACTGCCTGTTAACGGGTAGTTTTTAGCCTAATCCCTATTTTAAGGGGTGTCGTGTAGGATTCCCGACAGCTCCAAACCACGTCAGGTTAGAGCAGGCGGGCCGTCGGGTTGAAGGACTTGGAGGGGTCGCAATGTGAGTGATGGGTGCATGAGTGCAAAGGTAAGTGTGTTTGGTGTGTCTAAAGTGTGTAAAGAAGTTTAAATTACCTGTACTTACCTTAACAGCCTTTCTTCCTCTAGGCGTCGGGAGTCCATCACTCAGCCGCAATGAAAGCAAAATGGCTGCGATCTGTCAAAAGTGACAGCTTTCAGTGCCGGTGAGAGTTCTAACTGAGTCTGTGTAGAAGGACTCAGGTTAGAAGTCAGACTGTCAGTGTTTGACAGCTTCAAACAGCTGTGAAACACTGATATTTCATCTGTCAAAAACTCTTGACAGATGAAATTTCAGTCTGTGACGTCACCTGTTGCCGGGTGGCCCTTAATTGGCCTACTGAGCCCGCTGGGCGGGCTCAACAAGGTCAATCAAGGGAAAATCGCGCGGATTGGCCGGACGTCGATGTAGGCGGGACTAAAACCCGAAAGTTGAAGTCCTGCCTCCTTCTCGACAGCTTCAGGAAAATCTACCCCGTTAACTCTGTTTCTCTCTCCACAGATGTTGCCTGACCTCCTGAGTATTCCCAGCATTCTCTGCTTTTGCTGTACATTATTGTTCTATCAGCCATTAGTATCTGATTCATTGTAGAGTTTATACAATCGAAAGCAACCATAATACTTATTTACTATTAATTGGAAATATGAAACGTACGAAATAAGTGGTAAAAACTATAGATATACTGGAACCAAAATATATTCAGCAAAGTCCGTAATGGCCTAATTGCCCTTTTTGAGAAATGTCTTTGGATATTATCTGTCCAATTAGCAGCACAGATAACTGGATGCCCCGAAAAATTGTGCTTCATGATCTTATACTTTTAAGATGTAAAAAGCTTCACCCAACAATGTGGCGGTATATGCAAGACTGTAGCTTAACCAAAAATGATTCCCACACAGTGGTAAATTGTATTTGTCTGCTGGGAATCCATTGATTGCGAGGGTTGCAGACATTCACAATGGATAAAGCATTATCTTTTCGTAGCCCCAGCTACAGGGCTGCCACGGTATAACAATGTGGGACAGTACTGTGTCTGAAAAGACAGAAGACAGCCTGTACTTCGTTGACACAGGAGATGGGGAAAAAAAATTCTGCTCCGTACTAAAGGAAAATTGAAGCCTCTGATGAGCGACCTAATTCTAAGTGAAGGTCGGTCAGGATAACATCACAGGCAGCGATAGCGAAATGTCAGAAATATTAAATAATTACTTTGCTTCAGTATTTACCAGGGAGACAGGTCAGGTGGACGTGACATTGGAAGATGAGATTAGAAGTGATATAACCGCATTTGAAATAAAAGGAGGATAAATATTAAATAAACTAATCAAACTCAGAGGATAAAACCGCTGGTCTGGACAGCTTACATTGCGCACTTTAAAAGAATCTAGGGAAGAGATAGCCGAGGTACGATTACACATATTTAATAATTCGTTCGAAAAATGTGTAATGGCAAGGGTGTGGCAGATAGCTAACGTAATACCTATATTTAAGAAAGGAGGTAGAACATGTGCAGGGAACTATAGACCAGTCAGCTTAACATCGGTGGTAGGAAAAATTATGGAATCCCTATTAAAGGAAAAAAACAGAAGAATATCTAGAAACCAAAAATATAATAATGAATAGTCAGCATGAAATTCAAAAAAGGAAAGTCTTGCTTGCCCAACATCATTGAATAATTTGAAGAGGTAACAGAGAGAGTAGACAAGGGTAATGCAGTAGATGTAATTTATCTAGATTTCCACAAGGCCTTTGATAACGACTAATGAATAAGGTCAGAGAATGCAGAGTTAGGGGACAAGTAGCAGCATGGATGGCCAGTTGCCTGCAAGACAGAAGGCAGAAAGTAGGGGTAAAGGGTAGCTATTCAGAGTGGCAGAAGGTGGGTAGTGGTGTCCCACAAGGATCAGGGCTGGGACCACTGCTGTTCACCATTTATATTGACAATTTAGACTTTGGATTCAAAAACACAATTTCTAAATTTGCGATGACAATACTGAGGAGGACTGCAACAAATTACAAGAAGACATTAATAAACTTGCAGAATGAGTATATAATTGGCAAATGAATTTCAAAACAGATAAATGTGAGGTATGGCATTTTGGTAAGAAAAATAAGGAGGTCACATATTATTTGGAAAATACGAATCTAAATGGGGTCGAAGAGCAAAGTGATCTCTGAGTCCAAAAACAGAAATGACTAAAAGTTGCGATGTAGGTTAGCAAGGCCATAAAAAAGCAAACCAAACACTAGGGTTTATTTCTGGAGGGATAAAATTGAAAAGTAGGGAAGTTATGCTAAACTTGTATCGAACCTTGGTTAGACCACACTTGGAGTACTGCGTACAATTCTGGTCACTATATTATAAAAAGGATATAGAGGCACTGGAGAGGGTGCAAAAAAGATTTACAAGGATGATACCAGAAATGCGAGGTTATACCTATCAGGAAAGGATGAACAGGCTGGGTCTCTTTTCTCTTGAAAAGAGAAGGCTGAGGGGTGACCTAATAGAGGTCTTTAAGATTAGGAAAGGTTTTGATAGAGTGGATACAGAGAGAATGTTTCCACTTGTGGGGAAGAGCAAAACTAGAGGCCGTCAATATAAGAGTCACCAAGAAATCCAATAGGGAATTCAGAAGAAACTTCTTTACCCAGAGAGTGGTGAGAATGTGGAACTCGCTACCACAGGGAGTGGTTGAAGCGAATAGTATCGATGCATTTAAGGGGAGGCTGGACAAGCCCATGAGGGAGAAGGGAATCGAGGGTTATGCTGATAGATTCAGATGAGGAAAGACGGGAGGAGGCTCGAGTGGAGCATAAACGCCGGCATGGACTGGTTGGGCCGAATGGCCCGTTTCTGTGCCGTATATCCTGAGTGAAGGTATTTGATGCAGGAACAATTTGTTTACAACTATGTCGCCCATTTGTAATTAAAGTAGTGCTGCAGTCTGAAACTTTATTTTAAACTTGCAAAGCAAATCTGCATTCCCGCAGCATTATAGATTTCGAAGAAGATGCCGTTCTCTAACCTGTATGTTGCATGTGATTTTGGTTGGCCTAGATTTTTTTAAAATTTGTTTGTGGGATGTGGGCATCGCTGGCAAGGCCCATTCCTAGTTGCCCCTGAGAAGGTGGTGGTGAGCCGCCTTCTTGAACCACTGCAGTCCGTGTGGTGAAGGTGCTCCTACAGCGCTGTTAGGGAGGGAGTTCCAGGATTTTGATCCAGCGACGATGAAGGATCGGTGATATATTTCCAAGTGGGGATGGTGTGTGACTTGGAGGGGAACTTGGAGGTGGTGGTGTTCCCATGCACCTGCTGCCCTTGTCCTTCTAGGTGGTAGAGGTCCCGGGTTTGGGAGGTGCTGCCAAAGAAGCCTTGGCGAGTTGTTGCAGTGCATCTTGTAGATGGTACACACTGCAGCCACAGTCTCTTCTGTTAGGCAGTCCCTCGGAACCGAGGATGATTTGCTTCCACATTAAAAATGAGTTCGCAGGTGACGGATGAGTTCAATGCGGGACCTACAGTCTCTTGTCACAGGTGGGGCAAACGGTGGTTGAAGGGGCGGGTGGGTGGGGTGCTTGGGTTGACGTGTGCTCCTTGCACCGCTTGCTCCCGGCGAAGAGACTCGAGGTGTTCGGCGCCTTCCCGGATGCTTCTCCTCCACTTTGTGCGGTCTTGGGCCAGGGGCTCCCAGGTGTCGGTGGGGATGTTACACTTTTTCAAGGAGGCTTTGAGGGTGTCCTTGAAATGTTTCCTCTGCCCACCTGGGGCTCTCTTGCTGTGCCGGAGCTCCGAGTAGAGTGCTTGTTTTGGGAGTCTCGTATCAGGCATGCGGACAATGTGACCCGTCCATCGGAGCTGATCGAGCGTGGTCAAAGCTTCGATGCTGGGGATGTTGGCCTGAGCAAGAACACTGACGTTGGTGCACCTATCCTGCCACGGTACGCCGGTGGTGGAGGGAATTAATGTTGAAGGTGGTGGATGGGGTGCCAATCAAGCGGGCTGCTTTGTCCTGGATGGTGTTGAGCTTCTTGAGTGTTGTTGGAGCTGCACTCATCCAGGCAAGTGGAGAGTATTCCATCACACTCCTTACTTGTGCCTTGTAGATGGTGGAAAGTATGTTGCATGTGATTTTGGTTGGCCCAGATGCCACTTTCTAGAGAAGCTGTAGTAATGTTCCATTTGAAATCGTGTTCCCACATCTGCATTTAATTTGATTAGACAGGGTTTGTAAATTAGCGCAATCATCACCTGCACCAACATCTTTTCATTGAGGCATTTTTCCTGACCTTTGCTCATTTTATTGGCTTTGGTTGAAAGCAAACAAGAATGCTGCATTTTTATTCCAGTCAATATCTTGTGTATAGAGGGTGAAGGGGCAAGAAATATAATAGCCGACATTATCGAGTTGTTCCTGGAGGACTAGCTGAATTGTTGCTGTGATGTGTTCTTCACTGAGTGGCAAAGCAGTGCTTCTACTTTGGGGCAAAAATGCAGGCGGGCATATTGTTACAATGCCGCGGAAGATGGAATCTGTCTATTGAGGGCTGGGGGGAAGGGTGCTCGCACTGCAGGCCCGTGAGCCACATTCAGCTGCTGAGCTCGCACAGTCCAGGCCTTCACAACCCAGGCAACTTGGTCCTATTGCTGCTCGTATTTCGTTCAGGCTTAATTGTCTTGTTTTATGTTTCGTGAGCCTCACTGAATCAGGACATGAAGGTCTATTCGTATCAAATGCAAATTAGTGGGAGCATGGATTTAAACTTCAGCTGTCCCCTCTGTGACTCCAGGTTCTTCTTCTTAGGCAGTCCCTCGGAACCGAGGATGACTTGCTTCCACATTAAAAATGAGTTCTCAGGTGACTGATGAGTCCAATGCGGGACACACAGTCTGTCACAGGTGGGGCAGATGGTGGTTGAAGGGGTGGGTGGGTGGGGTGCTCAGGTTGACGTGCGCTCCTTCCGCTGCCTGCGCTTGGCTTCCGCTTGCTCCCGGCGAAGAGACTCGAGGTGTTCGGCGCCTTCCCGGATGCTTCTCCTCCACTTTGTGCGGTCTTGGGCTAGGGATTCCCAGGTGTCGGTGGGGATGTTACACTTTTTCCAAGGAGGCTTTGAGGGTGTCCTTGAAGCGTTTCCTCTGCCCACCCGGGGCTGTCTTGCCGTGTCGGAGTTCTGAGTAGAGCGCTTGTTTTGGGAGTCTCGTATCAGGCATGCGGACGATGTGGCCTGTCCATCGGAGCTGATCGAGCGTGGTGAAAGCTTCGATACTGGGGATGTTGGCCTGACGTCGTTACATACCCTTGGAGCCCACAGATACAACATGGTTGGATGCCCCTGTATTAGTAACTCTCAGGGCTGGCTGAATTGGTGGCCACTTTATATAGAATCTGAGTCAGCAGCAGAGGAAAAGAGAGAGCGCAGACCTACAATATTGCACGTTTGGATAATCAGAATGGTTTGACTTTATGTATTATATTTCCAGGAAACATCTGTCTGGTTTCATTCCTCTTTTCTTCAAAAAAAAAAATGGTTCAACATCAGCACTTAGTCTGCAATGAAAAGAAAGATTTGCATTTCTATAGCGCCTTTCATATCCTCAGGACATCCCAAAGTGCTTTACAGCCAATGAAGTACTGTCACTGTTGTAATGTAGGAAACGCAGCAGCCAATTTGCGCACAGCAAGCTCCCACTAACAGCAATGTGATGATGACCAGATAATCTGTTTTTAGTGATGTTGAGGGATAAATATTGGCCAGGACACCGGGGGATAAATCCCCTGCCCTTATTCGAAATAGTGCCATGGGATCTTTTACATCCACCTGAGAGAGCAGACGGGGCCTCGGTTTAACGTCACCTCCGACAGTGCAGCACTCCCCTCAGTACTGCACTGGGAGTGTCAGCCTAGATTGTTGTGCTCAACTCTCTGGAGCGGGACTTGAACCCACAACCTTCTGACTCAGAGGCAAGAGTGCTGCCCACTGAGCCATGGCTGACCCTGTGCAAAGCATTGTGGGTTGCTGTAGTTCTGCTAAATATCCCAGACACACTTCTGTTGGAACGCAACAAAAATAATCTCCTGAGGACCGCCTTGAACATAACATAAGAATTAGGAGCAGGAGTCGGCCATTTGGCCCCTCGAGCCTGCTCTGCCATTCAATAAGATTATGGCTGATCCTCGACCTCAACTCCACTTTCCTCTCCTACCACCATATCCCTGGATTCCCCTAGAGTTCAAAAATCTATCGATCTCAGCCTTGAATATACTCAACGACTGAGCATTCACAGCTCTCTGGGGTAGAGAATTCCAAAGATTCACAACCCTCTGAGTGAAGAAATTTCTCCTCATCTCAGTCCTAAATGGCCGACCCCTTATCCGGAGACTGTGACCCCTAGTTCTAGACTCTCCAACCAGGGGGAAACAACCTCTCGGCATCTTGCCTAACAACCCAACTGAATTCATTATACTCCTTCCTCCGTCTGATGAGCTATTCCGTGGTCTCTAACTCAGATTCTCACCTGAACCCGCAGCCTCCTCCTCTAATCCTCTCTGACTTAGTAGCCTCCCTCTGTGACTTCTCCCCAAATTATCAACCTCCATCTCTTAAATCCTGCCCAAGGCAGCAGACTTTGACTCTTACTCAATCCTGAGGCCTGACTGTTCTACATGGGTTCAATTCACCTGCTATAATGCAAAGTATACAGCTGATCACAACACAAAAGGATAATTCCCGGGGAATTGTTTCAGCTGTTGGTTTGGACTGCCAAGTGTGGTCACTGCAAGCACGTGTCTGCTGTATAAAGGCCTCAATTTAAACATTTCTCACAAAGTTCTGACGAAGGGTCATCGACCTGCAATGTTACCTCTGTTTCTCCCTCCACGATGCTGCCTGGCTTGCTGAGTGTTTCCAGCATTTTCTGTTGTTTAAAAATTCTCATTCTTGTTTTCAAATCCCTCCATGGCCTCTCGCCCCCTCCCTATCTCAGTAATTTCCTCCAGCCCCACAACCCTCCGAGATCTCTGCGCTCCTCTAATTCTGGCCTCTTGAGCATCCCTGATTATAATCACTCCACCATTGGTGGCCGTGCCTTCAGCTGCCGAGGCCCTAAACTCTGGAATTCCCTCCCTAAACCTCTCCGCCTCTCTCTACCTCTCTCTCCTCCTTTAAGACCCTTCTCAAAACCTACCTCTTCGACCAAGATCTCCTTATGTGGCTCGGTGTCAAATTTTGTTTTATGACACTTCTGTGAAGCGCCCTGGGACTTTTTACTACGTTTGAGGCGCTATATAAATACAAGTTATTGTATGTAAAGGTTTGATCTTATTTCTAGGCAGCAGATTCAGAAGAGGACTGCTGATGATTAAATAGCATTAATGAGGGAGGTGGTGAGGCGTTTATTCAAAGACTGAGACTTGGGGCTGGATTTTCATTGAGGAGGCGGGTAGGAGGTGGGACTACAACTTTCGGGGTTGTAGTCCCGCCTCCATCGAGTTGTGGCCAACCCACACGATTTTGACTTGATTAACCTTGTTGAGTCCACCCAGCGGGCTCAGCAGGCCAATTAAGGGCCACCCAGCAACAGGTGACGTCACAGATTGACATTTCATCTGTCAAGACCTTTTGACAGATGAAATATCAGCGTTTCACAGCTGTTTGAAGCTGTCAAACACTGACAATCTGTACTCCAGGTTAATTCCTTCCTCTCAGGCTGATTTAGAGATCTCTCCGGAATCAGAAAGCTGAATGCTGCAATTTTTGACAGATCGCAGCCATTCTGCTTTCTGTGCCGGTGAGATGAGGGACTCCTGAGACCTGAAGGAAGGAAAGCTGTAAAGTTAAGTAAAACTTCTTAAAACACTTTAAACACACCAAACACACTTACCTCTGCCCTCATGCACCCATCACTCACCTGAACACCGGACATCTCGACCCCGCCAAGCCCTTCAGCCCGACGGCCCGCCTCGCTAACTTGGCGTGGTTTGGAGCCGTCGGGAATCCCACACTTCAGCAATAAAAATAGGGATTAGGCTCAAAACTGCCTGTTAACTGGCACTAATCCCCTTCCCGCCTCGGGGAGGCGGGTCCCAGGGCGGGGCGGGTACCCGCCTCCTTTGAAACTGGCATGGAGGTGGGTTGGGGGCAGGATGGGTTCGTGCCCCCCAATTTCGGGATTTTAACCCCCCACACGCCTCCAATCCCACCTCCACGGCCCAATGAAAATCCTGTCCTTGGACTGCATTACTGTGCTGAAATAATTTTACTTCCAGTCTTCAAAATCAAATTAATCTGAGATATAAAAATTAACATTGATAACCTAAAGGCAGAGAGTTTGAACGAAAATTGATTTTCACCTGTTTGTTTGTTTCTTTTTCCCCCAGTGGTCATCTCAAAGAATCTGTCGGCGCCTCCGGAGGTGAATTCAGAGAAGCAGAACATGCAGGCTTCGGTCAAAGCCATATCGGAGCAGCTTCCAGTCCAGCGCGGCCGGAAGCCCGGGAGGAAGAGGAGCCGGGTGGGGCAGGAAGCCTGCATACACAAGCCAGAAATTCAGCATCCAATCTCGTCACCCGCCAACGCCAAGCCGGTGGAACCATTAAAAATCCCAAAGAAGAGAGGACCAAAGCCTGGGAGCAAGGTAGCTCACTTTAGGATAGGCAGCTGGTCTACCAAGCCATCCTTGCATGCAGAGTGTGTGAAATATTTAACTTTAACACAGGTGAGAGGTTTGTGGGTTTTTATTTAAGCATGTAGTCAGGAACACTAACTCCTGCCCACCCCCCTCCCCCCCCCCCCCCCCCCCCCAAGGATGGTTTACTCTTAATGCTAAGCCACTTCAGAGGGTAAGTCGGGAATTTTAAGGATGGGCAATAGGTGTGGGAACAAAGTGTCCACCTCCACTGTGCTGTTATCACTGTTAGATACCGTACAAAGAAAGTGTGGATATTGTAGGAACTGTTGAATACAGTAGGCAGAAAATTGCAGACTGCGGAGCACAATAGAAAATACTGGCCACAATCTCTAATTGTTGAAATGTGTTTTGAATGCACTCGGTTTTGAATATTGAATATTCTGTGGGGGGTTTTTAAGTGTGTGTGTGTGTGTGTGTAATTTTAATAATAAAATTCCAGCACTTCAAAGGATTGTTCGAGAATTTACTAAACTATTGAGTTTGCTGAATTCAAGTCCTGTAGTCTGGTTCGGTTTCTTCGGGTGATGGAGCAATTCTGTTGCAGTTCTCCAAGTTAATTGATCACTTTATTTATTTTTTTCACAGCGGAAACCTCGTGTCCTACAGAATCCTGTGCCAACCTCCCCTACCACTAGCACACCAGAGCCAGATACCAGCACAGTTCCTCAAGATGCAGCCACTATCCCCAGCACGGCCATCCTGCAGTCTCCAACAGGTAAGCTGAATGCTTAACATTGGGCCGAACTAAATCTATTTAATGCTGGCAACAACAATAACTTGCATTTATATAGCGCCTTTTAAGGGGGTAAAACGTCCCAAGGCGCTTCACAGGAGCGATTATCAGACAAAATTTGACACCGAGCCACATAAGGAGATATTAGGGCAGATGACCAAAAGCTTGGTCAAAGAGGTAGGTTTTAAGGAGCACCTTAAAGGAGGAGAGAGAGAGGGGGGGAGAGGTTTAGGGAGGGAATTCCTGAGCTTTAGGGCCCAGGCAGTTCAAGGCATGGCTGTCAGTGGCGGAGTGATTGAAATCGGGGATGCTCAAGAGGCCAGAATTAGAGGAGTGCAGAGGAGATTACAGAGATAGGGAGGGGCGAGGTCATGAAGGGATTTGAAAACAAGGATGAGAATTTTAAAATCGAGACGTGTTTAACCCGGGAGCCGATGTAGGTCAGCGAGCACAGGGGTGACGGGTGAACGGGACTTGATGCGAGTTAGTACCCGTTTGTTTAACCTGCTTCCTCAAGTCTACTAAACCAGGGCAATTTCAGGGGAATCATCGTTAGACTTAAGCCAGTTACCTGGTCTGGCTTGTTTCCAAAAGTAAAAAAAGGCACCACTGAACTTTCATACACTTTTTGTTTTTGTTTTATGGTGCTGGGGGATAGAACTCCCCGTGCCCCATCCCCTTCCCCCCAATCAGTGACCACATCGAGCACTTTCTTCAGAGAGGGCAGCGTGCTAGTTGAATACAGTGTAGACCTTCCTCTGCACGGCTCCACTATTCCACTTGGGCTAGATCCCACTAAGCAGGAATGCTACTTATAAAATAAAATTTGGCCAGTCTCAATGATAGACGCGCACTTGAAGTGCCGTAACCTACAGGGCTACGGACCAAGAGCTGGAAAATGGGATTAGGCTGGGACAGCTCTTTTCCGGCCGGCACAGACACGATGGGCCGAATGGCCTCCTTCTCTTGCTGTAAATTTCTATGATTCTATGTTGGTTTTTGAAAAGGAAGTGGCCGTTCACATTTGTGATTTGGCTGTTCTCAAATCTGTCATTGTCACTTTTGTTCTCTGTTCACCTCTTCCAACATCCTGTGTTCAAATCCCTTCAATCTGGTTCCCATCCTGCCTACCACACAGGTCAAAGTTATCCTCCATGACTGACGACAGCTCATTATCCTTCCTTCATCTATCCACAGCCGCCTTCAAAATGGTCAGTTGTTCCATTCGCCTTCAACGCCATTCGCCCTCAATGCGGGACTAAATGTAACATTTCCAAATTTGCTGATGATACAAAGCTAGGTGGCAGTGTCAGTTGTGAAGAGGATGTGAAGAGGCTTCAAGGGGATCTCGACAGGCTCAGTGAGTGGGCGAGAACATGGCAGATGGAATATAATGTGGATAAATGTGAAGTTATCCACTTTGGTAGAAAAAACAGAAAGGCAGAGTATTTCCTGAATGGTGAAAGATTGGGGAATGCAGATGCTCAAAGGGACCTGGGTGTCCTTGTACATGAGTCACTGAAAGTGAATGTGCAGGTGCAGCAAGCCATTAGGAAGGCAAATGGTATGCTGGCCTTCATTACAAGAGGATTTGAGTACAGGAGTAAAGAAGTCTTACTCCAATTATATAGGGCCTTGGTGAGACCACACCTGGAGTACTGTGTACAATTTTGGTCTCCTTACCTAAGGAAGGATATACTTGCCATAGAGGGAATGCAATGAAGGTTCACGAGATTGATTCCTGGGATGGCGGGACTGTCGTATGAGAAGCGATTGAGTAAACTAGGCCTGTATTCTCTTGAATTCAGAAGAATGAGAGGGGATCTCATTGAAGCATACAAAATTAGGGCTTGATAGAATGGATGCTGGGAGAATGTTTCCCTTGGCTGGGGAGTCTAGAACCAGGGGCCACAGCCTCAGGATAAAGGGTAGGCCATTCAGGACTGAGATGAGAAGAAATTTCTTCACACAGAGGGTGGTGAATCTTTGGAATTCTCTACCCCAGAGGGCTGTGGAGGCTCAGTCATTGGGTATATTCAAAACAGAAGTCGATAGATTTCTGACGAGTAAGGGCATCAAGGGATATGGCGATAGGGCCGGTGAATGGAGTTGAGGCAGAAGATCAGCCATGATCTCATTGAATGGCAGAGCAGGCTCGAAGGGTCGAATGGCTCACTCCTGCTCCTATTTCTTATGTCCTTATGTTCTCTCGTCACTCATCTGTCTCCATGGTACTGCACTCAGGTGGTTACTCCCCTTTGTAGCCGGTACATCTCCTGCAGTGGTTGCTCTTCCCGCTCTCCCACAGTCACTTCCAGTGTACTCCGACATTAGATCCTCAGCCCCCTTCCGTTCCACGTCGCCTTGCTGCCTTTGGCGTTGTCCTCGAGTATGGAGTCAGTCCCCATGCGTCGGGCTGGCTAACGTCCAGCATACCTCCCAGCCAGACTTCTTTTCTATCCCCGTGGCATCCAACTGTTTGTCCAGCATTGTCACAGATGAGGCAGAATTTTCTTCAACTCAACACTGGCAGGACCAAACCTATCCTATTTGGCTTCTGCCAGAAACTCGGCCACCCTCGCTTTCACTGCCTCCACCTCTTGGCCAGAGCCCAGATGTGCATAAACTCCCGGGTCGTGTCTGACACTGAGCTCAGCCTCCTATCCTGCCCATTGCCAAATCCATCCATTTCCTCCACCATAACATTGCTGTCCTTCATCCCTATCTCTGCCCCATGTTCTACTTCTCCAACACTCTCCTGAATGGCCTCCTGAGCTCCACCCTACACCCTATCCTATTTAATTGAAACAAACTGTCAATTGGAACGCAGTCTTACTCCCTTCATTGTCTTATAAACCTCAATCAGATCACCTCAAAGTCTATGGGCCAGATTTTCATTGGGCCGTGAGGCGGGCTTTCAGGCGTGCGGGGGGGGCAAAAATCCCGAATTCAGGGGTCCCGACACCATCCCGCCCAAAACCCGCCCCCACGTAAGTTTCAAGGGAGGCGGGTACCCGCCCCGCACTGGGACCCGCCGACCCGAGGCGGGAAGGGATTAGTGCCAATTAACTGCCTCTTAACAGGTAGTTAACAGGCAGTTTTTAGCCTAATCCCTATTTTGAGGGGTGTCGTATGGGATTCCCGACGGCTCCCAACCACGCCAGGTTAGAGCAGGCGGGCCGTCGGGTTGAAGGACTTGGAGGGGTCACGATGTCGGTGTTCAGGTGAGTGATGGGTGCATGAGTGCAAAGGTAAGTGTGTTTGGTGTGTCTAAGTGCGTAAAGAAGTTTAAATTACCTGTACTTACCTTTACAGCCTTTCTTCCTCCAGGCGTCGGGAGTCCATCACTCAGCCGGAACTGAAAGCTGAACGGCTGCGATCTGTCAAAAGTGACAGCCTTCAGCTTTCAGTGCCGGTGAGATTTCTAACTGAGTCTGCGTAGAAGGACTCAGGTTAGAAGTCAAACTGTCAGTGTTTGACAGCTTCAAACAGCTGTGAAACACTGATATTTCATCTGTCAAAAACTCTTGACAGATGAAATTTCAGTCTGTGACATCACCTGTTGCCTGGTGGCCCTTAATTGGCCTGCTGAGCCTGCTGGGCGAGCTCAACAAGGTCAATCAAGGGAAAATCGCGTCGATTGGCCGGACGTCGATGGAGGCGGGACTAAAACCCAAAAGCTTAATGAAAATCCAGCCCTACGCTTCTCTAAAGTGTAGAGTCCCAACTCTTTTAGCCTATCTTGATAACTAAAATGCTTTACACTACGTGCTTGTTTCTGATTACCCTCTCCTGTAATGCTTATCTGCTTGGCCCAAAGCTGATGACCCCAGTATGTGTAAGTATTGGTTACTTGTGACCTCTGCGTGACATTATGGAATGTAATTATCTGTTTTCTATGCTTTATGTATGTTCAGTCTGTGTTTACTTGAACAAAAATGGCAATGCAGGACCGCATCTGGACAGAAAACGAGTGCAGCAACTTCCAGATCACTTTGGACCTGCTCGGGCTTCTGTTGTCCTGCAACAGGCTGTACAAGCCTGCATAGACTGTGCGTACAATCAGAAAATGGTGTTCTCCTTCCTGAAGCAGGGCCACGGTGGAGAGGTGATATCTGGTAAGTGAACAACTTATCCTAGCTACGGATGTGTTGCCCTAGAAAACCCTGTTTTCAGCAGCCAATGCTTTTGTCTGTAGACTCTCTGGGGGGGGGGGGGGGGGGGGAAATTCAGTTGTTTGCGCCTCCCGCAAGCGCCTTAAGAGGGCACTAATGGGACGCAAAGCAACTAGCGCCCGGGCGCGGCGATGTTTGCGCCACTCGCGAAATTAACTAGACATTTTGCGGCGGCACTAAACACTACCGCCACGATCTCCTGCGCCGGCAGATCGTGACGTCAGTCGAGTGCGCAATGCCCCGGTAGGGCCCCGGACCGGATATTGAGTGGCGCCCCCTGCCTTACCGCCTGCCGCTAGCAGTGACAGGTTGAGGGGAACGTTTTGCAGTCGGGAAGGGACTGGGGGAGCACTATTTAAAGGCGACTGCTTCCTGTCTTTTTTGTTGGTGACATTTTTGCACCACACATTCTGAGAGAGAGAGAGAGACTTCTGGAGAGATTCAACGCTGTGTGAAGGAGTTTTGGGGACTGAGCAGCACTTTGCAGGTTCATTTTGATTTGCCCTTCCTTGCTTCGTCAGCGCTCTGAGGTAGCGCCTCGCTCCTCGGCCTTTGCGCTTTAAGACAGGTGTGAAGCGCCTGATTTAGCGCTCCAATCACCTCCGGGGACAATAAAAGCCAAGTTTGTCGTCAGAGGCGATAATTAGCGCCAGGCGCTAAACTTTGCGCACGGCCGATAATGGCGCCCCAAACGGGGCGATACTGAATTTTTCCCTCTCTTTTTTCCCCCCTGAAATAGTCTGGAAGAACGTATGTTAAATCGGATGCCTTCCAGAGAAGGGAGCTAAAACTCAAGGATGTCCTAAGCTATAATGACTCTAATGGAATTGTAGCGGGGTCCCCTCCGCTGTGACATTTCAGTGTAGATTTGCATGCCATCACATTGATTGACGAGAGATCGAGTGGGAATATGATCCAGGCTTTTAGAGGCAGAGATGTAGCTGTGTGCAGGTTATTTAATTTGCACTGTTAGCGCAGAACCTAAAAAGCACAAGTTTAAAATTAACAAACCACAATTAATTCTGAATTATTTATACATATTGATCATTTGTAGTTATTCCTAGATAGACGTGTGATAAACAGGATGTACCCCCACAAGAACTTCATGACAAATAGTAACCAATGCATTGTGTTGTTCCCAATGAGATTCTCTTAAAAAAAAGTGGAGTTGAGGTCGAAGACCAGCCATGATCTTATTGAATGGCGGAGCAGGCTCGAACGGCCAAATCCTGCTCCTAATTCTTAAGTTCTTTTCTTCTTCCTTTGTTCTGTTTCCTTAGCCACATTTGAGCGTGAGCAGCACACTTTAAACCTGCCAGCCGTAAACAGTGTTGTGTACGCCCTGCGCTTTCTGGAGAAGCTCTGCCGCAGCCTGCGATGCGACAACCTTTTTGGGAACCAGCCCTTCAGTCAGTGCAATGCAGCCAATCACAACCCAATCGACTATGATAGTGACCGGTTCATGCCAGGTACCTTTTACAACCTGCGAAAAGGATATTTTGAGAGTTTTGCAAGCATTTTTCATGAAGTTTCTACCTGCAGATATTTGTGAAAGTGTTGGAAAGATGCATGATACAATATTTTCTTGGCAAAAAAAAATCAAAATACAGGAAAGTCTCTCTTTACCGGCACCTAAATAACCGGAAATCTCTCTTAACCGGCAAAATTCAGGAGTAGGTTCAGGTAAATTTTACTTCATATTAGTGGCCGTGTAACCGGGGTTCCTGGATCTGTGGCCGTGTAACCGGGATTCCTGCACCTGTTGCCATGCAACAGGGACGCCTGGATCTGTGGCCGTGTAACCGGGGTTCCTGCACCTGTTGCCATGTAACAGGGATGCCTGGATCTATGGCCGTGTAACCGGGGTTCCTGCACCTGTTGCCATGCAACAGGGACGCCTGGATCTGTGGCCGTGTACGGGGCTCTCGTACCTTAGTAACTATACCTCTCTGTAATCCGGACTTTTTGATCAACCGGCACCACACCGGTCCCGTCGGTGCCGGATAAAAAAGAGTTTCCTGTACTGTTAAAATATTACAAGGGGTGCAAAGGCCAACAGCCACGCTTCCACCACTTCCGCCATAGCTTCTTTCTCTGCTTTCTTACTGTGCACAGTTTTGTCTCCTTAGCTAAGGAAGGATATACTTGCCTTGGAGGGAATGCAGCAAAGGTTCACTAGACGGATTCCTGGGATGAGGGGATTGTCCTATGAGGAGAGATGGAGTAGAGTGGGCCTGTATTCCCTAGAGTTTAGAAGAATGAGCGGTGATCTCATTGAAACATATAAGTTGGTTAATTCAGCAAGACCGAGATCAAATCTGGGACCTTCTGGTTTCCATTGCTCGGTAGCGCACTATGCATCCAACGTACCAACTGAGCCACGAAGGAAGCCCTGCCAATCTCTGCTGTGACTTGGGTGAAGAGGTGAATTTGGTCAGTTTGCTGACTGCCCTACTGAATAGGAGACATCCCATTGGTCGAGATCTCTCCATGGAAGAGAGGGATGATGTCTGTTGAGCCACCACAAAAAGCAGCTTAACTTCTCTCAGCAGAGGGTGGGTTGGAAGATCTGCAGGCAGGAGACTGCCAGTTATCAAAAAAGAAAAACGAGCAAATCATTTTTAGATAACAGCTTTGCATAGTTTTAGTAAATAGCCATTCATCTTTCACCAGGCAAAAATGAATCAGCAGAGGGAGGTGTTCAGGGACCCGGAAGAGGAATGAAAAGGTACATGCAAGACTCCCCACCATACAGTGCACCTCTATCACCCAAACTACCAAAAACAGACCGACATCCTTCAGAAGGCAAGTTTTATCCTGACTTTACTGGACAGTTACATTTTGTTTAGAAAATGAATCTAATCCTGTTTTAGTCCAGATTAATATATTAGTGAAGCTAATCTTTGATGCCCAATATAATTTTTCCAGCTGAAACCTTTATACTGGAGGACGGCCACCCAGGACCCACAGAGCACCGGCTGGATCCCATGGATTCTGCCCTTAATTCCGTAAATCCCTCCAGCCCAATGAGTAGAAACTCCAGGGAGTTCCGAGCCTATCGACCTCTGCACCACTCAACAAGCCTAACACAAAGTAACGCAGGGACCTTGCGACGGCTCAGTTCTGGAGGTAAGGTCTTGGCTGCCCATCTCCAATCTTCATGGCTTCTTTCTCTGCTTTCTTACTGTGTGCAGTTCTGGTCTCCTTACCTAAGGGATGATATACTTGCCTTAGAGGGAGTGCAACAAAGGTTTACTAGACTGATTCCTGGGGTGAGGGGATTGTGCTATGAGGAGAGATTGAGTAGACTAGGCCTACATTCTCTAGAGTTCAGAAGAATGAGAGGTGATCTCATTGACAGGGTAGATGCTGGGAGGTTGTTTCCCTTGGCTGGGGAGTCTAAAATAAGGCGGCATAGTCTTAGAATAAGGGGTCGGCCATTTAGGACTGAGATGAGAAATTTCTTCACTCGAAGGGTTGTGAATCTTTGGAATTCTCTACCCCAGAGAGCTGTGGAGGCTCAGTCGTTGAGTATATTCAAGACAGAGATCGATAGATTTTTGGATACTAAAGGAATTGAGGGATATGGGGAGAGTGTGTGAAGGTGGAGTTGAGGCAGATCAGCCATGATCTTATTGAATGGCGGAGCAGGCTCAAGGGGCTGTATGGCCGACTCCTGCTCCTATTTCTTATGTTCTCACTGTATCTAACCCTTAGCAGGTTGTTGCATCTACATCCCATCACCAGTCTACCTCGCCCAATCTGAACCAAAGGTGTACATTCTTATTGTTAAAGTTTAACTGGCGGAGTTTGGTGACTGAATAGGTTCACCTTAGTGACATTGGGAAATCCTGCTCATCAAGCTATTTCTTCTTAAAGGTCTTGTTCTGGCAATGCTTCTTGTATACAACTGAAGCAACAATTACTTAACAATGACATAATACCAGTTCCTGTGCTCATTTCATTATTTTCATTGACTCGTGTTCATTACTGTGATTGACAGCACTTTTTTTTAAGTAATTCACTTCCCCAGAAATTGGAAAGAAATTCATGTGGTTTGCGCCACAAGATGGCGTTAAAATGCCACTGACCGCTGTAATGACAGCTGATGCTGGGTCCGGCGCCACGTGCCATATCGGTGTTGCCGGTAGCGCTGCTGGTAAACTCAATCGCCAGGGACCTCGCCATCATGGAGATCGTGATGTCAGTGAGTGTGCAACGCTCGCTGGACGTCTGAGTTCCTGACTTTGTTATAGCCACTCACCTTAACGGCAGCGCAGAACAACGACAGGGAGAGCTGGCGTCTCCCAGCAGGAAGCAGGCTGCAGCAGCGATGTTTAAAGGCACCATCCCCAATCAGCTGTACCTGACAGGGTTTTGCAGTTTCAGTGCCTGTTTGCTACTTCCTGCAACTGAAACCGCTTTCTTTAGTTAGTTCAAGTTTTTTGGGCGACGAGGAGTGTTGATTCAAGTGCAGAAGTCACTCTTTATATGTTTAAGGACATCTGCTCACAACACTTCCTCACAGTCATGGGGGCTGCGGGATTGCCTCAGGACGGGGAGGAGGAACAATGGTGGAGGCAGCAAGACAGTCAGCCTTCCGGACGGGTTGTTCGTGACCGGCTCGTCAGACTCCAATTCGCATGAATGAAAGCCAGATCCCCACAGCTCACCACATCCCCATCATACAATCTCTGCCTCATGCCACATCACAGTATCCTCCTGGGCACAAAGCTGAAATGAGAGAGACCATAAAATATTCCAAACACATTTAATAAATATACCTAGAAACATACCACATGAATTCTAATAACTAATGATCCTTGTGCCTGCCATAGTTGAATATCTGCCATTGTGTGCAAAGTGTGAGATGTGGGTGTGAGTGTTGCTAGGTAGAGATTGTTAGTGGGTGAGTGCTGGGGGTGTGGTGCATTGAGCAGTGGGTGAAGCTTGTGGTACAGATGGTGGTATGTAAGCATTTGTTGAAGCCTTCACTCATCCTGACCACCCGTGTGAGCTCGTTAAACTTCCTCCTGCACTGGGTGTGGGACCTAGGGAGCACAGTGCTGCCCATGATGTGGTGTGCCACATCCCTCCACATAGTCTGGCAGACTTGTGGCAAGAGCTTCCTGCCAGTTGGGGGGTTACAGGACCGTCTGCCTTCTCTCCACCGCTAAAAGCAATGTCTCCAAAGCATCCTTGGAAAACCTCCAGGCTCTCTCCCTGGGGTGGAGATCTGCCATCAGGATTTGTAAATAAGTGCTCCTTCTCCTTGTCCTTCTTCTTATGGTTGTTGAGGCAGCTGCACACCCACCAATGCTGCGAATGAAGTGCTGTAGCATCAATGAACATCCCCTTTACTTGTGTTTAGACTACACCTGATATTGGTCTATGTTTTCAGTGTATTTATTACTGTTGTTTATTTATTATTACTGTCTTTCTATTAGTATTTCTATTAGTATTTTTATCATTGTTATGCCATATTTATTCCAATGTTGGGAGGACTCGTAAAAATCAACATTTCATTGTGCAGTACACACGTCTGCTGCATATATGACAAATAAAATTGAATTGAATTGAATTGAATAACGCCAATGAGCTTGAGCTTTTAGAAGAGAATCATGACTGCAATCATTTTAGTGAGGAGTGAGGACGAATTTTACGTGCAGCCTAGGCGATATTCAACTGGCACTACTTAACCATGTTTAGTCTAAACACTGCCCATTTTTGGCTATAACAAATTTCTAGCCCATTGACTTTTGCTGGGGTACAGGTCAACAGTCACCTTTTATTACCTGACCCCAAGTAGCCATTGTTCACATACAAGACTAAACAGTGCATATTGGCAGGCTATTCAACATAGCCTAGTCTGACTCTATCCTCGCTCAGTGACCACACGTTCCAGCAGATATCACTGAATAGAATCAGGAGCAGGAACCCAAGCTCGTTAATTTTCATTATTCTTTCTGTTTTCTCCTCTTCCTCCCCAGCCCAGGGGTCTGAGGCTATTTGTGGTGCCCCTGGTGTCGGCCGTGGCTCAGTGGGCAGCACTCTCGCCTCTGAGTCAGAAGGTTGTGGGTTCAAGTCCTACTTCAGAGACTTGAGCACAAAAATCTAGGCAGACACTCCAGTTCAGTGCTGTGGGAGTGCTGCACTGTCTGAGGTGCCATCTTTCGGATGAGACATTAAACGGCGGCCCCATCTGCTCTCTCGGGTGGGCGTAAAAGATCCCATGGCATTATTTTGATAGAAGTGCGGGGGAGTTATCCCCGGTGTCCTGGCCAATATTTATCCCTCAATCAACATCACTAAAACAGATTATCTGGTCATTATCACATTGCTGTTTGTGGGAGCTTGCTGTGCGCAAATTGGCTGCTGCGTTCCTACATTACAACAGTGACTACACTTCAAAAAGTACTTCATTGGCTGTAAAGCACTTTGGGACATCCTGAGGTCATGAAAGATGCTACAGAAATGCAATGAACATAAGAACATAAGAAATAGGACCAGGAGTCAGCCATTTGGCTCTTCGAGCCTGCTCTGCAATTCAATAAGATCATGGCTGATCTTCTACCTCAATTCCACTTTCCTGCACTATCCCAAAATCCCTATTCCCTTAATATTCAAAAATCCATCAATCTCTGTCTTGAACATACTCAATGACTGAGCCTCCACAGCCCTCTGGGGTAGAGAATTCCAAAGATTCACCACCCTCTGAGTGAAGAAATTCCTCCTCATCTCAGTCCTAAATGGCCAACCTCTTATTCTGAGACTGTGACCCCCGGTTCAAGATTCCCCAGCCAGGGGAAACATCCTCCCTGCATCTACCCTGTCAAGCCCTGTATGAATTTTATATGTTTCAATGAGATCACCTCTCATTCTTCTAAACTCTAGAGAATATAGGCCTAGTCTACTCAATCTCTCAATGTAGCATGCAGTGAAATATACTCCTGATATTGTATGGTAGAATAGCACTTCAAATCAGTCACTGCCATTTGATGATAGGAGCCTGCTGTTCATAACCTCCCAAACCCACGACCTCGTCCACCTAGAAGGACAAGGGCAGCAGGCGCATGGGAACACCACCACCTGCAAGTTCCCCTCCAAGTCACACACCACCCTGACTTAGAAGTATATCGCCGATCCTTCATCGCCGCGGAGTCAAAATCCTGGAACTCCCTCCCTAACAGCACTGTGGGAGCACCTCCACCACACGGACTGCAGCGGTTCAAGAAGGCGGCTCACCACCACCTTCTCAAAGGTAATTAGGGATGGGCAATAAATGCTGGCCTTGTCAGCAACGCCCACATCCCAGGAACGAATAAATTTTTTAAAAAACTTGTGAAGCCCTGTAAGAATTTTGTATGTTTTTCTTTCTGCCTGGGATGAGGTCAGTCAGCTCCATACAGAAAGAGAATCAAACTGGGAACCTTCCCAGTCTGTATTATTGGTTGGTGTTATTCGGCGATTTTCGTTGCTGTTCTTAAAAAGTGGGCATGAGCGGGACCAAAAATCTCTCCCTTATGGACGTGTCAATTTGCCGCCAGCTCCAATTTTCAGGCGGACCTCAATCCTGGTGACCAGAAATCCTGCCTGAAACAGGTGGGAGGCTCAGACCTGTCTGCAAATTGGGGTCAAAATCCACAGTTAGGATCCTCAATTCCATTTTCATCTCTGCCCACATTGCTGCTGCGATCCCCGCTGCTGCCTACCAACTGTGGACAGTGCCAGTCGAGAGGCGGCCATTTCCAGCGATATTTGAAGGACACAAAAGCAAAATACAAAAGCGGACGCTGGAAATCTGAAACCACAACAGAAAATGCTGGAAACACTCAGCGGGTCAGGCAGCATCCGTGGAGAGAGAAACAAAGTTAACGTTTCAGGTCGATGACCCTTCGTCAGAACTGGAAAAAGTTGGAGAAGTAACAGATTTTTAAGCAAGTGCAGAGGGGCAGGGAGAGGGAGGAGGGGAGGAAAGAACAAAAGGAAAAGTCCGTGATAGGCTGGAGGGCAGGAGAGATTAAAAGACAAAAGGGATGATGGTGCAAGGCAAAAGGAGATGGTAATGGGACAAGTTAAGAAACAAAAGATGGGTCTAGAGGAGGTGTAAATGGGAATGGCAGAATCAGCAACAGCTGCCATGTGAGAGAGAAAAGAAAACATAGGGGCAAAGGTTATGGGTGCTGTTCCTCGAGCTTACGTTGAGCTTCGTTGGAACAGTGCAAGAGGCCGAGGACGGAGAGGTCAGCGTGGGAGTGGAGCGGAGAATTAAAGTGACAGGCGACCGGAAGCGCGGGGTCATCCTTACGGACTGAACGGAGGTGTTCAACAAATGCTTACATACCACCATCTGTACCACAAGCTTCACACACTGCATTTGGTTGCCCCAATGTAGAGGAGACCGCATCGTGAGCAGCGAATACAGTATACTGAATTGCGAGAAGTACAAGTAAATCATTGTTTCACTTGGAATATTTGAAGGAGGTCGTCAGATAAAGCTGTAGAGATTTTCCTCTATTCATGTTTGGGGTAGCACCAAGTCCCGTTCACCCATCACCCCTGTTTTGTTAAATTTTAAAATAGTCATCATTGCTTTCAAATCCTTCCATGGCCTCGCCCCTCCCTATCTCTGTAATCTCCTCCAGCCCTACAACCACAACCACCCCCACCCCCACCCAAGATATCTGCACTCCTCTAATTCCGGCCTCTTGCGCATCCCTGATTTTAATAGCTCCACCATTGGTGGCCGTAGCTTCAGCTGCCGAAGCCCTAAGCTCTGGAATTCCCTGCCTAAACCTCTCCACCTCTCTCTCCTCAAAACCTACCTCTCTGACCAAGCTTTTGATCATCTTGACTAATCTACTGGAATTTTTTGAGGATGTAACTAGTAAAATAGATAAGGGAGAACCAGTGGATGTGGTGTATTTGGACTTTCAGAAGGCTTTCAATAAGGTCCCACATAAGAGATTAGCATGTAAAGTTAAGGCACATGGGATTGGGGGCAAGGTATTGACTTGGATAGAGAACTGGTTGGCAGATAGAAAGCAAAGAGTTGGAATAAACGGGTCTTTTTCTGAGTGGCAGGCAGTGACTAGTGGAGTACCGCAGGGATCGGTCCTTGGACCCCAGCTATTCACAATATATATTAATGATCTAGACAAGGGAACTAGATGTAATATCTCCAAATTTGCAGACGACACAAAGCTGGGTGGGCGTTGTGCTGTGAGGAGGATGCCGAGAAACTCCAGGATGATTTGGACAGGTTGGGTGATTGGGCAGAAGCATGGCAGATGCAATATAACGTGGATAAATGTGAGGTTATCCACTTTGGTGGCAAAAACAGGAAGGCAGATTATTATCTGAATGGCAATAGATTGGGAGAAGGGGAAGTGCAACGAGACCTGGGTGTGCTTGTGCACCAGTCGCTGAAGGTAAGCATGCAGGTGCAGCAGGCGGTTAAGAAGGCAAATGGTATGTTGGCCTTCATAGCGAGAGGGTTTGAGTACAGGAACAAGGATGTCTTGCTGCAATTGTACAGGGCCTTGGTGAGACCACATCTTGAGTATTGTGTGCAGTTTTGGTCGCCTTATCTGAGGAAGGATGTTCTTGCCATGGAAGGAGTTTGGCGAAGATTCACCAGGCTGATACCTGGGATGGCAGGAATGACGTATGAGGAGAGATTGGGACGATTGGGCTTGTACTTGCTGGAGTTTAGAAGAATGAGAGGGGATCTCATTGAAACTTATAAAATTCTGACAGGACTGGATAGACTAGATGCAGGGAGGATGTTCCCGATGGCGGGGGAGTCCAGAACCAGGGGTCACAGCCTAAGGATAAGGGGTAAGCCATTTAGGACTGAGATGAGGAGGAATTTCTTCACCCAGAGAGTGGTGAACCTGTGGAATTCTCTACCACAGAAGGCAGTTGAGGCCAATACATTAAATATACTCAAGAAGGAGTTGGATATATTTCTTAAGGCTAAAGGGATCAAGGGGTATGGGGAGAAAGCAGGGACAGGGTACTGAACTTGGATGATCAGCCATGATCGCATTGAATGGCGGAGCAGGCTCGAGGGGCCGAATGGCCTACTCCTGCTCCTATCTTCTATGTTTCTATGTATCTCCCCTAGTATTGCTTTGTGTGGTTCGGTGTCAAATTTTGTTTGATAACGCCCCTGTGAAACGCCCTGGGACGTTTTACTGCGTTAAGGGCGCTGTATAAATGCAAGTTGTTGTTGTGGGCGCGTCGTCACCATTACGCAATTTTGAAAGTGTTTGCAGTTGCTGTACATCATTCCAAACTGTTAAAGGGCTTCTGACTTCACATTTCCTTATTTGTGTGAGTCCTTCTGGGAATTCCACTCTGGCAAGAGGAGGAGGAGCTACAGCTAGAGGGAAATAGAAGGCGTTCTACTTGCTGGAATCCTTGCCCTCTTAACAGAGTTTATAGGCCCAGGACAGCATACCTGCAGTTGTCGGAGAAATATCTTGATTTTAAAATTTTCATCCTTGTTTTCAAATCCCTTGATGGCCTCGCCCTTCCCTATCTGTGTAACCTCCTCCAGCCCCACAACTTTCAGATCTCTGCGCTCCTCTAATTCTGGCCTCTTGCACATCCCTGATTTTAATCGCTCCACCATTGGCGGCCGTGCCTTCAGCTGCCTGGGCCCTAAGCTCTGGAATTCCCTCCCTAAACCTCTCCGCCTCTCTCTCCTCCTTTAAGACGTTCCTTAAAACCGACCTCTTTGACCAAGCTTTTGGTCAGCTGCCCTAATATCTTCTGGTGTCAAATTTTGTGTGGTTGCGCTCCTGTGAAGCACCTTGGGGCGTTTTACTGCATTAAAGGCGCTGTATAAATGCAAGTTGTTGTTGGTGAATGGTGCATAAGAACGCTTCACTTCTCTAGGGAGGCTGTGTCACATCCTGTAACAAGACCTGCAGTCAACTGCCAGAGTTGGCAAATCATTGCCTGTTGCAGTGAAGGTGACTGCAGGCCTGAGCCGCTTTGCCTCCAGCTCCTTCCAGACTGCCACGGGGAAATCAGTAACATCAGTCAGTCTGCCGTTCACGCTTTCATTGAGCAGGTGACGGCCTTGTTTGTTAGACCAAACACGTTCATCATTTTTCCCCCATGGGGCATCCGGAAGCAGCGGGATAAGGCTCTGGTGTTCACAGATAGATAAACAAAAGACTTACATTTCTATAGCGCCTTTCACGACCACCGGACGTCCCAAAGTGCTTTACAGCCAATGAAGTACTTTTTGAAGTGTAGTCACTGTTGTAATAATGTAGGAAACATGGCAGCCAATTTGCGCACAGCAAGCTCCCACAAACAGCAATGTGATAATGACCAGATAATCTGTTTTAGTGATGTTGATTGAGGGATAAATATTGGCCCCAGGAATAACTCCCCTGCTCTTCTTCAAAATAGTGCCACGGGATCTTTTACGTCCACCTGAGAGAGAAGGCGTGGCCTCGGTTTAACGTCTCATCCGAAAGACGGCACCTCCGACAGTGCAGCACTCCCTCTGGAGTGTCAGCCTAGATTTTGTGCTCAAGTCCCTGGAGCGGGACGTGAACCCACGACCTTCTGGCCCAGCAGCGAGGGTGCTGCCCACTGAGCCATAGCAGATTGTTGGGTTCCCAAGTCCAGGGTGCCATTGACTGTTTCACGTCACTCCTGCGGGCTCCTTTTAAACGACCCCCACTGCCTTCATAAAACGCAAGGGCATCCGCTCCATTAGTGTGTAACTGGCGTGTGATCAGTGCGTCATGCAGCTCTGATCCCACTTTCCTGGCAGCTGCCCTGATGCTTTTATATTGCAGCAGTCCACCATCCACTCTTTGTTCCAGCACAGCAAGTGAGAGGCTGGCAGCATTCTGAGCACATGTTAATTTGGGTTGGCCATTAAAATTGCCTGGGTCCCACACCGACTCCTCCAGGGGAGAGTCACTGTATGCCCAATTTACAGTCAATACAAAAATCACTCCTTCACTTCTCTTTCATTTCTATCTCTCTTGCTTATGGGTCCTGGTAGAATTCACTTATTATCCACCTTATTTCTGGCTTAAAGCTTCTGTAATGAGCTGAATTTAGCAGACAAATCTGTCCAAACCAGGTAATTATACTGAATGAGGGTTGTTCATATGCTCACACAAGAATCGCACTGGCTGACTGAGATGATCCTGTATAATGAGCTGTCCGCTAAGTCTACATTAGTCAATTCAAAGTTAGCACAGTAGATAAGGACACAGATACTTAGAGATTCAGCATGAAGCTGTGTCCTGTGCAATGTGTGTGGGGACGCTATTCCTTATATAAATACATTTATGGTTACAGTTCTGGTCACCACATTACAGGAAGGATGTGATTGCACTAGAGAGGGCACAGAGGAGACTTACACGGATGTTGCCTGGACTGGGGAATTTTAGCTATGAGGAAAGATTGGATCGGCTGGGGTTGTTTTCTTTGGAACAGAGGAGGCTGAGGGGAGACTTGATTGAGGTGTATAGAATGATGAGGGGCCTCGATAGAGTGGATAGGAAGGACCTATTTCCCTTAGCAGAGAGGTCAATAACCAGGGGGCATAGATTTAAAGTAATTGGTAGAAGGATTAGAGAGGAGTTGAGGAGAACTTTTTTCACCCAGAGGGTGGTGGGGGTCTGGAACTCACTGCCGAAAGGGTGGTCGAGGCAGAAACCCTCATCACATTTAAAAAGTACTCGGATATGCACTTGAAGTGCCGGAACCTACAGGACTACGGACCAAGAGCTGGACAGTGGGATTAGGTTGGAGAGCTCTTTTTCACCCGGTACAGACACAATGAGCCGAATGGCCTCCTTCTGTGCCATAAATGTCTATGATTTTGCACAAAAGAAGTCTTTCCCCTAATTCTAGGAAACAGAATGGTTGTGTTGAAATTATTCAGTATTTTATTTATCAAAACTAGTGAGACCATAATCTGGCTTCCTCTCAACAGTGTTGAGTGAGGGTCTGCTGCACTGCATGTGTATGTTCTCCATCCCACATGTCTGCCCCACAATTCATTCTGCAGTGAAGCAGTGGGATTTATCTTTCCATAACAATTCTTTTTATCTCTAACTTAAAAGTGGCTCATCTGGCTCCCCCAAAGGCTCAGGAGGTAAATGTGCTGCACGGTTGGTGCAAAGCCATACTAATCAGGGCGGATACAGGCTTGATCCCTGGTACATGCTCTGCTACACGGTGTGTGTTATCTTTCCAATTAATGATGTACTCTAGGCACTTCCCTATTTTCTCAATACAGGAAACTTTGTGCTATCCGGCACCGACGGGACCGAGCTGTTGCCGTTCCCTCAAAACTGCCGGACACTCCAGCGTTAATGTTGAAGCATACGGAGCTTTTCATCTCCGTATCTGACAACAAACACTGTTGCTTAGCAACAGCTTCTAAACAGTCGGCCCGTACCTTGGAAGTGTCTCTCTGAAGCTGTTGCTAAGCTACAGAGACTTTGCAGAGCCTGACTGTTGGGGAAAAAAAAGCCACGAGAAGAAAAAAAAACTAACAAAATGGCTCCTGATTTTTGCTGGTGGCTCGAGCTTGCCGGACATTTAGCCTCCGAATAACACAAAGTTTCCTGTACAATTGATTGAGTTCCTTGAAACCAACGCATTCCCTGGATGTGCTCCAGGAGGTGCTTTGGGCTTCCGATTGTGACTGTTTTGTCGCTTCATTCACCTGTACAAAGGGACAGCTTCGACAAGGTTATATTAAAAAAAAGAGATCCAAATTCAAGCCGACACAACAATATTCACATTCTGTAGCATCCTCGAAGGTAACTAGAATCATAGAATAGTACAGCACAGAACGAGGCCATTCAGCCCATCGAGTCTGTGCCAGCTCTTTCGAAGAGCAATCCAGTCAGTCCCACTCCCCCGCTCTTTCCCCAAAACCCTGCAGTGTTTTCCCCTTCAAGTATTTATCCAATTCCCTTTTGATCCTGGGCTTCATAAATCGAGGTATAGAGTACAAAAGCAAGGAAGTTATGATGAACCTTTATAAAACACTGGTTCGGCCTCAACTGGAGTATTGTGTCCAATTCTGGGCACCACACTTTAGGAAGGATGTGAAGGCCTTAGAGAGGGCGCAGAAAAGATTCATGAGAACGGTTCCAGGGATGAGACTGGAGAAGTTGGGGTTGTTCTCCTTAGAGCAGAGAAGGTTGAGAGGAGATTTGATAGAGGTGTTCAAAATCATGAGGGGTCTGGACAGAGTAGATAGAGAGAAACCGTTGCCATTGGCGGAAGGGTCGAGAACCAGAGGACACATGAGGGAAAACTTTTTTACACAGCGAGTGGTCAGGATCTGGAATGCGCTGCCGGAAAGGGCGGTGGAGGCAGATTCAATCACGGCTTTCAAAAGGGAATTGGATAAATACCTGAAGGAAAAAAATTTGCAGGGCTACAGGGAAAGGGCGGGGGGAGTGGGACGAGCTAAGGTGCTCTTACAGAGAGCCGGCACGGGCTTGATGGGCCGAATGGCCTCCTTCTGTGCTGTAACCATTCTATGATTCTATTCTTAGCCTTCTCTGCTCCAAGGAGAACAACCCCAGCTTCTCCAGTCTATCCATGTAACTGTGTTCCCTCAGCCCTGGATCCATTCTAGTAAATATATATATTTAGATTTGGAATAACTTCCTGGCTTTTCTACTCTATGGGCTGAATTTTGATTGAGGAGGCGTGTAGGAGGCGGGACTACAACTTTCGGGGTTGTAGATCAGCCTCACAGAATCACAGAATCCCCACAGTGCAGATAGAGACCATTTCGGCCCATCGAGCCTGCACCAACACATATCCCACCCTATCCCCGTAACCCCACGTATTTAATCCCCTAACACTAAGGGTCAATTTATCATAGACAAATCAACCTAACCCGCACATCTTTGGACTGTGGGAGGAAACCGGAGCACCCGGAGGAAACCCACGCAGACACAGGGAGAATGTGCAAACTCCACACAGACAGCCGCCCGAGGCCAGATTTGAACCCGGGTCCCTGGCGCTGTGAGGCAACAGTGCTAACCACTATGCCACCGTGCCCCATCGAGTTGTGGCCAACCCACGCGATTTTCACTTGATTGACCTTGTTGAGCCTGCCCAGCGGGCTCAGCAGGCCAATTAAGGGCCACCCGGCAACAGGTGACGTCACAGATTGATATTTCATCTGTCAAAAGCTTTTGACAGATGAAATATCAGCGTTTGACAGCTCTTTGAAGCTGTCAAACACTGACAATCTGTACTCCAGGTTAATTCCTTCCTCTCAGGATGATTTAGAGAGATCTCCAGAACAGAAAGCTGAATGCTGCAACTTTTGACAGCTCACGGCCATTCTGCTTTCTGTGCCGGTGAGATGAGGGACTCCCGAGACCTGAAGGAAGGAAGGCTGTAAATGTAAGTAAAACTTCTTTAAACACTTTACACACACCAAACACACTTACCTCTGAACTCATGCACCCATCACTCACCTGAACACCGGACATCTCGAACCCTCCAAGCCCCGCTGAACAAATATTTTGTATCAGTCTTTACAGTAGAGGACACTAAAAATATCCCAACACTGGATAAACAGGGGGCAATGGGGGGGGGGGGTGGAGGAGCTAAAAATGATTAAAATCACTAAGGAGATGGTACTCAGTAAAATAATGGGACTTAAGGCGGATAAATCCCCCGGACCTGATGGCTTACATCCTAGGGTCTTGAGAGAAGTGGCGGTAGGGATTGTGGATGCATTGGTGATTATTTTCCAGAACTCCCTGGACTCAGGAAAGGTCCCGGCAGATTGGAAAACTGCTAATGTAACACCCTTATTTAAGAAGGGAAGTAGACAAAAAGCTGGAAACTATAGACCAGTTAGCCTAACATCTGTGGTTGGCAAAATGTTGGAGTCCATTATTAAGGAAACAGTAACAGAGCATTTGGATGAACATAATTTAATAGGACAGAGTCAGCATGGTTTTATGAAGGGGAAGTCATGTTTGACAAATTTGCTCAAATTCTTTGAGGATGTAACATACAGGGTGGATAAAGGGGAACCAGTGGATGTAGTGTATTTGGACTTCCAAAAGGCATTTGACAAGGTTCCACACAAAAGATTACTGATCAAGATAAGAAATCACGGGATTGGGGGTAATATACTGGCATGGGTGGAAGATTGGCTGTCTAACAGAAAACAAAGAGTTGGGATAAATGGTTCATTCTCGGGCTGACAATCAGTAACTAGTGGTGTTCCGCAGGGGTCAGTGCTGGGACCCCAACTCTTTACAATCTATATTAACGATTTGGAGGAAGGGACCGAGTGCAACATATCCAAGTTTGCCGACGATACAAAGATGGGAGGGAAAGCAATGAGTGAGGATGACATAAAAAACCTGCAAAAGGACATAGACAGGCTAAGTGAGTGGGCAGAGATTTGGCAGATGCAATATAATGTTGAAAAGTGTGAGGTTATGCACTTTGGCAGAAAAAATCAAAGAGCAAGTTATTATCTAAATGGAGAGAAACTGCAAAGTGCTACAGTACAAAGGGATCTGGGGGTCCTGGTGCATGAAACACAAAAAGTTAGTATGCAGGTGCAGCAGGTGATCAGGAAGGCCAATGGAATCTTGGCTTTTATTGCAAGGGGGATGGAGTATAAAAACAGGGCAGCCTTGC
Organism: Somniosus microcephalus; assembly: GCF_052327205.1. Lineage (NCBI taxonomy): Eukaryota > Metazoa > Chordata > Chondrichthyes > Squaliformes > Somniosidae > Somniosus > Somniosus microcephalus. The sequence continues at coordinate 75,452,697 of NC_141006.1, forward strand.
TGCAGTTATACAGGGTATTGGTGAGGCCACACCTGGAATACTGCGTGCAGTTTTGGTTTCCATATTTAAGAAAAGATATACTTGCTCTCGAGGCGGTTCAGAGAAGGTTCACTCGGTTGATTACGGAGATGAGGGGGTTGACGTATGAGGAAAGGTTGAGTAGGTTGGGACTCTACTCATTGGAATTCAGAAGAATGAGAGGCGATCTTATCGAAACATATAAGATTGTGAGGGGGCTTGATCGGGTGGATGCGGGGAGGATGTTTCCACTGATAGGTGAGACTAGAACTAGGGGGCATAATCTAAGAATAAGGGGCTGCCCTTTCAAAACTGAGATGAGGAGAAACTTCTTCACTCAGAGGGTAGTAAATCTATGGAATTTGCTACCCCAGAGAGCTGTGGAAGCTGCAACATTAAATAAATTTAAAATGGAGATAGACAGTTTCCTAGCAGATAAGGGAATTAGGGGTTACGGGGAGAGGGCAGGGAAGTGGACGTGAGTCTAGATTCGGATCAGCCATGATCCTATTGAATGGCGGAGCAGGCCCGAGGGGCCGTATGGCCTACTCCTGCTCCTACTTATGTTATGTTCATATGTTCAGCCCGACGGTCCGCCTCGCTAACTTGGTGTGGTTTGGAGCCGTCGGGAATCCCACACTTCAACAATTAAAATAGGGATTAGGCTAAAAACTGCCTGTTAACAGGCAGTTAATTGGCACTAATCCCCTTCCCGCCTCGGGGAGGCGGCTCCCAGCACAGGTCGGGTATCCGCCTCCTTTGAAACTGGCATGGAGGCGGGTTGGGGGCAGGATGGGTTCATGCCCTCCGATTTTGAGATTTTAACCCCCCACACGCCTCCAATCCCGCCTCCACGGCCCAATGAAAATCCTGCCCTTTGCCTCTATTTATAAAGCCCGGGATCCCGTATGCTTTGTTAACCTGTCCTGCCACCGTCAAAGATTTGTGCACAAACACCCCCAGGTCTCTCTGTTCTTGCACCCCCTTTTAAACTAATTGAGATTCTTCAGTCATAGTTTGTGGATTCTTCATAAATCGGAGCAATCGTGGGGAAAAAAAGTGCCGAACCATAACAGCTGGTTATTTTGTGATCTTTTCCTAGGTTCTGACCGGTTTATGGGGGCACGAGATCCGCCCCGTTTGATCAGCAGGGATCCATCCAGCTGGACTGTGGAGGATGTGATGCAGTTTGTTCGAGATGCAGATCCACAGTCTCTGGGCCCTCACGCAGACCTATTCCGAAAGCACGTACGTGTACAGCAATGTATCCGCACAGGGCTCCTATCCACACTGCCCTGGGTGCCAGGGATCCTGGCTGCAAGTAACTCTTAACAGCTATGAGGTCCAGGGAATTGACCGTTTCTGGTTTTATAATCTTTCAGCTCACACCAAGTCATGCTCGAACACACACTAATATTACTACAACAACTTGTATTTATATAGTGCCTTTAACGTAGTAAAACGTCCCAGGGCGCTTCACAGGAGCGATTATCAAACAAAGTTTGACACCGAGCCACATAAGGAGATATTAGGGCAGGTGATCAAAAGCTTGGTCAAAGAGGTAGTTTTTAAAGAGCATCTTAAAGGAGGAAAGAGAGGAGGAGAGGTTTAGGGAGGGAATTCCAGAGCTTAGGGCCTTGGCAGCTGAAGGCACGGCCACCAATGGTTGAGCGATTAAAAGCAGGTATGCTCAAGAGGCCAGAATTAGAGGAGCGTGGATATCTCTGGGGGTTGTGAGGCGTGAGGAGATTAGAGATAGGGAGGGGCGAGGCCATGGAGGGATTTGAAAACAAGGATGAAAATTTTAAAATCGAGGCGTTGCTTAACCGGGAGCCAATGTAGGTCAGCGAGCACAGGGGCGATAGGTGAACGGGACTTGGTGCGAGTTAGGACACGGGCAGCGAGCACAGGGGAGATGGGTGAACGGGACTTGGTGCGAGTTAGGACACGGGCAGCGAGCACGGGGCGATGGGTGAACGGGACTTGGTGCGAGTTAGGACACGGGCAGCGAGCACAGGGGAGATGGGTGAACGGGACTTGGTGCGAGTTAGGACACGGGCAGCAAGCACGGGGCGATGGGTGAATGGGACTGGGTGTGAGTCAGGACACGGGGCAGCGAGCACAGGGGCGATGGGTGAACGGGACTGGGTGCGAGTTAGGACACGGGGTGATGGGTGAACGGGACTTGGTGCGAGTTAGGACACGGGGCAGCCGAGTTTACAATAATAAAGCCGCTCAAATGTCATAAGTGGCTTTGTTACTGTGATTACCCCTTCACTGCAAGAATAATAATTTAGAAGACATTTTTAATAAAAAAATATGTTTTCAATTTGCCATCGTCTTTTCATCCCTTCTCCCAATCTCGTCTCTTTCACGTTCTCTTCTTTTGATTTTCATTTTAATCTACTTTTTCTCCCTACCTAATTTATGTTGTTCCCCTTTTTTTTTAAAAAGGAAAGTCCTCATTAAACTTTTTGTCTAACCTTTCTGCTTCCTCCTGGCTCCCATTTTTGGAGTTGGGAGCAATTTATAACAAAGAGCTTTGATTCACTAAAAAAGAAATGCCAAAGGTTTTTTTTTTAAGCCCGTCAATAGTGTAGCTTTTCTTAAAGCTCTCGACAGTGCAAGCTCGCATCCCGACAGGTAAACGCGCTGCAGCATACAAAGGGTTAAAATCCAAATAAACTGCTTTGTTATTGCCTGGAGATCACTGACGGTTCATCTTTTCTGGGAATGCTGGTTAGAGGCATTTGGAGGTGCTTGATTTTACAAAAGAATGACTTAACTTTTTTAATGACCCCAAGTGTGCTAGATCCTCATGGGAACGTTGCTTATAATCCTCCTCGATTTTCAGAATTACTCAACTTGTTCTGCAAGGAATAAGATTGCTGCCAAGTTAAAACTCTGGAGTGTCCTGCAGCTTCCTCCCCGTGACACACCATGGCAGCTGTACATACAACAGACTGATTATAAATAATATTTGTGTTGTCTGATGTTGACCAAGCATAAATGGTGTGTGTTACATCAAGGCCATGGTATATCAGAGTATGTCAAAGGCATCTGTTGTAAATGCTAGTCTCAGTGATAGTGTGGAATACTTAATAGGCTATGGTTTTTGAACATTTTTCAGGGATTTAAAAGTATGATTATCATACTTTTTTTTTTTATATACCACGGCCTTGGTGTAACACACACCATTTATCCTTGGTCACTATTAGACAACACAAATACAGTGGGTAGCATTCTCGCCTCTGAGTCAGAAGGTTGTGGGTACAAGTCCCACTCCAGAGACTTGAGCACAATAAGCTAGGCTGCCAGTACTTGAGGGAGTGCTGCACTGTCGGAGGTGCCGTCTTTCAGATGAGACGTTAAACCGAGGCCCCGTCTGCTCTCTCAGGTGGACGTAGAAGATCCCACGGCCACTATTTCGAAGAAGAGCAGGGGAGTTCTCCCCGGTGTCCTGGGGCCAATATTTATCCCTCAATCAACATCACAGAAACAGATTATCTGCTCATTATCACATTGCTGTTTGTGGGAGCTTGCTGTGCACAAATTAGCTGCTGCGTTTCCTACATTACAACAGTGACTACACTTCAAAAGTGGAGTGGGCCTTTGGCATAGCGGTAGCATCCCCGCCGCTGGGCCAGAAGGTGTAGGGTTTTGAACCCCGCTCAAGTGGAGTCGGAGCTCCGGCTCTAAATTCTGGGTTGACATCCAGCGGGATACTTGCATCCATGGGTGTGGGTGCCCCCCCCCCTCGTATGGGTTGTGGGAGCCCGTAAAACCCTCCCGCCATAGGACTAACCACCCTAATGGCTGGTATGTAGATGGTTACGGTCACGGAAGGAGCGTTAATGCGGCCAGAAATCCTTCCACCACTTCATACAGTTCCCCAAAGGGAACAGTGTGAGGACACGTATGATGACGACTTCAAAAGTACTTCATTGGCTGTAAAGCGCTTTGGGATGTCCTGAGGTCGTGAAAGACGCTGTAGAAATGCAAGTCTTTTCTTTCTTTCACGTAAATGTTTACACGTGAAGATTGCGTGGTTATATAAAAGCCTTCGGCTTGATCCCTTACGTTGTTAATTGCTAACTGCTGACGCTCGTGCAGCCCCGCAAACACTGCACTCAATTTAATCATCTCGTGCCCCTTTCACCAGTTTGGCAGCCGTTGTTGATTTATGGCAACCTGTAAATAAAAATCAGTCATAGTTAGGCTAAATACGTGGCTTGAGCAGTGGTGTAAGAGGGAGGGTTTTAAATTTTTGAGGCATTGGAACCAGTTTTGTGGTAGGTGTGACCTATACAAAAGGGACGGTCTACACCTGTGCAGAGATGGAACTGATGTTCTCGGGGTAATTTTTGATAAAGCAGTTCGGGAGCATTTAAACTAGTATGGCAGGGGGCTAGAAACCTATGTAGTGAAATAGAGGAAAGTGAAAGGCAGACAGAAATAAATGGTAAAAGGGTGAGGAACAAAAAACAAAGGGCCAAACTAATTCATAAAAAATGTGAGCATAAAAAAAGCCTGAGGGTTTTATACCTTAATGCGAGAAGCATCAGGAACAAGGTAGATGAATTAGCTGTGGAAATAGAGGTTAATAATTATGATCTAATTGGGATTACGGAAACACGGTTGCAGGGTGAGCAGGGCTGGGAGCTTAACATACAGGGGTATTCAGTATTTAGGAAGGATCGACAAAAAAGAAAGGGAGGAGGGGTAGCATTGCTAGTAAAAGAGGGGATAAATGCAATTGAAAGGAAGGATATTAACTCAGTTAATACAGAATCTATATGGGTGGAGCTAAGAAATAGCGAGGGGCGAAAAACATTAATAGGAGTGGTATATAGGCCTCCAAATAGTAAAATAGAGGTTAGGGAGGGCATCACGAGGGAAATTAGAGAAGCGTGCAATAAGAGCACAGCTGTCATCATAGGTGACTTTAACTTACATATAGATTGGACTAGCCTAATCAGTAAAAATAATGAGGAGGAGGAATTCCTTGAGTGTTTAAGGGATGGTTATCTGGATCAATATGTCGAGGAACCAACTCGGGAACAGGCTATATTGGACTGGGTACTGTGCAATGAGAAGGGACTAATCAGTAATCTTGTTGTACGGGGACCCTTGGGTCAGAGCGATCATAACATGATCGATTTCTCACTCGAAATGGAGAGCGAAGAAATTGACTCAGAGACTAAGGTCCTGAATTTAAACAAGGGGAATTATGATGCCATGAGACGGGAACTGAGTAGGTCTGATTGGACAACGTTCCTGGGAGGACTGGAGGTAGATAAACAATGGCAAACATTTAAAGATAGAATGACAAAATTGCAAAAATTGTTTATACCAATCTGGCATAAAAGGAAATCTAAAAAGGTGACTCAACCGTGGATAACAGGGGAAATTAGAGACAGCATAAAATCCAAAGATAGGGCGTATAAAATAGCCAAAAAAAGCGCCAGAGCGGAAGATTGGGAACAGTTTAAGATAGAGCAAAGGAGGGCAAAGGGCATGATCAAGAGGGGCAAAATAGCTTACGAAAACAAGCTGGCGGAAAATATAAAAACTAACTCCAAAAGCTTTTATAAATATATCAAAAGGAAAAGACTGGTGAAAACCAAAGTTGGTCCATTGCAGTCAGATACGGGGGAATATATAATGGGAAATAAGGAAATGGCAGATCAACTAAATGCATACTTTGGGTCAGTCTTTACGAAGGAAGACACAAAAAACCTCCCTGGGATATCGGGAAAAATAGGGACATTGGCAAAGGAGGAACTGACGCAAATCAATATCTCTAAGGATATGGTGTTAAGGAAGCTAAAGGGATTGAAGGTGGACAAATCCCCAGGGCCTGATAACATGCATCCTAGGGTACTGAAGGAGGTGGCCCTAGAGATAGCGGATGCACTAAGGATGATTTTTCAGAATTCATTAGACTCGGGAACAGTGCCGATGGATTGGAGGGTAGCTAACGTTACCCCACTATTCAAAAAGGGGGGTAGGGAAAAAGCAGGTAATTACAGACCTGTAAGCCTTACATCAGTTGTGGGCAAAATGCTGGAGTCCATCATTAAGGATGAAATAGCGGAGCACTTAGCAAATGGGGACAGGATAGGACAGAGTCAACATGGATTTACAAAGGGTAAATCGTGCTTGACTAATCTATTGGAATTTTTTGAGGGAGTAACTGGTAGAATAGATGGGGGAGAGCCAGTAGATGTGGTGTACCTGGACTTCCAAAAGGCCTTCGATAAGGTCCCACATAAAAGATTAGCATGGAAAATTGAGGCTCATGGGATAAAGGGGAAAGTTTTGGCGTGGATAGGGAACTGGCTGTCAGATAGAAAACAGAGAGTTGGAATAAACGGCTCATTTTCTGAATGGCAGGCAGTAACAAGTGGGGTACCACAGGGATCTGTCCTGGGCCCCCAGCTGTTCACAATTTACATTAATGACCTGGATCAGGGAGTCGGATGCAGCATTTCCAAATTTGCAGACGACACTAAACTAGGAGGTGGGGTGGGCTCAGAGGAAGAGACCAGGAAGCTCCAGAGCGATTTGGACAGACTGGGCGATTGGGCGGATAAATGGCAGATGCACTATAATGTGGACAAGTGCGAAGTTATCCACCTTGGGTGCAGGAACGGGAGGGCAAATTATTATTTAAATGGCAATAGATTGGGAGAGGGGGGAAGTACAGAGAGACCTGGGTGTTCTTGTACACCAGTCACTGAAGGCGAGCATGCAGGTGCAACAGGCGGTCAAGAAGGCAAACGGTATGCTGGCCTTCATAGCAAAAGGGTTAGAATACAGGAACAGGGATACCTTGCTGCAGCTGTACAGGGCACTGGTGAGACCACACCTCGAGTACTGTGTACAGTTTTGGTCGCCTCATCTGAGGAAGGATGTTCTTGCCATGGAGGGGGTGCAGCGGCGATTCACCAGGCTGATACCAGGAATGGCGGGAATGACCTATGAGGAGAGACTATGTAGTTTAGGGATGTACACACTGGAGTTTAGAAGATTGAGAGGGGACCTCATAGAAGTGTATAAAATTCTGACAGGTCTAGACAGACTGGATGCAGAAGGAATGTTTCCCTTGGCGGGTGAGAACAGAACTAGAGGACATAATTTAAGGATAAGGGCTAAACCATTTAGGACAGAGATGAGGGGGAATTTCTTCACTCAGAGAGTGGTGAACCTGTGGAACTCATTGCCACAGAGGGCAGTGTACGCCAGCTCATTAAATATATTTAAGAGGGAATTAGATATATTTCTACGGGCAAAAGGGGTTAAGGGTTACGGAGAGAAGGCGGGGACGGGATACTGAATTAAAGGATCAGCCATGATCTCATTAAATGGCGGAGCAGGCACGAAGGGCCGAATGGCCTACTCCTGCTCCTATCTTCTATGTATCTATGTATCTATGTATCATTGGCTGATTAGTGGGGTTAAAAATAATCTCTTCAGAGTCTGGTAGGGTAGTGGCTCTGTTACTGGATTAGTAACGATCCCGAGAATGTGAGTTTAACTCCCACCGTGGCATTTGGAGAATTTGAAATTAATTTTAACAATCTGTAAATAGAAAGCTGGTATCAGTTTCTTTTCAAAAAAGTGACCATGACGTTATCAGAGTGTCGTAAAAACCCAACTAGTTCACTAATGTCCTTTAGGGAAGAAAACCTGGTCTGGCCTAAATATGACTCCAGTCCCACACCAACCTGGTTAACTCTTAACTGCCCTCTGAAGTGGCTTTAGCAAGCCAGTCAGCTGTATCAAACAACTGTCCAGCGGTTCAGGAAGCAGTCCCACTCCCAGCTTCTCAGCAACTAGGGATGGGCAGTAAATGCCGGCCTTGCCAATAATGCCCACTGACATGAATCTTGTCATTCATGTGGAAATAACTTATGAAATGATACTGAGCAGCCTGCTGGTGGCGCTGTCCAGGGAGAGTATAAATACTCGGGCATGGGCCCAGCTTGCTCAGGACATTCTTAACAGGAACTAGTGAAGGACACAACTAGATCTCCATGTTGTAAAACAGTTGATTAAAGCCGTGTTTAATACTCAGACTAAGTGCCTAGTAGTTTTCTTACGTCACCCGCAGCCCAAGAATGAATTTTTTAAAATGTTCTTTACCCTTTTTTTTATTTTTCCAAAAACAAAGCTATTCTGCACAACGCGAGACGCTCTGGTTCCTGTCCTCCCACAGGTCGATTTTTACACTGGTTTCTGACACGAGAGTCAAGGTTGTTGAAAGGCAGGCTTCAAACCGCCCGCGGGCTTGACATGCAATGACTCCTAATGAGATAACATCAGAAGCAGCCGATGCCAAATTGACAGCCAGCATAATTTTAGCTGAAAAAGCATAAAGTCAGGTGATGTGGTGTTGCCTTGCTGTAAGTTTTAATATAAATGGATGTCTTTGATCTTTAGCAACCTCTAAGTGTCTAAATGTTTTTTTAACACTGATAATACTATTGGAAGCAACTGCACAATATTCTAATTTTTAATATAAATCGCCCAAATTCCATCCTCCATTGCATCAGGACCCAATGTTTCGCAGTTTTCCAAGAGCTACCAGTGCAATACTCCAGCTTCCCATTTTAATGTCCTTCCCCCTCGTAAAGATTGGTACCAGAATTCGAAAGAAAAACTGGAAAAATGGCGCTCCTTTTATTAATGGTCTTCACTTGAGTGCCACTCTCCCAGAGTGCCACTCTCCCAGCGACCCACTCTCGGTATAAAATCCCCCTCGAGTTAATCCAAGGCTTTGGTTCATTGCGCTGCCTGTCTTTGAAGACAGCTGCTGCAGGAAGAAAACAGCTGACTTCGGAACTGATCCGACAAAAAATGGCTCAAATTGTATTGTACTTTGTATCACAGGAAATCGACGGGAAGGCTTTGCTGTTGTTACGGAGCGACATGCTGATGAAGTATATGGGACTGAAGCTAGGGCCAGCCTTGAAGATTTGCTACCACATCGACAGACTGAAGCAGGGCAAATTCTGAACTTGAACTCGGCCGATCGGAACATATCCCAAAAATTGCGAAAGACCAGAACGAGCCACTCCCCACGCCCCTACCGAAAGGAACACGTTAATCACTTCTGGCTCGGCTTTCAAATGCCATGTGTCTTTCTAAGATACCAGCTAAACAGGATTATGGGTACTTTGAATCGCCAGTGACTATATCACCTTGATGACAGAAAACCTTGGACGGTACCTTTTTTATTTTGTAAAGAGCTGCAGCTCGCGATGAAGCTTTGGTCCTGGATTTTCAGAACTGGATAGGAGAGGTTTCTATCCAGCTGACATGAAATATTTTAAGAAAATGCTCTGGTTATTGCAGTTGTATTTCTTTTTTTTTTTACCAGTTTGTTTCAGTTGTTCATTACTTAAATTGCTCTTCACGGTAGGATCTGGCGTATGTTGTCCAGGCATTTGGCTGCGATGGGCATTTGCTGGTGACCTACCATCTCTTTACACAACTCAATCATGGTTCATGCATTTCGAGTACTGGAAGGATGCAGTGAGACTCGAAAGCAGTGATGATGAGTTGCCTTTTGTGTTCCTTCAGTTTGCTCCAAAGGGGTAAGAAAATTTAACAGTAAGTTAAAGGATTTTTTTATATATATATATAATGAGCATGTAAGACTCCGAGGAGAACAGTATGGAAGGTATTGCTCTTCCTTTCCTGTCAGACGATCCAGTGTTCTTTTTGTAACAAGAGCCTGATCTCTCTCCGACAACACTACGTACAGTCTCATTTTTTGTTTCTTCAGTTGCTTTATTTTATTGTTTCTTCATTTTTGTTACCAAGTCTGAATTTTTGTACAGAACAAAAATCGTGTCGCACAATTGAACATGTAGCATTTGTGGTTTCCAAACTTTTACATATTGCACCTATTCAATTGGAGCTGTTAATAATATAGACCAAGTCAATTGGTGGAAATCCATTAAGCGGACTATTTTTTAAAAACTATTAACTTTCTTTTGCCAATTCCTCACCCCTCCCCATTTTTCTCTCCTCCTCCTGAAGGTGGTTGCTGGGCTATGGTTCCACGGGTGCTGGTTGCCCTCTGCTACCTTGCCCGAGCGGCTGTTTGTTTTTTACATTGGCAGGCGATTAAATCATGGGGATATTGCAGCCAAGCTCAGTCCTGCCCTCTTCCCAACATGCACACTTGCCAGCAGGAGACACTGGTTAACAATCGGGAATGGGGACCTCCCTAGCCCACAGCACTACAACCCATTGTAAAACAGCAATTAGCATCCCAGTTAAGACTGGCTAATTTAGCTTGGACTGGAATTCATACCTGGGACCTTCTACTTTGTATGGCTCAGTTACAAACAATGTTCCCGTTAACTTTTTTTTTGGGGTGCTCGCCCCCTTTAAGGGGCTGCGCGGCCCATTCAGAATACTGCACGTGCCGCAAGTGCGCGGTTTTTCTCATTGAAGAGCCGGCTGCACGGGAGGTCCAGAGAGCTGCGCGCCCATGTGGCCACACAGCTTAAAGGGAACATTGGTTACAAACAGATTTTATCGACTAAACTATCAGGGAAAACCGAATGACCTGTTTCAATTGAATCATGTGATAGTTCCAATATTACATAGCAGGTACAGCACAGAAACAGGCCATTCAACCCAACTGGTCCGTGCCGGTGTTTATGCTCCACACGAGCTTCCTTCATCTTGATCCTAACCCTAACCTATTCCTTTCCCCCTTATCTAGTTTTCCTTTAAATGCATCTATGCTAGTTGCCTCAACTACTCCCTGTGGTAGCGGGTTCCAGAGAATAGTTCACCGAGAACCTTGGAGCGAGGAAGAGCTGATCATTTCAGGTGATTTAATCACTTGAACGCTATCCAGAATAAGAGGCACTTGTTTTACCCAAGTGTGTCGCTTGTTTAGTTACGTCTACTGAGAAATATTACAAAGGCTGATTTGTACTTGTGTATTGAGCAGGACAAGCGAGCTGTTTCTCACCCTACTGCCCAAGGGCTTCACCGCCTCCACGGAAGTGGAGGGTTCCCGTAACCTTAAGGCCAAAAATAGAACCTAATGCAAAAGTGAGTAAAAAGGCTGGAATGAAGGTTTGCCTCCAGGTCAATGAACAGTCATCACCTTTTAGTACTTTCCAGAAGGAACAAAAGTAATTCATACAATACGTGATCTTCAGTAAATGGAACAATCTTCGTTTATCTCACCGATCACTCGCCGTATATACAGTCTGAGTTTAGCTGTTTACACAATTACTCTAGCTAGCTTATCAATATCCTTTGCCCCTCCTCCCCCATTTTATCCTCATCTTGTGAAGTCACCAATCTGAAGTGCTCTCCAAGATATTCGACTCAGTAGAATATTGTTCTGTTTTTTTGACCAGAGACACTTCAGATTCAGTTCTTAACCCTGGAGGGGATTTTTGAGTATGGTAGTGCGAATGCCTGGTGGGGGTGGAGTTGGAGAGAAATGGTCCAGGGGAGGCCCTTGTGTCTGGAATAAATTCCACTTTCCACATGTGCGAGATAAGTGGTCTGTTCCATGTCTTATTTTTAAGGCCATGTGGTGTATACATTATTTCTATTCAAGGCTGTGCCGGGTGGAAAGTATTATTGAAGATGATGATGCTCATTGACAAACTGCCATACAAGCATGGAGTAGATGGTGAACATCAGGCTTTGAAAAAGAACCTTTTTTTCTCTGCTTCCCTGTGGTCTATGTACTGTGTACTCCCTCCCGGCTTGTGGGTAAACTTCCCAGAGGAGAGTTGATTCCTGTCAAGCCCACAACATTCGACTCATGACCTCCAGCCAACTGCCCGATTGAGAACAAACGTCACCTCGGTAAGGAGTTGGCACAGAAATGATCAGATGACCCATGATCTGTAGCCAAAAAACTATTGCCATGGCGACCAATGAGGCCTAGGTGAGTCAGGACCACAGGAAGAAGCTGTCCCTATAATAAATCAACTTAATTCTGGATAAAAGTTTGGGACATAATGAAAGGGATAACTTGCCACCTGAGTTGAATTCCATTTTTGCAATGAATGAAAAGGTGTTTTGGTTTTAGCATGCCAGTGTACATCTGGGGGTAAAGCTGGCCCTACAGCGATTACCCCAAAGTCCTGGATAAATGCACAAAGCTTCATGGCCTCGCATTCAGCTGCAGGTTTACAAAAGGGATTTCCTCGTAGTATTTTTTGTTGCAGTGTGATACAAGAACAACTAGAATCTCCCAAACCCGCGACCTCTACCACCTAGAAGGACAAGGGCAGCAGGCGCATGGGAACACCATCACCTCCAAGTTCCCCTCCAAGTCACACACCATCCTGACTTGGAAATATATCGGCCGTTCCTTCATCCTCGCTGGGTCAAAATCTTGGAACTCCCTCCCTAACAGCACTGTGGGAGTACCTTCACCACACGGACTGCAGCGGTTCAAGAAGGCGGCTCACCACCACCTTCTCAAGGGCAATTAGGGATGGGCAATAAATGCCGGCCTTGCCAGCGACGCCCATATCACAGGAACGAATAAAAAAAAAAAATCTGAGGGATGCTTTGTCTTTTGCTAATCAGAGGGATTCCTTTTTGACTAACTGTAACCTTGCAATATCCAACAAAAAAAATCTGTTAAAAGACTGAATATCATTACTGCCATTTTGTGTTAGTGTCATTGTCCCCAAATGTGATTAATGGCAGAGAAAGCCTCTAGCCGTTAATTATTAATGAAGAATGGTCTGTGCTACGTGACCTTTTCCAGAATACATTTTAACATCAAATGCCTAGAATAAGACAATAAACTATTGACTGCGTGTATAACTGAGGTTCTTTATGGATAAGGCGATTGTGAAAGCTTTGGCATTCTGCTTGGGAGTGCTGTCGGCCAGACACTGTCTGCGGTAGAACACTAAACCAGGAGCAAGCTTATTGCATTCTCGCCTTGCAACAGCCCCTGGGATGTATGGCTCCTGTCATGCATGGTCACTGGTGTGATGCACTTGGTATAACAGACATGTCAGTTTGTGCATTGAATATCAGTACACAACTTTGTTCATAGAAATAAAACAATAATTTATTGTAAAACCTGCTATTGACTGGCTCCCATGTTTTCAGTTACTATTTCACTCTAATTTGTCTTCTCCCGTCACCGGGGTGTAATCTCTGGTTGTTTATAGCCCCTTACACCCAGCGCATTGCCCAATTGATCATTTGCCCAATGTGGGCCAGTGTCAGCGGGCTACTTGACGGTGTCACGGCTGAGCCAGCTGCTATTCTGTCAGCCAGTGGCGAGCACCCTCGCCTCTGAGTCAGAAGGTCGTGGGTTCAAGTCCCACTCCAGAGACTGGAGCACAAAAATCTAGGCTGACACTCCCAGTGCAGTGCTGAGGGAGTGCCGCACTGTCGGAGGTGCCATCTTTCAGATGAGACATTAAACCGAGGCCCCGTCTCTCAGGTGGACATAAAAGATCCCAGGGCACTATTTCAAAGAAAGGTAGAGGAGTTCTCCCTGGTGTCCTGGGGCCAATATTTCTTCCTCAGTCAACATCACTAAAACAGATTATCTGGTCATTATCACATTGCTGTTTGTGGGATCTTGCTGTGTGCAAATTGGCTGCTGCGTTTCCTACATTACAACAGTGACTACACTTCAAAAAAAAAGTACTTCATTAGCTGTAAAGCGCTTTGGGACGTCCGGTGGTCGTGAAAGGCGCTATAGAAATGCAAGTCTTTTTTTCTTGCCCAGCATCGACACACAATGCACTTTTCAGCTTAGAGCACAAGATAGCAATCGGGAGCTGCGTCCCTCAAATGGTTGCTTTAGACCCCCTCCACCACTCCTCCCTAACTCGGGGTCACTGATGTCAATTGGATTGTCTCCACTACCACACCTGTGGACATCAACCAACTTTGTACAAACCAGGCACTGAACCTGGTACTTTCCTTGTCTATATAACTTGGTCTATCGTTGCACTGTTGTATCTAAGTTGCTGCCCTGTATACATAGATCTAAATGTGTGAAGCTTGTATATCAGATTTTATGGTGATGGTTGTACAACCTGTGCAGCAATTCTGAGAGGAAAAAATGTTTAGAAACCAACAAATTTCCCTGACCAAGAGAACAATGGTTAGTCCAGACCAGGCCTCCGGTAGGGCTGCTGTTGTATAGATGAATCAAGAGGTACAGGATGAGCAGGAGACTGCACTGATTAATGATAAATAAAAAAACAGAACAGGCTGGAAATATTCAGCAGGTCAGGCAGCATCTGTGAAGAGAGAAACAGAGTTAACATTTCAGGTCGATTACTTTTCATTGATTAACTTGCCCTCTTTTTTTGTTTCCCTTCTGCTAAAGAATTGGCTCTCGTTTGCTTAATACTTCCATTGCCATTGCGGTCAACTGCAATTGTAAACATCTCACGGGATTGCCGAAGGTGCAGCGTTCCAGTGCATCAACAGGTGCCACCAGGTCACCTACCCCCCGAACTAAGGACTCTTCCTTGACCAGAAACCCCAGCTTACACGTGTTGGTTTTGCTTGGCCTTATTCTAGGCTTTACTGCTGGAAAGATTTTTACGGGCCTCTCCTATTTCTTCAGTCCTTGCTGAGCTTGTTAGTGGTTCTTGTTTGTTTCTGACCTGTATTCCGATGAACACTTACCTGCTCACCTGACCCTTTTGCAGCCCTGCTGTTTTTGCAGAGCTCTAATAATACAAATCAACAGCATAAAATGTTGGTAGGAACTCTGTTCCATCACATGGCCATGATCCACACGGAGTGTGATGTTTGGAGTTCCTTGGAGATACTCTCGTCCCTCTCCGTAAAGCTGCCTTTGGAGCTCCGTAGTTGCTCCTTTCAAATAGTTCCTCTGTTGGAGAGGGAGCTTCAGGCACCAAGTGTTTTATGAAAGATGTGTGTATGTTTGCTATAACCTCTCCTTTGGCAGTGCCATCAGACCCGAATTTATGCTGCATTTTAGTTCCATACTGTTGGAATTTTGGAACCGATATGATTTGGGGGGAAAAAGTATTGCCCAAAGATGGTTATACTCCTGATCGGTTTTTAAATATCTGAGAATGAATGAATGAAATATTTTGTTCCTTGAACACTAACCGTTTCAGACACCAATCATAGGGAGAGTGGCCTGATCTATGGTACAATGGGTCCGTAGGGTCTCCAAGCCATCCTAGATCTGCATTAAGGAATGACTGAATTCTAGTAGAATTAACTTTACAGATCAATGGATTTGGGTCGATTGGGCTTATACTCGCTGGAGTTTAGAAGAATGAGAGGGGATCTCATCGAAACTTATAAAATTCTAACAGGACTAGACAGACTAGATGCTGGAAGGATGTTCCCGATGGTCGGGGAGTCCAGAACCAGGGGTCACAGTCTAAGGATAAGGGGTAAGCCATTTAGGACAGAGATGAGGAGGAATTTCTTCACCCAGAGAGTGGTGAACCTGTGGAAT
Organism: Somniosus microcephalus; assembly: GCF_052327205.1. NCBI lineage: Eukaryota > Metazoa > Chordata > Chondrichthyes > Squaliformes > Somniosidae > Somniosus > Somniosus microcephalus. The sequence goes on from NC_141006.1 coordinate 75,468,196, forward strand.
TCTCTGCCAAAGAAGGCAGTAGAGGCCAATTCATTAAATATATTCAAGAAGGAGTTGGATATATTTCTTAAGGCTAAAGGGATCAAGGGATATGGGGAGAAGGCAGGAACAGGGTACTGAATTTGGATGATCAGCCATGATCTCATTGAATGGCGGAGCTTGCTCGAGGGGCCGAATGGCCTACTCCTGCTCCTATCTTCTATGGTGATTGCCAAAGTATAATGTTCATGTCGGAATGATGTAAAGCAATGAATTGATCCCTTATTTCATAAAGATGGTGCCAGCAACAAATGCTTTACACCAAAAATCCATACCCTTCATCAGATCCATGGGCCCACCCAAACAGTAGTGGAGCAGATTGGGTGACCGCTCTGCGGAACACCTCCGTTCAGTCCATAAAGGTGACGCCGAGCTTCCGGTCGCCTGTCACTTTAATTCTCCGCTCCACTCCCTCTCTGACCTCTCTGTCCTCAGCCTCTTGCACTGTTCCAGCGAAGCTCAACATAAGCTCGAGGAACAGCACCTCCTTTCGATTAGGCACTTTACAGCCTTCTGGACTCAACATCGAGTTCAACAATTTCAGACTATAACCTCGGCCCCTATTTTTTCACATGGCAGCCGTTGATGATTCTGTCATTTCCATTTACACCTCTTCTAGACTCATCTTTTGTTTCTTTACTTGTCCCATTAACATCTCCTTTTGCTTTGTACTATCATACCTTTTATCATTTAATCTCTCCTGCCTTCCACCCTGTCACAGACCTTCCCTTTTGTTCTTTCCTCCCCTCCCCCCTTTCCCTGCCCCTCCACTTGCTTAAAATGTGTTCATAGGATTACACAGGATATACGGCACAGAAACAGGCCATTCGGCCCAACCAGTCCATGCCGGTGTTTATGCTCCACTCGAGCCTCCTCCCGTCGTTCCTCATCTAACTCTATCAGCGTAACCCTCTATTCCCTTCTCCCTCATGGGCTTGTCCAGCCTCCCCTTAAATGCATCGATACCATTCGCTTCAACCACTCCCTGTGGGAGCGAGTTCCACATTCTCACCACTCTCTGGGTAAAGAAGTTTCTTCTGAATTCCCTATTGGATTTCTTGGTGACTATCTTATATTGATGGCCTCTAGTTATGCTCTTCCCCACAAGTGGAAACATTCTCTCTGTATCCACTCTATCAAAACCTTTCATAATTTTAAAGACCTCTATTAGGTCGCCCCTCAGCCGCCTTTTTTCAAGAGAAAGGAGACCCAGCCTGTTCATCCTTTCCTGATATGTATACCCTCGCATTTCTGGTATCATCCTTGTAAATCTTCTCTGCACCCTCTCCAGTGCCTCTATATCCTTTTTATAATATGGTGACCAGAACTGTACGCAGTACTCCAAGTGTGGTCGAACCAAGGTTCGATACAGGTTTAGCATAACTTCGCTACTTTTCAATTCTATCTCTCTAGAAATAAACCCTAGTGCTTGGTTTGATTTTTTTATGGCCTTGCTAACCTGTGTTGCTACTTTTAGTGATTTGTGAATTTGTACTCCGAGATCCCTTTGTTCCTCTACCCCACCTGGACTCGCACCCTCCAAGTGATAAGTGACCTCCCTATTCTTCCTACCAAAATGTAATACCTCACATTTAACTGTGTTGAACTTCATTTGCCAATTATATGCCCATTCTGCAAGTTTATTAATGTCCTGTAATTTGTTGCAGTCCTCCTCAGTATTGACTCTTCGCCCCGCCCCCACCCCCAATTTGGTATCATCCGCAAATTTAGAAATTGTGTTTTTGATTCCAAAGTCTAAATCGTTAATATAAATTGTGAACAACAGTGGTCCCAGCCCTGATCCTTGTGGGACACCACTACCCACCTTCTGCCCCTGTGAATAGTTACCCTTTACCCCACTCTCTGCTTTCCATCTTGAAGCCAACTAGCTATCCATTCTGCTACTTGTCCCCTGGCTCCACATCCTCAAGTAGTTGTCGCTCATTCTGCCAGTGCCATTTGCACTTCATCTGGAGCCATCTTTTGTTTTTTAACTTGTCCCATTACCATCTTCTTTTGCCTCGCACCATCATCCCTTTTGTCTCTTAATCTCTCCTGCCTTCCATCCTATCACAGACCTTCCCTTTTTGTTCTTTCCTCCCCTCCCCCCTTTCCCTGCCCCGACACTTGCTTAAAAACCAGTTCCATCTCCAGCTTTTTCCAGTTCTGACGAAGGGTCATCGACCTGAAACGTTAACTCTGTTTCTCTCTCCACAGATGCTGCCTGACCTGCTGAGTATTTCCAGCATTATCTGTTTTTATTTCAGATTTCCAGCATCCGCAGTATTTTGCTTTTGTATTTTTGTAGTAGTGGAGCTTCGCTAAGAGCCAGAAACTTGTGGTTTCTTGCTGCAGCGAGAGGCTGTTCTAATGGGAACGCCTCAGCCTTAGTCAGATTTTTTTTTAATAAAGGCTACAGACAAATCTGAGAGATGACAGTACCAGGCCTTTGAGAGTCTTTCCAGGTGTGAATTCCCTGCACAGCAGGCCTGCAAGAGCTGGAATATTGTTTCTCCCGAGTGAATGAAAAGTATAGACTGCTCATCCATCCATCCTAGGAGCTGTTTTTTGGGGCCAGTAGTATATCATGTGGTGCCGACTGTTAAATGGTTAATTGCAGTTGGCTGTCGTGTTTTTATTTGTCAATGCAAACTTGCTTGGCTGAAAAATGATCATCAATACAAACAAAATAAATCATAGAATCATCGGAATTTACGGACAGGAGGAGGCCATTCGGCCCATCATGTCTGTGCCGGCCGACAAAGAGCTCTCCAGCCTAATCCCCACTTTCCAGCTCTTGGTCCGTAGCCCTGTAGGTTCCGGCACTTCAAGTGCATATCCAAGTACTTTTTAAATGTGATGAGGGTTTCTGCCTCTACCACCCTTTCAGGCAGTGAGTTCCAGACCCTCACCACCCTCTGGGTGAAAAAGGTTCTCCTCAACTCCCATCTGATCCTTCTACCAAGAAAACAACCCCAGCCTATCCAATCTTTCCTCATAGCTGAAATCCTCCAGTCCTGGCAATATCCTCGTAAATCTCCTCTGCACCCTCTCTAGTGCAATCACATATTTCCTGCAATGTGGTGACCAGAACTGTACGCAGTACTCTGGCTGCGGCCTAACTAGTGTTTTAGGCAGCTCTAGCATTACCTCTCCCCCTTCAAGCATGATCATCAATACAAACAGAATAAGTACAACTAGCAGGCCATGGAAAAGGAGCAATCCAACAGGAAGATTGGCCACCCAGAGCCTATCATCCTGGAGCAAGTTTAGTGCCTCAGGCACTACACCAACTCCTTTATAAAAAAAAAAGCAAGCCATTAATTAGTCCAGGCAGCGGGCGGTCGAGGGGGTCGTTCAGCCAGATTGCCTGCCTCTCTTCCGCGGCCATGTTCGCGCCCGGGTGGCCCTGGAGATGGAGCACGCGGTGTCCACCGGCACACTTCCGCGACCGGTGGGCGCTGCGGGGACTGGAGTGCATCATCAACCCGGACAATCAAATTTTAATTTAATTTGTTTAAGTTTCATTTGAAGTTTGTTTAATTTACAGTCAAATTTGTTTAAGTACCCAACAAGAAGAGTACACCAACTCCTAAACCGTGGCTATCCAGCACTGATTATAATTCCTACATCTCCAGCTTTAGTCTTTCAGTCCAGGGCAGAGTTTCACCACAGGTGTGTGCACATTACCTGTGATTTAAGGGATGTGCTGCATTCCCGACTGCCAATTGATGAAATCTTTTAACTTGTTATCACTAAACAGTCCTTTACAAGCAATTGGAGTAATGAATTATATTCGAAACCAGGACGTGAACTTCTAAAAGGAGCGGTGTATTCTCGTAAATCATTTAATACGCCTAAATGTTAAACAGCAGTAAAAAGAAAAAAGACTTGCATTTATATAGCACCTTGCATGACCTCGGATGTCCTAAGCGCTTTATAGCCAATGAAGTACTTTTTCATATATGCGCACAGCAAGCTCCCACAACAGCAATGTGATAATGACCAGATAATCTGTGTTTAGTGGTGTTGATTGAGGGATAAATATTGGCCAGGACACCGGGGATAACTCCCCTGCTCTTCTTCAAAATAGTGCCATGGGATCTTTTACATCCACCTGAGAGAGCAGACGGGGCCTCGGTTTAATGTCTCATCCAAAAGACGACACCTCTGACAGTGCGGCACTCCCTCAGTACTGCGCTGGAGTGTCGGCCTGGATTTTTGTGCTCGAGTCCCTGGAGTGGGACTTGAACCCACAACCTTCTGACTCCGAGGTGAGGGTGCTGCCCACTGAGCCACGGCTGACACCTGTACTTTTTAGTGTTTTTTTTAAGGGCCAGTTATTGTAAAGTTACCAGTCTTGCTGTGGCGCCCAAGTTATATTACTACTTTTGTGCCAATACACACCTAAACCACCTTCAACAACAACTTGTATTTATATAGCGCCTTTAACGTAGTATAACATCCCAAGGCACTTCACAGGAGCGATTATCAAACAAAATTTGACACCGAGCCACATGAGCTGTTCGTTCAGATGACCAAAAGCTTGGTCAAAGCGGTCGGTTTTAAGGAGCGTCTTAAAGGAGGAAAGAGAGGCGGAGAGGTTTAGGGAGGGAATTCCAGAGCTTAGGGTCTTGGCAGCTGAAGGCCCGATTAAAATCAGGGATGCTCAAGAGGCCAGCATTGGAGGAGTGCAGATATCTCGGCGGGTTGTGGGGCTGGAGGAGATTACAGAGATAGGGAGGGGCGAGGCCATGGAGGGATTTGAAAACGAGGATGAGAATTTTAAAATTAGCGCGTTGCTTAACCGGGAGCCAGTGTAGGTCAGCGAGCACAGGGGTGATGGGTGAACGGGACTTGGTGCGAGTTAGGACACGGGCAGCCGAGTTTTGGATGACCTCAAGTTTACGTAGGGTGGAATGTGGGAGGCCAGACAGGAGTGTGTTGGAATAGTCAAGTCTAGAGGTAACAAAGGCATGGACGAGGGTTTCAGCAGCGGATGAGCTGAGGCAAGGGTGGAGACGGGCGATGTTACGGAGGTGGAAATAGACAGTCTTGGTGATGGCGCAGATATGTGGTCGGAAGCTCATCTCGGGGTCAAATATGACACCAAGGTTGTGAACAGTGTGGTTCAGCCTCGGACAGATGCCAGGGAGAGGGATGGAGTCGGTGGCTAGGGAACAGAGTTTGTAGTGAGGACCAAAGACAATGGCTGCTCATCAATGTAAAGAGTGATGTTAGTGGTCCACAGTTCATTCCTTAAAACTGCCAGTGTAGGTGGGTGTGGAAACACCGTGTGGCATCATGAGGTATGCTCCAGTATTGTTAACTCTGCTTCTCATTGTGATATGATCAGATGTTCTTCCACACAAAAAGGCTGATCCCAACTATCTATTAGTTTAAGTTTAAAACATGCAAAAGGCAACTGAGAGCCTTTGTTATATAAACAATGCCCTTTATAACAGATAGGAGTTGTGGCGCAATTCTGTGCAATTACACTTTCCCTTTAATTTGACAATCAAACTGTTTCCAAATGGATTATATGCCCAATAGCAGTCACGTGTGAGGTTGTTCCTGTTTGTGTTCCTTCTACAGGTTGTAGTGTCGGTTAATACAGGATAAGTAAAGTAAACAATGAGTTAAAACAGTGCAAACCATCGCTCTCCAACCAGGCCTAAAAGATGAGGCAGCTCGGGCTCATTTGCGTCTAATTGTTATTTGCTGGTTTGTTCTGTTTGAATGTCTTGTCTCGGTTGAGTCAGCATATGCAGTCTAGCTATAACTCCGCCAGCTTGTGATAATGACCAGGTAATCTGTTTTTGTGATGTGGATTGAGGGAGAAATATTGGCCCCAGGACACCGGGGAGAGCTCCCCTGCTCTTCTTCGAAATAGTGCAATGGGATCTTTTACATCCACCCGAGAGAGCAGATGGGGCCTCGGTTTAACGTCTCATCTGAAAGATGACACCTCTGACAGCGCGGCACTCCCTCAGCACTGCACTGGAGTGTCAGCCTAGATTTTTGTGCTCAAATCTCTGGAGAGGGACTTGAACCCACAACCTCCTGACTCAGTCGAGAGAGAGTGTGCTACACACTGAGCTGAAACCTAATTTGTGGCACTGCAGCAATGGACTGGGCTCCTTTAAAGTGCTTGAGGGATAAAACATCAAGCCCTGTTGGTATCAGCAACCTGAGATGTATGTAAATTACTGAGAACCTCAATGTAACTTTTAAATGTGACTGTTCAGGATAGTGTCCACTCTGAGAGTCGGCCGTGGGGGAGCTACAGACTGTAAGTGGAAAAAGGCAGGTCAGGGGAGAGGAGGATAGGAGTCAGGGGTCGGGGGAGAGGAGGATGGGGGTTAAGGAGCGAAGGATGGGGTCAGGGGTCAGGAGAGGAGGATGGGGGTCAGGGGAGAGGAGGATGGGGTCAGGGGAGAGGAGGATGGGGGTCAGGGGAGAGGAGGATGGGGTCAGGGGAGAGGAGGATGGGGGTCAGGGGAGAGGAGGATGGGGGTCAGGGGAGAGGAGGATGGGGGTCAGGGGAGAGGAGGATGGGGGTCAGGGGAGAGGAGGATGGGGGTCAGGGGAGAGGAGGATGGGGGTCAGGGGAGAGGAGGATGGGGGTCAGGGGAGAGGAGGATGGGGGTCAGGGGAGAGGAGGATGGGGGTCAGGGGAGAGGAGGATGGGGGTCAGGGGAGAGGAGGATGGGGGTCAGGGAGAGAGGAGGATGGGGGTCGGGAGAGAGGAGGATGGGGGTCGGGGGAGAGGAGGATGGGGGTCGGGGGAGAGGAGGATGGGGGTCGGGGGAGAGGAGGATGGGGGTCGGGGGAGAGGAGGATGGGGTCAGGGGAGAGGAGGATGGGGTCAGGGGAGAGGAGGATGGGGTCGGGAGAGGAGGATGGGGTCAGGGGAGAGGAGGATGGGGTCAGGGGAGAGGAGGATGGGGGTCAGGGGAGAGGAGGATGATGGGGGTCAGGAGAGAGGAGGATGGGGGTCAGGGGAGAGGAGGATGGGGTAGAATCATAGAAAGTTACAGCACGGAAGGAGGCCATTTTGGCCCATCGTGTCCACGCCGGCCAACAAAGAGCTATCCAGCCTAATCCCACTTCCCAGCTCTTGGTCCGTAGCCCTGCAGGTTACAGCTTCCCAAGTGCACATCCAAGTACTTTTAAACTGTGGTTAGTGTAAAGTCTGTGTGTTGTATAGCGAATTAATACACAGACTACAAGAGTAAACTTTAACAGGACTTTACTATTCGAAGGTCAGGGCGAATCTGCCCAATCACTCATTACACAGCACTTATATACCGGTGTGGTCACCACCGGTATTACAGTATACAGCAGCCAAAATAAAGTAGTGCAACACCTAAAATAGTTCTCTTAAAGGTGGACGGTTACATACAATAGTTCTCTTAAAGGTAGAACGGTTACATACACAACAATCCTCCCTTTTTAGCTTACAACATACTTATTCCCCATTAAACATAACATATATCCAACTTCATGTAAAACAGTTCACAGATGTAGTCTCTGTGGAAAACAGTTCACAGATTCAGTCTCTGCGGGAAAACAGTTCACAGATTCAGTCTCTGCGGAAACAGTTCACAGATTCAGTCTCTGTGGAGGCGTCTCCTGTGCTTCCTGACTCGGTCCGGACAACGCCTCGGTGTTGTAACAGTTCCCTGTGGTGTAGTCGGTTCACGTTGCTGGAGTGACTCATCCAATAGTCCTTCAATGGACTTAACAGCTTGAACTTCCGTCACTTCTGAACCAGCATTGCTGACTTCTAAAAGCTTGAGTACCTTGGAAAGTTTTTCTACTTCCGAACTGATTTGGCTCCGTTCGGAGGGACCACGTGTGTGATCTGGCAGGTGATAATGGTTCAGATGGTCATCTTCTGCTTCGTCTTTTCCTTTTCTGCTTCTTGGAGACTCTCTGGGCTCCACTGTCAGCTGCCAGCTGCATGCACATTTCCTCCTCTTCCTCCTTTTTCCGTAGTAGCGCCACCATCTCCCGGTGTTCCTTAGACTTTTTGTGATTCTTCATGGTTTCTGCACTTTGGGAGTTTTCATCACAAGCTGGGCAGAACAGGTCATCGTAATATTCGGTGTCGTCCAACAGGTCATGGTAATATTCGGTGTCGTCCTGAGCTAGGCCAGTGAGAGGGTCTTCTATTTCCTCCATACCCAGCTGGATGTTAGCCAGCTTTTGTTCCAAATCCAGACATTTTTCCTGAAGAGACTTCTTCATGTGTTCAGCTTCATCCAGCTTTTTCTGGGCTTTCTGCAAGTCTTTTACTAATGACCTCATTTGTGATTTCAATACTTCAACTTCATTCGGAGATTGATTGATCGGACTATTCAATCCCTCTACTGGAGCAGCTGTTTCAGCCTTCTGTTGTTCTACATTGACGTGAGTCAGCGTACTTTTGGCATCCACGGGCTGCTCTGCTGCAGTCTTCTCAGTCTGTGTTGTCACCTCAGCTATTTCAATAACTTTTGAGAGCTCCGAAACCCTTTCCTTTGAAGATTGAAGCTCGTGTTCAAGTTTTTCCCATTTCAGAGTCTTGTCCCTCAGCATATGAAGGAGTTGACTGACCGTTAACCCTTCTGACATCAGACGTTTCCCAGTATCGTCATCCTGTGTTTTTGACGGATAGGCTACAGGGCTGTTGGTAACCTTGCACTGGGGTCCCTTTGCTGCTTCTAATTCTCCATCATCTGCAGCCTCCACCATTCGAATTTCAACAAATGAATCGTTCGGTGGTGCTGCACCCAACTTCAGTAGGAGCTCGGAATTCATGGCAACCAAATCAGCCTTTTCTGCCTGCAACCTGCTAACAAGCGCCTTCAGTTGCTGAACATCTTGCTCCACCAGATTAGGGCACGCCCCTTCAGAACCCGAATCAGCTTTGATTCGTTTGGCCTCCTCGCGCAGACGGTTTGTGTGCTCCTGCTCCATTTTCTCCATCAGCTGCTTCTGTTGTCTTTCCAGATTCTCCCACTCTGTATCAAAGAACTTTTTCGTTGCATTCATCTCTTGCTCAAGACGGCGAATCATTTGTTCTAATTGTTGTTGTAGTTTGAATTGGAGTTGAGTTCGAGCCCGGTGTTCCTCAGAAGTGTGCATGTCTGTAGGCTGGACAGACTCAGAATTCTCTGTCAAACTATGTTGTTGTTGCTCAGTGGAATTCTGTTCTGAAACTTTGTTCTCCTCTAAAGCATAAGCATTTATGCACTCCTTCGTTTTTCCAACATTAGTCTGCAAGTCCATTTTAGCCTTGTCTTTTGCACATGGGTTGGTCTTACCATCATCAGTTCCAGAGTCTGGGCTGATTATCTTCACCGAGTTCTCACTCTTTATGGTTTTTAGGAAGTGCCAGTCCATATTTATTTTCCTGATCCACTCCCGTCCCAGAAGTGGCGGACCCCCCTCAGGCAGTACATATAAGTCCATTCCTTGGTGTTCTTTGCCCTTGTCTCTCACCTTGACTTTTATCTTTCCGATGGGGTATACTCTTCGCCCCGTGTATGTCTGCAATACAATCTTGGTATCTCTCAAGGGAATATGTGAGAATAGCCTCTTGTAGTCCTTTCGGTTTATGACTGTTAGGGCTGATCCTGTGTCCAATTCCATTTTCACTTGGACTCCGGCTATTTTGAGTGTGACCCAGATAATTTGTAGGTCAACTTCCTGATGCGCTCATAAAAGACTGAGTTAAGAGAGTAACTAAAGGCTTTTATTAGCAAAGAACAGAGCATGCCTCTCGTGGTTGACTGGGTTCCAAGAAGGCAGGGGGCTGCAGGTCAATCACCTTTATACCTGGGCCTGTGTGGGTGGAGCCAGCCGAGACATGTTGAGGCATGCATAGGTACAACAGTGTGTAACAACAACAACAACAACAGTGGTTTACCACATTCACCCCTTGTTTAAAATTGAGTCCGGCAGGGTGAAGTGTACTAAAGGTTCGTGTAAGTAAGTCTATCAGGTGGCCTTGTATGCCGTCCTGATCGTCGTGGTGGTGGCGGTGATGGTGCAGCATCCAACGTTGAGTCTGGCGTCTCATT